>NC_086247.1:13940512-14540512 GCF_021018805.1 Prinia subflava
CTTCCATCATTGCTCTAGCCTTTTATTCAAGATAATACTGAGAGACATCATAACATCACAGTGTCAGAACAAACAAAGCACTATGTAATTTTATCCCATATTAATGCGGAGCATCGCAGATGGTGCTATCATTAGACAGCAATCTATAAAAATGGCCCATGAGACAAAGCCCTGGCACAATTATTTATTCTTCAATTATTTATTCAGCCCTTTAGGATGTGTAATACTGACAGACAGCACAGAATGTACTGCCTACCAATTTGCAGATTTTGACTGACTGAGTCCTCTGTCATCAATGGAATAAAACATGTATGGGGGGAGGGTGATGTTGCATGGCTTTGAATTTTATTTTTTGTTTGTTTTCGTGTTTATTACACATCTTTAAGGCTACCACTTTGAAGCAATCTCATCCACCATGTTGTTTATCTGTTTATTTCCGTTAATTGCAAGGAAGATTTAATGTTCTGAACCTGAGGTTTTTAATCTCTTGTGTGCTTGGAGCCAGGGGTTGATTTCCCCACAGAACTAACATCAGCTGGCCAGCCTTGCGGGGCAGACTAATTGGGTGGGCGCCTGCTTTCCTGGCAGCCCTGTCAATCCAGGGAGCTCTGCTCTCAGCAGTTGACAGCTCTGTGCATTCTGCACAGGCCCACTGGTTTCCAGTTGGTTTAATGGATGAAGATGCAGGCTTGTTTGGTTAAGACTCTCTGGCCCAAGACATGGCCTGGTCCTGACAGCTGTTACTATTGCAGAGGCATTTTCAGAGAGGAATTTAACCCCCTGATGAATTTTTACTGTTCCTTTACCATCAAAATGATGTCACTTGCATCAAAAGGAACACATCTGCCTCTAAATATACCTTTGCCTCCTTTGTGATAAGAGATGTGTTTCTTTGGTTGCCCAGTGAACCAGAACTGGGAACTGATCTGGTTTAAAGCTAAGGACTGATTTAGGTTTAGGCTCTAACTGACAATGAACCTGCTTAAGTGTCATTGTCCAAAATGGCTCATATTAATCAGAAAAATCCTCCTCAGCAGCTACATTATATTAACAGTAATTCTGTAGGATTTTAGAATCCAAATAAAATGCAATTTTATCTGTCACTACTGTCTGCTTTCTATTTCTGGAGTGTGTTGGTTAGGTTTATCTCTTTGACATGCATATTGTCAAAGACCCTGGCTTTGTACTGAAGCATACCTTAACTACTGCCCGAAGGTATCCTTCTGTATTGTTGGGTTGTTTTTTTTATAAAATAAATCTATAGTGTTCTGTTGGAAAGTCTCCCCTCCTTCACCACAGCACTTGTCTTCATATCCGTGATAAAAATGAACAATGGCCCTTTCATTCAGAAACACTATTTCAGTTATTTATAGATTATATTAACTACATGTCTTTAAGACTGTAAAATCCAACCCTGCTCTTTTATTTGATGTTGAGTCATTCTGGCAAGTCCTTTGTATTAAGCTGGTAAATTTTGGGCTGGTGTAAGTAACCTCCTAATTTTTTAATTTATTGGTAAATCTATAATAAGTGCCTTGTAACCAACAAGATAAAGTCTGTAATTAAATTAGTTTGCTATTTCTAGGTGCCTGTTTAGAGGGCCAAGTTAGCTACTTTTTTTCTTGATGATCTCTTGGTCATTTGCTTCATTTAAGAAATTTCTTAAATTTGACTTAAATCTTATTCTGGATTTTAAAAGTAGATGGAGAAAATGTATATGTGTTCCATATCTCAGCCCTGCAGGCAGCTGGAGCTGCCATTGCTTGGCAGAACATTTAAATGATATGAAAAGGAGCTGGGGGCTGCTGTGTTGTCACTTGTTTAACCCAGGCAGCCTCCTCTGGCTCCTCCCTTCTAAGCGGGTCCCCTGCCCTTTTCCCCCCTCCATGAGTGAGGCTTTGCCTGTTGGGTGTTCCTGAGGCAGCAGGTCCTGCTCTCGGCTGTGCCTGCGTGGGGCTGGCCCAGTGTCCCGTGTGTGTGTGGGGGATGTTTTGTGTGTTGGGCCCGGGCACTCAGGGGCTGTGCTGGGCACATGCTGGCTGTGGTGGGACAGCAGTGGAGGCAGTGTGGGAGGGGAGCAGCCTGCCACTGTTCCATGGCTGCCAGCAGCGTGTGTCCAGGTCAGCTCTCCTGCAGGAGTGGCTCACCTGCTGCGGTAATTTTACAATTCATCCTTTTTCAACCATCCTCCATTGTGTAGCTCATAGTCACACAAGCGGGAATGGGACAAACCTCACCTTATTGTTTTGGGCTGTTTTTTTCTCCTGTGGTATTTTTAGATTTGAGAAGCCCTGGAGGGGCTGGGCCATCAGGGGAAGGGGGCAGGCAGTGGGCATCGCTGTGCCCACCTGCAGCCAGCTCAGACCCACTTCTGCCATTGGAATGGAGAATATCCCCTTTCTGGCAAGTCACTTCCCAGTAAAGGCTGCCAAAGCTCCCTATCCTCATCCTTCTGTTAAAACAGCAACTAAATGAATTCAGTGAGGGTGATTGAAAGAGCCAAGAGCAGTTCCCCAAGCAGCATTTTTGGCATCTCTGCCCCTTAGGAGAGCTATGCCATGGCTAATCCCCAGGGTCCTCCTCCCAGCCACCTTGCCGGGCTTGGGAGGGGAGCCAAAGCCGGATCCTTGGGATGTGACACTACTCTGAAATACCAATTGCTACGGTTGCCCAGGTCTGTTTGTCAGCACTATTCAGTGCTGCTTAATCCCCTTTTGTGTCCACTCTGGAAGGGCAGCTGTGATTTTCCAAGTTGGTTCATGCTGTATTCACAGCCCTGGGGAGAAGGAAGATGAAACCACAAATGGAAAGGTGTCGGGTGTGGGGATGTGTGTGCATATGTGCTTGGCCTTCATGAGGTGTTCATGTAATGTTGAGAAGAATATATCTGACTGATGCTAGCAACTTAAGTAAAGGAAACAAATTAGTGGCAAAGTCTGAAAAATCTCTGCTGACACGCAGGCTTTAACCCAGGCAGTTGTGCCAAAAGATCCAGAAAAGGCTTAATGGCAGGAGATAATGCTGCTGTGTCAGCACACATTTTCAGCCCTGGCTGTGAATTTCCTGGCTTTTGTGTACTTGAGTTAAACCCTGATGTTAGTAGCCCATCACCCCCTCCAAATAAGTACCCTCAAACAAAGAGAGAATCAAATCCCAGCAGAGTGCTACTTAGTGGGGGAGACTGGTGGGTAATAACGTGTTCAGAGGCATGAACCTGATGAACACTGAGAGCAATGTTACAGTCTATGAGTGACCTATTATACCTGCAGTAGTTTGGGTGAGTATGGACATCCCTGGTCAGAAATTCCCAGAAAAATATATTTAGTTCATGGATCAATAGCTAGAGCTAACAAGTCCTTGGGAGTCAGAGGTGCAGCCACCAGTAATCTTTGTGCTGTTGCTGATAGGGCAACGTGTGTGCTAAAAAAAAATCTTAAGCAATTGTTTGATTATACTTTTAATGAATTCAGGCTGCAACCAACACTTTTGACAACTGTATAATCTAATTACTGTAGCAATTTATCTATGACTTTTTATATATTGCTGTTTAGTCCTTGCACCGTGCAAGTTCCCAGGCAGGGGCCAGTGCTGCAATAATCCCTGTTATGTCCTGGGCACTGGAAATGACACCTGAGCTCCTGGGAGCATGGTAATGGTAGCACCCAGGGCATTCGTTGTCTAAGGAAACATGATCCTTCTGACAGCGCCAAAACAAGAAGACAGATACTGGAAAGAATAACAAATACACCTAGCAACATTTCAGTGACAGCAGGATTTGATTTTGAGACTCAGAGTCTGTGCTGGAATCCATTAGGTTCTGATCCCCAGGTGTCCTACTCCCTCAATCTCCTCTAACAAGAAACATTCAAGAGAAAGGAAAGGGAAATCTCTCTCTTGAACTTGAAGCTGTAACTGGTGTGTGAGTGAATCTATCTAATCCAGCTAAGCAGGGACAGGGTTTATCTTCTGCCTCAGCCAAGCCCTTCTTGATGCCTGCAGCATGGAGATGCACAGAAGTGTAATGTTCTTGATAATCCATGCTACATGTGTGCCTTGGAGTACTGCTGGGACAGCCATGCATTGAGTGTGGCATGTCTGTGCTACTGGCAGCCATCCTGCCAGCCCCTTCTGAGCACTGGGACTGGTGTATCCACCCCAGGTAGAGTGTTAAGGTTTAGCATGGTTAGAAGCATGGACTTGAGTAAGATCAGATGTGCTGACCAGATAAACTAGAGACATAAAAGGTTAGAGATGTTTTGGGCAAGGTGAGTTATCTGGATTTGTGTGATAGTTGCTAGAGAGAAATGTGCACTCCAGGGTGCAATTGTTCCCCTCCTGATGTGGCATTAAAATAGGTCAGATGACTCAGGCCCTAAAGCTTCACCACGAGCTCTGCAGAGGTGAGATGCCTAGTTCAGATTGTAGTTACTTGAAGAGGATATGACTTGTACTTGGCTTAAATGAATATGGGTTTGGACTTGTGCTTAAAACAAGTCTTAGCAGAGGTGGTGCTTTCATGGAAGAACAAATGTTGTTATTTCCACTACCTGTGGAAAAGCTGCATACTCAGTTTGTCTGGAAAATGAACAACTTTTTTTTTTTCCTTCCTTTTTTTTTCTCTCTCGCTAGTTTTGGATGTTGTACTGTGGCAAAGTTCAGATGTACCATTCTGCATTCTTTTGGCATTGAAAATTTCCCCAGGTGTGTTTGTCTTTGTCCTGCCCTTGCAGCAAGCATGCCCGTGGGCATGTAGGACCACCTGTTTGCCCTCTCCCTTGGAACTGTCATAGTGCCCTTGCCAGTAAATGCTTTTGTGGCAAATGGTCTGTAGAGTTAAGAGTGGGGTCATCTATCTGTTTTAAATCATGGATTCTGTGAACATATTTGATTTGCAGAGCTGATTTCTAAAAAGACCTGATGAGTCCAGTTGCATACTGCTTACCATTATGAGTGATGCTTGCAGTCCACTGTAAGGAGCACAGTGCAGGGCCTGTGAAATTACAGCTTACCTAGCTTCTGCCTTTGTTCAGTAGGGTTTGAATGGTGTGGTTAATATCTATACTATGGTGATTGGAGATAGGAGGAGGAGATCTGTCCACAAGCCAATTCTCCTTTTAAATCACTTTGCCCCCTGTATCCGGATTGCTGAGCACTGCTTTTGGCCCTTCATCAGCCCTTGATCTTTAGTGAAGAATTTTGCCTTACACCATTGAACCTAACATGGTTCTGCACCAGACGTAGCGAAGATAAAGTGACTGCCATACTTCAATAGTGAAAACATTTCTGAAAAGCTCATTTTCTATGAAAGGTAGCTTTTTGTGTACGCAGCTGACCTTGGAAGCTGGTGTTTAACAAATGTCTGTGCTCCTCATTCAGATAGGTAGTTTGAAGAGGGACTGATGGGGCTGATCCAGATGTTCAGAGGCTGGTGCAGCTGCTGCAAGGTTTTGGTCTGGAAACCTCCAGCTGCATTTCACCCAAGGACTTGAAAAGTCCTTAGACAACCAGCACTGACAAGTGGAAAGGAGGAAATGGAGCATCTTCCTCACCTCTTCTTTCTATGGAACTGATACAATCCCAAACCTCTGTGAGTCAAATAATCACCTTCTACCTATGTTTCTCCAGTGTGCCTCCAACTTCTGCATCATATGGGCAGTATAAATACTGCACGTGGCTGCCACATAAACATACAGATTGTGTGTTCAATGGAAGCAGAATGCACTAAATTAGAAAGTTTATTAGAAGTTTATTCCACGTTACTCTGATATGCTGGTTTATGCTGAAAACGCAATTTGGCCCATTCTTTCTCTGAATTTTTAAAGAAGTGGAATGTCTGTTGCTTTTACCTCTGTAGTACTTCAAATATTGCAAGTAAGTGTAACAGCTAAAATAAGGGGTATGCTTTGTCAGTGATTTGTTGGCATACAAGGGTTATTTTTTTACACAAAAGAAAGCAGAAGAGTTGAAAAAAAAGCAGAAAGCAAAGAAGCTCTGTCTTTGAAGATTTCTCACAGAGTTGTGGTTTTCACTTTTGGCTCCTGTATGGCTTGTTGTCCTTCTAAGGGGTGTGGTGGTGAACAGAGGTTTTTCTGATTGCTCCAAGCTATGGCTGGTAGCCTACCTGTGGACCAGCTCTGAGCTCTGCAGAGCAGGATTGCAGCATCTAAATATGTGAGTAAATAAGAAGAATTTTTAAATAAGGGACAGCAAAATAAAATGAAATTTTATAAAGGAGGCAGGAATGAGGATGCTCTTTTCTCACTTTCTCCTTCTCCACAAGGTTCTTTTGGACTGTGAAACCTGATGAAAAGGATGATACGAGAGTGTTGTAGTGGTCCACAATGCTGCACTTCTGCATTGGGTCACAGGTATTGGAAAGCATCTCACTGACAGACATGGAGAAAATTGTAGCTTCTCATAACTCCATAGGCTGCTTCGAAAAATGTACCATTTAATGGATATAATATTACAGAGCCTTAAGGGTGAGCCATGGTATATTGTTCAATAGCTGAATTCTGTCATATACAGGTCTTCATTTTGGAGAGCAATGCTCTCAGGCCATGCAGAGAAACATCCAATAAAGGTTTTAATCTGTAGGAAGCTGAATTTCCTCTGTGTTGTGTGAGACCTAGGTGCCTCTTAAATCTCATGTATCTGTCAAAATACTTCATAGATGAATTGAAGTAGCATCTTGGCTTCATGGTGACCCCCTGTTTTGGTGACGGTTTCTTCCCTGGGAACATAGCAAGGAGCAGAGGTGTCAGGTGTCTTTGTCTCACTTGGTCAGCCATTTGCCTTTCAGTAACCTCTTTCTCCCCAGGCCTGTACGCTAAATCAAGCAAAACCAATCCATCTTCAGCTGGCATTACAGGCTGGCCTCATGCACCCCATGAAGGGCCTGTGTGCTATAGGAATTTTAGAGTAGAAGTTGGAAGGGACCTCAAGGATCATCTGGTCCAGCCTTTCTTGATAAATATGTGGTCTAGACAATATTCCCAGCACCCTGTCCAGCCAAATCCTAAACATATCCAGTGCTAGAGAATTCGCCACATCCCTGGGGGAGATTATTCCAATGACTGGTTGTTCTCACAGTGAAAATTTTTTGTCTTGTGATTGGTTGAAATCTCCTCGGAAGTAGCTCGTACCAATTGCCCTTCATTTTCCCCTGTGACAGGAGGGGAAGCCCCTGGGACAGGAGGGTCTCCTGAGCTGGACAGCGAGGTGCTGTGGTGTTTGAGCAGTTGGTGCTGCACTGGGGTTTGCTCAGCAGCACTGGTTGGAGCTGGCTGCTCACTGTGTGTGCACAGACCTCTGCCAGGGCACGGCGGCTCTCCGGGGCCTTGTGCTGTACCTGGCCCATGGATGTGGCAACCCCTCCAGGCACGCGTCTGCTCTCGCCTCTGTGTTGGCACAAAGTTGCTCATTTACTTTAAAAAGGTCTGCAGGATGCTTTGAAACCAGTCATGAGAGTTTAATTTTGGGGAAAACCAGGACGTGAGAGAAGAGATGGCTGTGAACAGAGGCAGTGGGGTGGGAGGGGGAAGAGGCCAGCCTGTCTGCTGGCCCCAGTTGGGGTTTGGATGGGCTGTGAGTGGTGTGATGCTTGTGGGAGGATTAGAGCAATAAGGGCTTCAGTATCTCTGAAACAAGAAAAGAGTCCTGGTGTATTGTGCTCACGTCCCTGAATAAAACTATTTTACAGTGGTTCTGGTAAAAGGTTTTAAGGCCAAAAGGAAAATGGAATGTTTCGTTTCTCTTTATAAGGATAGTGTATTTGCATTAATTTCTTTGTGTTACATTGAAGCGAATGTCCTGGCAAAATGTCATTTGAAAGGATTATTTTAGAGTTTAAAGGCATCTTGCCAATCCCTTCCTTCTTTGCTTCACCTCCAAGAGGAGCAGAGAAGTGTAGCTAAAATAAATTTGGACTTCCTAGCTATTTAGGGGCATAAGAGTAAAAATAATTTTGAAAGAACTTAAAGCTTACAGAATGGAAAGCATTTGTTTCTGCAGTTCATTACAATTGAAGAAATTTGTTATATTTGTTTTCTGCTTTTCAGTTTTGGTGCGGAGTGCACAGGTTTACAGCCTGAAAAAGGGTAGAAGCTTGGCTTGCATGGCCATTCTTATTACATAGTTTTGTCCAGCTCTCACTTCTCTCCTTGTTTACAACCCTTGTGAAGTTGTTTTTATTGAGATTTGATGTATGTAAATTCTGTAAAACAGTGATGAATTGAAAGTGAATGATAATTTAGCACTTGATTTTGAGTAGTACTCTTGACACAGTGAAATCAGACTTTTATTGCATTCTAATTTTAATATATTTTAAAAAGAAAGGAAGATAATTGACTGTTTCTCACTGAATGTTATAAATGGATTTGTAACTCTTAGTGGTTCTAAAAAGAAGTAAACTTGAATGATGCATGAGAGGGATGTGATCTATGACTTGACACAAAGTGAGCAGTGCTCCAAGATGTACTTTACACAGATACTGCAGTGTGAACAAAACTTTGCCATAGGCCATTCCTAATTTCTCATCCACTTGTGAACACACTGTGTTCTTGTTGTGATTGCTCATAAAAAGGTAGAACAGTCAAGAATATTAGTATTTTCTGCTGTGACTTAGCAGATGAGCTTGGTAGACATTGAATACCACCTGTCCCACTCTGTAAACCTAAAGCTATGGTTTGGGAGCTGTATATTCACAGGCTTTTCATTTTCTCTGGGTACTGATCTTGCAAAGTTGATTGTTGGTTTTG
The DNA here is from genome assembly GCF_021018805.1 of Prinia subflava. NCBI lineage: Eukaryota > Metazoa > Chordata > Aves > Passeriformes > Cisticolidae > Prinia > Prinia subflava. The sequence continues at coordinate 13,949,272 of NC_086247.1, forward strand.
CTACAGCCTACTTTTGCCATATGCAGTAATTGCGGACTGAGGCCTTGCTTGTGTAGCACATGTGGTTCTTAAAAACACTTTAAGCTTGTTTCTTTCTTGATGTTTACCTCTGGTACCTTTTGACCTTACAGTGGAGATGCAGCAGGGGCCAGCGGCAGTTCTGATGAGGGAAGGGATAGCAGAGAACCCTTGCAGCAGTGGTAGCACAGAACTCCTGCAGTGGTGATAGCAGAGAACCTTTGCAGCAGTGATAGCACTGAACCCTGGCAGTGTTAAGATCATAGGGTTGTTCAAACAGAAGTGAAGCTTCTGTGCTACCAAAAAAGGTCTCCTGGTAGGTAAGCATAAGTATGCTGTTCTGAGTCAAACAAAATGTATATTTGTCCTGTGTGACCGTATTCATAAAACATTTTCCTTGTGGGAAACTGCCTGAGATTTTACATCTGGTTCTGTCATTCAGGTGAGGTGTCTCATGCAGCATGACCAGGTCTTTACATTGCCCAGACAGACAATTTTGTAATTGTAAGCCAATTGACAGAATGGTTGCTTTTGGTAATTTCTTTTCTGAAAAGTTTTTTCTTGTGATGCAGTATGTCATAATTTTCTCACCAAAATATGGACATCAGCACATACATAAATGCACTCTTTACCAAAAGAGACATGGGAATACTGACTGATGACCAAGAGATAGCATGCAGTTCATTCAGGTGAGAAGTTTAGGAAGTATTGCATCAGCAAGAGAAAAAAGTAAGAATGTAGCTTGGAAAGCCTGAAAACCACTCTGACATGCTTCTTGTTCAGGTCTTGCCTAACCACAAGGCCAGGATTTCTCTGCTCCTCAGTCAGATCTGTGCAGAGTGGTGCTAGTATCCATAAATCAAGGTTATTCAGTATTATGGGTTTTAAACTCCATTTACTTTCATTCTGCATTTTGCAGAGAGATCTACGTAGAACCAAGTAAACAAACAAACAAAAATTCTTTAATTTTAGGAGAGATTACTCTCAAAAAAACCCCAGAATTGAGAGGAAACTGTGCAAAGTACATGTTTGTTTCCAAGGAAAACAGCAATGAGAAAGAGTGAGGTCGTTTTGGAAAAAAACCCTCATAAAAGATCTTTTTTAGCATGGACATGGGAACAGAGCTTATCTTCTTGGACAGCCTTGCCTAACAGATAAGGCCCTCAACTAGAAGTGAGTTCAAATCCCAGCTGTGCTGGAGAAATTTCGTCAATTTAGATCTGTTTGTGCCCTTTTAATTTCTTTTTGCGAAGAGAAAACAGTACAGTTTGTCCTCTGAAGGCTGTTCAGAGTAGAGCTGGGGGCCTTGGATGGCCTCTGGGTGTGATGCAGGTGCAGATGGGCCCTGCCTGTGCAGGGACTTGGGGCTGAGGGTTGAGCGTGACAAGTGGTCCTGCTCACTTGTCCTGACTGGGATACTTTCACCCTCCCTTGGCAGGTGAGTTGTTCCTAGTCAACAGCAGTGCTCTCAGAGACCTTACACAGTGTAAAATACCTCCCTTTTCTAGCCCAGCCTCAGAGAAATTGAGTAATTGTATTGGTCACTTCAGTATGTTTGAGCCAAGGCCCAAAGGCTGTTTAATTAAGCTTTGTAGCAGGCTTTTGGAGTGTCTAAGCATTATCCCAGCTTTGCAGGTGGTGAATGAAGCATGGAAGGTTAACTGATGTGCTCAGGATTATAGAGCCCTGTGAACCATCCCAAACCTACTCTCTTTATATTCCTTCCTCTGTCTGGTGAGGATTAATGTATTTCATTCTACCAAACTCAACCTATAAGGGTTAGGTCAGTGTTAGAATACAGTTATCAAAGAGCTAGAGAATTGGAAGAGGTTCAGAGATCATATTTGCTGAAGTGTCAGTCTTTAAGACCACAGAAAATGAAGTCCTGTGTTACTTGGTGTTACAAACCCTAGACTTGCTAACCCAGTGGTGAGCCAAACCTTAAGTGAGGTTAGCAGTACTTGGTTGTTTCTCAGTTCTCAGTATAATGTTGCAATCTTTGTTTCCTCTTTTTGTGGTATGCAGACTTTTTTGTAAGCTGCAGAATTGCTATGATATTGCTGACAGTGTCATGAGATGTAGTGGAGAACATGTTAGAAATGGGCAGGCACACCCTGGTGGGCTGAACTTATTACCACAATTGTAAAATGTGAGAGGACGAAAACAATTAAATGAGAGTGTGTTAAATTTTTATAAAGCAGGTTTAAATTCAGCATCTAATGCATTTTCACAAGGAGCGAGCCCAAATGGAACACCTCAAAGCTTTCAGTTAAATCAACATTTCAAATTCACATTTCAGTATCCCACTGGGGAAAACCAGATTCTGTGTATTTTCTGTAATGTGAAAATTACCTCCAAAATCCAGTTGTGCTTCTGTGTTCCCTGCCCCCCCGCCAGCCTTCCAGGCCTACTCGAAATCTCCAAAGGAAGCAGTGAACTATAGTCATTCTATTGGGAAAAAGCTACAAACTCAAACAACCAAGCAATTGCTAGAAAAATAATTTTCCATTCTAGGTGTCTTTAAGGTAGTCATTGGGTCCAACAGTATTTGTAGCATCAGAAGCACCTTGCCACAGGGTTATCTTTGACCCTACTGCCTTCATGCATCTCTGCTTAACAAACTGGAAACTTTTAAAGGGTGCCCAGGTACCTCCTGGAATTTTAGCTGCTGATAAAGTCAAGCAGAGGCTTCATGAACCTTCTACTTAAGTACGTTTTAATTTTCAAGTGGTGGTGCTAGATTGTTGATAGTTATTTTTTGTACATACATTTTTTTAAGTGTAAACATTATTTAATTAGTTTCTAAGTGAGAGAAGTAGTAGAAATCTGCCTGTTCTGAAGAGAAGAAAGAGAATATTATGGGTCAGTGAAAAATGACAAAAATAATGTAGTTCCATTTAAGAATTCCTTGGTAATGTTAATTCCTTGGTTAACCAGTATGGTCCCAAACAAAACGTGAAAACGTGACCACAACCTGTATGTTCATACTGGCCACAGCTTTTGGTATCACCATAGTATAGGAAAATAATATTTCATGTTGAACCTTGTTCAGAAGTCAGTGGTTAAGTTGTGGGCGATTCAAAATGCAGTTGCTCCCTACATAAAAAATGTACAGTAGAAAATAGCAGCTTAACCATGTGAATAAATAAAGCCAGAAGAAGAGAGTGTGTTTTCAGTAGCAATTTAGTGCATGATTGATCTTACTGATAGCAGTAGTGTAGTGTTCATAGCTGAGTAAGCCCAACAGCAACAACTTGCTTGTAATGTATGTGTGTTGGAAAAATGCAAAGAAAATAAATTTCAAGTAAAATTTACATTTGTATTAGAAAATCAACATGTTAGAGTTAATTCCCTTTCCAAAACTCCTCTGTTTATGTGTATATTTTGCCATTGCCTCTGACTCTTGTCTGTGTCTGTTTATCTTGATATGTCTACTACATCTGTTTTTTTAAATTAACACCTGAAAGGCAAAAACAATATTCCCAGAAGCAGTTGACTTTGCCCATGTGTTTATTTTCTTATTAAATTCTCTGCAATGCTTCCTACCCCCTCTCAACCCTCCATCTCTCTGATAAGACAGTTGATAAAGTAATGTAGGATTTTTGCCTGTGAGTGTCCCAGAGGAATTATCCACTGTCTGGGTTATACAGACAAGAAACCATTCAGAAGGCAAAGCATGGAGTGGCATGAAGGACTGGTCCCCCTCTGAGGATCTGGTGGCTCTGCAGCAGGGCCAGCTCTGACGGGCAACATTGATTTGAGACTGTGCAGTTGTGCAATGTGGGCTGCGTACTCAGGGCACAGTTTTGCTCTAGTCATACTTTGTGGTTGAGTTATGACTTGAGTGTTAGTGAACAAAAGCTTGTTTTTGCTGATGATGTGAAGGGAAGCTTGTAAACTGAAGACTTCTACCACATAGAAATTTAAATATGAAAGTTGTCAAAACCACCTAGCAGAGGGTGAGAAAGATGTCCCTTTTCGCCCTGACCACTCTTTAGCAGTTTCACATGTGTGTCTGAGCAGCCAGGGTGATTGTAAGGATATGTTCAGAAAGGCTCTGGCACAGGTGGGGAGTCTTTATATATGTTGTTTCTTCTGCAGCTCTCCTGTCACTGTTTCCCTTTCACAGAATCACTAGGTTGGAAGAGACCTTCAAGATCATCGAGTCCAACCCATGCCCTAACACCTCAACTAAACCATGGCACTGAGTGCCACATGGAGTCTTGTTTTAAACACATCCAGGGATGGAGACTCCACCACCTCCCCAGGCAGGCTATTCCAGTACTTTATTACTCCCTCTGTGAAAACCTTATTCCTAATATCCAATTTATATTTTCCTTGACTCAGCTTGATACTGTGTCCTCTTGTTCTATCAGTTGTTGCCCGGAGAAAGAGACCGACCCCCCACCTGACTACAGGCACCTTTCAGGGAGTTGTAGGGAGCGATAAGGTCACTTTGTAACAAAGGTGCTCAGAGTAACAGGCATACTTCAGCATTGTAAAAGCAGCATCTCTATATTGATTTATCCTTTTTCCAGTGCACATCCAAAACAAAGCAGTGGCTCTTAGCTTCCCTTCCATCCCTTGCAAAGAATCAATTTGGAAACGGTTCTGCTAATTGCACTGAGTCCTTTGCATTGAGGCTGCAGTGATCCACTGTCATGACCCTTTCCCTCAAGCTCCTCGTGCTGCTCTGGCAGTTCTGTGCTCCTTGTCTACTGACCTTCAGAAATAAGACCACTGAGCTAAATTTCACGTCCTACCTGTTGACACCTGTGTTCAGAAACCTTAACATGGTCTGGCAGGCTGATGTCTGCAAAACCTGTCTTCACAGGAACAGAAAGTGTTCACATTATTGGATGGAAGATATTTTTTAGCCTAGTCCTTATTTGTAGGTCCCAAAATTAAAATGCTGGAATAGTAATGACAGCATCTTGGAACACAGAATAGACCCAGTGTTATCTAGACCCACATAGCCTTAACTTTGAAATAGCCTGCTGAATTTTCCCCATTTGGTTATATTTATATATTGTTTTTCTTCTAAACTTTAGTTTTGATCTATTTTGTGCAAAGACTGGGTTGTTATTGTTTGTTTTTTTGAATGACTGCAGTAGATGCCAGGATTTCTGGATTAATAGTACCGCTTCAATGTTTGTATAAGGGCCTGATATATTTCAGTTCCACTTGGGAGGACACTGGAATCCAGCTTTTGAGCATATATTAAACCATCATTGTGGGTCATAAATTGTGAACAGCAATGTTCACAAAGTGCCTTGAGATTTGCATGCTCTGAACCAATAAATAAAATGAGCGATTGTGTTCTGAGTAAATTCAGGCTGTCATAGTGCTGTTCCTTTGAGGACTGGATGTTGCATGTTGGATTTTGCATGCATGGTGTGTGAAGCTAACCTTGTTTCATAAAAACTCACTCCACAGCCATTTATTGTGAGGTGTTACCTTGTGGCCTGGGTACAGCAGGTTGTTTCAGCTTAGTTAGTTCAGTGGCAGGCAGCAGTTCTCCAAGACTGTGCTCTCAGGTCGAAAGTCCATGGTTTGCACAATGGGCTTTAGACTGCTTTCAGTTCCTTTTGTGTGCTTCCTCTCCTTTTTACTCATTCATGACTGCCACATCATTTTTGTGCTGGGAAGAAGAAAGTGAGTTATTTCCTTTGGGAGGTATCTCTCTGCCTGTAAAGAAGCAGCTTTCAGTATTTGTTTCCTGCTGCTATACTTCTATCACTAGATCAGCTTCTGTTTTGCTTCTACAGTCTCTGCTTTCAGATGTGCTAAACAGGGCAGTGAGCTGTACAGACTGTTATAGGACATGCTCATCTATGCCTGTTCTGGTATAGAAAGCAAGCTTAAAGCTGCAGCATCTGACTGATGGCCTGAGTGAGAGGTGATTGTGTGCCACTGGCATGTCACAACAGCGCTCTGCTGAGTGCTACTTCCAGCAGTAATTTCTTCTAGTAGCCGCTGACAAGATGTGGTGAGTGAGATCTGTATATAAGTGTATAACATCTCTGAGTTGTATAAAGTACCTGCTGTTAAAGAGGAGTTTGTAGTGCTCTGAATTAGTCTTCTGAAACCTTAGTACCTCATCCAGGATGTGCGACCAACCTCCTTTTCTACACAGTGAAAAGAGAGCAGCTCCAGAGGCTCGTGTTGCCCTCCTCAGGTTGGTATCTTCATGGTTTACATCCATGCTACTGTGGACATGGACAGATGGAATACACTGGGTTTTGAGGAAGCCCATCTCTTTTTCTTGACTCAGAGAGTCTGTAGAGCTCACTTACAGTGCCTGGCTTTCAGGTGTCTGAAGTTAGGTGTCAGGAGATCCATCCTAAACGTCTCAATCCAGCTATGGATGCTGAATGAAAGTCAAGACCTTTACACCTTTGTCTCTCATCAGATTATTTTAATGTATAAGCTCTGGATGTGCCTAATGTATAAGCTCTGTGGCTGTAATTGCCTCTTTTTTTGAGGCAATTTTAAGTACCTTCCTCCTGCCTAGGCTAGTTACGACTTTGTGTGTTTACAGTAGATCTTTTCTTAGAGATGCACATCTAGAACGTGTGGAGCTTCTCAGAAAATGAACAGAAGGAGATTTCTGAAACGTCTGTTGTGAGGGAAAAGTAGCATTTTCTGTGAAGAATGTAGCAAGAATTAACAGACATAAAGCAAATTGCCATCTGAGATGTTGAGCTTTTGGGAGGTTTCAAAAGACCAAAGGAGATAATGGAAAACACATTCTGCTAATGTAGGACACAGCTTGGTCCATGAAAGTTACTAATTTTTGGAAACTTTTTGTAATCGTGTCAAACTCCTTACTAAACCATCTGGACTTTTTTCCATTCTTGGCTCATTCAGTATGTGTAGCCTCTTTTATTTGGCATGGATAGTACAGAGGCTGAAAGAAAAGACTCCAGAGAAGGCTAAGGAGACCTTCTCAAATATCAGTTTTATTAAGAGATCATGTGAGACAGAGTTTTGCCCCACTCTGGGATTTTGCAGAATCTCAAGGAGCTGATGTGGCAAGTAGTGAAGAAAGAAGGAACAGTCATGCTAAATTGAGTGCAGGTGCAAGGAGATAGCTGAACTTTGCCCAGAGTCATTTAGTGAGTCAATGTGTATGTGCCTGCCTCCTAGCAGCACAAAATAACTTTAGAAACTCAATTATCTAATCAAGATAACAAGGCATTTGAGGAAGGATCTTTCCCATCTGGATTATTTTATTGGATCAGCTAAATTGTATGACTTTGTTAGCTGTAATCTGCCTCGATTGAAAGCTACAGCTTGTGGAAGAAGATGGAGACGGTGGCCTGGAGTGAGCAGCACCAAATTACAAAAGTCAAATCTGGATCTTGTGCTCCCCTGAAATTACAGTAGCCTGGGCACATGTCTGATCAAGTTGTTTGGCTTATTTGGAAGTGTGTCTTTCTTCTTCCTCCAGTGTTGTTCACTTGTTCGAGATTCATCTTGCTTTGAAGTGGCTGCTCTCTCTCCTGCAATTGTCAAATGTCAGGGTAAGAATATTGGAGGAGAATTGTTTCTTGAGCTTAGATGGCTCAAAGGTGTGTATGTATGTGACTGTATGTGGAGATGTCACATCACATGGTGTGGGAAGAGGTTCCACTTGGAATGGAACAGTCAGGAGGTATCAACATGCCCAAATATATATTGACAAATGCATTTGATGTGCCTGTCAGAATAGAACTTGCTCCCTGAGATAGAGGGCAGCTGTCTGCTGCTGACTAGTGAGGTGGTTTTGAGCAAATAAATCTTTGTTGTCTTTCCATCTGCCAATGAGGAAGTGCTAAATTGGTGGAAAGAAGTAAGAGTGAGGTGCACGAGCCTACCTGCCAGTTGACAATGTTTTACCCAGTTCCTTTTCTCTCCAAAAAGCTGGTTGTCTTACCAATTTTAGAGGTTATTAAAGTACTTGGAAAGAGAAGAGTTGTATTCTTAGACACTGAGTCAAAATATGTTCTGTGTAGAACATTTTTGCAGTAATAAAGCTAGTGTGGTCCTAGGCACCAATGGAAAGGCAGACACACCAAGGAAGCTTTCCCTTGTTTCCTGTAGTTTGTAGTCTGCTAATTAGGTCAGCTGGTTTACTTGAACTATACACAGATTTGTTGAAGTGCATGCTTACAAAAGGAGGCATGGCCATCTCCCTGCAAAAAGATGGCAGTTCTGAACAAAAATATTGTTCTTTCTCAATCCCTGGTTTTATTTTTACCAGGCAATGTGATTCCTGCCAGTTCTCTTTGCAGAAACCTGTGTTACTTTTAATAAATGCCAGAAGTCTGTGGTGTAGAAAACTGGAAATTAAGATATTCACGAGTTTGCAATTGTTTGTGATTGGAATGTGGGTTGTTGCTTTCAGTCAGAGACAGTCTGGATATTTAATTAATAAGGATGATTCCAATTAAAATACTTATTGTTTTGTTTTCCCTTTTATATGGGAAAATGCAGACTATTCTGTAAAAGTTCCCCATGGCTACTTTTGCATACATATATAGTGTTTCCTTCTTCATAACTCTTCACCATTAATTATAAATTGCTGGATCACCAGTGTTTGACTCTACCTGCAGTTAAAAATTTATCTGCATTATTCTGGAACTTGCTCGTTTTCCCTGAGGTTTAAACTGGCCATGGCTTTATCAGATTAGATGGAGAAAGAAAACTTAGACTATTACGCAGGTCTAAGTTGAGGACCAGGGACTATGATCTGGCTACATTCTCTCATTCATTTTTTACCCCACAAATAGTGATGATGCATTCTTGCCAACAGGCAAATTTAATTCCTTGGCAGTCCACAAAGTTCCTTCCTCCCACTGCCGGCTGTTCAAAAAGTAACCTGCTATTAATGATCATGCTATTAAAGATATTCATGTTATATCTCTAAGGACCAGAATTGTCTAATTTGGGATCCATTGCTTAAAACAGCATTTCCTTCCAGAGCTGCAAAAGAGAAAAGTGCTGTGCCCAGTGGTTGGGGTTTATAGGGTTGGTACTTTGCTGTCAGTGCAAATGTTTGAAAGTTCCTTTTGTGCATGTCTTACTATTTAAATCTGTCTATTATTCTTAAAAACACATAAAGGATTTTTCTTATGCTAATTAAAAGCATGTTATGTGGTTTTAGACCAAGACAACTGATGCAAGGTTTTTAAAATCAAATATTTTAGAAATTATTTTCAGCTGTTTTAGGAAAGAAAATGGGCAACAAGAAACTAATCTTTTTTTCTTGGTTTTTTTTTTTCATCTCATGAGTTTGACTATAGAGAGTTTAGAGGCTTTTAAAAGAAAAAAATCTATTTCTGTCTTGTTGTAAAAGATTAGTCTGTTGTAATCACTAGGCAGACATTTGTACAGTAAAGGTGTTAAACCATGAGATAATCAGCTTGGAGATGCTGGGAAGCAATTTGTCTTGTTCTACATCTTCTAGAAAGCAACACAGTAGTAAAGGTTGTTTAATTTCAGAGGTTGTCACCTCTTAGTTTGTTTTTGTCGTCATTAATTATACCTTAATTTTTTATTTTCTCTTGTTAACTTGAAGATGGATTTTGATGAACCACCAAATTTTGTAGTATTGGCAGTAGATTACAGGTAGACTGTTAAGTAGAAATGCATAATGATGTCTTTGCTTTTTGGCTCATTTGTCTATCTGATTCCAGTGGTGCCAAATGCCAGAGTTTAGCGTTCTTGTCACCCCTTAGCCTTTGGTGAATTTGAATTTATACTTAAACTGTGCCGTATACATTGTTTCAAATTAATTTCTGGTACACACATGTTTCTAGGCCATCCATTTGAGTCTCTTCAGGCTTTCTGAGGGTTCAGCCCTGAGTGAAGTGACCATGACAAAATCCATCCCCTGGGATTGGGGGTGGGAAGGAGTTGGATTCCTTGTGCAATGAAAGGGAATTTGGTGAGAGGTTCTGATTCCTCTCCAAAGAGTTCATTACATTTCCTAGCAAAGGCCAGATACTTGTTACTAAAAACTGTTAATTGGATTGAATATGCTTGCAAACAATCATGGGAGTAGTAACAAAGAGCTGTCGGAGAGGATGGACAATGCCTTCTTCTGAGCTTCTGGGTAAATGACAGTCCCGTGCTCATTATGAACTGATGGGGTGTTTCTCCACGGTTAAGGTTGCAACTACTTTCCCATTGTATTTTGCTTCATCAGGTTATTTGTTTTGTTGTGTGAGAAAACTTGGATTCGAAAATGTCTTTTGTCAGTTAACTTTATTTTTAACAAAGCTTTCTTGTGTGTTTCCAGTGCTAATTGAAGTCCATCAGTGGCTATATGATTTAATGGCCCTAATAGGAATCTATGAGCACAAACAAAACGGAGCGCTATAAATCACAGCATGTGCAGAGAAAAGTAATTCCTTTCTGTGGAGAGGTAAAGAGCAGAATTACTGAGCTGTATTATATTGCATACCCTGCAGGTCATCTGAAGAATTAGGATTTCAGAGTTACTCACTTTTGTAGAATAATGTCACATAAACAGAGTAAAGTACAAATACCACTGACTTCTTTGTTTCCTTTGTGTAGCCATAAGCAGTGCTGCTGTTGTTGAAGCGTTTTAGCAGTTTACTGTGCTTCCACTTACTCATAGGTGCACAGACAATAATTTAGCCTAGCTCATTTGGTTACAAATAATGTTGTAAAATAATTGAATCTGAGTTGTTTTTCAAATATCCACCTCTCTGTGGCTCTGGTGACCAAGGTAATTTGCCCATGATATTATATGGAGATACCTTACTTCTGTTGGGATAATGTAATTTTATTTCATTTTTAAGTAGCTGGCAACTGTGCAGAAATTTTTGCGTGAAGAGGAGGAGAGCTGCTGTGCAATTGTTGGGGCATGTGGAATATTGTTCTAGCATCTGTTTTTCAACGTACTATATTTTAGTGTATGGACTATAAAATCAATCTTTTTCTCTTTCTGCTAGTAAGACAAGTTTTAAATTCAAAAAAGAAATGCAGCAGACATTCACAGACATATGCCAGTAAAGACTTCAGTTGAATAGGTGTGAATTCCCATCTTTTTTCTCTTGACCTTGTTAGCTAGGAAAATCTAGAATGTCATCTCAGACTAATTGTGCTCCTGGAGTGTATGCATTTTACTGAGCTGAGAGTATCTTTTGATATACACAGAGATTTAATTATCAATATATCTCTTGACAGCATTTCAAGAATGGTAGAGAAGAGAACAAGTGGGCTATATTTTAAGCTATCATTGACATCTTCAAACTCCATAGGATGTTGACAATGCATACTGTTATGTAAAATTCATGGTGGGATATTGAGAGCTACTGTCAAAACTCAGAATTAAAACAAAAAAGAAAATTGCAGAAGGAAGGAAATAAGCTGTGGATGGCAGGTTATTTCTTCTTGAAATAATGTATCAAGAAATATGCATTTTATTGCTGCTCTTTGCATCCTTCTGCTACCTTATATGCAGAACTACCTACTGTATCTTCTGTGTTACCCATGCCAGAGGGAAACCAGTGGTGCGAAGATGAATTGCAGAAGCTGGTAAACTCCTGAGCTGTGTTAGTCCGTGTGCTGTTTCCTGCTCTGCACTAGGATTTATGGAAAAGGAAGTCAGTCAGTTGCTTTAATGGGAAGCATGCAGAGAGTCCCAGTGTGGGGTGGATGCAACCAAATCTCTAAAGAGCCCAGCTGTTCTGGCTGTTGACTGGGATCAGCTCTGAAGAGCAGGAGGTGAGCTGGGTTTCCTTTAATGAAAAACCAAACAGCACTTCAAGTAGAAAACAAATTCTTAACTTGGATTTGTATTTGTAGTAAGAAGTGATATTTTATATTAATGACATTACCAATTTGTATTTGGGACTGGGCGGGGAGGGAACAAGCCTGAAAAACAACTACAAGATAAACTAGGACATTTTTAGTTCACATGCAAAAACAGAAGGTAAGATTTGAAAGCAAAAGAATTACACTTGTACTTAAGTGCTCTTACCTTTCCTAGGTCCTCGAAACAAAGTGCAATAAACCTGCCTTGTTTCTTTTGTTCCAGTAATGTTGTAAACCGTTTAGGATTAACATTTGTAATCTGGTGCTACTTCCTGGACCGAAGTGTCACTGTGTAAAGTGCTCATGTGTGTTTGCTGTCATTCCTCATTACTCACATGCTGGCGGCAGTTGGCATTGGTGGCATGTGGCTTTGCCTTGCTCATGCTGCCTTGGTGTGGGTAGGAAGGTCCTCTGCCTCAGTTACAAATATTTGAGTTTTAGACCACAAAAGCATAAACCCTTTTTTTTTCCCCCACTGAAATGCTTTGATGTGGTAATGATCAAAATATGGTGTGATTCCAAAAGAGGTATACAAACTTTCATGTTCTTGGTATAAAAATATTACTCTCTGGAAACGCCTTCTGTGTCAAATGATGGATCTATTCCTCTGATATATGTAAGTGATTGTCAGGAGGTTTTGTGGCACATCCAATTTTAGCAGACAAGTACTCTTTCCTTGTCACTTAAGACATACTTGATGGATTTTCATGATTAAGTAACACGCTTCGTAATTGTCAAAACTTTGCAATGGTATTCCTTGGAAATACTGAGGAGGGGAAGTCAGGTCTGCCTCCCACTTTTTCTGCACAGCCACCTTTTTTTTTTTTCAGTTCTCTTTTATTTACGCTGTCCAGTAGCCTTTTGGAAACTTCTTAGTTAGCTTTGGTTAACTCTTTCTCAGATTCATACTTTCTTTGTCTACTCTTCAGCAAACAACTGTGTTATTCTTGGCTTAGGTGCAGGAATACCTCAGCACAGCAACACGTTAATTGTATTTAACAGGATGGGTTTGGTAGTAAGACACAGGGCTGCTGAGAATGTGACACTGATATTTTCCATCTCATATTTTATCACTTGTGTTTTTTAGAGAAATACTGATAAAATACTGAAAAAACCAGTGGGTTTTTTTCCCCTACACATAGCCTTTTCAGATGCCCTTGGTCTCTCTTTCAAGTAGGTCAGCACCTCGTTGCCTTGCTGTCCCCATCGTTAGTTCAGACACTCCAGCAAACTGTCAAGTACATCCTTGCTGTCACCAGAGAGATGGAGTTGTTTATGGTGTCTTTAATAAATGTTTAAGTCTCTGATTTCTGGCTTGATGACAGGTGAGGCCCCTAATGGCCAACCTCTGTGGCACCGGGGAAGGACCCCACCATTACAGGCAGCAAGGCCAGCACCTCCCTGCTGCTCTCCCTGCCCCTGTCACTTATCTGTCTAACATGGCTGGCAATAATTACAGTGCAGGGAAGCAAGGGAAAACGCAGAGGAGCCTTGTGGTCCTGCTTTGAGTCTCCTGTACTCTGGGAAAAGGCAGAGAGGGCACTGCAGGCTTTGGCAGGCTGGTGCAAGGTCAGCTCTGGCCAATGGGCAAGTGGCCATGCCTGTGCTTGATGGGCAGCTGTGGTTTCACCCCTCTGGGCAGAGCTGCGTCCCTGCTCATGCAGGCCGTGCAAAGAGTGCTCCTGGCCCTGCTCTGATGACTGTGTGCCTATTCTTTATAGCTGTTGGAGAGTGCAGGATTACTCCCTGAAAGACAGAGGGATCAGGTGTAGCTGCTGTGTCTGTGCAGCTGGCTAGGGCGCCCCTGACATCCCTCCCCAACACTGGGTGTGCAGAGTCAGGCTCAGTTGGCTGCTGTGCATGTACCTTGTACTGGGCTGTCACCCAGAGCTCCTGAGGCCAGCTGTTCAGAGATCCCTGTCTGATGTACAACATCTTTGAGGGGAGAATATGTACACTTCACCCTGCAAGGCTCTGAGGGCACATTTTATCAGTTGTTTTCCCTCCTACCTTCCATTTCAAACTTTTCTGTGAACTTGAATCCTCCCATTAATTTGCCTGAAGGAAACACAAGTCCACTACTCTTGAATCTCATTATTATTGACTCCTTGTTGCAGCAGGAGTTTATCTCTGGAGGCAGGGGCTCTGGGTGCCCAGAAGAGGATGCTGTGCTGCACCAGGGACACAGCATCCATCAGGAGTGCTGTGGAAGTGAGGGCAAGCAGCTGGTGCTGTTGTCATCACATGTTTGACCTGGGCCCTGCTTTGGGCTAGGGACACCAAGAAGTTACCAATGGTAGCCATTGGTGCAGCATTGCTTGTTGCTAAAATAGTGTAATGGAGGTTTCATTTTTTTTTCTTTTCCTTGGTAAAGTTTTGGAATTGAATCCTTTGTCCTTGAAGAGTCCCCACAAAAATAAAATCTCTGAGAAGAGAAACTGGTGGATGTGCTTTCTGAATTGCTTACATAAATAACTAGAAAACTCATTTTCTTGAAAGTATCTTGTCTCTTGAAAGTATTGGAGCCCAGTATATCTGATGGGGTGCAGTGTTCCAGGTTGCCCCCTGGGTCATGCAGAGTCTGGTGTGTAATTACGCTAGTCTGTTTGTAGGAAAGTTGTGATGGTGAGACCATTAAAATCTTTAGTGAATGTAAGAAAGTGTTCTACTGGGCTCTCTATTGCTTCTCCACAATGTTTAGCCTGCTTCTCTGTTGTCTTCGCCAAACTCCACTTGATTTTGTGTCTGAAATCTAGACTTATCACTCCTCAGGAATCTTGTAGTGAAGTTACTTGCTTTGTGGAAAAGAGGCCTTAAAATGTTTTTAAAACTTTAAAAATGGATAGTCAGAATGAAATTTGAAAATAAGTGTTGGTAGTGGAAGTTCCCCAGCTGTTACTAGGTGATGGCTGTTCAAAGGCTTTGACATTTTTACTGTTGGTTTAAGTGGGGGTGAATCTTTGCTAGTTTGCTCCTTCTGACAATCCAAGCCTATGACATTATAGGAAGATATAATGTAAAAGCAAAGGGGAGTGGGGAGTATTTTAAAGCAAGTAGCAGTGAACAATAACTGATAGCTTTCTAAAGTCCCATGAACCGAACCTTGGTTTTGATGCATCTTACTGCAGATGCCATTTTAAAAGCTGTCATTTCAGCAAAGGAAGGAGCAAGGCCCCTCTCTAGGTCAGTTCAGCATCAGAGGTTTAAGAAGAACTTGGAATGAAAATGTAAAAATTAATATTGAAAAGATCTTTTGATTTTTTTTTTTAATTTAGAAGGTTGGCTACATTAACAAAGCATTCTGATGGCTCTGTAGGTCAGTAGATACCCAGTGACAGGTACACCCATCCCTGCCCATGAGTCCCCACCAAGGCCAGGGGTTGAGGATAGGCTGCCTGACACAGGAATCCCACCTTAGCATTTGAGCAGATCCCTTGCTACAATGAGACTTCGGAGGGAGCTTTCTGGTTGCCTCTGCATTCCTGAATAATTCCTGAAAAGGCTACCCCATCAATTGATCACAGAGCTGCTATAAAGCAAATTCCTGGATGACACCATGGTGTCGGGTTCCAGTCTGTGTTTGCTCTTTCTGCCCCTGCATGGAGGTGTCCAGGGCTGTGCCTGTGCGGGCATGCTGAGCTCCATCTGCAGCCAGTCCCTCCTGGCCAGGGGGAAGGAGTGACTGTGGCTGTCATGTGGTTTGCTGCTAACACAAAGCTGACAGCAATATTGATGAGTGGTGGTTGTGTTGTGCTGGAATAGCTGAGACTGGTAATATTTATGGCTGTATTAAACCCCACAGCTTGAATGCTCTCCATCCTGCATTTCCACCTGCTTTAGATGTGTTTCCAACAGTGGATTTCCAGTGCGTTAGTGTGTGTGTGAACATGTGTGCATAATCTCCAAAGTGGTCATTTCCAGTGGAGTCTTAATCTCTAGTTTCCTTTGTAAGGAGCTGTCTGTCTGGAGAGTAGATTTGAGCCTTTATACCAGCAGGTCACATGCAGGGCATTCAGCCAGCATGGATTTTCCTAGTTCTGCTATGCAGGAGACCTAAATCTTTTTACCTGACTGGGTTTTCCTTCTCAGTGGTGACACATCTGTGATCCTTCCCTGCTCAAGCCCAGATTTCTCTCTTGAACAGACATTACCAAATTTGTCTGTGTAGCTTATGCTTTTTTCTGCCAGTACCTTTCTGTGGCTTGGACCTTACAGCTCCTCAAGGACTGAGCTGAGATCAGCAGTTCTGCCTTTGTTTATTGTCCTCCCTCCAGCAAAGCAGCATGGAGGGTGTTTAATCTACAGCAGTTTGTCCACTTGGCCGCCACTGTTCTTCTCATATTCCTTACTGAGTGTAATCTTGTGTTGCATGAATAGCAGCATATATTAAAATAGCTAAGGGCTTTATGCTGGCAAACACTGCGTTATGGACTGACCACACAGGAAGTTGGAAGTTTCCCTGGATGTTTGTAATGGTGAAGTTGCCCTGGTGCATGATTTTTCCAGTTGCGACCATCACAGCAGCTGACAGAGCTCTCATGCAAGATTTCATGGAGAAGATAATACAAAGAGTAAGGCTGAGAATATTCTTTTTCTCAATTACATGATACAAAGTGAGATTAAAGCTAAGTGAAGGCCAGTACAAGAAGAATGTTGCTCACAAAAGAATCAGTGACCAGCTTTTAAAAGACCAGGCTTCATTGCTGGAAATCTGGATAAGCAAAGCCAGTTAGTGCTTATGAAAGAAAGCAATTAGATTTTTGTAATATAGATTAAATCAGTTTTATTTTTCTAATGCTTACAAATTCAGCTTCCTAAATGATATTAATCAACATGACATAGGAGAATCAGTCGATTTTTACAGTAACTAGAGCAGCTGTGCCCTAGGCTATGGCCCCAGCCTCTCTAGTTAAGGGATTCGGTACCAGATGTGATGTGAAGAAAGCTAAGAGCAGTGCTGTGCCCTGCTAAGGGGAGAGCATTTTTTTCTTTGTTGGGAGCTGAGATTGAAAGGGTGAGGTAACAACTTCTGAGAATACTTGTAAATAATATCAGAGTTTTATTGATAATTATAGCTCCTCTTCCTTCACCTTCTTTTATCACTTGAGTTATTTACCTGTGTGAAGGTGCAGAGGGCTCATATGAAAGCTGCAATGCCCACAACTCAGTGTCCATACTTTGAACAGTTGTTAGGTTCAGAAAGGAAAACTTGTCTTTCCGTTTTATTGTTCAGCTATCTTGAAAGAATCTTTTGTATTTCTTTTCCACCAAAGCTTTTTTTTTCCCCTGGGTATGTTGATCCTGTCTCTTACCTTCAGAAGTTTTGAATTCAGTCCTACCATGGGGTTTTCCACATCTGTCTTTCGACTCTCACTTGCAGACTCCTGGCAAACCGGATGGTGTCACCTGGATTGGCCTGGGGACCCTTACATATGAAAGGATCTTTGCTGGGGCCCTTGCATATGAAAGAATCTTTGCTGCATCCCTTGCTGGTTGGTGTCAATGTGCATGAGGACTTCTCCAGGTACAGCAACCAGGAAAGGAGAGGCAAATCAGCATCCCCTTGTGAAGTCAAAGCACTTATATTAAAATGTGAATCTAGGTGTGAAATAGCCTTTAGAAGTACTGACATGAAGGAAATGGTGGGATTTGGTTTCAGTAGCAGTGTCATCTTGTGGCTTCCTGAAATCTCTCTTAGATCTTGTTTTGCATTAAGACAGTTGATATGTTGACAGTTGTTAATATCCGTAAGTTTAATAAAGGTAGAAGTAAGATCTACATTTAAGATCTAAATAAGGTAAATATAAGATCTGAAGAACATGCACAAGAGAAAAATCTTCATAATGGTAAAAGGATCTTTGATCTCTCTGCTAATGGTTATTCAGCGGTTCAGTTTGCAGTCCCCAGGTGCTGAACTGCTGAATTTCAGGCTGGGAGGCACAGTGATGGGCTGGTGCCCTGAGTGATGAAGGTGCTCTGTGGCTGCTGCTGCATCAACTGCAGGGGGCTTGAGCTGGCTGGGGGATCTCGGACCCATCAGCAGGGTCGCTGAGGGTGGTACAGCAGAGCTGGGTGAGTCGGCAGGGTGAGTGTCCATCCTGCCGTGAGTTAATGACTGTCTGCTACATGAAAGGTGCAAGAGGTGGTATCCAGAGTGACAATTCACAGGAAGTTCTCAGCAATTAAGCACTTTCTTTTTAATGAAAGTTTACTTTTACACAGTGAATGATTTATGACAGGGTTTTAAAATGTATTGCTTTGACCATGCCTACACACTTTGAACACTCTAAATAAAAATCAGAAACCTTTGAAACAAACTCGTAAATATTCAGAATATAACGCTTTCTGGAGGATGTGTAATGTAGTTATCACCAGTCAGTTACAGGAAGATATTTACACAATGTAGATATTGTTACTTAAACTCCTAGTAATACAATTATTCCATCAGTTACCAAATCCTGAAATAACCTCAAGCCCCTGAGATGTGAGGTAGTTAATGCCAGAGGGAATATGTTGTATTTTAAACAAAGCAAGCTATTTTAAACAAGGATTAGTTACTTGTCTTTTGTCTAATGCTTTGCAGTTGTGTATTTGAAAAGAAGGTTCACATTTTCTGTCTGCTCAGATAACAGTGAACTTTTCTTACTGGATTTTGGAACCATAGTGTTTCCTAATGAAACATAGATAAGGAAAAGCTCTTCCCTCCCCCAAGTCATTTGAAGTCCTCAGCCCATTTGTCACGGAGAGATATGTCACCCTAAAAGAAATCTGGTATGCAGAAGAGCACTCAGCCACTGCTCTCTAGGGTAGAAAACCAGCATTGGTCACCTCACTGGTGATAGCAAGTCCTCAGGACTGTTCATGGAAACCAGATTTACTTATATAAAACAGATCATTGGAGGATGTGTGCCCTGCAAAGGCGGGTTCTTGGGATGTGGAGGTAATTGGGAAGGTGGATAGTTGTTGGGATACTCTGTTACTGTAACTGCCAGTGAGTGTTTATTCTCAGCCTTGAGAAATATTTCCCAGGTGTTTTGTGCTGAGCAGGGGTCTATAGCTGGGGAGCCTGAGCAGGTTTTTCTGTTTGTAGCATCAATATCCCTGCACTATTAGCATGTGTGACATCCTCAGATATCCACATGGGTCCCTCTGATGGTTTTAATAATCAGGCATTTAGGTGCTTAAATCCTTGTTCATGGCCCCGGGAGAGTTTGGGTGCATAGTCACTGACCTGCTTTGACCCCAGGATGGCTGTGTGACCTCCAAATGATTTTTGAAGCTGTTTGACTGTGTCTGTACAGGCTGCAGGATTGGGCCTTCCAGACTTGCCTCCTTCACTTTGTCTATGCAGGGGCGTAGGACTGAGTCAGAGAACAGGCTGGAAATAATAGCCAGGTAATTTCCATAGTTCCCCTTTGACTTGATTCCTCTGATTCTGTGGTAGCCATTTTTGAAATTTTGTAAGCCATGCAACACTGGTGAGGGTATTAAGTATGTTACAGGGTTAATCAAAAGCTTGTGGCTGAGCTCATTTCAGCTTGTATTTAATTATACACTCTCTATATTGGGTAATGACAAAATGGTATCCTCCATGGGAGTCTTTCCATTGGTTTGTCCTCTAGCCCAAATTAATTATTGATGTGAGAGGAGGGGCAAGAGTAAGACAAGGCTTATTTCATACAAGAGTCGTCATCTTAAATATTCTCGTTAAAGATTGTAATTTTCTTTTACCTTGAGCATTGTTTAAGTAAGTTTATATCTAGCATTGATCCTGTTTTGTTGAAATATTTGCATGGTTCATACTTTTGTATGTTGATTTGTTAAGTAGCACATTTGTAGTCACACCCATTCAGGAACAATGTGCCAGCCAGCAATAATTTTATTTAATATTAAATTGTTCATGATGGCTTTGAAAGCAAGCAGCTTGTAGGATTGTGTTCTCTCTTTTTCTTTTGAGTCTCTTCCAGAACTACAATTTCAGTGTATTTCTGGTTCTACCTGAAATTTTGACTATGTGGCATTTATTTTTAAGGGACTTCTGGTGAGGAAAGGGACCATGTGCCACCAGACAACCTGAAACTAAAGAATTAATATTAAAGCTATGTTTCCCTGTAAACTTGGGTATCTTTGGGTGTTTGGATACATTTTTATAAATCAGTTCTGACAAGAGATTAAAAACTTCCTAGTAGCCTAGAAATTAGCTTCAGTAATTAAAATTTCTGTGCAAATAAGTAAACCTATTTTTTAAAATTTATTTTCCTTTTAAGGGGAAGCAATCTGATAAGCAGAATATAAGCAAGTGCCCAGGTGGAAGACAGCTATTTTCTTGTGTTCGTGCATTCATGTTGGGAATTAAGAACAAAATGCAGATGCCTCCGAAGTCAGGTATTAGAACATGTATGTGCAAAGTACTGTTCAAGGAGACAAACCAAATCAAAACTGGAAACTGTTGCCTTGCCAATTAATTCTTCCTTTGATTCTTTGCTGTAGACTGAGACATTACTGAATTAAGATTTTGGAGATAAATATTTCTTTGGCAAGTTCAGCAAAATTAATTTTAAACTCACAGCAGACACATTCTTATTATACAAATTTCTCTTTATTCTTATTCCTTGCTGTGGTCTGTGCCTGTCTTTTGAGCAGAGTAATTTTTGTTTTGGGGTTATTTTTATTTGCAGGGCAGCTACTGTGTAATACTCAGTTTTGCACTGAGCCAGAATCTGTTGTCAGTTAGGAGATGCTTCAGACTTGGTGGTGATGATTTCCTTTCTGCCAGTACAAACTCTCTAAGTGCACAATTGCCATATTTTCTGTGCAATCAGAAACCTTATCTAGAATAAAGTACTTGTGGGCAGAGGTTGTATTTTATCCTGGGCATGTCTGGAGCTGTGGACTTGTGAAACACATGTGCTTCAGGTGTAGAGGACGAAACCATGACAAAAGCACAGTCTTATAGGAATTAACAGTTTTTTTCTCAAAGTGTTTCCTGTCTTAGTCTTGAAATTTAAAGCCTTTTTTGGTGAGAGGAATCTTTCCTGCCTCCTCCACGTTGCTCTGGTGTCTTAATTTGGAAAGACAGGTATCTGTCAGGGAAAACTGGAATTTCCCTTGGAATGGAGAATGTAAAACCCTCTCCCTCCAAATTATTACAATTTTGCAATTAGGAGCTTTCAGGCAAAAAATATGGGAATAGGAGTAACAGTTCTTTACTAGGAATATTAAAAAATGCAAATGCAGTAATAAAAAAAAATAAAAACAAGCAAGCAAGCAAACAAAAGTCCTAGAAAACCCTGATGGAGTCAGGAATACGACCTGGCACCCTGTCGGCCAGGGTGTTGGAAGCAGTCCAAATAAGTCCTCCTGGAGTGAGAGATGTGGTTCTGTTGGAGTAGAGATGATCCTGTAGTGGTGGTGAAATGAGTCTTCCTCCGGGAATCCAGTGGAAAAATGGATGCTTGGTGTTCCTACGTCTCAGTTTTTATCTTGGTAGGAACAGCTGGCTCCCCCCCCACTGGGTGGAGCATCTCACAATGGGATGGTTTAATGTGTCATGTCATTGGTGAGCCTTAATGGCCCATTAACAGAAGATATCCCCTGGAGGGTGGACAGTTGATAAAAGAGATAAGAAACACTGCCCCATCTGGTTTGAACAGCTGGCTTATTATCAGAAAGCATCCACCCCCTTACCCCCTGGAGTTACAAGAGGTAAAGGAAAAAAAAAACCCAAACGTCTCCCCAACTGGTTTCAACAGATGAAACAGAATACACTCTTTTTTTTTTTTTTTGTTACATAACCCCAGACATCTGGTCACTGTCTTTTATTTTTTTGCTTACCTTACTAACTGTAATTACAATATACTGTCCTGTCCTTAATGCAGTTTTTCCTTCTTTTTGTGAAATATTTCTACCTCTTGTAATGAAACACATGGTTGCTTGTTTTATTTTTTTTTTTACGATAAGATAGAAATTCTGATTCCAAGGCTCAGAGCATCTGCCTGTACAAGGGATTGGGTCTCTGTTGCCTGATTTTCCAGGGTCCAGCATTTTATGTGTGAGCAATTAAGTACTTCAGCAATTTCTGCTTTTGGGATTCCTGGCTACCTGTACTGCTTTGCCTCTTGTGTTGCAATACTCAGCACACAGTCATAATCCCTGGTTTGAGAGGTAGTAATTATTGAGCAGATGCAGTATACAATGATAGTGAGGCTTTTAAGCAGCTTACTGATAGAGCAGTTTAAAGAATGTTTACCAGCTATAGTAACATTACTTCTGGTTGCCTGTCTTAATTCATTTCAGATTAATCTGTCTTATAGTCAGAAGGAAAATGAAGTGAGTCAGTAACTTAAAGAGTTATGTAAAATCTGTACAGTGCTAAATAATTGTGCAGTTTTATGTATGCTGCCGAAATTGGAATGTCAATTTGACACAAATTCCCCAAAACAGAATGCTAGATGATCTTACCTCTTCTTCAAATAAAAGCCTCAAAACTTCTCTTTATGTACTGCTTGGGAGTTTACCAGTCTTCTGTCTTCTTTCACAGGATGTCTTAGGCATACTTGTTTTTCCATATGGCAATAAACTAAATCTGTCCATGTGCGTGTGGGAGCGCAGGGGTGTGTTCCAGAGAATGATGGTCAGAGGTGTATGTGAATATGCACACAAACAGTATGCCCCATTCCCAGCCACTCATGTTGAACAAATAACCAGCTGAATCAGATAAGGATATGACAAACCAGAAACATCTAATTGTATCAAGAGCAAACAGACTAAAAGTGACTAAATATTTTGGCAGAGGGCCCTGCTGAGGAAACTAGATTAAGTGTTTCTGTTACATTCTGTGGGAAGGAAGAGAGGGTCTGAATTCTCCCCTCCTCCAAAACTTTTAAGCCCAAAATATGATTATCTTTGACTGTTTAGAGCTGTTGAAAAATTTGCAAAAGGCAAGCTTGGGGCTTGCCAGTGCCAGCTATTAAAACTCATGTGGAACCCATCCTAAACCCTTTTTGCTTATTGAACTTTCTGTAGTTTATGACTGTTAGTTAGTTTTTCCTATTTATTTTAGAAAAGAGCCAGTGGGAAAAGTCTGGGCTCCCCACCCTAAACAAAATAAATTGTGATTTCATCAAGTTTTGGCCTTATCTCTGTTGTTCTTTATTTCATTGCAGGCACTCTAATCTGCCCTGATTGTTGATTCTGCTCTTTCACTGCATCCAACTCAAGCTTTGCAAACATAGCTTAATGCTTATTCCAATGTATATTTTCAGCTGCTCTGTGTCAGCTGCTCTGTATCAAGGTTCATCCAATTTCCTTAGTTGCTTAGTTTCTATCAGACTTGAGGCTCTGAAGGTTACTTAGACAAGAATCTGCCTTTTTTGCATTTGATTTTTTTCTCCCTTACTGGTTAGTGTAAGTTGCTAGGAACAGTGAATGCAAACCGAATTCAAGGGCATGGTAGTCTTTTGCATCCATTACAAACATTTTGTGTGCATCACCTCACTGGTCATCACTGACAAACATTTGTGCCTGATTGTGGAATGCAAGACAAGTTACTTCATGACTTTGTTTAGGTTTCAGAGTGCACAGTATTGTGTTGCAGACAATTATGCCCTCTTTTTTAAACACTGGTTTCTTTGATTCTTTTCTCGGAGAGTGTGCTTTTGAAGTCTAGATATCTATTAGTTTTCTTCATTGCCATTTAGATTAAGCTAAAAGGCAAGTGCAGTGTCTATAAGCTGGTGTGTTTTGTAGTATCATTTAAAAAGACTGCATGACCACTTTTTCATTTATCTATTTATCAGTGACAGTTCATGAGAAAAATTCCTTTACTTTGAAGGCCAAATGTGTGACTTCATTCTGTGTGCCTTGGGACAACTTTTCTTGTGTGGTAACAGGATACACCGACACTATTTCAGTCTTGAGAACTGAATTATTTTGGTAAATGAAGCTTATAATTGTTTTACTCCATTTTCTCATGTGTAGCTTACTGCCTTGACCTGAGTTTGTGAATGAGACAAATGGCACGAAACGTATCTCAGTCTCTAGATAAGAGTCCTGCCTCTGGTGAGCCAGAGCCCTGAGCTGCTTTGAGTGTGGCAGTGTAGCAAAGAGGTGTGGAAGGCCCAGCCATCAGGTTTAGGGGTACTTGGAGAGTTGGAGTGGGGAGAGGAAGGAGCTGTCTGATTTTAGTATCTGTCTTGGGATAGGGTAGATGAGAGAGCATGAAGAGGAAACCTGCTCCTTTGGGAATCCTGGCTAATTGCAAATGGCAGTTTCAGCATGAACCTGCCTCAAGACCTGGTTTTGCCCCCTCCCTTGGTTTCTGACAAAACTTGGGAGTGCACACAGCTCCTTCTTATGGGACCTTGACCTCTGCCAAGATCTTTGGCAAAAACTGACATCCATTCTGGAAAGCTGGATGTTTGCTTGTTTCTTTCCAAAAGTGTTGAATAACACGTGCCACCTGGAAAATGGGATAGTTTTTTCTCTTGTGTGCTTGTGAACACAAATAACATGTATTATGATAATAATACATCATCCAGAAAGCCACACTTCAGTGCTTCTCTGTATATACTAGGATGTGAGTTAAAATGAAGCAACAAAGATTGGGGGAGCACGCTGTCAGAGGAAAATACAGTGCTTTCTGCTTTTTCACAGGAGAATCGAGATTTACATTTGAAAACATTTGGTTCATCAGCTTTTGTATCTTGTTTCTGCCATAGAAAAAGTAGGTGAAATAGGATCAGTTGGCTGTGGAAAAGCAGAGCTACAGAAACAGAGCACAGCCAACATTTGTTTCTGGCTTCTTAAAACAGTCCATGCAGATGTCTAATAAGAATGCCAAGACTCACTCTCAGCAAAGTTTAAGATTTTCAAACTTTCTTACAAACCCTAACACTGATTTGGTACCTTACGAGGGAAAATTCACTTTAATGAAGTGCTGGTACTGTTTTCTGTATGACTTTGTAACTTCTGTGAAAGCCTTTTCAGTCTGAAGGCTTGACCTGTCCTGAACCTGTGGAGCTTGGGAGACCTAATGAGAATAGATGCACATGGATGTTTGAAGGTGGGAGTGATCAGACAAGCTTGGTTAGGGAGTGTGGGTGTGAGATTGGAGCTGCTCAAAAATACAGATTTTTGGGTTTCTTGGGGATTAGGTCATGAAACCACCATTAGTGCTAATAGAATTTGTGTGGCTTAATCTTCATAAACAGCATTAACATGCACCCCGCAATACTTAACGTGTTAATGTATATGAAAACTGGCTTTCAGCTAACATATTTGAATGAGGCAAGATGGGGTTTTGGAGGTCATTATTACCACACATTAAAGTAAAATTTATGTTGCACAACTCAAAACTCTCAAACAGATGGAGCTGGAATTGCTCCCAGCATCTGGCTAGAACGGCAGAGCTTCCTCAGGAAGGGGGAGAAGCAATGTAGGAATTCAAACCATCCCTCCACTCCTTTTAAGTAAACCCTAACCATGCAAAGTGAGGAAGCTGTGGCACAAAAAGCTTTCTTTGCTACCCAACACATCCTATTTTGTCTTTCCTCGAGGGTTTAAAATGAAAGGATGGTCTCCAGGCCATTGCTGCCGGGGTGTGGGTTTGCAGGAAAGCCAGTGTGTGGTCTGCCCTTGTGGGAGGGGGGGACAGACCCTCCAGCCTTGCACGTGCTGTCTGCTGGCATCTCCTGCCTGCCAGAGGAGCAGTCCTGGAGTGTACCAAATGCAAGGCTTGAGGTCTTTATTGTACAGCAGGGAAGCAGCGTCTTGGGCTGAGTTAGGGGTGGAGAGGCATGAGAAGAGCTTGAATGAGTAGTTGCAGGAAGATGGCTTTGAGGCAAGGCACTGGCACAGGTGTTCTCCAGGCTTTTTTCCCTGACTTGAAAGAGGTCCCGAGTACTATGGGATGTGTAAGCTGCCACTAACTCGGGAAGCTGGGAGTTTCTGCCGTGCTTGATGCCAAAAGAGTCAAGCTGATTTTTCTTCTGGCAAAGAACAGCAAGTCACCTTTCTGTGCAAACTCTTGCTTCTGTACTGTCTCCCTTTTCATACCCATATATAGCTTTCATTTGATAAGTGTTTGTGTGAAAATAAAAACACTGGGAAAATTAGGCCTGTGCCCTTTTTAATTTTGAAGTGAGATTACCTTAGCCTTTGCCACATATTGTTTAAAATATTGCTTTTTATGTCTTGATATACATTTTAATGCACTTATATTTCCCTGTGTGTAGACAGGATCCTCATGAGGAAGGGCCACAAACATTACCTACTAAACCAGGAATTTTTGTAGTCTGTAAACTGCACCATAAATTTTAACCTGACCATTTAGATAGAAAAAGGCCTGGTACCCATAATTAGCACTATGTTCGAAGCCTGCACTGCTTGCATATTGTTTAAAGAATTTAAGAGAAATGAATTTCATATGTGAGGCTTTCTTTGTAAGCAAAGGGTAAACCAAAAGGAATTTCCTGGGATTGTTGCATGTATTAGATCTGAAGAGCTTTTGGGGCGGTGGTGTGTTTAAAATATTGTGAAAAGCGAACCTTAAGCACAGAAATTGAGGTCATTAGGATTTCTTTGTACTGAGAAATGCTTGCATATGGACCAAAGCAAGGAGTTTATCTGGCTACCTGCCACTGCCTACTACCTCACTCTTCATAGAAAGAATTTTCTTCCAAACATAGCAGAATGGGAACTCATAGCTTAAAAGAGCCTTGTGGTTTAGATGCCTGTGCAATCACTGTGCAGACAGGAAAAAAATGTTTGACTGAGATCCTGTTACGTAATTCGGGGCTCCTACATGCAGAAAATGTAAAAAAAAAATCATCTCCCAAAGGCTGTGTTGTAGTTCAGTCAGGAATGGTACTCACTTCACAAGAGTGAGGGCTAGGGAAAAAAATTCTGGGTTAAAGCAGATTTAATTTGTGATTTTTAGCTTTTCATAAAGTAATTCTCTCAGACAAGTAGAAGAAGAGCCTGAACTAAGGCTACACTTCTCTTTATAACAAGATGCAGGACTTACTCGAACAGAAATGATGGCTCTTTCTGTTGCTTTTCCCACTTGTACAATTTTAGTGGCATGGGAGGAACTGTGTGTACTAGTAGCCTTGGGCTTTTGTTAATTTTGATCTTTGGTGTACTATAAAATATATGTCCATGGGTTATAATTAGTGGAAGCCCCCCAATAATTAAGTGACATCTGCTTTTCATCAGAATAGTGGCGTAGTTAACCCCAGAGCCATCATTTTTCACTGGCTTTCCACAGCCTCCCAGGATGCTGGGCCATGACTGTTTGAATTGCTCGCTGCTGCCTGTCATTGCCCAGGAAGATGAATGGAAATACAGAGTCCTGGGTTGTCCAGTTTGGCAGTCAGGATGGGGAAAGTGCCATCTGCATAGCAGCTGCTGTTCCTCTGGTCTCGATTAATTTATCTCATATTGTATAATGGCCAACATTTTTTTCCTTTGTGCAATGTTTGACCTTCTGGGACCATTTTCCCCTGGCACGTGTGGGTGGGTTTTTTCCCAGACCTCTGCTATGACAAGCCTCATTTCAGGTCATGCTTTCAGGTCCTTTTGTAACATTTTGCCACTGTGATCTGGTTTTGCTGTGCTGGGTGAGTGTGGGGAGAGAAGGCTGATGCAGCTCCTGCCTGTGTGTTTGTGTGTGTGCAGTCCCTAGTGTCCTGCTCCTCTTTTCTCTCCTCCATCCCCAGGAGCTTGTTGAACCTCAACCCGCTCATAGATTAAGAGAGAAGGTCTGCCTGAGGCTACTTTTGAGACTCATACTAGGGAGGGAAGTAGAAAGCTTCTGTTGATGAATTTATCTGGGAAGTGCAAGTGTTGGGTCTTGTTGCTTTCAGGCAAACTTGCAAGTTATTTCATTGGAACTCCTACAAATTTCACGTAGCCCCAGTGGTTTTGCTCTTATCTGTTTTGTTCTGTAATCAAACAGAAAACCCCAAATCAGCTAATTTGGACACAATTACAGTGCAACATCTGTTTGAAAAGCAAACAGTGCTTGTGAATGGTTATTAAATGGTTGCTCCGAAAAAAAAACCAAACACAAAATCAACAAAACTCCCCAACTTCTACAGTTTTGCTCCATGAATTTACTGCATTTGGGGAAGAGGAGAAGGGAGTAAGTACAGGAGAAAGGAATGCAGCTTGAAAGTAACCCATTTCTTCAGTTGGAGAGTTTTTTCTCATTGTTTTAGTCTAGTTGTAAATAGCTTTGAGGATTGCATTTGTGTGGTCTACACCAGGTTCATTCATTCAAACTATTTCTAACCAGGTATTTATTTTACCTGGAAATGAAGTTTATCTTGCTGCTTTCTTGCAGAATGTGGCCATTTCACAAAGAGAATGTTTGATTGGAAATAAATTAAGATTGCTTTTGGTTTGGCTTTCTTTCTTCCAGATGTGAATGTGAGTCTGTCTCACCCCCCCCACTCCTTTGGTTTTTTCTTTCTCCGGGGGGAAATTACTTAAATTACTTAAATTTTTATTGTACTATGACAGAACATCATGCATGGAGCACTAGAAGCAGAGGGCAGATAAAAGGTTAAATTTTTGTATTCATCTATATGGGCTAAACAATTCTCTCCATTTTTACCAGAGTTGAAAACCTGTTCCAGCTCTAGAGCCCTCTGTTAGTCCTGATCTGTTGTATGGAAAAAAAAGAGTATATATAGATTTTAGTTTTGTTTCCTAGGGGGTTTTGTATTCATAGGTTACAGGTATTTGTAGCTGGCTTTGAGATGTAAAAACCCCACGTTTTTACTTTGGATCAGAAGAAAGATACACATCCTGTCTTTTTAAATGCACAAGGGAAATTACATTAAAGTAACATTTACACACAGAAAAAATAATCCATTAGGTTGTTGATGGATTCTTCAAATATGCTGAATACTTTTAGATGCTGCTGCTGCTGACTTCAGTAGCACGCCAGTGCTGTTTAGGTTTGGCAATTAATCCCGTTTGTACTTTACCTTTAGTGCTGGTTTTAAAGCTTTTTGGCTTGTTGTATAATTTCAGCGAATTTCCCTGTTCTCCTGTGAGGCGCACGTGGAGACCAAAGGAAGGTGGCCCCGTGTTTGAGAGAGTTTGGGCAGATGAAGCTCCTTTGAGCAGCTGCTTTGGGGGTGCTCCTGCTGTGTGAGCCATCAGCAGGGTGTTCATCCAGGGAGCTTGTGGCAGGAGTGGGGCTTTGAGGGCCAGGGAATCCTCCTGGAGTGAGGGTGGGAGACACGCAGTGAAAACTCTGTGATTTGATGTGAAATGCCCATGCAATGCATCTCAGTAAAGCAGGCTGACTGGGAACCTCCCTTTGTGAAGCCCTGGAATGAAGCACAGTGCCAGTTTGCCTGCTTTGTCTTTCCCCAGAGACTTTTGGAGCTGGGGCTCTGCTGTTCCAACCACCAAGTGCAAGAGCCTTGTAGCTCTCTCCCCCAAGAGAGGTGGAAGAGGAGGTCAGGATGTTTTCATCATTAGACAGGCTATTCTGTTTGGCAGGAAAAAATATGATTTGGAAAGATTATTTTGTGCTCTG
Organism: Prinia subflava; assembly: GCF_021018805.1. Lineage (NCBI taxonomy): Eukaryota > Metazoa > Chordata > Aves > Passeriformes > Cisticolidae > Prinia > Prinia subflava. The sequence goes on from NC_086247.1 coordinate 13,978,673, forward strand.
TGTGCTGCTGGACAAGTGCAGGACAAAAATTTGGGCCAAGCCTTTCTCAGTCTTCCCTTGGTCCCAGCTGGTGGCCATCCCCATTGGGCTGCCTGGCCACTGGAGGCACAAGTGGATGGGCCGTGGGGAATTCCTGTGCCCCTCTGGCAGCCCTAGGGTGGGATGCCCTGATGTCTTCACACTCATTGCCTGCCTTACTTTCAGCTGCTGCCTGACACCAGATACAAATGACTGGAAGAAGCAGACAAGGCTCCTAGGATGCCAGCTGCAGTGCAGCAGGAGAAAAAAATGCTATGTCCCGAGTATCTTTCTCATCCCCCAGCTGATAGCAAAGCAATGAGTAGTGGTTAAGATTAAACCCCCAGTGAAAACTGAAAGTGCTTCAATCTGCAGCCTTCAGTTTAATTTTGGTATTTTAAATTAAACTTTTGCTCAGTGGTTTTGAGTCTAGACTTTTTGATAGGAAAGCAAGGGAATAAAAATATCTTTGTGTGCAGGTTGTGTTTGCAAAATCAAACACTTCCTCCCCCACTTTCTCTTAAACCAAACAGATCCTTCCCACATGAAAACTGGTGAATCTCAGAGCTGATCCCAACCCTGTGAAAAGTGTCAGAGCAAAATAAAGACTCCCAAAGCAAGTGCTAGTATGAAAAAGGGAGGTAACAAGAAAGCCATCAACTTCCATATGAAGCTCAGCTTGTTTGGAGGGCAGTAGATGCCAGCTTTCACTGCATACCCAGTTTATTGTCCCTGCCCTGGAGATTATGACCTCCTCTTTCCATTTAATCAGCAAGGAAAATGGAGACAATTTCTCAAAGTGAATATAAAATATAATGCAAATGCTACTGCATTACTTTTTCACAAGGTTTTCTATTTGGAGGTCAGGGAAGGATCAGATCCTTCTGATCCTTCTGAACGGAAAGAGGGATAAATGAATGATGCTAACAGGAATGAGTCAGAAATTAAGTGTGATTGCTGGGAGTTTGGGCTTTCCACATTGGCAACCAATGCCTCTGTTCTGCTGGGAGAACAAGTCAGTTTTGGACCTATCTCAGATGCTGGTTAATCATGTTTTCCAGCAGCAGAGGAGAATTTTCCCAGTCTGCTCCCCATGATTGTATGCAACTGGGTGGACAGTTTTCCATCCTGGAAACTGTCCATCCTGGAAACAGATTTCCATCCTGGAAATCAGAGTGGAGGGTGTGTGTTTGGGGGGAGGACGGGGGAAGGTAGATGAAAGAACTGGTTGCTCCATTATTTTGTAGGTAGCATTGGCACATAGGAAGATGATGCTTCCTTCTGACAACAGAGCTAGAAGGAAATAGTATGTTTACAAAATGTACACCAATACAAAACAAATATTTTGGAGTTGATAGAATATAGTTCAGAAGGCTGAAGTACTTTTTAGATGAGAAAATTGTTAAACTTCATTATTTCTATTGGACAGCTGTCAAAAAACCCCGACCCCAAATCTTCTTGAATTTTCAAAGAATAATTCAGCTTTCGGAGTATTTCCATGGATGGGGGAAAACTTGATTTGCAAGATGAAGAGATTTTCTTTGCCATGCTCCTGGCACAGGCTTGCACTTAGTGTAGGTGCTTCTATTTTTTTGTTGTTGTTGTATGTATTTTCTGTCACATAGCATATTTCTAGACAACCTCTCTCTCTGGGCTCTGCCCAAAAACATTTAATTGAAAATGAATGTAGAAACATCTGATGTTCAGTGGTGTTCAGATTTTGGATTCAGCTCGTCTGCTGAGCTCTGTGTTACGCCAGTGGAAAAATGCTGGCTGTGTTTCATCACATCTGACTGTTGACTAAGTTAGATGCATTTTAGCTGTTGCCAGATGTACAATATACAGTAAAACGAACATTTCCTGTAGCAAATTAAGACTTTTTGGCTTTGTGACGATATTGGCAGAAGCTGCTTGTTTGCACTGGGGATTTGGCCAGATTGTGCTGGTCAATACAGACAATAAACTGAGTTAGCAGAGGAGATCTCCTGATCTAGCTGAATTCATCTTATTCTTCTAATTAACTAAATTTGGGGGTTGCAGCCTTCTATTGTCATGCCTGACTGTGATACCGGTTCTAGATACACCCACCATTAAGCAAAGCCAAATGCCTTGTGGCATTTCTTAGCCAGACTGAACCAGTGAAGACAAGCTTCTCTGGAAGGGGGGCATCTTGGATGAAATGACTGAATGAGTGTGTTTCCTGGGCCAAATCCCAATCTGTCATGGACTGAGACACTGTGGAGTCAGGAGCACAATGCATGACTCACAACATCATATGACTGAACACATCAAGGCCAGGTTGGATGGGGCACTGAGCAATGTGGTCTAGTGGAAGATGTCCCTGCCTGTGGTGGGGGTTGGAACCAAATGATCTTTAAGGTCTCTTCCAACCCAAACCATTCTATGATTCACTGTTTCTGAGACTTTGGCAAAGGGATAGCTTGTCACAGGAGGGCTTGCTAGTTTGTAGATAGACTGCCCACAGATACTGACAGGAGATCCATGACTGTCTCTGAGCCTAGAACTGCTTGAGGCAGAAGTGCTTACTGGATTGTATTTTAGGGTCATATATAATTCTTCATCATGCTCATTCATTCCCAGGAATGGGAACTTTGCACATATCTGGACTGTATGGTGCTGACCTGCTGGTGCTGCTGCTATTGTGCATTAGCAGTTCTGGACTCACAGCAGGAATTTGGGGTTTGCCTTTTTGTGTATCTGCAATTGCTCTGCTGAAGAGGTGCTGTCTGTCCTAAGCAGCAGATGGGTGGCTGTGGTGGATACAGGAAATAAAGCAGGAAAATTGCCATGTTAACATGAGGTCACTGATGGATAGAGTAAGCAAGGATCACAGGGAGAGCAGAAGAGCTGGGTTAAGGCATTTCTGTCTCTTGTCCTCTGGATGACTTGGAATTTACTGCTTGAAAAGCTTTTAAATGCTGTTAGGGCAGGGAAACTAAAAAAAAAAAGAAAAAAAAAAAAGGCAGCCGTTTGTTTAAGAGCCCTGTTTATGGTTGAGTATCTGTATCAGAGAGGCCTTAGCAAAGCAGTGACACTGTGACACTGTAAATACTTGACATTTGCTAAGCTTAAAGGGGAAGGTTATCAGCCTCTGAAAAAAACCCAACACTACTCCTGGAGCCACCCAGCTATGAGAGCAAAGGGAACTTTTTTTTTTACTGCTGCAACATTTAGGATATTTTAAAATATTGTCAACCTGGAAGTGGTTTAAAAAAATCTCACCCATTCTGTCAGATGCAGTAAATTGACCTGAGTGGTGTCTGAGAGTGAATAGAGTGAGAAAGTGCCAAACTCCCGGCCTGGCCTGATTGAGAGAAGGGGTCACAGCAAGGCTGGGCCAGTCTCACCTGAATTTAGATATTCAAGACAAAAACATCTGTGTTAATACCTATGAATCTCGTACAGTCAGTGTAGAAACACTGTAGTCTTTGAGGGAACAGTTTAGTCCGTGACACCTCTTTTGAGATGGAGGAGCCATGGAGCAGTGCTGGACCTGAGACTTTTGAGCTTCACTGCATGACAGGAGAGATGGTCTCTCTCTGCCAGCACCAGCACTGTCATGTAATGGGAAAATTCCCAGGAGGTGAAATTCAGAGACTGGAGGTCTCCAGCTGTCTCTCCACTTGGAATGTCTGGCCTGGTTGCCATTGAAGGAGGACTACCCTGTGCTGGAGCCACCCTAGCAACTATGTGGGAAGAAGTTACTTGCCTCACACCTATTGTCTTGTGGTAAGACAAAGGGTCCACAAAGTAGTAGATTCCTGTGAGTTGTCAACAGCAACTCTATAGGGAGCTGAAAGCTTGGAAAGCCTAGGGAGAAAATGCTGTGCTAATAATGTATGAGGTATATAAGCTATGCCTTGTTTAAAACAGATGTATGGGTCCCTGAGGAGTGTAGTAAATGGGGCAAGGAAAGGTTTGGTCCAAGTTGTAATATTGCTTTATCTGTCTCCTTCAAAAATGAAAATGAGTTTAAAGAAGGTGGTCCCTTTGGGAATACCTTTAAATAAATAAATACATTTACAGTTATCTACTATTACCAGATCTCATGGCTATTGAAAGCAAAGCTCATGATTTACATTAGCAAACTAACCCTGCTATTAAAAAAAAAAAAAAAAAAAAAAAAAAAAGTTGTATTGTGGAAGAGTGGTAGAGGGAGGATATCTCTCTATCACATTTGGTGACCTGTATTAATGCAGTGGGAAAGACACTTAGAAATTCATCCAACTGGGGAATTCAGATATCTCACCCCAAAGCCCCAAATCCTTAGGGCTAATCTAGATCCTGTTTACTCCTGTAAATAATCTCATGCAAATCAATTTACTTTCATGAGTAGACTAAGCAGGACTTGTCTGTAATTAGCATGAAGTGGAACAGATTGCAGGCGTGCTTATCTTCTAATATGGAGGTGCAGCCAGCAGAGGTTGAACACGGGGTTGCATCGTCAGCAGAGCAAGGACAGTAGGGACTGGTGGATACTGGGAAGCTTTGACTGAATGGAAGACCTTGGCCTTTGTCATGATTCTCTAGTAAATGCTATGAAAACAAACTAACTTCAAAATAAGTTTGCCAGATCAAAACAGTGCAAGGTAAAACCTCATGTGAGATTGGAACCCTTCTGTTTTATTTTCCCTGTCACAGCACTGAATTCAGAGATTAATGCTGCCTCAGTTGTTCTTACTTATGTTGCATTTTTCAGTTTAAAGCCAGTGGTAGTTCTAACTGGAATTGTAAAGCATGTTTCATCTTTAATTTATTACTTCTAATACATTATTATTTAATATGTGGGCTCCCAGTTGGCTTTAAGTAGCTTCTTCTTAATACTTGAATCCCCCCAGTGATAACAGTTTACTTACTGGTTTAAGCTTAATTTGTGTTTCTTATGCTGTCAAGATGAGGACAAGTTTAAATCAGGCCTTCTTTCGAAGATTTTAGGTAGGGCTATTCTTCCTGCCTGTTGGGTGTTAAGCAGTGATGGTCCCACACACGTATCATCACACCAAGTGGGTTATTTTTAAGATGATGTACATTTTAACGTGCTGGATGATGCCACCAGATGTGTTTGGATGGATCTCTGCCTGGGGAGAAACCCATTTGTGTCCTTAGGGCCTAAGAACACGTGGCCACCTTACTGCCATAGCTAATGTGTGAGTGCAGCCTTTGTCCTTAAAGCTGGCCTTCGTTTGTTGTGTGTTGCATTTGAAGTATGTTTGGATACATGCCCTCAAAATGAGGGTTTCGTTTTCCTTTGTACTTTAGATTGGGTTTTTGGTTCATTATCTCTTAGTTCCATGCTTGCTGTGGCAGGGATGATAGTTCACATGTACAGGGTACAGGGAGGAATTTCCCTCTCATCTGATACAGGTTGAAGGTGTATTTTGGCTCTTTATCCTGAGTAATAAAATGCCTTAGTAACCTTTTTTTAAAACATTTATAATGCTTCAATGGTACCTCTTATGTGCTGGACACCAGAACCTACTCTGATAAAGCTAGTATTTGCAAAAACTAAATCCTGTGTCTCGCAAGATACCATGGTCTCATCCATGTGACTCAAACTTGCCTAAGCCAAGTTAAAATAGAAAAATAGGAGTTAGGTCAGTAGAATAGGATTAAATTTACTCATGCAAAACTAAAAGGAAAAGTTAGCCTTTACAAAGGTTAGTTTTTGCTAACAAACACACAGAAAGCAGATGCATAATGATAATGTTTCTATGAAGCTTTTTCCTTTCAATTTGGTGAAAACTGTAGATGTGGTTTTAACTTAGGAATAAGAAAGCTTTAGACTTTCACTTAGCCTAAATGAAATTAGAAGGAAAATAACACTGAATTTAGGAGTTAAATTTGCTCAGGGATGAGTAAACCTGCATTTTCATTTCTGATTTGTGAGCTGCTAAAGCTGGAGGTTTAAACAAACAAAAGTGGAATGGCAATATTAGGAGATTTATTTACACAGTATATGCAGTGAGCTGTTAATTTAGTTGGTTGAAGAAAATAAAATCAGATATGTTTGATATATTGATATAAATAAATAAAACAGAATCTGTTTCATAAGTAAGGCACTAGTACTTGCATTTACACTCTGTGTGTGTGTGTGTGAATAGGGGTCTGGCAGTTTGCAACCTATGCAGGGTTCCCTGTAGGGTTGGAATCCACCTCATGATAACTAGAGAGTAAGCTCTTGATAACCTGATATAGAAAGAAAAAATCTAATTGATTTGATGTGATGTGATGTGTGCAAGCATTTTGGGGAAGATCTGTCACTGACGCAGGAAATGACCCAGCGCTTAATATCCGGGTTTGACCTTGTTTTTTCAGTTTTAGTAATAATGAACACTTAATATTTGCAGCTAAGCCTGCAAACAACAGAAGGGAAATTACAGGCAGGTTTCAAATCCATGTGCAGAAAGGAGCAAACCAGAAATTTTTCATGCCTTGTACTGAATAACATAAATATTTTATTTAGCTTTAAGGAATAACCTTTGAAGTGAAAAGTGGCAGCTAGCTGAAAAATGGCCCTGAGTGTGGAACTGAAAGGCTTGTACTTGAAGTAGATTTTTAGGGATTTTTAAAATTTTTTTTCAAGTTGGGTCACTGCATACTTTCCAAATGCAAACCTTTCTGGTTATATTTGCAGGCTCCCCAATAGCAGTGTGTGCATATCCTGTTGTGCAGCGCCTGCCAACAAAGCAGCCTCTGACTCTTTTTTGTGTTTGGGAAGTTCCCAAGCAGCAGGGTGGGCATTCATTGACGGCTCCCTTGTGTAGCAGAGCCCCAAAGCACCCAGGAGCAGCTTCTGCAGCCTGGGGCTGGCCGTGCCTCCTGCTCTCATTGTCCCTGGGTCGCTCAGCCCGCAAAGGCCATTTGAAGAGAGGGCTGGTGCCGCAATGGAGCGCCTGAGGTGAATGTGGGGCTGGCCCCCGGGCTGGGGAAGGAAGGGCAGGCCAGGCAGCTCCTCGCTGTGCTGGGCACCCCTCGCCTGGGCGCTGGGCCCAGCCCCGGGAGCTGGAGAGCCTGAAGCCAGGGGCCTCGCATGTCCCTTGCCTGGCTCTTGGCTTTTACAGCTTCCTGATAATTGATCACACAGATCGATCACCGCAGGCCACTGGAGTCTGCCGTTCCCCGGTGGAGATGCGGGCTGTGTCAGGGCTGAGCAGCTGGCGGCCAGGCTGGCCATGCACTCTGGACACAGCCTTGTGGGCCCCTGCCCGAGCCGGGGGTGTGTGTGCATCGTATGGAAGGGAGAGAAGGGAAGGCCGTGTTTCTCTGCCAGGCATCGGATGGGAAGAGCAGTCAGTGGGTAGGCTGGATGCTCTGGAGGATTGCGTTTAAGGTGGTCAGCAGCTCCTGTGCAGAGCAGCTGCAGGCAGATGATCACTGCACTCAGCATTGCCATTTGAGAGGCCTGCCCACATCCTTGCCAGCTCCCTGCTTACATCCCAGCCACGGGAGTGCAAGGGCCACCAGCCAAATCAGCAGCCATGCTGAGCACCTCCCTTAGCTTAGCTATGGGCAATCCACACTTTCATTCCAATTATTAATCTGTTTTCACTGCCACACAAACTTCAGGGCTGTCACACCCAGCAGCAGCTGACTGACAGGCCTGCTGTAGCATTTGATCTGCAGCTTAAGAAAGGGTCTTTGTCCTGGTGCATGTTTTGGCATATCTGTCAGGTCTCTGTTAATTTTATAATTGTTACTTCAGGGTTCAAAACTGCTTCTTTTTCTGGATTGTATTGAGATAGTTGTAACTTCATTAAGACAGCTGTAAAAGTGTAGCTAAGACTAGCACTGCATGGGCTAGTGGAAGGAAGGTCTTTATTAACTAGTAGATCTGTTTCTGTTCACAGTATTTCCTATATCAGCCATGTTTTGCCCAAATCCAAAACCAAAGAGCAAATGAGAAAACCTGCACTTCCAATGCTTCCTCATTCCATATTTCTTGTAGCAGAGAGGTAGAAACACTGATTTGCTGTTGCATCTGGCAAACAAAGTCTGTTTGCATGAGAGCAGAGGTGAAAGGATGGAGGGGATGGGTTTTGGGAGCCAGTGCCCTGGATCCATGAGTGTCCATTGACAGGGGACCATGTATTGCTGCATAAGCAGGGCTTGGCGTGTGGTGATTCAGTCTGAAACAAATTTTCCCATCCAGGTTTACAAACCATTGGAACAGGGCTTAAAACTGGAATTTCTAAGCAGCTCCAGCACTGTATGAACGGGGGCTCTGTTATAATAAGAAACTAGCAGACAACTGCTCCTACTGCTGTTGTGCAGCTCTCTGCATGGGGCTGCCCTCACAGCAGGACCATGTGTCTGTGCAGGCTATAATGAGACAGAGCTCTGGCTGGTTTTGTTTATGAGTGAAGGGCAGAGCTTTAAAGAAAAGTCTACTTGCTAGCTGTGAGTAAAGCTACGTGGTTTGACCAGAGGAGATTAAGGTATAAATTCACCCTGGTTTTTTTTTGTTTTAAGGTTTAATTAAAAGAGGAAGGTCTGACCTTTTTGTGCCAAGACAGCCTTTCAAATTAATTTAAAACGCATTAGTGAGTTCTGCAGAGATCTACAAGTAGGTGACTCTTCTGTCACCAGTGTTGCTTATTCCTTTCCCAAGAAGCAAGAAAACTAAACTCTGCCATCTGATAGTTTTAAAACCTAGAGTTGAACAGTTTATTGGGCAAGGGGGAAAAAAAAGTTTTTTTAAAACAACAAGATAAACAGCAATTTGAAATGTATGTGGGAGTTGTGTGAAGGGTTGGAGGAATAGGAAGAGGCAGCAGGTCAAGCTGGCTTTCCACAGTCATCACCCTGAAGTTACTCTAAAGAAGTGGAAGACCAGTAGTGCAATTCTGGCCTTGATTTACATCTCATTTTTAGCAAATCTAGCTGAAGGGAATAAAGCAATTTCCATGCCATGGGAGTAGCTCCCAGATCTCTCTTTCTTCTGTGAAGCTGAATAAAGAGTCATTTTACAAAGACCTTTTCCCTAATAAATAGCAAAGCAATCTCATAAAGAAAGTAATGTGCTTTTTAGGCTCAGTAACCATATTGAATTAAATGTTATGCACAGTGTAATTACATTTGCCTGTCAGTTGTATTAATGTGAATTTCCTTGATTAATTTTTCAAGTTAGTTGATATTAAGTAGGTAGGAAGTTTAACATCCCCCTAGACCTCCTCTGTCAGCTGGGCTCAGCTAGTGGAGGGAGGGCAAAGCTCAGCACAATCCGTGTTCAGCGTTATTTAATGAACTCAACCTCTTTAATAAGCATCTGGAATCTTCATGTTTCCAGTCCTCCGTAGTCATCTTATACAGCTGGGTACAGTGTGACTCCTGAGCTGTGAGCAGCAGTCCTGTCAAGTGTGGGGTGCAGTACTTGAAAGCAGTGTGAATGTCCAAATCCATGACTTCTTACAAGACAATGATAGTGGAGGGGTTTGTAAAATGGTGAGCTGCAACTTTGACCATGCTGCCTGTGCCATGTTCAGAGTGGCACTGTGAGTGTGCAAGTTCAGTCATTTCCTTGAAATAGTGTGGAGGATGTGGAGCAGCAGTTTGAGAGCAGGGGTGAATACCAGAAGCCTTACTGGGACAAGATAGTGCACTCCTTTATGTGCACATCCCAGCTGATTTCTCCCAGTTATCATCCTGAATGCCTTTCCCAAAAGCTTTCAGCTATTTTTCTGCAAAGGCTCTGTTTACTTCTGAGACCAAATTTGTATTTGGGTCTCAGCCACATGAAAGGAATTCATTGCTCAGACATACCTGGCCAGCCTGTTACTGTACCCAGTGATCTCACAACGTGCAGCACAAACTCTTGAAACCAGTAGATGTTGGTATGTAAGTCTGACCTTCTCTGAATTAAAATGCTTGAAGCTATTTTAGAGAGGAAGCTGGAATCATTTGCACAGTGAGGGTCTGCATTACAGCTGTGCTGCTTTTTGCTTGGTGTCTGCAAACTTTGGTTTCAGTTACTGATTAATCTCCCAAACGTGTGTTAACTCAGGGAGCTGGGGGAGTCTGTGGGAGTCCTGGTGTAAGTGTGAAGTAGGAATGAACTAAAACAAACCCATGTACATGGGGACCCTTCTTGTGTAAATTGGTCTGGATTATAGTGATGCAAATAAACAATCATTTGGATGCCTACATTCTGCAGCACTCTATTACACAGTTCTTGGGAGATAAAAAAAGTCTGTTTAGTGTCTGCTCAGAAGGAAGAAATGGGAGCCAGGCTGTAGAGAAATGTTTCAAGACTGGTAGTCTGTTTCATGTTACAGGGCTTGTCATATTTGACACACCAAATTTCTTAAATATTGGTGCCTTACAGAACTGATTAGCAGTTAACATCTGTAAAGCCATGGGGTGCACTGTATTTATTTCTAGTGCACATAGTTTTTGCTCCTTAATCCCATTCTTTAAGTGTTTCAAAGCAGTTTGGGAAAACATACAAAGCCAAGTACACATGATCAAGTAAGAAGAGATTTGGGAGCAACTGGAAGCAGTGTATAGGAAGGTCCAACATACACAAGGTTATTGCTTTAGGAGGACTTTTATTTACTGGCCTACTGTTCCCCTATGGAGCATGTACTGTAGCAAACCATATGCTGCAAGCAAAGTTCAAAGTACCCTGCCAAGCTGCAAGACAGCGTGGATAGGAATGGATTCTCTGTGCTTTGCTTTTTTTGCTTTTTTTCTCCCCCTCTTCCAAGTAGCTGGCATATTTGACAGTTTTTAGCTCATTCTTATTTAAAAGAAAATGAAAAAAAGACTCCCCCCACCCTTCCCAGCTAACAGTAATTGGAAGATAAAGGATCCCACACAGCCTCCTCTCTGCTTTTAGAGCTAGTGAGAGGAATACACTGTTGCAGCTGCATGTGATATTCAGGTCCTGCCCTAGCTGGGCTGAGTCCTTGCTGCACCATACAATGGTTTGTTGGGAGCAAGTGTTTCTTTTTTCTACATGACCACTGCCTTATCAAATAAGGGAAAGTGAGATCCTGGCTTGATTAAATAATAGTGTGAAAGTTGCTTGCTTGTCAGTTCAGCGGAGCCATGTTTGTACGTGGATTGCTAAAGATTGCTAAAAATGAAGTGAGTAGGGAAACCCAAATCATTGCACTTAGTTGTTGCAAGCCTCAAAGTACCAGAAATAAAAATGACCAGACTCCAGATTTCTTATGTGATTGGTTGACAAGCTGTGGGAAATGAGCCTGTACACCTTGTCTTTCTACAGAAGTCATTTTTTCTGTAGAATGGGAGTGCTCATAAATGTTGCGTAAGCACTATGAGAACAAATTAATTCATTATTGCCTGAACATTGACCAAACTTGCATTTTCCTGATTCAGTCATGTTTGTACCTAACAGTGTGAGCAAAAGGTTTAGTAACAACAGGGTTGAATGTCATGCTGAGGAAGAGCATGGGCTTACCCACTGATACATAGAAAGCCTGGATAATCAGAAGAACAGTTAGGTATTTAAAGCTATAGCAGATTTACCTTCACATTTCTAAATAGTCTTCATCTCTGCTGTTCTTTGGATAAGCTTCTGTCTTTTTGCTGTAGGGCAGAAAATAAATTGGCCCTGTTCCATTTTGAAGGGGAAGAAACAGTTTTGTGGGGAAATCCACTTGCTCTAGGGCTCTAATGAGGTGGAAGTATTTTGAAATACTTGTGATTTAGATCATAATGAGTTATGCTAATGATTCAAGTTAAAACTTCTTCTGACACTTTAAGGATGTAGGGATATTCATGTGTGTTGCTGGTAGTGGTAAGTCATGTTTGGCATTCATATTTTTGGTGTGCCCAGAGTGCCTAAATGCTCCTCAGTGAGTGGTAGAGAATAGGCTGGGATTGCTGCAAGCAGCTGAAACCTCTGGCACTGTCTCAGCTGTCCTGGCACAGGGATATAGCAAAGCACTGTGTAAGACCCCTTGGTGTTCTGGAGAGTTTATCTGGATGGCACTTGATAATCTTCCACAGATCAGACCCAGACCATACCTCTTGTGTTCTCTTCATGGAAATAAAGGCTGCTTAAGCAGGCCCCACTGCTCAGGAAAGCCTGAGTTATTCAAGCAGTAATGTGCCTTAGGAAAAGAGTTGCAGCAGTTTCTTGGGGAAAGTCTGATTCATCACTTGTCTGCATGCCTGGACAAGAAAAGGGTCATATTTCTGCTAGACACCAAAGCAAGGGGGGGAGGGTGTTTTTGACTTGATTTATCAACTAGGAGAGATGAATTAGAACCCTCGGGGGAGGGAAAACTTCACAGAAACTGAAATATTTTTACATTGCAGATGATTGTGGCCTCCAGACTTTTTCTTGTATGGCATTTATGCAAGCACACATTCCAAAACAAAATTAAACAAACAGTCCCTTGAAGACTCCTAATTAGCCACTTTGCTCAATACTCAATTAGAATAACCATGTAGGTAAAATATGACTGCAGTGCAGAGAATTTCATTTGAAGTAGCAGTCCATAAGTAATGTTTAGGAACAAGTAATAGAGTTCATCAATGAATGCGTTTTGCTTGGAGCAAATTCGGCACTGCAGACGATTGGCAGTAGGGCAGGGTGAGATGCTATAAACCTGATGGAGTCTTGTAATTTAAAACAGAGGCCTGGAGTTCAGAAGATTAGGAGAGATCGTGCCTCTGCCAGAAACCTTAATGTGACCTCAGGCAAGTCACTTTACCTTTCTGTGCCTTATCTGAGTAAATATCTCTGTTTCCTATCTGTAAAATTAAGATAATGCTTCATACGTGTCCTGAAACATGAGTGTTAATAAAATAAATAGAAACCATCAGATAGGAAGTACTCCAGAAAAGCAAATGCTGAGTTGTATATGTTTGTACAGCCCTCATTTAAGTGTTTGTTTTTTCTTAGGCCACTTGCAAATACAAACTCTATTGGGACTTACTTCGCATGCCCTCCTTGTGAGGAGGGTACACTGAACAAGACATTTGGATTCAAACTCTCTGAATACTTGAAGGACAGAGAGCAGCTGGTTTCTCTAGCCAGACTTAGCTATAAAGTGGAATTTTGGATATTGGACAGTTGTTAGCTGCACAGTGACTAAAATTTTGCTTTGGAGCCTGACACCAGAGTTCAGGTAGGAAGTGAGATTTTTGTGGCTAGACCTTGTTTCTACCAAAGCATGTTAACTAAAAAGGCATTAAACAAATCCGACTACTTGTAAATTGCCATCTCTGCATGTGTCTATTAGCTTCAATTCCTCAAAAGGGCACAACTCTCACAACTAGTAAATTGCTGATACCATTTAAACTGTGCTAGTAGATAGTTTTAGCTGATTCATATGTTTTTGTAGTACAGAGAGAGTTATCTGGAATTTAAAGCACTATAGGCTTGTCATCTCCCCAACCCACATCTCCAGCCCCTCTTGTGGTCACATTGAAGTGTCTGCTGTATACTTGTTCACACTTTGCTAACTGTAAAAGTGAAGACCTTACTAAGGCATGCCTCCTCAGAAAGGCATTTGCTACTCATGCTTTTGAAATTTTATGACCCAGGTGAGGTAAATTGCAAAATTAAAAGAAAGATCAGAGGAATTCCTGAATATTTTTGGAGAAAAGCAGGCAACATTTATTGATAGGTGTTAAAGTCATGGCTTTTGCTTTGTTATTAAATTATTAATACCATAGTATTGAAAGAGCTATCATTTAAAGAAGTGCTTTGCCTAAAGAACAACAACAACAAACAGGATGTATTGGTTTATTAGAAAAAGGTTTGAAAAACCTTTTCTTAAAACCCTGGGGAGGTTTTATATCTCTCCGGTGGTAACTTGGTTTATCTGGGGACAACATCTTTTAGCTATAATCCCAGGCAATTGTGAATTACAGGATGTTGAGAAGACCAAGATCTTCTTGAAAATAAATTGCAGTCCAGCTTGTGACTTTGATTATGCATCTCTGTATGTGAACTGACCAGCTGAAATCAAAGGCTGCACAGCCAAAACTGCAGAGACTGGAAATGGGGGAGTGGGGCTGTGAGGATGATCACAACAGCGCAGGCTGTGTGGTGGAAAACTTTCAGCTTTGAGTATTTTTCACAGTGTAGGAACATTAGATAGTTCATAAAATCCTTTGCTTAAATTTAAAAGCAGTGTTACGGTTCATAGAAGAACACTTTGGGAAGTTTTAAAAGATTTTACTTTTCCAAGGTTGTATGCACAGGATCTGGGACTCTGAGTCACTTGATAGTTTCCTGGGATTCAGACAACCAAAAATTCAAAAAAGGCAGTAATGAAGTATGTGAAAATGTAGCCCTTTATCCATTCTTTATGATAGACAGGAAAGAGGAGGTCACAATTAGTAACAGTTTCCAGTAAAAGTGTTAAAATATTTTGTACTTTTCCTGCCTTTATTTGTAAAATTCAAATAAGATGTTCTTCCTGCAGGGACCTTCAAATAGGTCATTAAAAACAACCCAGCAGTTATGAATCAGTCTATTCTAAATTTTAATTTAAAATGGCATTTGTATAATTTTCCAGAAGGGTTGAAGCATCCATAAAACTTACTTCAATAATTTTTATTTTTATTTTTCAAAATAAGTCAGGTGATATATCTTTACTTATCTTCCTGATTAAATCTCTCTATACTGGAGACAATGATCATTTCCTTCCTAACCTTTCCTTGTCTTTTGAAAATACCAATAGGTAATTTTAGCAACATAGATAAGGAATTCCATTATAACTGGGAAGCCAATTATCATTCAAGACATTATTGCAATATTATTAGAAAACTGGATACTTAAGCAGCAGGTAATTTTTTTTGTATTTCCTGCATAACTATCATGCACTCTGTTTTGATTAGATCCTAATGATACTGAGAACATTTTAAACAAATACTCTCAGTCCATGCAAATGAAAAACATTTTACTTGTTCAGTTGCTCTTGTGCAGCAATGGTAATTAATCCGTCTTGTAATATTCAAACTCTACCTGATTAAATCACGGTGCAACAAAGAGGACTTTATAAATAATCTCCCCATGAACACTGCTGAGAGATCTGGGAGAAAAAAGGAAAAGTGATAAATGGCATCCTTGTGTCTAAAGGTGTCTACCAACAGTGATGCTGTGCCTATAGATTCCCTTGCCCATAACCCAGCTCCTGCCCTGGCCCACCCATGCTGAATGGGACCAACTTGATTTTCCATCATTTTTCTGATGACAGCAGGCTTTGCAGTGCTGGGCCCAGCAGACTGGCCGATTCCTGTTGAACAGCAACTCCCTCAGTTGCTTTACCCTGCACTTTACCAATGGTTTGTCCTGGCAGGGGAAAACCTCTCCAAAAGAGCAGTCCCAACATCCAAGCATGTGCAGCCTAAGGCGTTTCTCCCCAGAATGACCCCCACTGGTTGGTGACAGGCCTGGACTCTGGCAGAAGCGTGTTTCATATTGGTCAGCATAAAGGATGTGCCAAGGAGTATCTGCTTGGAATAGGCTGCCTTGGTGAGTTGTCCCTTGAGGACCATTGCCAACCTTACATGCAAGTACCCTTTGGGATTAAAAGACCTTAAATGCACTAGTTAATTAATAATATTGCCAATCCCTTACCTCAGTGGTGTAATATGTGCAAGCCAGAAAAAGAAGTTTGTTTTGTTTTTGAATTGAGCTTGTTCTAACTTTAGAAGAACCCTTTCTAAAGGCTGAGATTAAGGCCCCCTCATTAAGGAGGGGATGCATTTTTAGAGGAGCATTGCCAACCCAACAACAGCAGGAAAAAAAAGAAAGAACCCTTGTGTTATTTCATATTAGCTCTTTTTTTCTCCATTCCCTTTACAGAAGTTTGTTGTAACTACGTGTATTTAGAGGAAAGAAATCGCTGTTTTCCAGATGCTTTATTTCAACTTTGTTAGGAAGCTTCACTCTTTCCCCTGTGTCATCAGCTTCCCCTTGTTGTTTGCGTGGCTCTTTCCTATAGCTACAGGAAGCAGGTTTGTAAAAATAGGAAAATGTGCTCTTAAAACAGAAGAAAAAAGAAGTAGGATAGCTAATGGGTATGGGACACTAAATACCTGATTAGGTTTTAGGGTTTCTGGTGTCTGTATTTTGTGTTAGAGCCACCCTCTGTTGCCCTCCGTATTGGTTTGTGACTGGATGGTAAGCAGGCAGTAGCCTTGAACACTGTCATTTGCAAAACTTCATTTTCTGTGTGTTTGGGCATGTCAGCAGCCTTTGAAGATTTATTAATGACAGATTATACTCCTTTTAAGGGGTGTTTTCAAGTTCCTGGCTTAGATGAGGGAGTGGCCCATTTACCTCTGCAACCACCCATATCTAACTGTCTAAACCAAATTACTGCAAACTCCTTTTATAACATAACTGCCAAAAGCTGGCAGAAAATTTCTCCTGGGTGAGAGATTGTTCACAAGAGCATCCATCATGCTCCTCAGGATGGCTCTGTGGGTCTGTGTCAGGGTGCACATGCACGAGGGGCACCCGTGGAACGCACCTGCTGGGTGCTTGCTGCAGAGCTGAGGCTCAGCCACGTCAAAAAGCTTTGGGGTTGGAGGTGTTGGGAGGCAGTGCCCTGATGTTTGGCATTGCTAGACTTCTTTCTTTACCTGCTTGTATAGAGCACCAGAATGAACTCCTTGTGTTTGTGCATTTTTTTTCCCTTTGAAAACTGGAAGGTGTTTGGTAAGGGCAAAGTGTTACAGTAAGTCAACAAGAGTTGCACCAGAAGGTCTCCCAGCAGACAAAGAAAAAGAGAATTGATTCAATTTAGCAGATTCAGTTTAGATGTAGTTTGGTAATTTCTTGTTTGAGTTAGCCATGTAGGATCAGCACTTCTGAACACTTCTGTTTTGTAAAAAACAGAGCAAAAAGGAGAAGCAGAGTGAGAACAAGAGGTGCTTTAATACTTCTGAAGTACTACAGAAGTACCAGTCAATCAGCCTCCATTTAGCTGTTCCCAAGTTGCACCTTTCCAGTGCCCATGTTAACATTTGCTACAGAGCATACAAATCTTGGATCTTTCTATGGGAAAATACTTGATGCCTCAGACACTGACAATTTTTTTAATTATAGCCTATGGCAATCCCAGGTTTACGGAAGGAATTTCATGGGGAACTGGCATTTCTGTCCATCAGTGTACTTCATTTACATTTTTAAAATATTTTGATTGTGGTTAAATAACTGGTAATCGAGTGCAGGTGGTAGATTTTGAGTATGATCTTCATTACTTTTGGCAGGAAAATAGAAAGCTATCTTTATGAATAAATACTTATTCTTTCCAGAACTTAAATGCTGAGATTCCTTCTTTGTGGGAAAGAGAGTTTCTTTTCTCAGCTCATGGTTCAGATCTATGACTTGCCCTTTTTGGGACACACATACTAAATACACTTTTAATCTCACAATATGCCCAGGTGTTCATTTTCTTCTTTTTTCTTTCAGCTCCAGAGCTGTAAGTAATTCTGGACTCATTCCATCCACCTGGTTGAGTGCTTTTTTCTATTCTTGATTTCTATTTTTCTCCTTTTCCCCCGTCTCCCTCGTGTTTCATTTCCTCAGCTTTTCTGCCAGAACAGCT
Source organism: Prinia subflava (assembly GCF_021018805.1). Classification (NCBI taxonomy): domain Eukaryota; kingdom Metazoa; phylum Chordata; class Aves; order Passeriformes; family Cisticolidae; genus Prinia; species Prinia subflava. The sequence continues at coordinate 13,996,252 of NC_086247.1, forward strand.
TTTTATTTGAATCACCTCCGGGAATGGAGTGGACATAATGAATTGGGTATTTTATACGGGCTCTGCGAAGGAGTCAGGTGTGGCAAGCGCGGTTATGAGGAAAGGCTGAGGCCGTGCCAGCACAGGGCACAGGCAGCTGCCTGGCAGTGCCACCCAGCCACAGGGTGGGAATCTCTGACTTCCTGCAGTTGCTTCTGGTCCGTGAAGGTCCGTGCCTGTCACACAACCTCCCTGCACTGTGGTTGGGGAATATTTGTGGGAGCAGAAATATGACTGCGGCAGAGATCTGTGCTCTTCCATCCTTGCTAATCAAGACTGCTGATGAAACATTTGTTTGTCAGGGTTGAATGTTTAGCTAAATATAGGAATAAATTTTTTGCAATGTGAAGATGAACACCAAGGATCTTGGCACAGGGTAATATCAGTGAAATGCAGATGCAGCCCGTGTCTCTTGTCAAACTGTCATTCTCCCGATGATCTAAGGAGGTGCTGGATGGGAGTCATTCACTTCTGTTTGCTTGTTTGTTTGTTTGGTCTGTCCCAGGTTATTGCTACCTGTATTGCTGTCCCATTCTCAGCTTCAGGCATGGAGCAGGATTCCCTAAGAATCCTAAACGGTGATATGCTTTTGCAGGAAATGATCTCGTTTCTGGCACTGGGACAAAATAAAGTCTTCCCTTGATCTCATTTGTCTAAGCTGCTCTTGTAAAATTCCATGAAGTTAATCCTTGTTCCAGTCTTGGACATTGATGTTTTTTCACTTGATACTCAACTGAAATGCATTTTGTTGCAACTGGAAGTATTTTCATTCATCATTGGTCACAGTAATCTTCAATTTTTTTTTTTATTTTAAATTTTTTTCAACTTAACTTTTTATGCTTTTATTTTGTAACCCTCTCTTATTTTTTACTTTGTACAACTAATTCTATTATCCTTTAGTCATTGGTTAAATTTCTTAAATCTCTTCTGACTTTTGCTCCGCTATTCAGGGTCTAGGCTGTTTTAAATTTGTCTGCTGCTGTATCTGTGTTAATGCATTGTCTGAGCCTGGACACAAGAATGTAACTGAGGTCTCACAAAGGCTGAATAAACAGAGCAAGTATCTCTCATTTCTTATGTATGCCATTTCTCTTCCTAAAACTCAAGATTTTGGAGGTTTTTTTGTAGCAGCATAGCTTCTTGATTCATGTTTGTGTTGAGAATTGTCATGACCCTCAGATTCTCATTTCTGGTTTTGGTATTTGTGCATCAGTGTTTGCTTCCAAAGTTATTGTTTAGCTTGTTAGTTAGCTCTTCTGAGTGTACTAAGTTCTTTGGATTCAAGAGTAGCTCATATTTTTCCATGTGGAGAGGTTTTTTTTTCCTCTCTATCCCTGCTCTTTCTTCTGTTGCTATGTGAAAGACAACATACACAGACAACAAAGAAACTGACAGATATTCAGAAGAAACTGGGAAGCCTAGAATATACAAAATAAACAGGGTAAAAAAAGAGCAAAATATTTTTCTTACTTAGTTGTGGTAATTTTAACTGCATCTTTATGAACAGTAGGGGAAACAGATATCTAACATGCAATTTTAATGAAATAAAGGGTAGATTGAGAGAACAAATTCGAAAAAAAGAAGTAAAAAATATGCCACAACAAAATGGAGGGAACTATTGGATATATTGCTTAGTATTTCTAGGGATGATAATATGATTTAGCCAGCTAGAAAAGGCCATAGCAGCTTTTGTAAATATGATGGATAGTAGAATAATTCATGGTTTACTTTCATTTTTCAATTCAAATATGTATGCACATGAATTACTGTTTGTCTTGGGTATATTAAAACATCATCTTACTAGATAAATAGATCAATGCATTCAATGTTAATCATGTCTTCAAATTTATTTTAGCTGAGAGTCATGAAGCTGAAGTCTTCTAAACATATGCATTTCTCAGTAATTTTGATTTTTAATTCAGCCAGGAAATGGGGATTTAAAATAGATTGCTAATGCCATTTTGCTGGGAAGGGGAAGAAAATGAGGTGGAATGAGCTTATTCCTGTAAAGACGTTTTGAAACTCACTAAATGGACAGTGAGCCCTCAGTTTGCGCTGTCTGATACCCCCACTGTCAATGTTATTGGCCAATGTAAATTCTTTTATGTCCTGTACTGTAAGTAAAGACCTTTTACTGGGGAAATTTTAGGGATTTTTCAGACTCTCATGCCAAAGTAAATGCTTCACTTTCATCCCCAGTTTGTAATAAGAACATTTGTGCTGCTTGTTGCTGGTGCTCTCAAACCACTGAACTCTCATCTCAAAATACAAATCTCACATGGCCATCAGGCGAGGTGGAGCACGTCTTTTGGGAGTGTTCATTTTGCTGAGTGCCACCAGGAAGGATCCCACATTCCAGAGCAGAATGCACCTGGTGCCTCCTCCTGCCGAGCCAGGAGACCTTGAGTTTGGCCTGTTCCTTACCTGTGTCTTGATCCCTTTTTCGCTACCTTCTGAGGCAGTGGGATAAGCCCAAGGATCAGGAATATGTAATAGGATACACAGCGACACACAGCTGTTGGTGGATGGTGGAATCCTTCATGGGCTTGCTGGAGGTGGTCTGTGGTACAAAAGGTGAGACTGTCTTGCCTCAGAACAGAGGAGATGGGGCAGGAACCAGCTGTTGGGTGCCTTAGTTCCTGTTATCTCCAACCAGTCTCCCTTTTCATGCTGGTGGTGGAGGTTACCAAATGAATCTTGCATTTTGACCCATGGCTGGTGTTGCCACTCACCCTTTCTTTAGCCTTTGTCCTTTCCTTTTGCACCAAGGAAGCAATTGATGAGTACTCAGGGGTGCAACAACAAGCACTGGGAAGAGAGGTCATCCAAAGTTTGGAGGGTTGCTAATTAGATTTTTTTCTTCATTAATTAGTCAAAGCTAATTGGTGTCTGTCTGTGCAGAGATTCTGATTTGAAAACAAGAAGAGAGTTAAGGGTTAGGGCAGGAACTTTAAAGCACTTGGTGTTACTAACAGCACCAACAGACATTAACCCCCTGTCCTCCTGTCCTCTTCAGTTTTCAGATTTTCCCATGGTGGGTAAGATTTACCTGTTGCCAGACAATGTGATTGAAATGCTCTGAAGTCAAATAATGTGTCTAAATCACCAGCCAAGCCAGACAGGTTAGCAGTTCCTTCTGTTTATATCTTGGAGGCAACTGCATCTGGAGGAAGGAGTCTAAGGCTCACTGGGGGCTTGCTTTGAACATGTCCCCTTTCCCCCTGCCCTTTCACCTCCTGGGCTGACCCAGCTGTAAAAGTGTCAGCCTGGCTGGCAATCCCAGCCAGCCAGACATGATGCATAGCTCCTCTGGCTCTTCGTTGTGTTCTGGTGGCTGCCAGGCTCAGGGAAGCTTTCTGCTGGACTGCTGGTGCAGAGGAGAGGCATTGCACTCCCACTCCCAGCCCCCATGCTTATTTTGGGTGGATGTGGATAGAAAATCAATCGTTTTCCAGGCACTCCTGTTCCATAGAGCAGGGCTCTGGTGTTGTTTATCAGTGTAAAAGGAAATGAAGATTTATAGCATTACCTGTTAACTTCACCAGGGAAAAAGATTGCTGGAATTTAAAACCATCCTGTTGGGCTTTTTTCCTATTTTTAATTATAAATTAGTATGCAAATAGTCCAAAGTCACTTTGGCTGCTATTGTAAACTGCAACACATGGGAAAAACTCCCTGTGATAGCTGAAGTGATGAAAGAAGCATGTAGAAAATGCTTGGTGACTGCTAAGTGAGGAGGAGAAAGGGAAGAGGGCAAAGGATTGAGCTTGTTCACAACGTGGAGGTCTTACGACACAGCAGATGTCATCTGTGTTTGATTGCCTGGGCCTTTGGGAGAGTGCAGCTCAGTGTGGTCGGCATCAGTCTGTCACACCACTGCTGCCTTGTCTGGGAAAATGTGCACTCAGAGTCCGGCCGTGGTTTGTGGTTCAGCGGTGAGGATCCTTCATGGGGGGCAGCTGTAAATATTTCCATCCCCACACTGATTAACCTCCAGGTAGCCAATGAGACACGTGCTACCCACAGCATGAAATAACTCTGTGCTGCTCTGTCAATCAGCAGTACAGCGTGATCTGATGTACTAAATATTTGGGCCAGAAACTCCCAGTTCAGGATCCTTGTGCAGACCTCTGTGTGTATTACCACACATCTGCTGTGAACACTGTGTGACTTGACCAACATCTGCAGAAATCATCTTCATTTACCTTCGTGAAGCTGAGATCAGAGTCAGATGTCTGTCTGACCCCTTTGTTGAGCACACAGATATAATAACCCTCCCTTCTCTTCCAGGATTAATTATTGATCACAAAAAGCTGTTTTCTAACACAGAGAGCATTATATAATTACTATTACTTTTATATACTTCTTTTCTTCTTCTTACTCTTGGCTTGTGGACTGTTGCTGTTACAGAGGTTGTCACAGAGGTTGTCAGGAAGGCGGCTGTCTACAGCTGCCAGCTAAGACAGACTATTTTAATTACTTTTTTTTCATTTCACATTCAACTCATGGTTTTAGCCATGCTGAGATTGGCTTCTCAGAACTTGGAGATAGCTTCTGCTGAGCTCAGTGGGGACCTCCATCCCTTTTCTTTGAAAGTCCTTCTTTGTTTCCCTCCCCACTAACACTACTAAGGAGAAGATATTGTCCTTTTTGATATCTTTGATACAAAAATTAGCTTTGATTCAGCACCTGATATTTCTAATATTTTCTATTGTACTCTTTAATGCCTGGCATTAGTGGTATTGGAATTGTATCTATCTCTGTAAGGCTTTTTTGTTGGCAACATCTGATTTTTAATGAATGGAAGGTTCAGGAACGTTAACCTAAGCATCAGACAGTCAGGAATATCAGACTTTCAAGCCTCTGCTGCTCTGATTTAATATAGATGACAGTCTCTTAGAAACTTCCTTCAGGTTATTTAATTAATTCAACGATGTAGTTTTATGTTGGACATTTACTGACGGAGGAGGAGGATTGGACTGGATCTCAAATGTGTGCCATGCTTAAAATGTATCGTGTATGGGAGCTGATAATTCAGGTATGACAGAGTACAGGCATCAGGAGAAAAGGTGTTGGAAGCAGAGGCTCAGCCATTTCCACATCGTGCCTGGCTCTGTGCTGGCAGTGCTGCTGTGTCCTGTCTGCCCACAGCCACACCACTGGTTTATAACTCAGTGCCCTTGGCACTGGAGTTTCCCCACTTGTGTTTTGCTTGCATATTGGGCTGGGACTAGAAGGGCCGGTGCTAATCTCTGAGTCCAGTGTAAGTCTGGAGTGATGTTGCCTTTGAAGTCAACACTGTTTCCTCTACATTTGCATCTGTGCAACTGAGATCCAGATTTGATACAAGGTGACAGGAGCTTTTTTTGCTCTTTTTGGGTTTTGTTGCTGAAGTGCTGCTACTTAGAGAACATATTAGGTTTCATTGATAGCTAAATCAACACAGAAATTTCCACTATGGGCTGAAGCTAACGTAGTTTGTTAAGTCAAATATCTTTGAATTATTCTGAGCTTTTCTGTTTACAAGGCATTTTTCTAAAATCATAAGAAATCTCCAGTCACCTCTTCAAGAGGCTTTAATATAGTCACTTTGTAATATACTGCCAAGCTTCCTCAACCCTCTTACCCCACTGCTTCCTAGATCTTGAAAGACGTTTGAGAGCTCCTGATAGCTATTGAAATGCTTACTGGTATCATTTTAAAGTAAGGGCTTTTCGTTACATGTATACTTTGCCTCTCTGTCCAATGAACTCTCAGCGCTCAGTCTGCTGTGCTGGGTGGTGAGGTCTGATGGAGAGGCTGCTCTGCCCTGGCTGGCCTGGCTGCTTTCTGGCCCTGCATTTAATAAAGCTCTTGCTAATAGCTGGTTAAATGGATAAGATCACTCGGGCAGTCTAATCCCAATAGCCTTATCTTACTGAGAGCAGTCTGCAATTATAACGAAACACGTTCCACTGTAAATGCTTAAGCGTGTTACATGTTAAACCACTCAGATGCTTTCCCTTAAGTGTGTGAGTCTTCATGGGACTGGGCTAGACATAGCAACGGCAACCCTTGCTCCTCTCCCTGAACATCCCCTGTGGGTAGGGCAGCCACTTAACCTGGAGAAGAAGCCAACAGCTTTATGTGCCCTGATCAAGTGAGATATACGGTCCCTACCAAGAGGGATGGGCAGCTTGCTTCTCTTCATGCCAGTTTGGATGTTTTCTGTACCAAAGCAGCACTGCTGTAGTTTCACCCCAGGGAAGGAATTACAGTGGTGGGGAAGGATGGCCTGATGGGTGTCCTGAGAGCAAACATGGAGCTGCAGAGCAGCACTCCCTGTTTTAAACAGAGCTCTTGCCCACAGGGACTACTGCAAGCTTTGCATCCCCCTCCACCATCAGCAGCATTTGATTGCCCAGGATGGTTCATAGCTTGACAAAAAGAAAAATTACTCCCTTTGGCTGCATAAGTCTAGACAGGAGCAGAAGCATTTTAGGCATGTTCTGTTTTGGTTTGATTTGGTGGTGGGGTTTTTTGTTTGTTTTGTGGGGGGTTTTTTTGTTTTGTTTTGTTTTGTGGGGTTTTTTGTTGTTGTTGTTGTTTTTACTGAGGGGTATAACACAAGACTGCATTCTTTGGTATAAAATTAGTGTTAGATTCTCAGGCTAAGCAGAGCAGGACATGAATTCCGGCCTGCAGTTAACTGTGAGAGGCTGGGAGTCACTTTGTAAGGCTAGTGGTTTCATGCTCCTGCAGCCCCACATGCCTTTCCAGTTTTTTAGAGTGTGGGGTTTATGTGTTTGTTCTTTCCATAGAACTCCTTGTGTGTTCCAGAGTTGTGTTCTGTTTTGGGGTTTTTTATCCTTGTTTTTGGTGTTTGTTTAATGATTGCATGCCAAACCGTAATACAGAAGACTTAAAAGCACTTCACATCCAACCTTCCTGAAAAGTAGACACTTCTAGGCTGGAACTCCATAAACTAATAGGGCAGAAAAAAAGCCTTATTAGTTTATGGTATTGTAGTCCAAAGCCAAGGACCCTCAAATAAATGGCAATGCTCACCATCCCAGTATGGAACGATCTCATGCTCTTAAACGTTTGTTTAGCTGGGACTTCTAGAGTATATTGTCAATCTTCAAAACAGACTAGAGGATAACCTGTTGGGAAGGTCATTACCAAAATACCTAGAGAATCCAACATTTTCAGCTGCAAACTACTGGTTTCTGTTTCTCAAGCTAAAGAGGAATCTCTGGGAGGTCCCTCAGGGTCTGCGACCGGAGGACAAGGGCACCTGTAGGCTTTAACCATCAGTTTGAATCTCAGGCTGCAATACTTGCATCAGACAGCAGCTACAAAGTGCTGTTTCAGCAGATGTAATGAAGGGGAACAGAAGCTAAGCTGGAGGCGAGCAGGACCAGCAGCATCAGTTATAAGGCACAAAGTTTAGCATCTGAAATTTCCTGTTTTCGTCCTCCTGCTTCTGTCCCCTCACCATGGGTCATGGGTGCATAAGTGGCCTTTGTGCTTATTATCCCTCTTAATCTTTCCCAGTGCAGATCTCCTTCCATGGTAGAAGTGCCTTGCCTTCTTATTTGAAAAGCAAATAGGGATGAAATAATGGAGGGCCTTTTTTTAAATTATGAAAAGAAAGAAGCTAGGGCTAGTGTGAATGAAAGAATCACAATGCAGCCTGCCTTGTGCTGTTTATACAACCTGGGTTTAGATCTAAACACTACCCGAGAAGTGTCAGTGACCATAAATGGGGAGGGCTAATGCACAGCTGGTTTTATGGGTAGGTTAAAGCAGAGATCACTGGAGCGAGACTCATAATCCTCAAAGAATTGAATGACTAGCAGCTGCTTAAGGCGTTATTCCTATTCATAATGCCTTTGCAAGTGCACTTGAAGCTGGTTACACTTTTTGGAGACACGAGGCAGAAAATGCATAAACAACTGAGCCAGAGAAAAACCAGGGAGCTTGTTCCTACTCTGTTGGTCTAAGTTCAAATCTGATTGCTGTAAAACCAAGCAAGTTAAATTCATGTCAGGCACCTGCCTCTCACATAAAACCAGAGCTGGGAGCCAGCCCCACTCAGTATGTGTCTTCTCAGAGGCTGGGTCAAATTCATTGGAGAAATGAACACCCAGTCTTCTGGAGACTGAATGCACATTTTTCTGAATACTTGACAGTCCTAAGTATTTTAATCATCATCAGGCAGGAAGAGCTGAGCTCTGGAGGCACAGAGTCCCTGCAGGGCCAGCTTCAGGCGCAGGTCAGGCTGCTGGGGTGGCAGAGCCCTTCCCATGGAAGTCTGGGATGGGGAATAGCACTTAGGGGAAGGTCCTGCCTGGCTGGGGAAGGCATTAGCATGGGCATTGTGCAGAGATGTCCTGAGTTAGACAGAACTGCTGGTGTTGTTGTGTAATTCCTGCTGTTCTCCCTGATGCTGCGCAAAGGTCGATGCTTTATTCTAATGTGTCTTCTTTTAAATTATGTAGGTTTTTTAAAAGATTATTAAATATGGAAAGGAGAAAAGCATATTTATGTGCACCCTGGGTTAAAAATAAAGGTAAATGGGATATTTAAAGACTCATAAAAACATGGAAGAGTTTGAAATTGCAACAGTTCTGTCACTGTGGAAATGCAGGGGTTTGTGCATGTATGTAGATAATGTCATATGGATTTGTGCATGTCTTTCTTGTGCAGTGTTGGTAGTGTTCATATTGAAGAGAACATCGTATAAATGACTGTAATCAATCTATTTCTTTCCCTATAATAATAAAATTTTTGCATTAGCTTTCCATATGTCTACGTTTCTAACAGAGAAGCTGAATGCAATTTAGCCAAATTAAAAAATAAGTTTTGCTAAAGAATGAGGAACTGATGAAGGGCTCAATTCTTTTCTTGCTGGGGGTGATGTAAATCTTGAGTAAGTTTATTGGAGTTGATTACATTATAGTGGCGCAAGGAAACTCTATAATGAGATGTGAGTCAGGCTCAGAAAGTTCCATGCAGAGATGCCAAATGGCAGCACGGGATCATAAGAAAATCCCACAGAGCAACTTGAAAGTTAATTATTAGGTACATTTTCTCTTCTGGAGCAAAGTCTGTTGTTTATTGAAGCAGGTTATGAACCTGCACAAATCCTGCTAAGATTATTTGGCCAAGATCACACCACACCGTGAAAAGAATGTGTTTTCTTTCTCCCATTTGTTAGTCTTATGTGATATCCCGTTTTATGCCTTGTGTTTCCCTTGTGTTTTCCATCTGAGAGCTTCCACTCTGTGTGTCTTTTCAAATAAAGATGAGGGTGGAAAAAGAAGGTTTTTCCCTCGAGATAGGAAGGACTAGCAGAAAGAGTCCTTTCTGCCAGCAAGTAGATAACAGTTTAGCCCATAAGCACCTTCACTGAACACCTTCAGAGTATGTAGCATATTTGAGCTGCTTCACATGGGAAAAGACTTCCTTGGCTCACATCTTTGTCAGTTCCTACCAAGAGGACCAGAAGAGACTGATACCATCTAATCTGACTTTAGAATAGCTTTAGCCATCAGCCAGGGAGGATTTCCTGTTACAGAACAGAAGGATGTTTCAGTTGAACCTCATTGATGCTATTTCTAATCCTAAACTAATTAATAAGCAAAATTATACCATAGAGAGACATTCTGATATGTTCCTTATTAATTCACACTTCCTCATGAGTAAGAAATCATTGTGGTTAAAATTGATAGGAGGAAACTCTTGCATGTACTGCAGGATGCTCATGTGGTGGAGGTTGTTGGTGTCCTTCAGCTTATGTATGAGTAATGCAAGAAGAATGGGAAGGACAAAGAAAATATCATTAAGGGCCAGTGCTATCCCAAAAAGGAAACAGAAAAATTTGGAGGGGAATGAGACATGACTGTCTTGCTGTATGCAAGAGCCTGTTTCAGGGCTTCCTACAGGAGACTGGACATTCAGAAGTTGGTGAGTACAGGAAGGATCACTGTCACCAGAATAAAAATGTGTTGCTCTGCAGGTTGAAGCTCTGGTTGCAAGAACATTTCCATGGGAATCTTCTGGAACAGAGAAATGTAAAGTTTCTGTAGGGGAACAGTGAACAAGTCCAAGATGTTTCACCAGCCAAGCTGTCTGGAGAGGCAAGGACATACACCCTGGAGGGAAGGGAGTACCATGGTGCTGAGACTCAGACTTAAAGTACAGAGAAAAAGTGATGGGGAAGGTAATGCCTGTTACACCAAACCCCCCAAAAAGGGGGTGAAAGTTGCATATAGGATACTTCTGGCATGAGCTGCTCTCTCTGGTATGCACTGAAATGTTACTCTGCCCCGTTTCTTCCTTTTCAATGTCAAGGAATGCATGCTTTCTCCTCCCCACAGCTTCTCTGGGGAATGGGAAGTTTGGGAGTTTTCTTCTTGGCATGATAACTAACATCCTTTGCGGTCCAGAAGGAACCTCCCCGGACTGTGTGAGCAGCTCCACACATCCAGCCAGATGCAATACTGCACGTGAGCTTCTGACCCAAGGGAAAGCAGAGTGGGGAGCCAAGTTCTTGGGAATGGGGAGTGGAAAGCTGAGTCACCAGATAAGCCTACCCCTGAGCTTTGCTCCTTTTGCTAAAAAGTGTGGGCAAGGCTGTTGCAAGCACAATAATTTTTACTCCCTGTGTCTCTACAGTTGAAATCAGGTTGGAGAAGAGCTGTGAATTAATTGTGTGGTAGGGAAGGACGGGTAAATTGGGCAGGAGGTGAGAGCAGCCCTGCCCCAGCACATGCAGCCTCCCTGGGCAAGCTCTGCCTGAGCATTGGGAAGGATCTGGGGGGGACCCAGGGGCTGGGGCTGGGACAGGAGCTGGGCTGTTGCATGGCTTGTCTGGTGCCAGGTTTACTGCTTGTGCTAGAAAGCAGTATAGCCTTTCAGAAAAATGAGACTGGAGAGAAGAGGAACAGTTATTAAAAGTATCATTTAATACCTAAAAAGATTTTTCATAAAACTTTGCTCCAAAGAAAATAAATCTCTGTATCATATGAGTGGAGTCACCAAGGAAAGCATTCACAGGGTGCAGTGTCCTTGGAGCTGTCTCAGCTAGAGATGAATATTTTTCAGAGGGGTAAGAAGGTTGCTCTCTGACACGCTGAATGTTTTTCAAGTAAAAAAAAGTCATGCCATTCCCATGAACTTGTAAACTAGCCCTTCATAGTTTTGGCATTACCTCTTTAAAAGCAATCTGAGCCATCTCTGGCTGTGGATACTGTAGTCATCACAGAGTGACTTCAGAAATGTGAGTCACATCATGACACCAGCTTCCTGCTTGCTGAGTAATCAGTCGGACCTTTGGTATGTGCTGCTTTGCTAGCACACCCAATCCATTCCTGTTTTGCCACGTGTTTTATCCAAGTTTTTTATTTAATTTCTTTCTTGTGTTTATTTATGGATTGATTTGTTGAGCAGTTGACTTGAGTCAAGCACACCCAAGCATGTTGGTTCCCAGGCTGGATTTTATTAATTTTTCTTTTGGAATTATTCCTAGTGTTGGTGAGAGCCTCTCAGGGGAGGGGGCTGAGAAGCCTCTGCTTTGTGCTTTGGTGTCAGGATAGCTGTTTGCTTGGGCTTTGCCTGAGCATGCAGCACTGAGAACCAAGGAGGGAGACAGGGAAGTATGGGTCAGACTCCCTGAATCAGGGAGGTTTAGGGAGATCCTGTTTGAATTGACTCCCTGCCAGCTGAACACAACACATCTTGAATCTGGACTGAGGCTGATATTTTAATGGTTTGATTAGTTTAGGAGGAATACTTCTATTGTGTCTTCGATTATGTTAAGTACTGTGTGAAGTTGTTATATCAGGATGAGCTTAGGTTGCCTTTCTGTATACAGTATAGTCTGTGCTGTCTATCCAGGATCCTACCAGTAAGCTGCTGGAATCCTCTTAAGTAAGGAGCTGTTAAATTAATAAAGCTGTTAATCACATGGGGAGTAAAAAAAAAAGAGAGGAGGAGAAAAATCTTATGTAGAAATGCCAAATTGTAGCTTGAAGGTTTCCACACGGGATGGTCTTGCAGTACTGTGTAGAACAGTTCTTGTATTAAAGAGCTGGTTTCATATGGTGATTTTTGTACAGCCTTTTTCTTAGATATTCTTTGTGTCAGAGTTTGCTCCTAATCAAATGTAACACTTAGATTGCTCTGTGCTTCTTAAATGTTAATCCCAAGAGAACCCCTTTATACTCAATAAAACCATGTTATTATTATCCTCTGCACACAGGCAGGAATTGCAGGCAGGGAAGTGAATTGCTAAAGCCTTCTGCAGAGTTGCCATCAGTTCCAGTTCAGGACTGCCAATCTGTGTTCAGACCATGGGACTTTGCTTTTACTTTAAATACGGTTTTGGGGCTATGTAAAAGGTATTTTAAGTGTATTTAAGTGTGACAGAATGGACTTAGGTGTTGTTGAAGTCAATAGGATTTAGGTGGTTTGCCATATACTCCAGTACTTTCAAAGTTTTGCTTTGCATCCAGTACTACATACAACAGAGTTGCATGAAAGAGAAGACTCTGAAATGAAGTGTGATAACTTGCATAGAAAATAACTGAAAATTTACTTTTTCTGTATGATTAGCTATTTACAGTTGTTAATCGGTGCAAACAATGACCTGGGTTTAATTGCTCTTCTTTTACCAAGCACGGCTGTGACACAGAGTGCAGCTGTGGTAGACATGGCTATGTCTGTCTGTTCACATGTTGAAATAAACATAGTCCTTGTCAGACAGTTTGATATCAGCGTGGTTTTAGCCTTTGCTGTGTTTTTTCAGGGAAGAAGTGATTGCTATGGCTCAGCCTTTTAGCACAGAATGCCTTGCCTCAAAGTGCATGTTTTGGCTGAGATCACAGAGTCAGAATGGTTTGGATTGGAAGGGATCTTTAAAGGTCATCTAGTTCCAACCACCCTGCAAATGAGCAGAGATATCTTCAACTAAATCAGGCTGCTCAGAGCCCTATCCTGTCTGACCCTGAACACATCCATGAGCTTGCTCATGTTTTGGTCTGCAAAGTTCTTGTATGTCAGATATCCAGCATGACATGCTGGTAAATGAAAGCAATTAAGTTTAAGGAAAAAAAAAAGGCAGAATTAAAAAAAATGCATTTTAATGAAATGTTGGGAGCTGCAAGCAGAGCAATGCTGACTTGTGTGCAGAGGCCAGGTCTGTACAGAGATGTGAGTGGTATGTGTCACCAGGAAACCTACAGGCAATCTTAAGCCATAATCTGCCAGTGTTTTTGCATTTCTCTTTGAAGTCAGGGGAACTGTGTTCCTCTAACATGACCTTTGTATCCTTCTTTAGATCTTATTGTATGGACTGGAGGCCAGCATGTCATTAACAAAGGGGCAGAAAAGCAGAGCTGTCTGGACTTTTTTTGTTGTTTTAAGACCTTTTCTGTTACAAACAGGCATGCCAGCACTTTGCCTGGACAGTCAGGGAGGGAAGGGGAAGCAGCAGTGCTGGCACACCACTGCTGCCCCCCAGCAGCTGTGCCCCAGCCTCAGCCACGCTGCCCACCACGGGTGTGCCTGGCTCTGCCACGTTGCCCCTGCCTAGTCTTGTGTCACCAAACTGCTCCTACCTGCTGTAGCTGAACATCCAGGTCCACTCATCTGGGCTGGTGGGTTTCAGTTTTTGTCTTGTGAACGGCTAGCAATGGCACCTGATACCAGTAGCTGATGTGTTTTGGCAGGAAGGGCAGGGTATTTAGCCTCATCTCCACTGAATCCCAGCTCTTGGCCTTCTTTCAGAGAGAGGCACTCAGAGCAGATCCAGCTGACTGAGAAAATCTTTTTTTCAGATGATGAACTGTGTCAGAGGGATAAGGCTTTCGAGGAATGGCACTCCCAAGCCTAACTTTAGCACTTTGGCTGGAACTGCTGTGCTGCATATGAGATGCGGCAGGATTAGAAAGGTCAGTTAACAGAAGCACTTCCCTGGCAAACTCAGGGCTTGACAGTGACCCAGAGCTCCTGCCAGCTGTTGCCTACTGGATGGCTCTAGGCCATTCAGGGCTGTCCTGCTCCATTGCCACCAATGGGGCTGGCAAATCTGCTGGCAGCCTCTCAGAGTTGCACAGACAGCCATGGGCAGACACCACATGTGCTCTTATAGATGAGACCTCCATCAGCATTTAGACCATAAGCCACATGATAATGTTGCTGGGTCTGACAAATGAGTCCTGCCATCCCCTGAGCACCACTGACCGGTACAGTCCCCTTGCACAGGTGCTGGGATGAGCAGCCCTGCCCTGTGCTCCTCAGAATCCTCCTCTAGACCTTGCATTTCGTAGCAGGAGGGCACTAAGAGCATCTCATCTCCATCGGATACTTGGCTTGCACTGTATCTAAGCCAGAAGTACTCTGAACAATCCATGCCCAGACCAAAAGACCTGTGTTACCTACTGCAACTGAAGTCACCCAAAAAGCCTTGGAAGGCCCTTAGAATACTCTGAGTTAAGAGAGACACTTGCATCTTGGGAAGAACAAGTGATGTTGACCTCAAACCCAGGCAGAAACAGTATCTTCAATCTCGTGTTGTACTGGATTCTTAATCTCCCTTACATTGCTGTATCTCATTTGCACATATTTTCCTGTGTACGTAGAGATAGAGGTTTCTTTCAAATATTAATCAGCCTGACTGATGGTAGAGATTTGTGCATCTGACAACATGACATCAGTTCTGTGCAAGCCTGGTTGTTTGCAGGCCATTACAGAGCACTTTCTTGAAACAAGTGTTTCACAGGCAAGATTGGGATTTTTAGGTGTAAATTATCCAACTTGAATTTACTTCAAGAAAAATAAGAAGGACATAATTCTTTGGCATATTAATACTGGTATGTTGCCATCTCAAATATTGTTAGAAGTTTGTTGAGATCTTTAAATCCAAATTGTATCTGATTGCCAATACTGTTAAGATTACTGTGGCAATAAGTGGAAGTGTGTCTTTCTCTCTCCCCTTCCCTCTGTCCCTCTCTTACCTGGGATGCTATCTAGAGAGAGTAACCTAGAGGCAGCTGAAATAGTGCTAGATTGATCATGATGCAGGACCAGTAATAAATGGCACCCTCTGCTGCTGTGGGGGAGATGCAGGGTGTGGAGCTGCACTTCTATTTCCACCAGCATACAGAAAATCCACCTTTGGTTACAGAGCAAGGAAGGCAGAAGGGGGGTTTGTTTCTTGTTTGTGGGGATCTACCCCTTTTTTTGCTTGTTTATTTGGGGGTGGTTTTTGAAATCCAAAGCAGGCACTGAAGCTGCTCACTCCTTCCAGCAGGGCCAGCACAGGGCAGTGGTCGGGGCAGGACAGCGTGCTGGAGGTGCAGAGCTGCCTCTGGTGGCGTGGCACTGGTGACTGGGACAGTGGGACAAGAAGGTGTGCAGCTCTCATTTGCTTGTGAAGCATCCCCAGTTTAGCAAACAGCTCTGCAGCAGCTTGTCATCTGGGACGCACAGAAATATTCTTAAAATGACCTTTTTTGTTTTGTTTTTTTCCTCCTAGCCCTTTTCTCTGAAAGCTATTGCATTCTGGCTGCTGTCAATTTAGGAGTTTGTTAAACCATTCCAGACATGTTTGTAGAATATCTGTTCTGAGTGTAATCTACACTGTGCTCCCTGGACCCTTCCTCTCTGTCACAGAAAAATAAGCTTAATAGAGTTAAATGCAAAAATACAATTTCCACTGAACTATGAGAATTGTCTGCATAAACCTCCTATGTAAACAATTTGTACGGTTCTGCAGTTAAATACTGGAGATTAATTTTTTACAAATGTCTGTATTTAAATTTAATATACATGTTAAGTCTTTTCCCTTTTTCCTCAGCTTTTCATTTGTAACAGGCATGGAGTCAGTCAGAATTACTTCTTTCGAAAACAAAGGGGTCTGTTTCTGAACCTCATGCTAGGCATGGAAAAGTTTGCTTCCCTAGACAGGATTTACGCACTCACCCTCCCTAGCTGCTGCAGGCCAGTGTGTCCCAGGCTGCACAGAGCTGTGCCCCGTGCTGCCCTTGCTGTGCTGCCTGGGCCTTGCCCAGAGGGCTCGTCAGCAGCACCTCTTCCTCCCCACTCATTTTTGTGGTACTTCATCTCTTCACGTTATTTTGGGAATGATGGGCGGAAGAAGGAGAACATCTCTTCCATCTCTCTTTACGGTGTCTCCTTGCATCCATGCATGTTTTAAAAGCACAATAAGTATGTGTACTGGCCCAGATTCTGTTGCTGGGCTCTCTGCGTGAGGGAGTTTGAATTGTTTGAAGTGCTGGAGCATCTGTCAGGCGATGTGGGTTGTCTGCAGACGGGGCTCTGGGTGTCTCTTGCTGGGGACCAGGCGTTGGGAGGGGAGCAGTGCCCCCATCTATCTCAGCAGCCTCTGCAGCAGCTGCGCTCCCGCACCGCCTTCACGAGCAGCCTCTCCTTTGCCCAGGTCTGGGTTTGCCTGTGTAGCACATTGCTTCCAGAATGAAATGACTCTTTCTCATGGGGAAAATAAGTCTCCTCAGCTTTATAGGCAAATTAGTCTCAAGGTGTTGAGGAGGACTTACAGGGCAGTAGCCTTGTGGATGGCATTGGAGACAAATGTGAACACCAGCACCTCAGGTTTTTTCAGTTTTCTTTTGTGTGCCACTCATTTATTTAACTAGCTTATTCCCTTAATAAAGTAATAGTAAGAAATAAAACATTAAAAAATCATGCAGCATCATACTTCATTAATAATCTCAAAAATGTTTCTACCACTGTATCTTTTAACCTGTATTTATTTTTAAAAGAATATTGAAGAGGATGCACCTTCTGTTATTTTCTGTTATCATATTTGCTGTTACCTTTCTGCTCTTCTTTATGTGTTTGAATGATTCCCTTGAAACTGCATGATTGGCACACATAGATATTTATGTGCCTATCCATCTGCAGATCAAGTAATCAGTGGGAATTAATGCTGAAATTCATGTTGATGTAGTTCAGGAAAAAAAAGGTCGAATAGGAATAATCCTTTCAGAAAAACCATGAAAAAAAAAAAGGCCCATGTTGCAGCATCTGAGTAACAGAGGTGTACAATAGAGAAATGACAGTGACATCGAACCCATCAGTAAGTGCTTCACAGCTTTCCTTTGTCATTGCAAACCCTTTGAGCTCCGTTCTTCTGGTTGATGTGATGCTGGCTGGGTCCCATGATGTGCTTTACAGCCTTGTAATTCTCTTCCCCGGCATATATTCTCTGCATACATTGGTGCTGTGTGACCCTGCTGCCTGGCTTGCTGAAGACAGACACCCAGCCAAACTCAAATCCGTTGCCCATGTCCTGTCTGTGTAGCACTTAATCTTGGGAACGACCCCCTCTTCATTTTCCTTGTTGCTTGTATTGCTGTACCTCAGGACAACTGAACCTGTCCATAGATGCAGCAATGCTTTATCTTCGTGAATTAAAAACCTGAATAAAAGGTAGTATCTCAACGGCTCTCATTATTTATCTTTATGTTTGTCTTATAGAAAAATAAAAGTACATTGGGCAGTATGTGATATGGAACAGCTGAGGAGCCTGGCTTGGTTTTTTCCAGCTGGTATGCAGAGTGGTTTCAAAGCTTTGTGTCCTCTCTATCATGTTCACAGACAAGCCTTGGAGTGAAGGATGGAGACAGCAGCTGCTTCAGTGGGTGCTAAGGCAGTCCCCAGCTAAGTTCTCTGGCTGAGTTGACTGCAGGTGTCTCCCTTTTTTGTGCCTCATGTAGTGGCAGATCACCCAGGGAGGTGATTGTGTCTGAATATATGCAGCTTTGGTTAGCTACCAGTTACTCCTTGGCTGCTCATCTCCAAGCACAAGTGTTCAAGTGGGCACAGCAACTGTGTGCACCATCGGCTTTTAAGGCAGAAGGGTGATAAATAGGGGCATGCAATTTTTACTAGGTCATGAGAGGTGGTTATTGTACTGTTGCTGAGTTATAACATCTTCATACAAGATGCTTGTGGCATTGGAGATTCAATTTAGGGGTGACTGATTTACAAGATTGCACCAGTGATATATGCATCAATCTGTGCACAGGCTGCTCAGAATGGATGCATGGGGAGTACTTCTCTGGGTATAAATGTACTATATATTATAAATACATAATGCTTACGTAGACCAGTTTGTGCCTTCCAGTAGCATGTGGAAGGAGCAGGGAATAGAGAGATACCTGCCTTCACTCAAACATGGAGCACAGCACTGGAGGTGCCAATATGTCAAGGATCAGAAGGGACTTCTTAAGTGCATTCATTATACATAAATCTCACATGTATATGCAAAGATATATATGTAAATGAGGACTGGAAGATTGAGTTTTGTATTCCATGTATGTAAATGCCTGCTCATGCACTTGGAATTATACTGTTGGCTGTAGGTTGCAAGTATAGCAAAACCATATGGCTTAAAAAATAACTTCAGCTCGGTGCTGTGAAATGGAAGAGAAATGCAGTGTAATGTGCAGAGCTGCAGTCACTACTTTTACCTCTGGGATTTTGACACATCCATTAACAAGGAGACCTTGGTGGTGCAGTTGTTTTCAATCACTGTCAGACTCATGGAAAATTCAGAGGAAAAAATGCACAAGTGACTGGTGATATTGTTTAAGCAATAGTGCAGAAACTCATTCATTTAATTTGTTATATATGACCATATAAATAAAATATAAGTGTACATAGTAGTCTCATACGTATGATTAAATGTTTTTATGGTACCTTCCATTATAAAATGTAAGGTTGTGTAACAGCATAAAGGACCTTAAAATTAAGGGAAAATTTAACTTGTATGTAAACCTGTTTTATTTCTTCTTGCTCATTAACAAAATGGCATAATTGTAAAGAAACAGGTTGTCCAGCCAACAGCATGTAGAAAGGCATTGCTTAACTTAGAAAACCAAAGTGGAGTATAATGCAGTATCCAGCTTAACTGATGACTTGAAGACTGGGTAAGCATTATATCCAAAGTGGGGCTGGAGGTGACTGCGGGTCAGTAACTTGGTTTGGATGGAAAAGGATTTTATTTGCTGCAAGATTATCTGGGAACCTGAGAATGCATAATGGTATATGCATAAGGAAGACTCAACAATAGATATGCAAAAATAATAAAAGAGATTGAAATAAGTAAGATAGCGATGAGTCTCAGCAGCAAAATCCAGATGTGGATTTCATAGAAGATACTTTTTTAATGAAAAATTTTGAGAAATATTTTCCCTTTCTCTTTCCAGCTGGCTCTTGCTTGGGCCCTCTCTAATATAAGCCACATAAGAGAAATGCCAGTCATAATCTAATATTGCACTTGGTGAATATGAAATATTAAGAAACAATGGGGAAAAGTGAAAAAGAGACTGTAGGAGAACCAGTCGCCAGCCCTGGCCTCTTTTTCGTGGGTTTATCTGTTCTGGGAAAGAGGATATACAATATTTTCAGTAATGTTTTCCACAGTTATTCATTTGCAGCTTTGTTTTTAGCCTGGTTCTCAGGTCTCTGATATTCTTCTTTCTTCTTGTGATGTGAGTCTGATATCCACCATCATCGCCAATAACCTGAAAACAAATTACTTTCATAAACTGGGTAAGTTAAACCTCTGACTGTCCATAGCCTCCACTGCCATTAATGGCCTTTTTGTTCATGCCCCCAGACGCCAGTCTTAAAAAATCCTTGTGCCTAGACATGACTCAGAGGATAGATGTTCAAGCATGAATGACAAATTGGTTTATCGCAAATATATGAAAAAGAAATGAGGTGCGACGATGTCAAAGTTAGATAGGCTTCTGAAAAGCCAGCGTGACCTTGTGCGATGTGTGTGCCAAGTTGCTAAATTTAACTGCATACAGTCTTGTTAAGAAAGTGCTAATGCTCCTTTTCCAGGAGGAAAATAGGCCTTTTTGGCTCCCTAGGCACCTGACCTCTTTCGGTGCAAATATTGAATAGCTTGCACATCCTGACCTGCTTCTATTTACAACCCTTCCAGCTGAGCTCAAGGAAATACTTCTGGGAGCAGGGGAGGGAGGAGACCAAAGCACAGACCAAGTAGGAGAAGGATCCACATCTTCTCTTCACTGCTTTGGACAGCAGGTCTCATAGAAGTGGAGGAAAGGTTTTTGACCTGCAGAGTCTTAAAGGCTGCCCTGTTACCTTGTTGGAAATGGGATCTGTGCTAAGGCCAAACAGGAGATAGAGAGCTCATGGCTTTGTTTTTCCCAGCTCCTTTTTGGCATTGCAGCTGTTGCAGTGCTCAGCAGGAGTGTGCCATGCCTGGCACACAGCTTTGTTTCCAGAGCCATGGAGGCTCTCCTGGGTGGGATGACACCTTTAGCTTCAGGTGTTTTCCTGGCTGTTCACTGTCAGCGTGGCCAAATGTCCTCCCCATCAGTTGTGCAGCAGTACTGGCCTGGCTGCTCCCAGCCGCATCCTCTTGGCCACCTCAGTGGTAAAATGCACAGCCAGGCAGCTTGGAACAGCAGGACTGTCTGGTTCAAGGACTTTTCCTATTCCCCTGGTGTACAATATGGCCTCACTTGGACTTTCTCTAGAAACTCAATTGCCCTAGATATTTCTGGAGGCACGTCACCTTTGCTGTCAGCTGGGGCCATGCAAGCTGTTGACAGCAGTGGAAAGATGACTTCATACATCTTGCAGTCTGTGCTCCCGTCTCTGCTTTCCAGGCTGGGCAGCATTTAAGGTTTTTCTTTCTGTTGGTTTTGCTTTGAGGGTTTTTTTTTGGTGGTTTTTTTTGGCGGGGGGGGTGGTTTTTGGGGGAGGGGGGGTTTACAGGATAAGTTATCCTGGCTTACACTGCATCTGTGATTCACTGTAATCATCAGGTCCTTTTCTGAAAGGCTGTAATCTAATTAGTCACTCCCCACCCCACAAGAAATGTATTAATAAAAACAGAAAAGGTTCATTTCGGAAAGTCCTTTGTAAACTATGCATGTGGCACACATGCACAGCAAAGCAGAAACCTTGCAGAGTACAGAGTTATAAGTCCCAAAGAGCTTAAAAAAAAAGAGTACCCTTGTTTCCATTTTATGGATATGGAAACTAACTCACAGAGAAGGCACCTGACGGGTTTTTCTCCACCCCAAAGGGAGCTGGATGGGCAGGGCTGGAAAGGCGCCTAGTGATCTGTATCTCTTGCACTGTCCTGTGCCTACTCTGCCAGCAGGAAATGAGTGCTGTGCTCTGCTTATCTCTTACCTGACCCACTTCTTCACATTATTTCCCTCTTAACTCTTGTCCTTCAAGCACTGTTGTGTGGTGGGATGGGGATTCTCATCACTACAAGCACCAGAAAGATATGTTATGTCCCAGTATTTGTGTAAGCTGGCCCACCAGCATCTTTGTTTTGGAGAGTCAGCTCTTTTGAAAAGTCCCTGTTGCAATAGCTCACAGAGGGTACAAATCAGCAAAATAGGAAGATAGGTGGTTTGCAGCTACTTTATTGGCTAGAGGTTTGGACCTTGAATCACTCACCATCATCCTGCTTTGCATACAAAATACCTTGTATCAAATTACCTCTGTGCATTTTTGTCCTCCTTTTCTGTGCCTCCAAGGTGTGACAGTAACAATTACTCTGCTTTCATAAACCTGCTGGACAGCAGTGCAGATGCTTGGTCACATCTTCTATTTATTTGACTTGTTTAGGCTTGCAGTGATAATTGTTTTTTCTCTGAAGCATATGATATAACCCATGAGGCCAATGTGAGGTTGCCATGAGCCATGCAACGCAGCAATCACTGGCAAATGCTGATTACCTTTGTGCTCAGATGATTTGAGAGGATGTTGCATGAAGGTGTAAATAGATAATTTACTTTTAGCTTCTGTTAGCAATGCAACCAAAGGGATTCCCCCTCATTTAGCATTATTCCAATTCAATTTGCAGCAGCCTTGTCAGCCAAGAACTACCCTGGTGAGCTTCTGGTCAAGAGTGGCTTTCTAAGTACCACTAGAAAAGCAGCCAGCCCTCGCAGGGGAAATGAGTCCTCTTTCTTGTCCATGTTTCTTGCTAGTAGCAGGCTTTAGCATTTAGGTGGTCACAGTTCAAAGGCATAAAAAAAGTATAAAATAATTTGTCTGATTTTTTCACACTTATTTACAGAAAATCAAAATTGATGGTTCTCTTTGAACCGAGGGGGATTCCTTTCACTTTGCCATTTCCTTCTCCTTTTTCTACCTGTTAAATCAAGACTCCTGAGTCCTGCAATGAAGAGAAGTAGCAGCCTTGTTGGTAAAATCTAGTTTTGAGAATGAGGTGGAAGTCTCTCAAGGAGATTTCTGTTTTCTTTCCAAGAACAGTTACAGTTGTTCCTAAATGGATTATCTTCTTCAGCAGGACAGTCCTACTGAGTGTGAGGGAGTATTTTCCTTTTTTGTGGAGATTTAAGGGACTTTTTAAATTGCCAGCGTAGCAGCAAAGTACTTCAGTAATTAAATATGGGAAAGGTTGGAAACTGAAGAGTTTATGTGGATGGTTATGGTGGCATTGTGGGCTTTATTTTGACAGATTAGACAGAATTCTTCTTTTAGTTTTATCTTCATTGTTTTGTTGCTGGATTGGTGGTCTTTGCCTGGGAGGGGCCTGCTGGCTGAGCAGAATGGTGGCCATGGGTGTCACAGACTCCTCTCCCAAAAGGTCTGCTGCCATTGGAGTTAGTCCCACACTGTGGGATGGATCTGGGCTTATCTCATTCCCTGTAACTCTGTGCTAGGTGGGTGTTACAGGGACAGAGCATCAGGAAAGGAATGACCCAAGCTAGGCAAGTGGGAAGCTTAACCCAGGTGCACAGTTGGGTTGTGGTGATTCTTCGCCTCTGTGTCAAGATCCATCTGGAGAAAACTCAGTGCTTTGACTAATTGCTATTACTTGGTTCCAGTACTTACTTCCCTATCAGGTATTTTAATTAAACTAGTTCTAGTTCCATTTTAGCATACATGCAGACTTCACACCAACTCCCATAATTTTGGTTTAGTTTGTAGCCTCTGCCAAGAGCCAGCACCCTGCCATGATGGAAATTTTAGGCTCGCACAGGGTAACTGCTGCTTTGAAAATGAGATAAATATTTTTTTACTGCCTCATAAACATATAAAAATGCAAAAGGACCAAAGTCCTGCATTACACAGATTCAGGTCTGAGTGGGAGCTGCATTGGGGAAGGAAAGCCAGAGTGTTTTTGCAGGGATGAAACACTCTGAAGCCAGAGTGTTTTTGCAGGGATGAAGAGAAGGGTGTGACTGGAGAGCCCCTCTTGGGCCAGGGGCTGTGGCTGCCCTCTCAAATCACAGCCAAACTGTGCCCTGCAGTGGGAACATCTCCTCACCTTCCCTTCCCTTCCCTTGCTTGGCTTGGGGTCTGCCACCATGGCCAGCTCAGTGGTGGCAGAGCAAATCTGGTAGGAGAGAGTCTGTGGGTCACGATTCGTCTGGAGGACAGATTAAAAAGTGCCTTATTTGTAAAAAAACAAATGCCCACACAAGGCTAATTTTTCATGCATTTGTTATGAAACAATTCACTTCAGGTATGTTTTAGTTTTCCTACTCAGCTTTCAGCTTTAAGCGAGGTCTTCCTCATTTTAGTCACTTTAGTCACTCGTGTGGATGCTGTTTCCTCCAAGCCAGTTGCTAGATGAGGGCAGGCATGCTCCAGCTGTGGCTGCCCGAGCAGCCAGTGGGTCAGGGATGGATGCAGCTGTGTCAGGTGGCCTCCCTGAGCTTGGGGTGGCCAGCAGGACTGCCATGAGCTGCAAATGCGCTCGGCATTCACCATCACTTTTGGCGAGGGAAGCCCTCATGGTGCAGGAACTACCAGTCCTGCCATTACCACTCTGGTGCCAGGGAAATGAAGTTTTTCGCATTACAAGACCACAGTAAATCACAGGGAGGGATGATAGCATTGTTAGCATCAGCAAAGGTACTGTAATTTAAGCATAAATAACCTCTTTGTGTCAAGATAAGTCATCTACCTTAAAATGCCTTCTCACATTGTGTAGAGATGCCTGTGATTTACACGCCATAGTTCATGGCATTTTCCTAATTGCACATGGACATTTTCAGGGATATTTTGGTGTTCATGCTTGCAGGACAGCCCTTAGCTGGTAACCCACTTCCCCAGGAGATCCTGGAGGGCATGGAACAGGTTGGCTTTTTCCTCCTCTGCTTTCCTGGTTGGGCTGGGACAGTGGAGCAGGTGTGTCCTTTGCCAGTGTGGCTTTGCTCAGCAAGTATCCCAGGCAAAGCACACGATGTCTCCAGCAGTGACAGACCATGTCATTGGTTTATTGGTTTCCATCAGTTCTCAAAGCTTTCTTTTTTTTTTTTTCTTTTTTTTTTTTTTTCTTTTTTTTCTTTTTTCTTTTTTTTTCTTTTTTCTTTTTTCTTTTTTCTTTTTTCTTTTTTCTTTTTTCTTTTTTCTTTTTTCTTTTTTCTTTTTTCTTTTTTCTTTTTTCTTTTTTCTTTTTTCTTTTTTCTTTTTTCTTTTTTCTTTTCTTTTTTTCTTTTCTTTTTTTTTCTTTTTTCTTTTTTTCTTTTTTCTTTTTCTTTTTTCTTTTTTCTTTTTTTCTTTTTTCTTTACTTTTTTCTTTTTTTCTTTTTTTCTTTTTTTCTTCTTTTTTTTCTTTTTTTTTTCTTTTTTTTCTTTTTCTTTTTTTTCTTTTTTTTCTTTTTTTTTTCTTTTTTTCTTTTTTTTTTTTTTTCTTTTTTTTTCTTTTTTTTTTTCTTACAATTAAGCTTAGCTTTACAAATGGTGGACGTTTCACCACTTCCCTTTGGTCATTTTGTTTGCTTGCCAAGGAGCAGTATGGCTGTCAGGTTTAATTCTGCACCTATGTGAACTTGTTTAGATTTGCCTGCCTCCTGGTGGCTAATGCCAAGTGTCTGAAGGCACTGTTTCCTGTTACACTGTGTGGGAGAAGGTGTTTTTTTAATAAAAGATTTAAAAGGGCTTGGCATTACTGGACCTACAAATCATTGGAGCATTTCAACAGCCTTAATTGTGTTCCAGCACAACTGTGTTTTGAACTCATTATTGGCACATTATATAGCATCTATTTTTTGTGTTAGCAATGTAGTGCTGTGTGACCTTTTACTGACTGTAGTCTTTAGCCAGGTGAAACGCTCCATTTAGTCTTTGGGGTACAGTTTGAGCTCCTCCTGTGGGCTCCCCTGGACAGGAAACCCACAACCCTGCTGCCCCAGGTGGGCGGACCTGCAGCGCTGATATTTCTTCCAGGTACTTTACAGAGAAATAAGTCTCAGACTTTTTGGGTAGACCTGGCATGAAGTGGGCTGGAGCACAAACTCCTCTCTGCACTTCTAGTTCTCTTTCCTTGCCATGCAGATTTTGTCCTGGCATCCTACATAAGGACAACTGGAATTACTCTTGAAAGGCCATAGCATGTGTGTGCATCACAGTAGCTCCTGGTGTGGTTGATGATTCTGCCGTTGTTACAGAAATTTCCATTCCGAAGAAGAGCCAAGTAGGAAAACAGCTTTTGAGTCCTGAGGCTTTCAACTGGAACAGTATAATGGAAATGCTGCATTCCTCCAGAAATTCATTGCATGTTGCAAACAGCAGTCAAGTTGCATCATAGCCCAGTAAAGGTGCAGGCAGGCTCCTCTGCCCATTATGACAGGAAAAAGAGAGGTGGTTCAGGTACTGTATGTGGACACCGAAGGTGTAAAGAGAGGACTCCAGACTTACTGTGAACGCACACACACACAAATAAAAACAACTCTAAAAGAGCTGAGGCAGCAGTCTCGGCTTGTCTGATGCCTTTGTTTGGTGGACATGTTTTTCATTTCCATTCAGCTTAATATGATTGAAGTAACAAGAATTGAAATACCCCCTTCATTGCTGTTGAGACACGCTCCCTTCTGTGGCTGCTGTCGTAATGTTGGAGTGTGTTGAGGACCACTGGCAGCGTGTCCTTTGTTGCACCATCTGAGCTTGAGGGTGTGCTCTGCCATACCTGACAGAGGAAGTGTGAGAATTTGATAATAAATGTACCATGCAAGCAATATTTGAGCTGTTTTTTCAGTTTGCTTCTGTTCAACTCGGAGCACAGCAGGAGCAAGTGGAAAAAAAACAACTGATGATGAGCTGCAGGCAGGCTGGGCTGGAGGAGAAGCACCCTACCAGTCTCCCTGGGGAAAAAACAAATGAAGGTGTAGACATTGAACAGTTTTGGATACTTCCCCCTTGGGTTATTTTATGAGGGGGAAACCCAGACCTTGAAGCACCAGTGGCAGAGCAGGACCTTTTGGTGGGCACACCTTGAGCACCATCTTTAGGTGAGGAGCTGTTAGAGAGAGGGACTTCAGGGTATGGGTCTAAGTATTTTCTGGTATCTTTTCATGGCAGAATAGTGTATTACCTTCTGCTACTATACCTACAAAACCAGTCTTTCTGCAGTCTTCTTTTCCAATAGGGGACTTTTGCCTTAAATACAGAACTTGATAAAAATAATGATTCATCTGCTATTCTCATGCCTGAAAGCAGTTGTGCACTGAATAGTTTAACGTCTGAACCTTTAAAATAGAAGGAATGACTTAGCCACTTTATAGGTTTTTTCTAACTTTAGCCTGAGAGACGGCGAGCAGGGGATTCAGCTTGAAGAGAAAAACACATGCACCCAGGGAATTGTGGGTTTGGGGTTTCTTTCCAAGCTCTGCTTGGCTTTTATGGGCTCCAGCCCCATGCTCCCCTGGCCACGCTTCCTGCTGCAGGAGGACTGCAGGGCTCAGGGAGAGTGAAGGTTGTGGTGTCCTTCAGAAAATCCAGCTTTCCAAAGGTTTGAAATAAAGATTTTGCAACTGAGCTGTAAAGTTCTTAAGGGAAATTCTTTGGGGATGGAAACAAATAGCTCATCATAGCATTTCACGGGATTTAGCAAAAGGCAGTGCTTCAGCATGGGACGGGGTGGGTATTTGGGATTTTTTTAATAATGGCATGGGGGATTTCTTTTTTTGTTTTGTCTCATGAGTAGAGTGTGTACAACTGGCTTCTGAAAGGAATAGATTGCTTTTAGAAACTGGAACTGAGTTAAACTGTGATTCGATCCACTAATGAATTAATGAAACACTGAAGCACTACAAATTTTAAATAACTCTCCCAGTCCCACAGGAAACTCAGAGCAGACCCAGGACCAGAGCCTGTGTCTGTCGCTGTGGGAGCAGACTTCCCCAGAGACTGATGAGGGCGTGAAATCCCTGGCAGTTCCTTCTCACCATCTATCTGGGAGAAGCTGCAACTGAAGTGAGCCTTCCTGCAGGGAGTCTGAATATTTTGGTTAATCACCTTTTTTCCCATGGTCCATTTTTCCCCCCATTTCATTTTTTTCTAATTGTTTAAATTTCCAATGAGCTAAAAATACGCAGGGTGCACGTGCCTAAAGGCTTCCATAAGTCTCAGCCTACCTTTTCTGGAAATAATGGAGCAAATTCCAAAATGTGATGCCAAGAGGATCATTTGCAAGGGAATGAATTTGCAGTCAGCTGTGGCATTGCCATGGTAAACAGGCATGCTTGTAGGGGTTTAAAATCCTCAAAGGGTCTTGCAGAGCTCTGGAGATACAGAGTAAAAAGGAGTTTAAAATTGCAAGCTCACTGCCACACTGGGGAAGGCTGCTGCAGCAAGGCATTGTTTAAGGGCTCTGCTTTCTGTGTGCTTCTGAAAATTTGCTCTTGGAAACAGGGATTTGTGCCTAAATGGGAATCCAGACATACAAAACACTTCATTTATTCATGTAAATGTCTGTATAAAAATGCAAATGTAGTACCTATGGCTATGGCCTCTATATTGGGCTACAGTATGGCATATAAAAGGCATACTGATGAGTTTTCAGTGAATTTTCTGAAAATACTTAAACAGTTATGGGTTCTGATGTATAAAGTTACCTTTTAATGTCATTCAAATAATTAGATATTTGGTTTTGCATCCCAGTGGCTCAGCTTCCCCACAACTTTGAAAAGACTTCTGATTTAAAAGAAATCTGAATCTAGAAATCAGCTTTATTTCTAATTTTACTGATGGTTAACTTCACTCTGGGGTATATTTCTTAGATAGTTCCACCCTGCATTTATTTACTTAATTTAAGGTTTTGTAATTTTTTTGAAAAGCATGCTTTGATCTTCAGGCAGATACAGTGCAGCTGAATCTAAAACACAGTAATTGAAAAGGATGGCTGAGCACTGAAACTGCCTTACCTGGCAAAACCAGCAGTCGATAGTAACACTGGGCTTGCTGAAGAGCCCACTTAAAATTGGTGATTAAGTTCAATTTTTTAATCTCTTTAATTTGATACTATGTCTTGCCATGTTGCAAGTATCATTTGATGGTCTCCTGTCACGAATTGCAAATAAGAATGTTTTGGCTGACACTTGAATACAGCTGATTTGGGAAGATGTGGATAATGTTGGTGAGTTGTGCATAGCCTTTGTCAGCGCTAATGCTCTGCTGCCAGTCTTTATCCGTTTTTATAAGGAAGAGTTAAAATACCGTGCTGCCTGTGCTGCCATTCTCCCAGCACTGCTTTTGACAAGAACAAGGAGCTTTATCTGTGGGTAAGGCCAGACACTGTCTGAGCTGTCTTCCCAGGAGAGCAAGAAACAAAAAATGAGAAGAAATGAAAAAAGAGGAAACTCTGGCATGCGAATGCACACATGGGGTCAGACACACCCCCCCTCAACTCATCCTGGGGAAAGCAGCATTCCTTATCTGCAGCAGGTCGTAGGGAAAGGAGACACAGCACTGTACATGCAGGCTGTGTGTATTCTCTTATCAGTCACATCTGAGCACATTCAGCTGACTTCCCAGGATGTGGGGATGATCTAGTGGAGTTTAAGTTTTCCATGCTGGGAGTCTGTTTTGCAATAAAGAAAAAATAATCAAGTTTGGTCACTCGTGGTGCTATTTATTTAAAAGTGCACCTGCCCCACAAGGTTCATTTCCACAATGTTGGCTCTTTCTAATCTTCAGACTGAGACCCTGAGCTCTGGTGGATCAAACATAATACAGTTATATTTTAATGTATGACTCTGCAATACCCGCTCTCATTCTCTCTTGTCCTTGCTTGTTTTCCTGGTGGTTTTCCCTGCCTTTCCTGGTGCTTTCTCCCCCCACCTATTTAAAATAAAACCAGCCTGGTTGAAGTGCATGGGGTTTGTTGCTGCAGGCTCAGATTTCAGGAGCCGTGTCAGACAACAAAGCGAGCAGTGCACTGGGATTGCCTTTGTGCAGCCTGAGAAACGACTGTAGATCAAATTTGCCATGTCCTGGTTGAGGAAGCTTTCCTGAAGCAGGCAGGAATGATCAGCTGTCTCCACAACAGCGTTGTCACAGGGTGCCTGTTGCCTCCCTTGGCTCTCTGCTTAGCCAAGCCAAACTGCCTGGAGATGCCTAATGAGGGACAAGCCAGGATGCTTTGTGCTCTAATTAATAAAAAATTAACCTCTGGTCGCTGGCTGTTTCCAGCACTCCCAGCAGCACTTGTTTGCAGGGAGGCAGCTATTATTTTCTGTCTCATTCTTTTCGACAGGCACAAATAAGAGACAAGGGAATCACCCTTTGCCAAGAGCTTTTCCAGAGTTCTTTTAGACAGTGTAATATATCCATTTATGTAGGTTTTCAAGTCATTCTGGGATTGAGTGTTCAAGTAATGATCTGAATTTAACTTTTGAGCTGCCTGGATGCCACTGCAGCTCTTCAGCAGCAGTATTTAGGAGTTTCTGCGCTGTTTAACCAAACACCATCAACTGCTCCCAGTCTTTAAATAGTTAAAGATTACCTTAATCTATAATATTGTTTTGGGATTGATTTTCTTCCCCCTACTTTTGCTTTGTGGCAGTCATCATAGTGAGCTTGCAAGGAGGAAATTGTCCAAAATATGTATTTTTGTTTTTCTCAGGTCAGGGGGAAAGGAAGAGAAATATGTTATGACTTGCTGGCTTTGAGAGAACAGACTTTCTAGCCCAGTATGTTCTCACCAGAGTAAGTGAATTCCTTGTTAACTGGGAGCAGGGAGAGGTTTGGCTTCCACCAGCTGTTCCTGCCTAGCCACTGACTTTCCATGACCTTGGAGGAGTTACTAAACCTGCCAACTTTATTTTCTCTAACTATAGATCAGCCATTATTTCTGTAACAGAAAAGGAGTTGTTGTTTTGAATTAATGGCAGAGGTTTAGGGTCTGACTTCTCAGCTCCATGCAACATTGGAGACTGTGGAGCAGTTAAATGAGTTGGGCTCAATATTTATTTGCCTTCTGCTCCATAGTTATCAGTACTGTAGTTATGAGGGTTGGTGAAGTGTTAATTCTTCCTACAATGACTAACAGTATTTTCAGGCTTGTGCAGGATGCAGAGAACTTTAATTTTTTATGTTTTAGGCAAAGGCAAGATGATATTAATGATATTCATGCAGGATAGACTATACTCCTGAGGGGGTCATGTGTGGAAGCCGTTTTTGAGAGGTGAGCGAGTCTGCAGTAATCAGTGTTTGGCACCAAACATCCTGGTATGATTTTGAATCACTTTCACAGTTCATAATTGCAAACTTTGAGGAAGGATGCAATACTGACCCACACGTGCTGTGCTTTTACTAATTTGTTTCAAATGTGCTCAACAGATGAGGAACTTCTGCGATAATACCACTTCCCGAATTCCCTTTTGTTTTGGCCACTGATAAAGTTTTTATTTGATGATCAGTAGAATAAACCTGAGGTAGTCAGCCTTGATTTTTGTGGCAAGAAAAAGGAAGGGTAGAAGAGAGTTCAAATTTATCATCTTGAGAAGTCAGACTACCATGTAAAGAAGCAGATGTTGTCATCTGTTGCACAGAAATACCCCTGCCAGATTTCTGCAAAACAATGCATTAAAAAGCTGATGGTGGCACAACAGTGTAGTCGATCTTGAATTCCTTCTACCTGTGTTAGTGGCTAAGGTGTAGAAGTACTCAGGCAAGCCCTGTTGCAGGTTCAGAGGCAGCCTGTCTGAAAGGTGATGCTGTAGTGATATGGTCCCAGGGCTAGAAAAGCTGTCCCAGTGGTTGTATCCCAACACTTCATGCTTCCAGCCCTGGGCCACCATCACCAGGCACAGCTGATTTCATCCTCTCCCTTACAAATACCCTGCTTTATTTTTCCATTGTGCTGATGTTTTACTGTCCACCAGCTAATACTGGAGGTCAGTGTTGGTTCCTTTCTGAAGAGAGACTATCATGCAGGCTGGATAGAGCAGGATGCTGTTTGCAAGTAGGAAATCTATGGGAATGATCAGCTTTTATTGTGAGTCAGGAGCGGGCTCTTCTTGTTCTTCAGTTTGTTTGATTCTTTTCTGCCTTGAGAGAAAAGGAAAAAATGCCACCTTTTGTAGAATATTCATCAAGGTAAACTAAATTGGGCCAAGGAAGAACATTTGGAGAATATTTTTTTTTAGAGCCAAGGCGAGCAATCTGATGAGAATATTTGCTGTATTCTTCAGCTATATATATATACACACATATGCATAGAAAGAAATACACCAGCATGATCTTCTTGTTTGTTACTGTTGACTTTGGCATTGAAATGATGTATTTCTTAAAATAACACAGGAGACTATCTTTATTACATTAAGAAATCAGAGGAAAAGAATAAAGCTGTCTCAGTGAACCAAATTGCTGGTGATCTAGCACACCAATTTTTTACACTTTTTGAAAAAAATTCTGGTGAAAAAGTGTGACAGTTGAAAATGAAGCAGCACCTTGTTTGCTAGGCCTCTGCAAATCTCTGCAATTCTCTGTAATAGTAATCTCCAAAAAATCACCTATTTCTAGTCTAAATGTTTAATGAGTAATTGCCTACAAGTGGCAGAAATTAATCAAAATGAGAATGCTTTTAAGCCATATCTTTTAGCTTCTTTTCAATAATAGATAATTATTGACATTTCTAGGAAGCACATGGAGTCCCAGAACAGCAGCAGTACCGTAAGCTCCTTCAGTCATTCTTTCAACTTGAGCTTGGGATTCCTCCTCTCGAAAGAAGCAAAATCTCGATTCTGTTGATGGTAACAGCAATGCTCCCTGCAATTGAAAATTAGCTGTTTCCACCATTTAGTCATTCCTGGTTTGAGGCACATTCAGTGTATGAGGTCTCTGCTGAGAATTTCCAGTGAGGGAAACAATAACTGAGGTTATAATTTTTGTGGTGCAGAAATATTAGCTCTCTGGCAACTGGACTAAACACACCAGACTCATTTCTCATAGGACACCAGAAAAGGTTCAGTGCAGAATGTAACTCAGACAAATTGTTGATTTTTCAGAGCACAGACCAGGAAGGATTAATTTATCCAATAACTCTCTTCATGTGGCAAGAAATTTTGAGTGGCAGCAACCCATTTGGCAAATGGCATTGGTAATGTTGTCTGCGAAATCTAACTTCACTCTTAAACTAGAGAGTGTATTTTTTTGGTTGATGAATGTTGCTGTAGGTATAAATTTCCCCTGTATCCAAAAAGAAAATGTAACCCTCATCTCAGATGTGTGTGCTGAAGGAGAGGAGACTTTTTAATGCCTTCAGTCCTTTAGGGCTGTTGGTTTATCAGGCTTGGCAGGATTTGGTTCTAGTTCAAAGTGCAAATGCTTGAAACAGCAGAGATGGCTGCTCAGACTTACTGAAATAGTTTTATTTTTTGCTCTTTTGTGTCAAGAGAGAGCTGTGGTTCATATAACTTGGGAACCCTTTTTTCTTCAGTCTCAGGTATTTCTTGCATGTGTGTCCCCAGTGTATAACATGCACACATTTCTAATGTAAAAGTGCAAACTCATATATATGAAATGTATTTTTGCTGTGTTGAGACCTACATAAAAACGGTAAAGATGCTTGGTTCTTGCTAATGTACAAGCAGATATACATGCACGTAAAGGTCTTGAGTCTGAGGTGTATCTAAGTGTGTAGTTCAGTCTGTGAACCTCTCATTTAAGTTCTATTCCAAATTAATTTTGATATTGTTTTTAATCTCTAAGACATCAACATGCTTCTTTAAAAGCTGAAATCAGTCCCTTTGTGGATTTCCCAGCTCTATCAGGTTCAGGAGTGGTAAACCCTATTTCAGAAAGTGCTTTTTGCAGTTTTTCTAAATGTGAGTGTGGCTTCTGCAGTTCTTCATAAAAAGCACTTTTTGACAATTTCAGAAAATGTAAATTTAATCTTGATAAGTGCTTTCCCTGAATGCAACCTTTTCTCTGTAGTGAGAGAGTGTATATTACATCAGCATAAATGCATTCAGATAGGTCTATATACAGGCAAGTGACCTCTCATTCAAAAGACGTTTTAGGATAATTTTGAAGACCCTATTATCCAGCAGAAGTTTAGTGTAGATTAGGGAAAATGTAATACAGTTTTAGGTTTTCTGTGGTTTTTCCCTTGTGTAACAAAACAAATCACGACTTTGCCTAGAAATCATTTCCCACACTGTCTTCTGAACTGATCACTGTCATTATTTTAGGTCTAGAAAGTGATATTCATTAATTTTTTCTGCCCTGTAATACAGACAGAGTTAGTAGGTGATGCAGAGCTTTCTATTGTAAATAAATTGCATAGGTAAAATGGAAAAACTGGAGTCTTTATTTTTTTCCATTTACAAATCAAATTTTAAGTTTTTCAACAGCATTTTTGAAAACCTTCACATCCTACCTTGTCAGAAGAGTCATGAGGAGTAATACAGCAAGATTGTTTAAAAAGAAATAGTAATTTTTTTAGGGATCTTTTGGTGTACAAGTAGTATAAGTAAATCCTGAGACATTAGTGAGGTGTTGGGGCTTGAAAACGATTCCAGATTTATATTTCCTCTAGGTATTCAGCATCCCATCAGCATTCTGGTTTCCACAGATACAGCTGAAAAGGGAGATTTCTCAGAGCCTGTGCTGCTTTAATGAGGTACCGTGTGTCAGTCACTGCAGAGCCGTTACCCTCTGGACGGCCAAGGCACCACTGGGTTGAAGGTTCCTGCTCCGCCTTGCTTCCTTGTCAACACCATGCCAAACCCAGGAGTGGATCCAGGCACCACAAGCACACAGAATGTATCAAAGGCATCTGCCCAGGAGTGGCATACATAGTTCAGGGTGGAGGGAATATCTGCACCCTTTTGGAGAAGCAGCTGGAGGCTGGGGGAGAAGACCCTGGGAAGCCTGAAAAGGTAACAGACGTCTGCGTTTGTGCATAGCTGGAGCTGCTCAGGAGAGGGATTAGTACCAGTTAAAGCTTATTAGAAAAAACTTTGGGCAAATTTCAACGAGTACTAGATGACATCTTTGTGGCGTGTGGATGTTCTGTGTGGTAGTAGGAAACCCTGTGCTGGATTTTATCATAGAGATGCATCTTCCACCTTGATTTTCCCATTGCTGCAGTTTAACCACAGGCAACAGCCAAGCTCCACGCAGCCACTTGCTTACTCCCCCACCAGTGGGATTGAGGACTGAATTGGAAGGGTAAAAGCTAGAAAATTTGTGGGTAGAGATGAAAACAGTGTAATAGGGGAAGAAAAAAACACACATGCAAACAAAGGGAAATAAGTTAATTTAATTCACTGCTTCTCATGGATTGGCAGGTGTTCAGCTGTCTCCAGGAGAGCAGGGCCCCATCATGCATAATGGTGACTTGGCAAGACAAATGCTGTCACTCCAAATGTCTCCCTTCTTCCCCCAGCTTTATCTTCTGGGCATGATGTCATGGGGTCTGGAATATGCCTTTAATTGGTTTGGATCACCTGTCCTGGCTGTGTCTCCTCCCAACACCCTCAACTTCCCTGCCGGGATGGCAATGCAAAAGGTGGGAAAGGCCTTTGCTCTGTGTAAGCCCTACACAGCAATAACAAAAGCATCCCTATATTATCAACTTTGTGTTCAGCAAAAATCCAAAACACAGCCCCATACCAGCCACTGTGAAGAAAATGACCTCTACCCCAGCCAAAACCAGCATACCCATATGTTAGTTGAAAGGGCTTTCTCAGGTGGCTTGTGCTAGTCCAGAGCAGTGTTCTTGGACTGGTTTAGGACCCCTAAATATCTTACTTGCATGTTATTAGTCCATTTGTTTACATTCCTGTCCAGGCCTTGAGAAATATTTTGCGTCTTTGTTTCCAAGTTTTCGTAATGACTGTTTAGCCTGTTCAGGCAGTGCCTGTGCCTCAGTGGAAGGCACCCTTGGCTTCTAATCTTGTGCCTCTCAAATAAACTCAATTTCAAAGTTTGTGGAAACCAAATTTTTTAATCTGATGATTGAATAGGAATGTAAAGCTAAGAACTTGGCAGCAGAGAGAAAAACGAGAGAATTCATCTTCTCAAGCTTAACACTTCGGAGGTTTCAGTATTTGCCCATTGCCTTGAATTCTGCTGTGATTCATGCACGTGGATGTGCAGAGGAGTTCCTGGGTAAAGCATGCGTGGACATACAGATGCACTCTGGTGAATACCATGGTTGATGGTGATTTAGTTGAATTGCAGGTTTCTGTAGACAAGAACAAGAGGGTGAACTATGGCAAATGCGAGCGTGATTAGCATTTCCAGCATGAAACCGTTTGGTCAGCAGGAAAGAGGAAAGGCAAAGCAGTTTGACACATGAGAACAAGAACATTTCTTATTGCCTGGGCTGGTCCTTGAGACTTTGAAATGCCCCTCTTTGTCGAGGAAGCATGCAAATGTTCTCATTATTTTCTATAATTTGCATTATTAAACAAAAGTTATTACCCAGGCTCAAGCTTTCTCAGAGCACTGAGTCAAAGATACAAAGGTTTGCTTGCTGACACTGCATGCTCAAATAGACCTAATGGTATTCTGTGCAGAAGTGTTTTATCTTTAAGGGCCTTAATTGCTTTAACATGCCGTGCTGTAAACAGACTGAATCAGGGATAAACAGCAGTCCTTTCCAGCTCTGTTGTTAGGTAGGGTTAAAAGCTCTGGCTCAAATTAAGAGTTAATACTTATTCTTAAATAAGGGGAACTTTAGTCCTTAAAAGTGAAAAAACACCTTTAGTGGTTTCTAATCCTGATTTTTAGCCTTGGGTGCTTCCAGAGCAATCTCATCTCCAATTCTGGAATCCTATTTCTGGCTGGTTTTTCTGTCATCTGTGTTTGTCTCTCTCCCTGTTGATCATGGACTGACATATCTCTTTGAGGCTTGCCAGGTTTTTTTTCTTTTTCAGAAGGTCCACCCCTTTGCAGACATTCTGTCTTTCTTTGATAGTCTGAGGGTGCCCTGATGGAGCAAGGCTCTCCTCTCCTCCAGCAGTGCTGCAAAACAGGCTTTTCCTGAAGGATCTGGAGCAAGATGGATGCTCTCCGTGGAGAAATAATGCCCTCGGTCACAGCAGAAGCCTTGGGGCTGCTGGGGGCAAGGAGTGGGTAGTAATGGGAAACTGTGAGACTGATTCCTAAAACTGGCACCAGTGCCTCAGATTTTAGAAATGAATGCTGTGAAATGAGTGGAGAGTTTTGCATTGTGTTTTTCTTACCCGGGTGCTGGTGGTCGGAGTGACGTGGGTTCAGGGTGAAATGCAGCGTTGGCAGCGGCTGACTGGCTGTGGGGAGCCCTGCTGCAGAGAGCACGGCTGTGTTGCCCTGCTGCTCCTTTCTATTCCCCATAAGGAAGAGACAAAATGAGTTGTTGATGTCTGAGAAAGGCAAAGGGCAGGGGAAAAAGCAATAAAGTGCTTGTCTGGCACGCAGGCTGGAGCAGCAGGGAGGGAAGCTGTGGGAGATGGAGGGCTGGCACCAATTCCAGCCTTCCGTCCTGCACCAAGCTGTGTTGAAGAGCATGTTTGGCTGAAAAAATACAGATACTTCTCTATCCTGGAGGTCAGTTTGCTTATTCATTTCTCATCACTGGCTTTCCATTTACACCAGGAAGCAGTTTAGCTCTTTGAAAGACTTGGTTGATGTGAGGGGTTGTTCTGGTGCCCATGTGGCCATATCACATCCCATTATCTTACCCCATGCTCTTGTCTCTAAGGATTTTGAGTACTGGTGGGGATGCTTCCCATGGTCCAGCTCTCCTGCATGTATACACACACATAGTGGGAGGTCTCTGTCTGAGCTTTGATTCCAGCTCTAGGATGACTACAGGGTGGGTTGGAGGGCTGTGATAACAAAAAGGCAATTTCTTTAAACCATATTTGCCTTTGCTCTACTTTAGAAAAAGAACTTGTCCGCTCTTAGCCCCTCAAATAGTCTTCTGTAAACAGCACTGAAGAGTGGATGCTCCTAGTCTGTCCCAGGCATCAATATAGCATGTCCTAGCTCACCAGAACCATTTTCATGTGGCAGATCTACTTGATTACATGGATGTGAGGTTTGGCTCCCCAGTAGTAACCCTTGTGCAGAATGGGATAGCTGCTGGTGCTGTGAAAGTGGCCTCTGTGGGGTAAAAGGGCATTTCCCCTGGTTGAGACAAAGCCTGGCTGCACAAACTCGAGGTCCCTCACTTGGCCCTTCAGCCAGAGGTGGTGCTTCTTGCTGCAGCTTCACAGCTTGGCAAAGGGCAGCAGGGGATGCTGGTGGCACTCTGGAACAAGGGAATTGCCTGGAAACTTGTCACCCTGGAAGACCAGGATGGCATCACATTTTATACAGAGTAATCCTGGAGTCCAGATGAGTGTTTAAATAAGTTGAACTGGGGGAAATGATTGTGATTAGCCTGCTTCATCTTCTTGACATAGAATATTTTTTCCTTAAGGGTGTTCAAACAATGGAGTTGAGCCTTCAGATTCATAGCTGCCACTTTATTATCCTATTAGTCAATTATGGCTGCTGAGGAGCAGGACTAAGTGACAGTATGGCAGATTACAGCAATTTATTTGCAGTTCTCTTATTCTGGTACCACATATCATCAGGCTGTTTAAATTTAATGATAGGGTTTTTGCATGTGTTTTAGTGCAGTTAAAGTTGTAATCAAAATGTTTAGGAAAACCCCCACTGACCTGCATAAATACTCCCATCTTCAGCACTGCTTTCATGCCCTGTTGTAATCTTTGTTAGCAGAGCTGACTCACTAATTAGGAGAAGCAACCTGCCTTAGAAAAAAGAGATTATTTTTCTTTTTTTGTACCACTTTACAAAGCTTTGAGAAATAGAAGTTGGTGGTGACCTTTGTTTGGCTCTGCTTTTGAGATGTTCTCTCACCTCCCACCCGACTGAAATTAAAATGAGAACCAGGTATATTTTAGCTTGTTTTCCATAAGCCCAGTGCAGTATATTCCATGTGGGGGAAAACAGTCACCCACTGGACTTCAAGCACCAGGCACTGGAGGTGGTGTTGCTGGAGGTGTCTGCAGTCCAACGGTGCAGCCTCCAGCATGGGCCCAGCTCCCATCGCATTTGGGCTTCAGAGAACGCCATTGGAGAGGAATGAAGAAACTACCAAAATTTTGTCCCTTCATGTTTCATGGGTTTGTAGCTGTGGAGGTGACAGCCATGAGGTCTGAAAGCAGGCTTAGGCGTCCTCCAAAGCAGTATGCATGACCTTTCAGTGGAGGTTGTGTTGGGCTTACAAGCTGACTGCTGGTGACCATCTGCTCCCTTGAGAAACTCAGCCTAAGGACTGGGATGCATTGCTGCTGCTGGCCTGAGGTACAGCCTTTCAGTGGAGCATCCAAAACCTTCCTGGCCAGAACACATAAACACCTGGCTTCTGAAAAATTTAAGAGATTTTTTTTTGAATATTTGGAGTCTTAACTGGGATTTTCAGTCATTTCAAACTGCACTGAAATAAAGGTGTAATCATCAAACCTGTGAGCATATTTAGCCAGCATGCTCAGAGCCCACATGGGGATATGGATGAGGTTGAAGCTGCCAGCCACTGTGTGCTTTGATGCAAAGCAGCAACCTAAATGAAATAGGGATACAAAATTTAGGGATAAAGTGTTTTGTGATGTGTGGGGAGCTCCTACAAATAGCTGCTAAGCACTGTGTACATAAAGCTTGTTGCTTATACAGAGCAGAACGGGTGGTCAGGAGACAAGCAGCTCTGGGAAAAAATACATGAAGAAAGTATTTCTGTTTCATACTCTAAAACACAGTGGAGGATGATGAAAGGGCCTGGATGGAGGTTGTAGCCACAAGTGGACAGACCTTTCTTATCTTTTGCCCTCTAGAGGAGCTGGTAGGCTTCACTTTCGTTTTTCTCCTCTGCAGCTCAACTTTTTGATTGAGTTGGGGCAGGGTTTTTTACTTGCCTTTCCATTCACCTGCATTGATTCAGTTATTGTGCATGAGCTGCCTGGATCCTGCTGCAGCCCTTCAGCATCAGCACTTAGGGTTTTCTGCTGTTTTACCAAACCACTATCAAAGCCCCCCAAACAATGATCCTGACCAACCCTCTCTCACTTGCCTGTGCCCTGCACTGGAGCCTTCCCAGGGGGAAACCAGCCAAGACGCTATGACTCCCATTCTCAGGAGCCCCATGCACCTCGGTCTGCAATCCTGAGGCCATTGGCACAGGAACTGCCAAGGCACTGCCTTCCCTGGGACTTCCATGAGCCTGGGATAGTCCTGCCTTTGCTTTGGAGGGACCAGTATTCTTTGAGCAGAGAAGTGGCATCAGATTGGTGTTCAGAAGTTGCTAATTAGTGAGTAATGTTATGTAAAGCTGAGCTGGCCTTCCAGAAATACACCAGTCGTGTATGAGTTAGGGAATGGTTTACAGACAACTGGTGTGTTATTTTGTGCAAGGGCAGGGACAATTAAATGGATTTGCTTTGAGTTCTTAACCATGAGGCATAATACCATTTATTACATCCATATTGGGAATATGTCACATAAAAACATAATTGATGGAAGTATTATCTTGCTTAATTGGGAAATCGAAAAAGCCACTTCCCCTTTATTTACAGTTTATTAGTAACGGTATCTCCTGTTTGGTCTGGGATGGTTTGTACATAAGTCACAGGCTTTGTGCATTAGATTCAGTATATAATTCTCTTAAAAGGCTCCTCAGTCTTAAAGAGAGAAAACTGAGAAAACTGGCTTCTCATTTTAGAAATGACAACTTCTGTTGAATGTGCTGTTGAAGCCTCACAGTATTTTACAAAGGCACGGTACTACCAACAGCTAGGATAACTGAAAGGTTCAGAGTAAAACTAGCAAAAATACTGTTTTCTATCTTATTTATTATGCAAATTCCCTAAACTTTTGTTGCTTCTCTTCATGAGTTTCACCTTGACTCTTCTTGATAGTGCCTTGTTGCATAGTCAGGATAATTATTTTTCCAGTAGTGTTTGGCAGTGTCTCTGGTGATTTTGAGGATGTTCTTCCAGTAACAAGAAACTTATTTTTAGAGGGAAAATATGATTATGAAATAATGAAAATATGTGAAGAGTCTGAGGCAAAGATAAAATTCAAATGGAAAAAAACAGGAAATGAAAGAAGAATTGGCCCCATTTGGATTTTAAGCTCTTGCTTTGATTTTAAACATCATTTTTAAATCAAGATGCTACCAGAAATCCAGACTTTTTCAACCACCTAAAATATTAAAACAAAAAATAACAAGTGTTTGATTTTGCATCAAGAAATTTAAATGTTTTACTAAAAATACTGATTCCAGTGAGTGGGTAGTGCCTGCTGGGAAGAAATTAATTAGGGAAGGATTTGTGTTTTTGTCATAATCAATTTTAATGAAGATATTATCCTCAGTTTAAAGCAGTTTTTCTTTCGACCGTGGAACCCATTTTAGTGAATGTAAGATACATTTCCTTCACATCATCCCAGAGACATTCATCTGTGTAACCACATCCAGAGCACAGCAGAATAAAGTGGGTGGACTTGCCAGGAGTGGGCAGTAAGGGCAGGACAAGGTGCTTGGAGTGCTCTGGTGTCCTTCTGCTGGGCACAGAAATGCATCCACTGTCCCAAGGTGTTCACCCAAAGTGAACCCGGGCCCATCATCGGTTTTGGGTCTCTATTCAGTGTCTGAGAGGTGTTGCCATGGGGGCAGAGGAGGAAAGTTGAAAAGCAGTTGGTTTTGGTTCTCTCAGTGTGAAAACAGATTTTAAAGAAACTTCCCAGCAGAAGCTCACTGTCTGAAACATATGGACGTTTTTCAAGCAGAGTAATTTATTAACCTCTCTTCAAGTACGCAGAAGGCTACTGAGATACTGTTTTCAAGTTTGAATGAGAGATGACAAAATGAAAGAAAAACATATTTCTGAAAGAAAAATTACTCCTTTAGAGTCCATGCTCCCCATTGCATATTTTTTTCCCTCCCAAGCTGAGTAGTTCAGGTATCACCAAGGCAGAAATGACGAGAAAGGAAGCGGTTTAAGCAGCAAGCCAAAACTTGTCCACATGAAACCAGGAGAACATTCCTGAGCTGCAGCCCATCACGTCAAACTGGTCAAAACCTTTCGACTGACTTGTGACCCAGGACATGTCATTACATCTCCCTTGTGTTTGGTCTCCACTCCCTGCACTGCAGGAACCAAATCCTGCTCTGTCTCCCTGATATTTTGGATGAGCATTGGTGGTTCAGCTGTTTTACTGGGGGACGTTGCTGTGCAGTGCAGGTTGTTGGCCAAGGGGGTGCCAAACTAAGGAGATATTCATCTAGCTCCTAACAGGGCTTAGTCAGTGAGCACAGCTCCCATTTCCACAACCTCCCCCCTCTCTTGCATTCTGATTTCTAGTCACCACCTTTAAATACGTGTTTATTTTCTGGCAGTGTTTTAAAATCTGTAGCATTACGAACGGTACTGGGCAGTGGCGTAAAGCACAGAAAGTTCAGAAGTGGAGTTCATCAGCACAGTAGAATAAAGCCCAGGTCTGAACACACAGTCAACCCTGCCAAATAACCTTTCAAAAATTGGCTGATTTAAAAACTAGCTTGGGCCAGGATTTGCTCTGGTCCATCAGACATTCATTACTTCTGCTCTTGAGTTGCATGATGTCCTTATCTTTATCGGGAAATGGCTCAAATCATTGGGAGCTGCTTGAAATGATTGGTGACATGACAGAGCCTCTTATTTACTCCTAGAATAACCATAAACATTGCATGAATGCAGTGACATGCCCTGTGCCTGCTGCTGGTTATTGCCTGGAGCCTGGAGCCAGACACTTGGCTGTGCACTTGTGAGGCGGCTCCCTGAGATCACACTGGGACTGCTCTTGCAGAGAGAGCTGCCGGCGTTCAGCAGTGTCTGCATCTTCCGTGTTAATCTGGGAGCTCTGAAGCCTAAAGAATTAGCAGCACTCAGTCTGAAATTGGACAGGATGCAAAGTCCTAACCAGATGATGTCAGAAATTTATTATTTAGAACTCTTTTATTATAAGAGATGACATTAAATTGTTATTCAAAATGTTTCTTTATGAGAGGGGAGCGCAGTGTGGAAGCTCCAGACAGGTCCTTTTGTGCCATGTCCTTGTCCAATGTTGCCCAGGCCAAAGGGCTACAGGAGATACCTGGACTGCCTCTCTCCCAGGTGGACATTTGTCCAAGAGTTCTCCCTAGACCAGATCAAGGGGACAATTTTCGTTACTGTCTGGCCCACCTACTTCCCTAGAAATGCAAAATGGCCATGGTGAAGGACACAAGACTCCTGCTCATGCAGAACTGTCCCATACCACTGCTGATGGCTGTCAGGTACCATCAGACTAGTTCAGGGGTGCCTGCCTGAAACAGGACATGTGATCTGCCTTCT
Source organism: Prinia subflava (assembly GCF_021018805.1). Lineage (NCBI taxonomy): Eukaryota > Metazoa > Chordata > Aves > Passeriformes > Cisticolidae > Prinia > Prinia subflava. The sequence continues at coordinate 14,038,953 of NC_086247.1, forward strand.
CTGGCATCCTTGGTGTCCAATTTACTTGTCTGCCAAAAACCAAATAAATAAAAAGTTTCCTTGTTACTTGCAGTGGACCGTGTCAGCATGAATTAAAGTGCTACTTCGGTTCATTTCTCAGCATTGTTTGTTCACACCCTTTCTTCCTCACCTCTTTCGTGTGGTAAAATACCAAAATTATGGGTTCAAGGCAGATGTGGTGTTGAGGTGAGTGACAGCAACAGGCCAAGAGGCAGCTTGGGGCTATGCTGCAAATGCTCATGATGTCTTCCTTTCCATGGGGATCTAGAGTGATCCAACCCCTTTCTAGTGCTCTCAGTGGCCATACACCAGAGCTGAATAAACACTCCAGGCGAGATATGCAGGACTGTGTAGGGCACTGTTCACATATTTATTTCAATGGGAATTAAATGCATGTATAGCTTTCAACCATGCTTGTGTTCTCCCATTAGGGAGATGTAATTGGAAGCATTGGCTTTGCTAAGTGTTGGAAGTGATTTTCAGGATTAGGCCTTTAAATCTCATTGTGTCAATCAAGCCGACAAATATGAAATTATGTTCTCTCATCCTCTGGCCAGTTGTGTGGAAATAAGTCCCTCATACCTGGATTTTGTACAGTGTTGGGAGGCATCACATCTCAGTAGTTATCATGGGAGGTTGTCATCCCCCAGCCTGGGTGAAGAGATGCTGTGTGGTTCAGCTCTGCTGCCTGCTGCTCAGCACCATGCCAAGGAGAGAGGGAGAAGCCCCAGGTGACATTTCCATCTCTAGAATTTTCCTTCCTATTGTAATTTCTTTTTAGTTGGTGCCAAGCAAAAAAGCAGTAAGTTGTTGAAGTAGCCTTCTTTTGGCTCTCCAACAGCATGAAATGCCACGTCTTCTAAGAACCATCCAACTGCAAGCAAAGTGCAGTTGGCCAGGCACTGAAGAGCATGTCTCCGAGTTCAAGAGGGGTATTTTCTGCCCTTTGGTGTGTAGAAATGTGCAGGAGGTGAATCTGAAGAGTTTAAGATGTGTTATTGGGTGGGTTGCAAGGATTTAGGATGAGACTCCCCCTCCATGTGAAAGGGTAAATATACGTCAGATGACGCAGAAGCTGTTTCTGGTGCAAACACAATTTCTTCCCAAAGATGCATTCCAGTGATACGAATGGCTGGACACAGAGAGAGTCACAAAACATGCTTGTGAGAAAACAAAACCTCAGAGTTTTGGGCATCAGCCTGAAAACTGAATCCAGGGTGCCCAGGCTCTGCTGGAATACAACCTTGCAGTCTGTTCAAAAGCAATTTAAAACCAAAATAAAGTCAAGTATTTGCTACCAAGAGTCTGATGCAAGAAAATCTTCTACTAGCTTCACAAGAGGAGGAGTGGCTCCTGTCATCATCCCTTTCTCCACTGAAGTCTCTCTACTCTCTGCAGCTTTGTTGTTCCCTTCTCCTCATCCTCTGCTCTCCCCTCCTTGCAGTGCCATAGGGATGTGAGCATCCTCTCTGTGTGCTGGGGTATCCCTGACCCTGCTCTGGACTTCAGTTTGAAATCAAGTGTAATGCCTGACTCAGTAAAACCAGGTCAAAAGGCTCAGTGCTGATACATTCACATTTACTGTGTGTGAATGAAGCTGATAAGCAGTACTTTGGATAGTTTATTATCCCAACATACGTGAAATTACTATGAAAGTAATCATAAGGCACAGAGGAGCTGTGGCTAACAAGGGGCACCCTGGCTGCTGCAGCGACTGAGCTACGCATGTCCCTCGTCACCCCTGGTGCTAAAGCACTGGCTAAAGCACTGGCTGTAGCCAAACTTTTTTATTTCCAGGGACAGCTATCTTCACCCATTCCTTCTTCTTCATCATTATCCAGGATCAAGTCCCCTTTACTGTAAAAACTTGCCATTGAGAAATGGAACCAAGACTTTTTTCTGGTCTCTTGAATGTAAAATACCTAAAAATAGACCATGGGAACAGTTTTTGCTAACAAAATCATGCAAAAATGTTTTAATGTAGATTTGGGTCCTAATTATTTTTTCTCCCTAACAGGCGTAGTTTTGTTGCAGTGTGAACAAGTCTGTAACACTCAAGGTTTATCCACTTAGAACTTGGTGTTTTCCTTCCTCTCCTTAGGTCTTTACTGAGAGAGCAGAGAATCAAACTATTAAATGCCATCCCAAAAGTCCCAGTGTCAAACTCCCCATTAATGCTGCACCCTTCATTACACCAGGAAATGCCAGCTGGTTCAGCTGAATGGCCCCAGGTTAGTACAATGAGTCAAAAGATCTAAACTGGGCAAAAGTCAAGTGTCCTTAACTGAAAAAATACAGGATAAGTGCTATAGTTAAAATACTGTGTTTCAGAGCACTCGTTAGATCAGGATCATGTGACCAGATTGCTTTAGAGTTGGCTAAAGCACACAGAAATGTGGACAGTGTTGTCAAAGGATCTTGTGTTAGTGGCAGGGACTTACCCAGGCTGTTCTGCCTAAGCCACTGTCACTCACATCTTCGTTCCTAATGAGCGGTGCCGTGCATCCACTGTGCCAGCATGGGCTCCCCAGCTGTGAACAGCCCTAAGGCCAGAGTGAGTCAGAGGGGCTCAGCTGGAGCTGAGTGTGTTTGTGGGTGTGAGCCCGTGTATGTCAATTCTCCCTACCTACAAGTTGGTACAAGGGAGCTAATCCCTCCTAACACCGGCGTGCTATTAGCTCACTGATAGGGCAAACGGGGTGGACAGCAGGGTATTCTTAAAATCCCACATGGCAAGGCATGCAAAAGCCATTCCAGGACATATACAGAAGGATTTCTGTATGTCTGCAGTTCTTCCTGTAAGTGTTGTAGAAATACCCTGAGTATCAGGCTGTGTGCTTGCTGGGGAGAATGTGTGGTAACCATTGTGCTGCTTTTCTTCTGTGACTCCTGAGAAGCAGACATGAGCTGGCAGGGGCTGCTGATCGACACGTTGTGGCGGTGCAGATTAACACACTGTGCTAGCTCTTGGTGTCAAGTGCTTTTGTTGCCTCAGATCTTTATTTTCCATTGACAGATGTCCAAATGATGGCCCTGATGGAGAGGCTGGGCTCAGGGCTGGAGCATCAGCTCCTGCAGTGGAGGCGTTAGCAGTCCTTCTCTTCTGCCACGAGCTTCATTCACCCCTTGGGTCTGGAGCCAGCTGTGTCACTGGGAGCCTGGGCTGGTGTGACTGCCCCAGCCTTGTGCAGCCCTGTGCTGGCATGGGTCCATCTGGGTGCTTTATTACAGCTATTTGGTTCTAATCTGTTGATAGATCCAAGGCAGGCTGAAGAAGAGGCTGTACTTCTTTTGAGAATGCCATCTTGAGAGCCACACAGGACTTCTGCAATGCCTACAGTGAGAGGACAAGAGGAAATGGCCTTAAGCTGAGAAAAAGGAGGCTGAGATGAGATATTAGAAAAAAAAATTAGGGTGGTCAGGCACTGCAATAGGTTACTCAGGAAAGTCATGGAGTCACCCTCCCTGGAGGTGTTTAAGAGTTATCTGGATTTGCTACGAGGAGTCTGATGCAAGAAAATTTGGTGCTGGGTGATGTGGTTCAGTGTTTTAGGGGTTCCAGTGGTAGTAGTGGGTTGATGGTTGGACTGGATGATCTTGAACATATTTTCCAACTGAGGTGATTTTATAGGCCCTGGAGAAAAGGAGGGTATGGAGGCAAGGACTTGGGAAATGTCTCTGCCCTCTCAGCTTGGTCAAAACCTTATCTAGAGAGACTTGATCAGTTTTCTACAAGGAATTGTGTCCTCTTATCCAGTGGGAAGTACCATGTGATGGGCACATCTACCCCTCTGTTTGACATGATGATGTTTAGCTGCTGCTCCAGTGAAACTGATGTAGCAGTCAAGACATATGCTGAGAGTTCCTCAGTACCAGAGGTACCTGGAGTGCCAAGGCCCCCCTCCTGCTTTCCCTATGAATAAGTAAAAACTTGTGCTCTTTTGACCCCCATACAGGATATCTGAATTCAGTAAGTAAACCATAGGCAGCCCCGGACAATTCAATTATAGACTGTCACTTGGCTTTAAATCACAGATGTGTGCTTATAGTCAATGCCCTTTGGTGCTGACAATTTCAGACTTCTCCCACCTTATTTTCCTCTCTGAACAGCTAAAATGAAAATATTGAGCGAGTCTTGAATAAACTAAAGCTTGTCAGGAAGATCTGAGAGTGTATACTGCTATTTCAGAGGTGAGCCAAAAACCATATGCATATAATACATATTGTCAGTTATTAGGCCCTGCCTGAGCAACAAAAAAGTGTCATCTGCTTTGTAGCAAAAATGTAGAAGTAATTGTAGTCTGCTGCTGAAATTCTCGGTATTGGGACAGTAATATTTTACAGTGGTTGACATTAAGGCAGATGATGCTGACTACACTTGATTAGTTTGTTGCCAGTGAGTATTTCAGGTTTCTCCAAGAATCACTGGCAAAGGCAGGGTCAGTATAAAAGTGAAAATGTGACAAAGTTCATTGATAAGGTTCACTGTGCTATTTACCAGATGGTTAAGGCACACAGAGAAAAATCGTTCTAAAATCAGTGTCTAAAAGTAAATCAACCTAAAATTATCTTCATGGAGACTGGGGATGGAAAAGGGTAACCATGGGAAAGAGTAAGGATAATCCTGTGTTGATGCACAAGGTTTGGAGAGGACTCTCTTGGCAAACTTAGCCCCAGACTTGACCCATGGTTTAGGCCTAAAGGTTCTAGCAGCACTTAAATTTCACAACACTTAATCAAAAGTCTAATTTAAACATTTAAAAACAGATTCTATAGAATTTGTATGAGCACGACATAAGTTAGGCCCCATTAGGCCTAACTTACTTAATAATTTAACATACCTAAGAATCTAAGATAGCAACATTCATAGTATATTTGCTAGAGCATATTTCCTTTCATACATACACAGTGCTAAAGAGGTGTATACAAAGTATATACCTGTGAAAAATTCCCCCCCCCCCCCCCCCGAGTTCAATGAAGTACTCACATCAAATGCCTTTGTGTCTTCTTGACAGGCAGAGTGTTGAGCCATGAGGAGTGGGGGTATCAGCCCAGGCTTCATTTTCTGCTTTTAGCAGTGGTGCTCCAAGTATAGCAATCTTGAGAGTTCACTAACTCTGAGAGGAGTCCCACTCAGAGGGAGGTGCTGCTCACAGCCCCTGTGGTCCAGGAGAGCTCAAAGGGTCTCACTTAGGGCTGCTGTTTACAGGGTCACAAGAGAAACTGGCTTTAGTCATAGTAATTTTCCAAAGTGGATACAATTTGGGTCTCTAACTTTCTTTGAAGGTTTGATAACAAAAATGTTCCACTTGGACTGTTACTCAAGCAGCAAAAATAAGTTTCCATGGCTGTTTATTAGAACTAAGAGCTTGTTAGAGAGCACTTGCTCCTGGGAGCAGACAGTGTTTCTGATAAGGCCAAAAGGAGCTCAGCTTAGGTGCTGTTCATCAAGGCCAAAGCCTAGAAAGTATTTCTTAGATACAGGAGTGGGAGGGAGGATGTACCCTCACAGCTTAAGATGGCACTAAAATGGGATCTGGTGCTGACCAACCTTTTTAAAGTTTCACAACCCTTTCATGTTTGGTCAGTAGTGCATGAGTCTGTAGATTATTAATAACTAAGCCGAGAATGTCTGATTGCAGTTTTGAAATGGTACATTATGGCCAAGTATGTAAATATCTACAGCTTATAGGATGAGAAAGCTTCAAAGTGGGGTAAAGGAGGCAGTCTTCTGTTATTCAAGGGTTCAAAGGTCTTCAACCACAGGCTGAGGATGTAAGAAGGCTCAGGAGCAGCATGAGTAGCAAGGATTCTCAGGTATTTAATGAAATCAGTTGATCCATGTAATGAATTTGATCAATTTTCCATAAGGGAATGCAATTGCACCCATGCACATTAACAACCACATTGACTCACAAGGCAACCAGCAGGAACACAGTGCTCCCCACCGCCCATGGGGCTGTGCTGTGTGACACTCAGTGTGTCATCTTTGGTCAGCAGGAGCTCCAGCAGGCAGGGCTGCAGGGCAAAGGCTGGCAGTAATTGAGAGCATTTATGAGGAGATTTTTGGGATTTGTTTGCACTGCCACCAGAGCTTTGTTTTCAGACCTCAGTGGTTGTAGGTAACTGTGATCACTGCAAATAAAGAGCTGCACTGCATAATTCTTTGATCTGGATATGAGCAAAAAGAAATTATTTTGAAAGCTTTTTGAAGGAATAATCGGCTATATCAAGCCATGCAGATAGTCCTCCTGACACAATGGGCTACAACAGCAAATTCAAATAGTTCACTATCCTCACTGCCAAAGCCTCCCCTTGTGCTCCTGAGCCTGTACTCTGTGCATTTGCTTTCTGCAGGCTTCACCTGCAGCTGTGAAGGAAATTACTACAAATAGGAATTAAAACTAGTTTCAAACTGTCACTGCTTCTCAGTCTCCTGCAACTTGTTTTCCATCTGTTCCTCTCCATAGCCTTCCTTCTCCTGCAGGTGTTGGAGAGGGTTCCTTTGCTTCTCCTGACGGGGCTGCCTCTTTGCCAGCTGACATCTGCAGGGAGCCTCCTCCAGCCTCTGGCTGTGGTCAGTACTAGGATGTATGGAAGGCCTTACAGTCCCTAAAGGTGGCTATAAAATAGTTCCTGCAAAGTTTAGCTTCCCCCACACCTCCAGTCCAAGGTATGCCACAGACTTTATTTAAGCATCCCTCACTCGTTTTATGTGAAATATAATGTAGCCATGATAGTCATGTTATTTATTGCTTATCCTTTCTCTGATGCCCCAGAAGTTCTTGGCCTGAATTTTATTTTAAGACAACTAGTTCCATGTCTTAATTATAAACTATGGATTGGGGAAAAAAGTCTTTTAGTGCTTTAAATCTATCTCTTTTTTAATGGGCTATTCTTATCATACAGCTAAAAGCAAATGGAGTGCCAAGTGTCTCTGCTTTGTACTTCTTGTTGTTCTGCATTCCTCATCGAACTGGCTCTGCTCTCATCCTCAAACTTATACACTTGCTTTCTTTTTGGGAAACTGTTCCTGCTCCTTCTCATTAGCCATTCTTAGACCTAGACCAGATTCCGTTGTGGAAGCATTGGTGGCTGCTTGAGCAATGCCATTCATAACCTACCACTAAGTTTGAATGATCCTTTTCCTTCATCCCATTGCTTTCATATTTTTCTTGCCATTCTGGCAATTGCTATACATCTTGCTATACATCTAGTCACCTGCAGACTCAGTCACTGTGCAGATTGTCCTCTCTTCCAGGTCACTGCATGCTCAATGTAAACACTTTAAAAATTAGGTATAAGGAAGTAGGGGCAGACAGGGCACTTCTGCCTCCTTATGTACTTGCCTTAAATATTGCTGCTAAAAATAAGTGAAGAAAAATGTGAGAAGTGTAATTTTAAAACTGATAGTGTGCCCCAAGAGAGGGTTGTCATTCTTACCCAGCTTTGCTGGTCTTCCGACCTAATTCACTCACCTCCAGAAAAGCTGTCTGCACTTACTCCTTTTCTTTAATTAAGAAGAATGCAGCCAGCAGTCTCAATTCATGCTGAGACCATCCCACTCAGCTGTCAAACTCCGTGGGAGTTACCATGTCCCCTGCAGCCCTCAGCCCCCTTCCCAGGGGCTCAGCGCTGCCACTGATGGATTCCTGATGCTCTGGTGCCTGCAGCCATGAGCAGTGCTTGATTTATGGAGCCTCCTGAGAGCACATAGCCCTGGTGGCATGAAAACAGGCTTGGGTGCATCTTGACAGCCCAGGGTGTGCAGTGCCGAGGGATCTGCCTGCTGTTCTAGCTCAGCCACTGATCTGTTGTATGATGGGGGAAGTCCTGGATTTTTTTTGATGAATTACAGATATAGTTAGAGTGCCTTTCAGTAGATAAGCAGTCCCTTAGGTACACCTAGAAGAGCTATAGCTTGGTCTTGACTGCGGTGCAACTGGAATGTAATGAACTATAATAAAAATACCAAGTTGCTTGTCGAACAAAAACCCCAGCTGTTTGGTATTAATGTTTTCAAGAAGTAATTTTGTGCCCAGTGTTTACTGACAAAGTATTTTTGTTTGTGCTAACACTGTATGATAAAATTCTTGGAGAGTTAGTAAACAGGGAAGTTTTTTGTGGTGGTTGTTGTTGCTGGGTGTGTGTTACTGAGCACAGCAGTGCATCTCCTGTGCTTCCGAGGAGGTCGAGTGGAGCTGTGACCAATGCTGTGCAGTGGCAAATGATACAATCCCTCCAGCAGCTGGCAGAACTGAAACCAGCTTTGGAACTTATACCCACACAGCCCCTGAGTGTGCAAGGGAGGAAAAAGAAAAAGCAGTTCAATGCAATAATCAAGAACAAGGCATCAGCCTTTTCCCCTAGACTCACTTTGCACAAGTGCTGTCAATTAGACTTTGAGCTTTCTCAGCCAAGGTGCTTCCTGCAGCAGGAGGCGGGAGAAGCGCGGCTGATTGGGGCATGGATGTAATTCACAGTAACAAATGAACTGTGGCACTGCTTGGGCTGAGAGTTTTACCAGTGCTGGTGGTGGATTATTTGTGTATTTAAATTCTGCTGCAAGATAAACTGATATGGAAACCTCTCAGGATAGTCATGTTTCCACACTAGGTGTAGTAGTTATGTAGCAAATGTATTAACCGCAGGTTTGCACCAAACATGCAAAAACAAATTAGAAATAGGGAAATACAAACACATTTTCTCATTAGGGGATATAAGTATGTGCTGACTGTAGTACAAATATAATTTTTATTCCATTTGTGTAACCTTTGGTATTTTAATGAAGTCCTGTTCCTGTGTACAGCGTATGGTTCACTGTCAGATAATTTAACACTAAGAAAATCTGTCTTGAATAAATTAGAATATATTTGCAAATTAATTGGTTAATTAGATTTTAGACATCTCTTGAGGACAGGAGAGAAACAGATGTGTGCAAAAGCCACACAGATAGTTTGAGGATGAGTGTTTCTTGTAGGGTTTTATCACTCAGTTTTGTGAAAAACAGCCTTTCACAAGTGCCAAAGATTAAAATCTCTCGGCTTTAAATGCAGAACATTAAACTCCAATTTCCATGGTGCTGCTGATTTTTTCTGGGGCAGAGACAGAGCCATTTGGACCTGTTTCCTGAATGACTGCACTCAGAATATGCAAGGTACCTCTTGAGCTGCTTTTTTTTCTAGGAGTATCCGTGAAGCCGTCTGGAAATCCTCTGAACTAAACACTGACAGATCAGCAGGGAGATGCCAGCTGGCATCATGGTGAAGTCAGGCAACTCAAAAGAAGAAGCAGGTCTAAGATGGAGCCCAGGATTTAGAAGAACAGTCTCCGAAGAAGGAAAACTGACAGGGCAGGTTTTTTTCTCAGCTACGTCGGTGTAAATCCAGAGCAACTCCACTGAGATTCACACCAGAGTAACTGAGAGCAGAATCTGGCCTACATCATCCACCTGACCTCAGGAGAGGGCTCGGATGGAGAATAATTCCTTTACCTTCCTCTTACAAGCCTTTTGCACCTGATTTTTAGAGAGGCACAAATTCAGTTTTACTCAGTGTGGGGACAGACATAGTACTATCATATGGTAACTACTGATTTATTTTTACTGATTGGTAAAAGTAGAGATTCTGCTTAAAAATAATATACACTTGTGTATTCATTATTGACTTGGACTCCTTCAAAAACAAATTCTGAGTAAATCTTCTTTGGAAACTGAGGAAATTCAAATTTTCAGGGCTCAAGTTGGTCGAGAAGCTGAGTAGGAGAGGATTTTCATCTTAAAAGCAGTTCAGCAGCTCCCTGCAGTCTGGGCTGATCCTAAGAGCAGCAGAGGTGGGTAGCTGGTGCTGCTTGCATCCACTTTTCATCTCTGCCAAAACAATGCTGCAGTCTAAGCCCAAACCAGAGGACATTGATCAGTCTCTCTTGGAAGTCAGCCGGTGGCCACATTGCTTTGTTTTTGCAGTTTTATCTCCAGCATCCCGTTTTGGGTGTGTTCAGAACCATTTGGCAAAAACCTCATCGTTACAAGCAATGTTTGCAGTGTACAGTAAGACAAACAAGAGGTCATTTGCGTGCATCATCGATCATTTTCCAAACAGTCCTCGGGCTGCGCGCAGGACTCACCCGGTGCTGCCTCCTCGGGGTCACCATACAGACGTCACAGGCAGAAGCGCTTTTCCTGCTGCCGTAACCTCTGTTTTAGGCACCAGGACCCTGATGCTGCTGGAAGAATCTTCGAGTCATGTTCTTTCTTTGACCTTGGGGTGTTTGTCTAAGCGGTGGACTGAGCAAAGCAAAAGCCTTGTTGCTGTCCATGTGTGAAAACCACAGCCAGATTTTTGAAACTCCAGAGGCTGAAGCTCCAGGGCTGAGGTTGCAGGGGACACACACAGCTGCATCATGGCTCTGCACAGGAGGCACCAAAGGAGGCCAGGGGGCTGCTGGGCACAGGCACTGTGTGTCCTTGGCCTGGGAGTGCTGTCAGCCACATGCCTTCAGGAAGAGAGCACAGCTTTTAACAGGGTTGTTGTAGACTGGGATGTGCAAAAACCTGGCCATGCTGACCTTGATGCACTAATTTATGAGAGCATCTGGGCTGTCCCCTGAGGGTAGCATGACTGCAGTGTGCAGGTCAGAACCTCGTGTGGCTGGATCATGCAGCAGGCTGCTGTCCTGTCCTGTGAGACCCAGACACAGCCTGGGGGGATGCCTCTCTCTGCTGGGTGCTTGGCCTTTCACTCCTGGTTAACCCCAGAGCCCAGCTCTCCTTTGGCAGGCAGGGAGCTCCTGTTTCTGTCTCCTGAGCCTGCTCCCTTCTGGCCTCACCATTTCTTTCCTCTCTATGCAGCAGGGTTATCAAGACAGGGTGAGACAGGTCCCTGCTTTTCATGGGACCTGGTTTGTGTGACTGAGAAAGCAGCATTATATCACCATCCATGCCTGGGGTGCTGTGGAACACTGTATCTTCCAGCCCAGCCAGAGCTGCCCTTCCCTCCACATGTAGCACGTGCAGAGTAGTTATGTTCCTGAAAATTATGAGTGTAGATGCATTAAGACCTGAGGCTAAGAGACTGCTGGTCTGCCACTGTGATGAGTATAAACCACTACAGAAGATGCCCATGGACATATCTCTGCAGCATTCATCTGAATGCACAGTGTGCTAGTTCCTTGAGCAAAATGAATTTGCACATTTTTCAGGAGTCTGGGGGTTGAGGAGCGACCCCAAAATTACCAGCTGTGATAGAATTCATGGAGTAATGGGTTAATATCATCTGCTATAACTTCTCTATGGGACTTTTGTCAAATCTCTGATTCAAGCAGTGTTTTCTGAGGCTTTTGACATTTGTGGCAGCACTGGGACAGACAGTAAGGTCGTGTGTCACTTTAAAGGCTTAATTTTTTCCAGATTCCTCACAAAACTGGAGCTGAAAGCTCTCTCATGAATTTCTTGAGGAATCTGCTGAGGCAGCAATTATGTTATTCTTCAAAACTCCATGGAAAAGGTCACCACAGAACCATGCCAAACCTGTCAGGCTGAAGGAGAGGAGGCTGAGAGGCTGCTTTCTCTGCTGGCTGAGAGCTGGGAGACACCTGTTAAACCACAGCCAGCTTGAGATGCCATGGTGTGGGCAAAACACAAGCCGCACATTGCCTTGCATGGTCAGATTCTGCCAGAGATGTACTTACTCAGCAGAGCAAGAAAGCCCAAAGCAGAGGAAGGTATAAACAAAAAAAAAAAAAAAAAAACAAAAACAAAACAAAACAAAACAAAAAAAAAAAAAAAAAAAAAAAAAAAAAAAAAAAAAAAAAAAACAAAAAAAAAAAAACAAAAACAAACAAACAAAAAAAAGTATTTGAGAGGTGGGACTGGATTGCTCAGACCTTTCTCCCCTCTAAACACAAACTAACATGGAGTTCCAGAAGAAGAGCGGCCTTTGAATTGATTTCTCATCCTTTGTCCATTTCTGCAAACCTCCCACAGCAGAATATTAATTTGAGATGGGAGACTAGTTTTAAACAGGACGTCTCAGTGCAAAAGATAATAAGCACTGATGTTCCCAGCTGAATTACAAAGGTCTTGGTAGGTTTTGTATAAGAACTGGCTGCATTACTAGACAGAGATCATAGACCTTTGAAAGGCAGAGGGAGGAGGAAAGAAAATATTCTGCATAGGGAAGATGTGATTGTGTTAATGACTTTGCTAATCCCTTTGCTAAGCTTCCAGTTTTATCCATTCATGCTTTCAGCATCTGCAGATGAACTCGAGAGGGCTTCAGTAATCCGTCAAAACGAGATCATTTCAAAATTTCCATCTAGGCATAATAATTTTATTGGTTTGGGGTTTTTCCCGCTTCTTCTCTGTTAATTTATGAATGCGTCTCTTAAGTTTGCCAAAATGATAATCAACCTTGATAGCTTATTTGGGATGATCATCCTTGTGGAAAAGTCTTGTGGAGAATTTTATTGGAATGGAACCATTTGAGATATATAGAAATGCAATATTGATCTCAGTTCAAAAAAAAAAAGTAGTTACATTTTCAACTGCCTGTCCATCAAGTGAATAATTCTTGAATAAGATGAATGTGTTGGTCTGAAGTAGAAAAATCCTGAAGGTTATTTGTTATGAGGTGTAAATTGTTGTTATTTAATCTTACAGAATTTGTTGTACCTCCAGTAAAATGATCTGAGTAGTGCCTGGGCTGCTTATCAGAAGATATCCCCAGGCATTTCAGTACTAATGTAATTGGGTGAAGTTTACATGACGGAATATTGGAGGTAGAGGTTTTGAATGCAGGACTGTGAAAAAGCACCAGATTCTAGTAGCTTTTACAGAAAATGGAAAGCCAGATGGACCAGGAGATTACTCTGTCTGATCTCCTGCACAGCCCATTCTGTCACCCGCTTTACGCCGTGCTGCATCCAGTAAGGAGGGATGAGTCCGAGTGTGTCCTCTGGCTAGGCACTTCCTTCCAGTTTCAAGAGATCACTTAATGGAGGAGCCACCATCTCTCCTGGCAGTTTGGTCAGTACTTAAAATACCTTCAGTGCCAGGCATTACTACAGATTTCTATTGATGTTTGTTTCACTTTTAACTTCTACCTCTTGATTCTTGTTATGCCCTTTTTCAGCAGGTTGAAGAACTCTTGCTTCCTTTTATTTTTCTCCCTGTAGAGCCACTTATATGCTGTAATCAAGCCACTTCTTCCTCTTCTCACTGATAAGCTGAACAAGCTGAGGTCTTTCAGTCTCTCTCAGAAGGGTATTTACTACAGTCCTTTAAATAACTTCTCTGTCCCTTTTCTCTGTCTTCAATTATTCACCATCTTTATAAAATGTGGAGATGTTAGCACAGGATATTTTCTGATGTCTGCCTCACTGATTCCAGGTACAAAGGGACAATTTCTTCTCTGTGTATACATGGTTGATGTGTCTAAGGATTCATTTGCTCTTCTGTAACAGCCTTAAGCTGCTTGTCCACAATGACCCTCTAATCCTATACAGAATTGTTCCTTTCTAAGGTAAAACGTCTTGTTTCAGATGCCAAGCATTATATTTTGGTTTACTGCAGTTTATAGTCTCTTAAACAGAATGTAAAAGATGTCTGTGCTACATGGAGATGCTCCAGAACCCTGCTCCAGGTCTGCACCTTTTTAGCCTCCAATGTTGGCAAAAATTGCTGACACATCTAACACATGATTTGAGGCACTGCTGTAGGAACAGGCCTGTATCACAGCCCATCTGGAGTCTGAGAAGGGCAGCTGGGGGAGAACAGCTGCTCGGAAGTTTGTAGGGAGAGCTTGAGGTCTTGTTTATACCCCTTGGGGACACAACACACAAAACCCACACTCAGCTGGGAACTGTCTAGTTCCCACTAGCACAAGGGGCTGCAATTACAGTTTTAGAGAGGTAGGAAGGTCACCCGGATAGAGAAGCCTCTTTTACAGATGTCTTTTAACCTGCTTTGTGCTTATCACTGGAAATTCAAAAATAATATTAAATATTTTAAAACTAATACCAGCATTAACACACCTGTATAAAAAAAGCAGTCCAGTTGCATGTTGCACTGCATCCTTGCATGGCCTGTCTTACAGTCAACACTTTTCCCATCCATCTGTTGGCTGTTAGCATTTGGCTGAGGAGCTGTTGTTCCTCTGACTAATCTCATCACTGCTGGCATCCTCTCCTAAACCCTTTTGTCTGGACAGTCGTGTTTTCCTTGGCAATCTGCAAAGCACACCAGATCATAGGTCCCTCTGAGCACTTGCATGCTGATGCCTTTCCCTTTCCATTTGTCCTTGCACCTTCACGTCTGGAGGAGACATTAAAGGCAGGGCAGGGAGCAGGGGGCTTTTTTGGCCGGCAGTGGCATTCTGGCCCTGCACACTTCCCTGTGGGGCTGGAGGAGGTGTCTGGCAGTGTTCCAGGGATGGGGCTGGTACAGCTGCTCCCTGGTTTAAGTGTGCTGTAGGTGTGCTTCAGATACTGGCCCCAGAGCAGAGCTGCAAATACACTTAGGAGTTCCCTGCTCTCCTACAGCTCATGTGAAGTGTTTCAGTGTTTGGCAGATCACAGGAGAAGGTGCCAACATATGCCCAACTTGATCTGTGCTTCTCATTGGGGTTCTTGCTACAAAACCTGCCACCTTTAGATTTCTTTGCTGAGGTATAAAATTTCTCATGGTTAAAGTGGAGTAGAGATTCCTCTCTGCCAGGGAAGGAGCCCTTTCAAGTCTGCAAAAACTAAGAAGTAATTCTGAGACAACTGAATTTGTTGGTTTCTTTAAAGAAACATAATTACTTTAAAATGACAAACTGTTCCTTTTGTTGATAAATGTTTTATATCTTTGCTGCTATGCCTGAATAGTTTGTGTAAATAATTTATTAGCTTGCAAACAGACGTAGCATGTTCAGGCAAACACTGCCCAGCGGGGCAGGAATGCTAAAAAGGGGAAACAGGGCTGTGAGCAATGCTGAGCACCGAGAGCAGGAGTTGGCGTCAGTAGGGATGGAGAAACAACCATCTGCAGCTCGTAGGCTCAGGCCCAGCATAGCTCAGATGCCTGACACTGAGGTGAGGCACTGGAGGTGCAGATGTGAGCAGTCAGGCAATCACCATCAGCAGGTATGTTGGTGGGATGCTTAGGAGCAAAGTGACAATGGTGCTCAGAGCTATGAAATGGTCTGGTTTAGTGTTTGGCATTTAATATTTTCAAACTGACTTTCTTGCTTTGCATGCTTAAGAAGAGCTCTCTTCCAGTTTGCTGTGGTTGGTTATTCCTCTAACTTTGCTCTCAAAATAGGCCTTGTTTTTTGAAAAAGTAATTTTGCAAAAATCGTATGTGAGGTTCTTTTATGTGTCAGGGCAGGGTCAGGCAGGAGAAGGCGGCTAAGTGCATGCATCAGTGGTTTCCAGATGAAAGTCCTTTGTAAATAGTGTGGAGGTGTGTGCATATAAGTATGCATGGATGCAAACGTGCTTCTGGGTTTTTTTAGACAGCAATTTTGCCTAAAAGTCCTATATATCACAGTGGAGACTTACAGAACCATAGGAAGGTTTGAGCTGGATCTTAAAATATCACCTAGTCCAATCCCCTGCTTTGGACAGGCAATCTTTCAATAGATCAGACTGCTCAAAACCCCAGCCAATCTGACTTGAACACTTCCAGTGACAGGGCATTCTGAACTTCCCTGGGCAATCTATTCCAGTGTCTCAGCACCCTCAATCTGAAAAATTTCTTCCTTGTATCCAACCTAAACTTAGCTCCTTTCAGTTTGAAACAATTATCCCTTGTACCTTTGAAAGAGGATAAAACTCTTTCCAGCCTTACTGAATGTATTATAGACACGCTGCTCTGGTTCAACATCAACTAAAGACCACTGGAGTTGCCTCAACAACATGTAGAAGGTAGAGAAATACCTAATAAAAGCCATCTGCAGTTTTAAACTGATGCTTAATGGCATGCAGCTCACTCTGGCTGAGGAGAGGAGATTGGCTCCAAGGGGCACTTGGTGATGCAGAAATGAAGAGGACCAGTGCACTAGTTATAGATGTCTTTTTTGCTGAGAAAAACAAGAGAGAACTTGGGTTTTACTGTAGTCAGCAGAAGTGAGCAAGCACAGAGAAAGAGCAGATCTGCAGAGTGACAGATTCCATTTTACCTGGCCACTCAGTGAAGCACAGTCTTGGTTGTCAAACCACACAAGGCATGGCCTTGATTTAGCTTTATCTTAGCAAAACTGTGAATGGGTAGAAAATGCATCACCAAAAAACATTTATCAGTGGATTTTCCTGCTATATTCTTTTTTCTCTCTCTAAGGAAAAAAAATTATGAATAATATAACCTGACTTCGACTGTTGATTGCAATAAGGAAAAAAACTTTGCCGTTTCCTACCCTTCCAGGGAGTTCACACTCCTGCTCTGCTTTATTCCAGAAGCTAGGTCTCATTAAATCCAGAAGATCAGCCCCTGCTGCCAGCCAGTGGAAACCACCCTGGACTGTTAACAGTGCTGGGAGTTTACCCTAAAATTCAGAGCTACAAAACCAAAATACACAGAATTAGAGTTGTTCCCCCCTCCCCACTTTGTGTCCTAATCCTATTTTTGAGGTAGCTTTGTCTCATTTATAGAAAGGAGAAAGAAAATACTTGGAGGTCATGAGATGAAGGCAAGTAGAATTAATAATCAGCCAAAAGAATGAAGTATCTAGATGTGTTGTGGTGTATTGCTTCTGGGGACTAAGCTGCAGCTAACTCTGTATGAGTAAAAAATCACTTCTCTGTTTCATTCAAAGTTGTTCCTTGGATTTGCTGAACTAATTTCTCCTCCAAGCATGGTCACATTTTAGGTCAGCATGCCTAGACAACATGGGGCTCTGCCAGCAGTTCCTGTGTAAAGTCCCTCTGTTTTTTTGGAAACAAATCCAGTCATTCATAGAAATGAACTCCTGCATAATTAGAGGCAGCATTGCACATCATCTTTGCTTTCCATTTTTAGATGTTGCGTCTGGAGGACTATAACTTTTAAAGATGCCAACAAGCCACTTAGGAGCTCGATAGCCGTAATGGGAAAATCTGTGGAGCTGGATAGAAAATGGTAGGCTTCATAAGGACTATTCTAAATTGTTTGGTAAAGAGCTCAGCCAGACATTCAAAGCGAAAAAGAAACTATAACTCCTTCTAATTTGCTCTTCAGGGACTTGTACTTTCTCTGCTGTCCTGCCGAAGCCCCAGTCCTACATACAGCTTAATGAGAGGATGGTATTCTTTACAATGGACTCCTCTGGTCTCTACTGGGTCCAGCTACCAGACTTGCATAAATGGGTGCAGAACACTGATTTTATCCATCTTTTACCCTCCGGGGCCTGTAATCAACCGTTTTTTTCCCCTAGGTTATTTAAAACATTCAGTAACCACAGATACTGAAGTGTGAAAGTCTCGAAAACTGATCCTCTTTAGCATTTCTTAACCTCAAGTTTTTAATAAAGAACTATTTAAAAATAATTAAGAAAGATTTGGAGGCCTTTTATTTTTTTTGACAGGTAGGTAGCAGTCATCAGCTTTAGAGCCAACAGGTGTGTTGACAGGTAACGATCTCACAATAAGTCTTTTATATCTCTGCATGCTGAGGCTTTCAGGTATGTCCTGTAATCTCAAAATTAGAGCAGGTAGCAGAGGAACTAAAATTTTTTCTTTGTTCAGAAAATGCAGTAATAGATTTTTCTTTGTTTGGATCTTTAATCCAAACTGATGCTTTAATAACTGAAATTCCAGTAGTGGTTTGATTTTTTGGTTTGTTGGGGTTTTTTTGTTTGCTTTTTAAGTTAGACAACAAATCAGTAAGAAAATTGTCCTTGCAGTGGGAAATTACCCCAAAGATGTTCACTGCTGGACTGTCACAGCATGTGAGTTTGGTTAATGGGAGTAGATGGAGCTATTTAGGACAAGTGTTTGACACTGCTTCACTTCTAAAGGGAAAGGGCTAAAGTCCAAACAAAGTTACTCTGTGAAGGACATAATAGAATATTCTCAATTTTAAAAATAAGTATCGTAGAATTACAGAATTGTGTGTATTGGGAGGCATATTTTAAGATTGTCTAGTCCAGCCTCTCTGCTGTGGGCTAGACTTTCCACTAGACCAGGTTGCTCAGAGCCCCATCCAACTTGGCCTGAACACTTCCAGGGACAGGACATCCACAGCTTCTCTGGACAATCTGTTCTAGTGCCTCATCACCCTCACACCGCAAAAATTCTTCCTTATGTCCAATCACTTTTAATTTAAAACCATTACTCTTGTCAGGATGTGGTAAAGTCTTCTTTCCTTCTTTTGTATAAGTACCCTTTATATATTGAAAGGCACAATAAGGACTCACTGGAGCCTTCTCCAGGCTGAGCAGCCCAAACTCTCAGCCCTTCCTCGTAGGAGAGGTGCTCCAGCCCTCTGATTGTGTCCGTGGCCTCCTCTGGACCCACTCTGACAAGTTGATGTCCTTTTGTTGGGGACCCCAGAGCTGGACACGGTGCTCTGGGTGGGGTCTCACCAGAGTGGAGTGGAGAACCATCTCCATAACCTGCTGGTCACACTTCTTTTGATGCAGCCCAGTATATTTATTAGTTCCCTGTTGAAACACCAAAGCAGACTATCAAGAGTTAGACACTGCTTTCAACTCACTCCTGCATTTTTCTAGGCAGAATACTGAGGAACAAGGCTGAGTAGATGAAGCCCAAATTCAGGTTGCATGGTGGTTACATTGGTGAAGTGGAGGTGCTGCTTTGTTCTCCTGCCAGCAGGCTGGGGTGCTTTGTATTAAAATATCCTAAAAGGAGTTCGTAATCTCCAGAAAATGGCAAGGTAGAGGTTCCATAATGATGCGAAGTGCTGGTGTAATTTATTGTTAGATAGTGGCTGTCGGAGCCACTGGATCGTCTTAGTAACTTGGTCTTATTTTTACCTTGTCCAGCACCTTGGTGGTCAGTAAGTGCCAGCTGGGCACTTTTCAGACAAAGAGCATTCATACGTGCATTTTGTCACTTCAGAGGGCACGGCAGGGGAGGTGGGGCCAGGTAAAATCCTACCATGTGGCTGTGTGTGTGCAGGTTCCTGGGTGTGCATCCGCGCGTGCGAGCATCACTATCCCCGCTTTCCCACCCACCTGGAGGGTATTTGCAATATGTGGGGCTGCATTTACATTCTTCACAAGATACAGGCAAGCACTGCATTTGCTTCTCCATGGGTTTTTCTTGTTCAGGCATGATGTGAGTTTTCTTGCTGCCAGCACAGTGAGGTGCAGCTGTGAAACAGGCACCCTTAGAGGACTTCAAAGCCTGGGAGCCGGTGTTTGGCTTTAGAAAAAGCACTACATGGTGCCATTAGCAGGCTGCTGGTAACTGGGCTGTAACACTGTCTAGAGAGGCACCTCTGCAATTTTTGCCTCTGACATGCCACTTACAAACCCACTCTGGTACACTTGCTAAATAAGCAGTTATCTTTAAATATCAAATGATGTTGCTGAGACCAGTTTTGCTACTGTGTAAGACTACTTGTTCTGGGTGGTCTAGCCATTACACCGGGAGCCAGTTGGATAGCATTTTGCAGTCCAAGTGTTGTGCATGCCTTGCATGCATCTTATAGATTTTCAGGACATTTTGTGTAAATATTTAGACAGAAATCTTCAGAGCATTTTTATTTGTTGGAATGCACGTTGACTTTAATGGCTTGTGTATCCAAATGGTTTTCCACATAATATTGAACTGAAGCCAACAGTGAAGATGAGGACTTTAAAGATACTTCCAGTTTTAATGGTTACTGTCCATCTTAACTGTAAAATAAAGTTTCTTTAGCAGTGCTAAAGTGAAAAGTCTACTTCCCTGTTTTTATTTGTTAATCCAACTTTCTGAACTAAAGGAAGATGCTGGCATGGAATGGAGGAAACAGTTCCGCTTCGCTGTTAGTTGCTGCATGCTTACATGGTTTCATCTCCATTGCAAGGCCTAGTAGAATGATGCAGAATTTTCAGATTGGGCTCGTGCTCGTACCCATTCTTGGCCATTACCAGTGTTCTGAAATCGCTGTTCACACTGTTGCTGCAGTCAGACAGTGGCATCCATGTAGTCCAGCAGCCAGGGCAGTATGATAGCAGTGGCTGCAGTAACAAGCTAGACTGAAAGAAATACTCTAATGGCTGCCTTTCAGCACTTGGCAAGAAAATCCTTTTTATGTTAGTTTCAAGGTCGTCAGATATCATTATAGCCAAGTATTAAAAATTTCAAAGAAAGGAGGCAGTGTGTTTGATTTATAGAATAATTATCTAGCTTTCGCTCTAACTTGGCTTTGGCAATGGTTTTGCAAGCACTCGAAAATTAAATCCATTTTTTATGGCACTACAAGGTATTATCTCACAGCAAATGATAATTAAACACCTGTGAAATCAATTAGCCTTTTAAACAGGAAAAAAAAGTTTTCCAATTATGTTTTTGCACCTCCAAACTTTCTAATTCCAGAACCAGCACTTGCAGAGCAGGAGATGAACTGCCAGTAGCCAGTTAACCAGCGTTCAGATCACCCCAAAG
Source organism: Prinia subflava (assembly GCF_021018805.1). Classification (NCBI taxonomy): domain Eukaryota; kingdom Metazoa; phylum Chordata; class Aves; order Passeriformes; family Cisticolidae; genus Prinia; species Prinia subflava. Next base: position 14,059,542 of record NC_086247.1, read on the forward strand.
CATCGCGCAGCCGTAAATCCAGAAGCAAGCAGCTCGCAGTGACGGCACCCTTCCAAGCAGGATGCATGAGCCTTCCCAGCTCAGTCTTGAGCAGCTATCTATCTGACACACAGCCGAGCTGTCAGCTCCTCTACAAAGGCAGTTACTCACTTGGTGTTTTCAATGCCAAGTTTTACTTGACAGTTTATTTAAAAAGCCAACATACCTTAGTGGAAACCAAGCAACGAGACGCTCCGTGTGACTGAGTGGGGTTTCTTCTCAGGCACTCCAGCCAGTAGTTCAGAGCCATCTGTGTCAAGAATTCACACATGGAAAAATGGCCAATTGGTTAATAGCTGAAAATGAATATACTGCAAAATTGGGAAACACTTCTCCATTTACCCTTGTGTTAAAGATTTTACTGTCTGTCTTTGTTGTAGTACTCCATATGATACAGAAACTTCTGGAAGATGCAGTGTGCTTTCATGGGCTTGCAGATTCAGAGAGGGAGCCCTGGACATAGTTGGTTAAGTGCCATCACAATTTTTTTGGCTCAGGAAGTAAAAAAGCAGCTCTAGTCACATCTGACATCTACAGTGGAATGTGCTGATAGTCCCTGCCAAAGACGAGCTCCAGCATCTTCCAAAAGATGGATTATGTGTGGTACTGTTAAAATATGTACTGCTGGGTTAAACCCATTGCATTTGATTTGAGTTAAACCTGTTGTATTTGGCTTGGGTTCTGCTCCTGTATTTCCATCTGAATTTTAATAGCCAGAACATGCAGCTGGATTTCAGTGAATGCCGCATCACCAGAGAGGAAGAAGTAAGGTCAGGATGCTGTGGTTAGCATTCCCAGTTGGGGTCCCTCTAGCTGCAGGAGAAGCCACCAGTCATTTGTGGTTGAAGTTTTCCATCTATGAAACGGGAATGGTGATTTTGTCCTGTAACAAAACATGTTGTCTACATGACAGGTGACATATAACTAGATAAAGTGTCGTGATAATCACTGCATCTAGACATACCTGCTGGTCTAAACAGGCTGTTTAGATTTTAGACCTCTCTTCAATCAGTGGTGATGAAGATGTGGCTTTCAAAAAAAATAGTTTATACTAAAATCGGTAGTGAAATATTTCCCAGGCTAGTTTATAATCTCTGCGGTGTAGTGACATGGGGAAATGCTTAAGCTGTAGGAAGGAATGTAAGGCATGGCTGATTAGTCACTGCAGAGTTTCTGCAGCCTGCCGGGGCTCCTTGGGATAATGGAGAATCAGGAATCCCAAACAGCCTTCTAATCCATGTGCTGATTGACATGGTCTGAACATCAGAAGAAAAAAAGAAAAAAGGGGGATGGGGGAAGACAGATTGCTGTGTGTTGGATCAAGGAGTTAAAATGGTAGGAGCATTTGACCGGGCAGTGTTTCTCCTTTGGATAATTGCCCACATGGCATTGCAGTGTTTATACCTGTGTGATCGATGGGGCCAAACATTTCCTCAGCTATAGGTGGTGGCAGGGAGGGAATAATTCAATTAAGTCATGAATACATTAGAATTGATTGCAAATAGAGCTATTCTTTTATGCTGCCTAAAAAGGTACTAGCTGTGAACAATGTATACTTAATCATTATAAAAAGAAGCCTGAAAGTTAATAAAACATGCCTCTAATACTTACAGAGGGATGCCAGCTTTGAATTAAATCTGCAGCTATTTTAGTTTTGAAGACCCAACTGTCATTTTTAAGGCATATGCATTTTGGATTTTAACGTGTTTGAATGCTGCAGCTGAGACCCAGGCCAAGCCGACCCTAAAATTGGCAGTAAAATGTTACCTCTGTGCAAGCGTGCAGAATGAAGGAATCAGGAATGTATGAGCAATAAGCATGTGCCCCCGCTCCCTGCCAGTCTTCTAATGTGGGAACCTGGAGCTTTCTGGAAATAAATACCTTCTAAGCAAAGCAAAGGACTCCTCTAAAAGCTTTACTACAGTAAACGCTAGGGAAGATAAACGGCCAGAAGGAAAGGAAAGTGCCAGAAGTAGTGCAACACCAAAGCAACATAAGTAAGGAAGAAGTGCCCAGCCAGCCCCTGCTCAGTGCCCTGCAGTGCTGGGCTTTGCTCTGATTTTCTGGAGCCTGAAAAAACTCCACAGCTGGGTAAGAAAAGAGCGTCTCAGTGGGCAGGTAAAGGAGAGCTGTCCACACACAGTGGCAGCTCTGAGTTTGCAGAAACCACAGCAATGCAAGCTGGAAGACTGTAGCAAACGTCCCTGCCATCTTCAGATGTTACCAGCTAATGGTAATAAGTAGTTTTGGAAACAGATCTAACCCCCATTGCTGGGGAGAAGAATAAGAGGGAACCCTGGAAGAACCTCTTCTAAACACTTGACTATTTTCTCTATAGCTTAAGACACCTCCTCCAGTTGTGAGTGGAGGTTCTCATATTTGATAACCTCCCTGAGGTTTTGCTGAGATTAGCCATTGGGGATAGTGGGGAAATAAAGCCTGTAGTTGATGCAGTACTGATGTTTGCATTAAATGCCAGATTGGTACTTAATGTACAACATCAGTACTGTAGCTGAGAGGGTGTTCCTGGAAGTCAGTGACAGCTCTGATTTCTCTCCTGGACAAGCAAAGCAGAAATTTCAAGTCCAACAAATACTTAACTCAAATACTTACCTTTAATCATAGAGATTATTTCACTCACTTCACTGAAAGTATTTTAAGTCTGAGTTAAGGGAAGTGCAGAGATGCTTTCAGGTGTAATGCTGTATGCTTTCTACTATGTGGAAAAAAATGTACACAAATACTTCGCAGTCCCTGACAAAATGCTGGCAAAAATCAAACCTCCTGCTGTGTGTATGGTTCTGTCTGGGATGAATGAGGAGTCTGAAAGTGAAAGTTGCCCTGAGCCTTCTGTCCTCACCATGGCCTGTGGGCTGGCGTTTCATTTACCAAGTGATGTTTTTGTGGCCAAGATCTCCTCCAAATGCTGCCTAGCAGTCCAAAAAACAAACAAACAAACAAAAATGGTCTCTGCTGCAAACTTGACTCTGAAATACTGTTTGGTGCGTGTATATTATCTCCTCTGCAAGCAGTGCTTGGAATTACAAAGCTCTGCATGCAGCCTGACAGAAATGTTTGTGTATTTGGGGCTGGTTACGTGTGTTGCACAAAAGGTGTTCCCAAATTTCTACTTAAACGTACTGGGCCATCTTCTGTCTTCCAGCTAAGCCAGAGTGCTCCCATTGCTTGGTGTGCTACCCATGAACTCGTAGGACTAAAACTAGCACATCATGTTTGCAGATTTCAAATAGATGCTTGATCCCAGAGTGGTCTCTGAGGGGTTTAAAGTGGACGTGGGTCCCTTATCACTGCGCTCAAAGATCCCATTGAGTCACCTTAAAGCATTTTGGTTGGAATTGCAGGGAAATTTGTTCAATAGAACCTCTGGTTTGGTTCATTCACTTCAGCAGCTCTTGGTGGATATTATATTACTCTGGATCTGTTCCTTCTGTATTTGTGGGTCCTCCCTGAAGCGAGGGATGTATGTTTGTGCCCATACATCAAGGTTAGGATGGGGCTTTCTGTGTACACATGATGTAGATAAATTGCTCGAATGACCATGAACTGTGCTATTACAGACCTCCACAATAAATCACACGTTAAGTTTTAAAAGGCTCAAAAATGGGAGCAAGATGCTAAATGGTTTCAAGGTGGGAAATGGTCAACAAAATCCTGTTCCTTTTTTTTCCCTTTGTAAATCTATCCTAAAACCAGCAAGTTAGATATGAAAGAAAAGGTGCCCAGTATAGGATGTCGCTGGAAGACTCACTTGCAGTGGCCTTGCTCTCTGCTTTCCTTTGTGTTCTGGTTTTGCCATCAGTGTTTTGTGGAGAAGGTTGTATTCTGGAGTATTAACAGGATTTCACATTTGCAGTGATGGGGAACTTCTGACTGCTGTATTCTAGCCCTATGGGGTATTCTATTTTTGGTATTTATTTTGGTATTTATTAATATTTGCTATCCTACAATACACAGTAAAGGCAATGACCCTCAGACCTCTCGATACGTAAAAAAAGAATGCTTAAAAATGGCAGCTCTTTTAAAATTGTTTTTTTTGATATTCCAGTCCTAATATTTTCCCCTGTATGCTGTGTCAGTGCTGACTGGTGAGCTGGGACATGGCTGCCAATCTCTATCCCACACAGAGAAAAATAAATAGCTGCCACTCAGATGGAATATGTATATATGTATTTTAACCAAAGTTGAGATAGGATTCAAAAGAAAAAAGGGACTTTGAAGTCTGTTTTGTAGTTTTAATTAATGCAATGAGGGGTTTTATTTTACTCTCAGTAGAGATAATCTTAATCCATTCATAGTGACCTTTTCTTGTGCAAATTAGCTATACACGCTTGTTTAAGCAAATGGGCCTTTGCAAGATGTTTCTTCCTAAAGACAGAGCTTATAATTGAAAATTGGCTTACTCCCATCTGTCTGGCCTGTGTGAGAATACAAACATAGATCCTGACTTCTTTGTATATGAAATATAATCATGTATATATATATATACATATACACATAAACAGACGTACAAAAAAAATTTGCTCTGCCTGCAGGACATGGTAAAATTACACTATTGGTGTCAAAAAAATTCAGTGCTACAAGTTGCTGTCAAAATAGCATCTATGTAGAGAGTCCAGGACACTCTGGAGAATGGAGGGTGTTCAATCTGGATCCTTTTGACTCAGACGAGGTCAATGCCATTCACAGTTCCATGGGCTTGTCAGAAGTACAATTTGCTAATAAGGGGTGGGAAACTGTTGGGATTTGATGTGTGGTTTTGGTGAATGATTTTGTGGTGATTGATGTAATTGGGGAAAAAAACCCAGAAGTGTCTATCAGCACTTCAATTCAGAGGAGCATGGATTATTGCAGCTATGTGATTAATTGCCAAAATCTGGTCATTTATTCCTCTCTCCACACTTAACAATAACCACCAAGTGAGTCATTGTATCCCCCCATCCCTTTTTTAGTGCATGCCTGATAAGGAAATATTTCTTTGGCATAGTTTGAATTTTTTTTTTTTGCTTTGTACAAACCTCTTGTGACTTTGACTAAATCTGAATAGAAATCAGGGTCACAGTAGTACTGCAACAATGCTTTGGGTATCAAAATATTTAATGTGAATTTGTTCTTGGAAGTCATGCACTGTACTGGCTCATTATTGCAAAGGCAAAATTACTTCCTTCCTTATCAGTCTCATTACCACTCTCCCCAGCTCTCTCCTGAGGTGGTTGCACCTGAGGATGAACAAAAAGGAGCCAGAGAGGAGGCTGACACACATGCATGGAGGGAGTTAGTTAACCTGGTGCTGAATGGTTGTGGTTGGGGATGATTTTATCCAGATGTGTCACAACAGCTGTTTGCATTTTCATGCCCAGTTACTCTAGGACTCAGCACTAATTGAATTTTCTCTTTTCTCCCCTGTTCTTGTTAGGTATGATTACCGTGAAATGCTGCACAATGCCACTTTCTGTCTGGTTCCCCGTGGCCGCAGGCTTGGCTCTTTCAGGTTTTTGGAAGCCTTGCAGGTAAGAGCTGCAGTGTAAAGCAGTGACTACGCTGGCTGCAATTCAGTGTGCAATAGCAGGGAGGCGGGGAGGAGGGAAATTTATTTCATTTCCCTAGTGGACAGTAATCCACTTTGCGAAAGCCTCAATTCATACTTCTGGAGCAATTGGCAGCTTCTTCCCAGGAGAGGCTGAGGCACTGAACTCATCTGAAGGTTGGATTGCGTTATCTCCAGGAAAAGGGTTTCCCTGGATGTGGTGAGGCTGAGAGATTGGTTTAAACCAGTATTTTGTCAAGCTGTGAGACTTCCCCTGGGAGACACTGGCCTTTACACATAATCCCTGGGGCAGTAAAAATAGCTTTTTGTTTTTGCTCAGCCGAAACAGACCTGCTTATGCATTGCCAGTTTTGAGATGGTGCTTGCTGAACATACAGAAGGTGGCCTGGAGGTGATAAAGCTCCAGATGGAAGCTTCACGTCAAGGTGGATATAAGCTGATCTCAGGGAGTTCGCATGCTGTCTGGGACAGCACCTGAATATCCTTCAGCTTTTAAAAAATATTTCCATTAGTGGCCCTCTTTTTACTGTGGGCCAGCAGCAGAAGGCAATACAAAATGGCTCCAAAGCACCCGTGGCTGTGGCAGCACAGTGGTCAAGCCTGACACCTGCCTGCTCCACCTTCTGCCTGTCTGGTGGTTTGGGGTTTTTTGGCAAATGTCAGGCTGATCCTGGGGTCCTGGATCTTCAGTCAGGCATAGAGAGCATTTTGTGAGGTGCTGCAACTCCCCTGTAGGTCTGGCATTGGATTTCCATAGGGGCTGGAGTGGAGAGAAGGAGCTGCTTGGTTTCAGTGAAGTGGAAATGAGCACACGTTACAGGGTCCTGTCTCCAGGAGTTGTTTTGCCATTTGGAAAGTGTCACAGCATTGACAGTAAAGCTGTTAATGAATGGTATCCCATCCCTTTTCATCATCAACCATAAAACATCCCAGCTACTGTTAGAGAGTATTGTTTACTGCAGTGCTGAGCAGGATTCAGGTATCTAAGTGTAGGTACATTATGTCATTTTAAAAACCCAGAGGACCCAGAAACTCTTCTGGATTTCTGCTGCCTCTCCAGAAAAACTCCAGTAGATCATGTGTCATGTCTTCCTGCCTTTGATGGGTCTTTTGGATACCCTACATGCTCTTGGACACATAGGTGTAACCACTGAACCCTGCACCTGCAATCAAATTTGAGATCCAAGTTCTGGACTGTCACTTGCCTCTTTCTCCTACTGAAGAGAAGATTAATAACCTGAAAAGTGCTGTTCTCTCTCCAGTCTCTTCAGAGGAAGAAGTGGGACTGGTTTATATGAGATGACAAGTCACTTCAGATCCTCCTGAAGAGCTCTCCTCAGCTCATCTGTCATCTGGGCCCAAAGTCATATAGCTTCTCTTAGATACATCATCTCAGGAGGAGAAAGCAGGGAGTGTACCTCACTGCACAGAACTTGTGGGCTCCAGGTCAATGATAAAATGTAGGCAACTGAGGATTTCACTATCAGGCTAGCAGCAGTATTCACCAATCCTGATATATTTCCACTTTCTCTCTGGATCCAGGTAATGCTGAAAGTCATAATCCACATTAGTGGGATGTTTTAAACATGAAAACACATTACTAACTGTTTTCTGGTTGGCTTTTTTCATGCACCGATGTAATTCCTTGCAGAAGATCACAATTGTTTACACATAATAATCACTGCTGTAATGTAGACTTGACCAGTGTAAGATGCCATGCATGATACATCCTTCCAAGGAAGATACAGCAGTCTGAAAGGATCCCCTTTATACCATCTTTTGGGAGGTCTGAACCCTAGTCTAGACCAAACTCAGAGCACTTAAGCTTAACTTGATCCAAAAGAAAGAGAACCAGAGCACAGGTTTGATAAAAATCCTCTGGTATTAGGTTATTTCATCACATCAGAAGGTTTTTGATTTGCATCTTATCTTATGGTTGAGCTGGCCAGAACATAGTGGTAATCATTTGTTAATGGAAATACTGACCTATTTGCTAAGTATTCGCAAACTGTCTGTGCAGAAGAACTTTGTAAAACTCATTAAAGTTCAGTTAGTTTAGACAGATCATACTGGTAAGAAATACATATTAAATGTGTATGCTTTTTGTTTGTTTTAGGACATACAACAATTCTTTTTGTAGATAGGTGATGACAGATAAGTTGTATTTGTGCAGTTGCCTTTCTTAGGAGAGTTGATACCAAACAGGATAGAGAATTTACTTCTTTATGGGAAAGGTGGTCAGGAGTTAAATATGATCTGTATTTTCTGTAAGGGTATCATCAGCATACTATAAAAATTAGGGAAGTTGCTCCCTGTTAAGTGGTATACAAAGCAACAAGGAAGGCCATCATTTTGTATGAAATTCTCCAGTGTTCCATCTGCTGCACTGAACACTTCTGGCCTTGTCTGGCAGCATAAGCACCAGATTGCAAATGCCACTGTCTGTGCAAACCCCACCTTCCAGTGCATATGAGTAAGCCCAAAATGGAACACTATAAACACTTGGGCTGCCCTCTGTGGCTTCTGGTGTTCTTTGCCATGTTGCCTCTCCTGAGCTTGTTTGAGAGGGGCTCATGGTGTTGGTGGAAGGCTCGAGGCTGCCCTGCTGCTGGGCGCTGACGTGGCCGTGCCTCTGTGCCCACAGGCTGCCTGCGTCCCGGTCATGCTCAGCAACGGATGGGAGCTGCCCTTCTCGGAGGTGATTGACTGGAACCAAGCTGCCATCATAGGCGATGAGAGATTGTTATTACAGGTAAGAGAGAGACCCTGGTTATTGCTGCCACCGCCTACATGGACAGGGAAGATGACTCCAAAAGGTCAGGGCTGTAAGAGATGTTTTTTATCATGAAGGGATTGTCTGTGTCAGACTGGCTGTGAATTCATTTAGTATGACATCATTCATTATTTGACCTGAAGGTCATTGCGGCCACCAGGCCACACTCTTAAGTGCAGGAGAGTTTTATTTTTGCAAAGACCATGAAATCTCTTCTGCTGTGGAGCACTTGGGTGCCAATCTGAGGTATACCTGTCCAGGTACTATGATGAAAGGGAAAACATTTGAGGGTGGGTTCTGCCCCAGTCCTTAAAAATAGTTTGTCCTCAGGGGTATCCTCAGGAAAGCAGGTATTTTCTCAGGCAGGAGTTATCATTTAAAATTTTGCTTGGAAGCAGAATCTGTCCATTCTCTGACGTGTGGACCATGTAGCACTGCTTTCTGAAGCAATGTTCATGTCACTTACTGTTTATCTTGAGGTCATAGAACAAAAGTGAGCTGAGAAGTTACAAATTCCCTGCTACTTTCAGCATCTACTTTGATTTTAAATGCACTATGGTGGTTTTGGTTTTTTTCAGCTACGTTAGTGGGTTTTACAGTCCAAATATATTCTGTAAATTCTGCAGAGAAGTTTGTGTTAGGAGAAGTTCTTGAAAAACTGTTTTTTCCAAAGTGCCATTGCCCGGCATAAGGCTGAAATCCACAAGATCTGGAATAAACACAAAGTAGCCACTAAGAGCAATTTTTTTTTTTTCTGAGCCTTGAATTTAGTGTGGTCCACAGAGAGAAGCCCTCAAAGGTACAGGTGTGATGGCACTCCAAAACAAAGTATCTTTGCAATGTCATCACATGGCTGTTAACTTGTCCAAAGCAGTAAATGTTTGTGAAGAGCTGGCCTAGCAAGCCTTGCAATGTGCTGCCTATTCTACTTAATGTCATACAAGCTGCAAATATAAAATGGCTATTTGATTTTTGCTTCTGTGGACAGCACATTTTTCTCTGAGCAAAATTATGTCTCTCTTTAAATAATAATAATTTGCTGATCTTCATGTTTTCCGGTAACATGCCATTCGTTCACTTCATACAGCTGCTTCCATATTGAACAGCTACTGCACTGTTATTAACAGTGTTTTTGAAGAGCTGGCAGAGGGCCTGAATGTCTGCTCTGGGAAATGTTTTTGTTGTGTTACAGTTTTTCATTTCCTGTTTGAGAGCAACTCGGATGTTTTTATTTGCATATTCTCCTCATCATAGTGCTGGGAGAGCTTAATCCAGCCTTTCTGCATTTATTTATGCAGGGTGGTTTTTCCCTCCCCCCAGCTCATTGCTGAAATGACCTTTTATTAAAGTTCTAATAATTCCAACATAATCGTGCCAGATTAGTATTAATACATCATTTTCCCCACCTGTCTATCTGGACAAGTATATTAATAGGCAAATGCATTTAAAATGGGAGCTCTGATTTTTCTTTCCAGCTGTTGTAACAGAGCCCCCATCAAGGCTCTTTTTAACCTTGACACTGTGATTGCTGGCACTCAGGAGCATGGTATGGTGTGTGAAATCATAACTTTGTGCAGTAACCTTCATAGTCAGAGCAGCATTCCCTTTCAAAAGCTGTAGTGGGGATTGAGTGTTGATTTTATGGGTTGCTTACACATGCATGCACACACACTACACAAGGTTGCACACATTGAAATTAAATGTTTATTGAGAAAATGCTGTATCGCCGCTGTGAAGTGACTTAAATCTTGTCTTTGCTACTGATAATGCTTCTGAGTGTGATTAATACACATTTGTGCAGCAAGTACAGGTAATGTTTATTATCCTTTTGCTTATTGGAACACATCAAAAATAGAGATGTGATCTCTTAGACATGTGCCAATACACGGTTTCAGGTTCTGTCTTTCATGCTACTTTTGCAGGGAATATTTTACTAGACCTATGTTTTACTTAAAGAGCCTATAGGGAAGGGAAATAAAGTAGCATCTTGAACAATCTGACCATTTTCTTCTGCACCACCTTGCTGCAGTGCTAACTCTCTCATAAGCCCAAGTCTGTGTTATATTAGCAGTGTCTTATGCTGCTATGATGATAGTCTAAGAGTTGAAGGGCTGAGAGAGCAAAGATTGGCCCATCTGACTCTGCACCCAGTGGAGCCATGGGAAAAGTGTCCAGACCTGGTTGCAGACGCTGCAAGTAAAAAATTTGCTGGTTCTTGTGAAATTTTTTTATGTGTAAATTCCTAAAGTTGCAAATTTTCTTCAGGAAAGAGGTTCCACAAGAAATCATTCGATTTGGGAATATGTGAAAGCAAATAATGATCACCTCCTCTTCCCAGAATATTTTAGGAATAAGCAGAGTGTGTTTTGGTCAGGAAAGAGTTGAATGTGGTAGAATGCACGCAAACTTCAGAATAAGCTGCAATGCACAAGGACCAAATACACAGCCCAGGTATTTACTTTTAAAACTAATGACTCAGGTAAAAGATTTATGAGAAGCCAGAGTCTGAGAACAAGTTGGCCTAATTTAGTGGTTGAACTCAATGAGCTTAGAGGTCTTTTCCAACTTAAACAATTCTGTGATTCCAGTTAGAAATCACAAAAATGTAGGTACAACAACACAACAGTTCATTTCTAGAAAAAGATGAGCACAAAGCAGCAACATATCCTAAATGCCTTTCTAGTGCTGTGATTAGCCCTCATCACTAAAGCAAATTTCAGTTAAATCCCCTTGATAATGGCACTTTGTGTTGTCCAAGTTGTACTGGAGGCCTTGGTCCATGTCCTCAGTTTAAAAATGGCATGTTTACACCTTAGTTTCAAGAAGGCCATGGGGATGATAAAAGATGTAGACATGAAGCCCTTCCCTTCTGATCTAGTGAGCAGTTACATTTTTTAATGAAAAAGTGCTGCAGCAGGATAATTTAGGGTTTCTTTGTAAGGCAACTTATACAACAATTAATGTGTAGATTTAATGGAAAGAGGGCAAAAGTAAGCACTGTTTTCCCTTGTGAATAACAGATGTTGTGGAAGATGTTATTCTTTCCACCTAAGGTAATTAGTAAAATGCAATTTGATCCACAGGCTCCCAAAAAGAGGAGTATTACTTGAGGTGTTGCTATGTTTTCCTTAGGACATTTAGTGTTGCCATGCTGTGGTAAATGCAATTCCAGATCCTGTTAATATACTTAGAATGTAGGGATTATTGTTGAACTCTCAACCCCTGCAGGTACTAGGTTGTTAAAATAGTAGTCCATGAAGAGTTCTGTGGGATGAAAAGCACAAGGCTGCATGGAGGAGCTCCTTACTGTGCCACACCACAAGGCTGCAGGGAGGTAGCTTCGTTACCATAAAATAATCAAAAACTAAAAGAAATCAGATTAAAAAATTACTATATTCAGTATCAGAGGTTATAAAGGGTTGTGTCTCATTTGTTTTACATCAAGCCTTTAACTGTTGACATGCATCTCCATTGGACACGAGTGCTGAAGCTGTACAACCTGCTAATGGAGGAGAGGGCTTGTCAGCAGCATATTAATTTTATGAGATTGTGTTGTTTCTAAAGCTTCTGACTGTATTACATCTTGTATTACAGATTCCTTCTACAATCAGGTCTATCCATCAGGATAAAATCCTAGCACTTAGACAGCAGACACAGTTCTTGTGGGAGGCTTATTTTTCTTCAGTTGAGAAGATTGTATTGACTACACTAGAGGTGAGTAAAAATTGTCTGGGACCTTGCCAAGCAGTGAGATTTCCGTACCTGTCCAACTGCTCCTGTCCTCAGCTGGGGTCAGACCTTGGTTTTCATGACATGCAATTGGTCACTGGGAAAAAAGCTCAGCATCTTGATGAGTTTTCTCCCCTGAGGAAATACTTTCTTCATTATCGGAATCCACATTAGAAAACTGACACAGTGAAAAATGGGAGCTACCCAACACATGGAAAAGTTGTCATGTGTGATCTTGACTTTGCAAGGTTTTATGGCTTATGAATCACTATCCTTGTCATTTGTAGTAAATGAATTTCTTAAGAAACCCTTCTGGAATTCTTTTTGGAAAAAATGCTACTGTAGAGCTCCTCCTTGACCATTCCTTAACATTTTGATGCTTTGTGATGAGGCTATTGATCTGGCTCAAGGAAAAGAGGGGGCTTGTAGATGCTGTGTCTTATCTTCACACACAGGAGAAGGGAAAGGCCTGATCATTCTTATAAATTATTAATAGATAATCATAATTAGACTGCTATTAAAAGGGGAGACAGATGATCTCAAATGTGGAGAGAATCCTTTCTGAAATCAGAGACAGAGGAAAGATGAAAGATGAAAGGCTCTTCAGAAGTAGGGCCCGGGCTGCAATTTCAAAAGTAGGTTTCTTTTTTAACTGTTTTGCAATTTTTCACATACATTTTTGACACATTTGTACCACTGAAAGGGGCTCATTTTGTAGGTGCAAATGCATTCATCTTATGCTAATGCTTCTGCAATTGCACCTGTCTTTGTGCACAGTTGTAATGCACAGTTGTTAAGGCTCCACATTTCCTGCTGTGCCTGCTTCCCCCTGCAAACTGCAAATGAGTGCCCATGACTGATCAACCTCCAGCTGCTGCAAGGCAGTCCCTTAGGTTTTTCCATGCCAGTGAAGAAAACCAGCCAGGGAACATTTGCAGAGCCTCTGGCATAGCTATCCTCACAATGCTCCCATTGCCCTCAGAAGAGCATGTCTTCATCTGTGCTGCCTATTGGGAACTGCTCTTCATCCTCAAACTCTTCGTAAGCACTGATGAGGTTATGATAATTACCACAGCCCACACCAGGGTCAGACTCACAAAGGTGGAAGACCTTGTGCCATTGCTCACAGTTTAATTAACCCTTACAGCAGTGCTCCCAGGGACCATCAGGTGCCTCACGCATCGTCTGCCTTCTCTGCATGTGCCCCGTTATTGTTAGGGATTGCTAAAAGGGCAGGGGCACACAGCTCTCCCCACTGCCCCTCTCCTGCCTGGGCTGGGGCTGGACTCCAGGGCACACAACCTGCAGCTCCCACAGCCTTGGTGTCCAGCACATCAAGCTCCAGTGCTCACACATGTGTCTTCAGTGCTGCCTTGGGACACATTGGCCCATGTGGTTTCAAAAGCCCAAGGGACAGCAAAACCTCTAAAGCTGAAGCAGATGGGTAACCAGCAAGCTGGAGTTTCTGCTCAGAGCAGAAAAAACAAAGTGAAGACAAAAGTCTTCCCAAAAGATACAGTTTAATGAAATCAATTAATGTATCCCTGGTGTTGAAGTTATGTTCTGGGGTTTTTTCATTTGTTTGGGAGACTGATTTTGATTTGAGATTTTTCTTGTTGTTTTTTAATTCAAGACTCTCAATCTTTTGAGACAGCTAAGAGGCATTCTTTTCTTTTCACTGATTTCACATTTCAACTTGCCTAAGTGAAGTCCCAGGTTAACTTTCCCTAGGAAAGGATTAAAACAGTTGAGAGTGACTTTTGTTGTCTGAAACCTGCAAGCAGTATATTCTCTTCTTAAAATCTAATGCCTGGAAGTAAATTCCTAGCAGGATTTTTTTTGTGGATGTGATCCATCTTCTGTAGTAATACTGTTGTGTCAGTATTACAGCTCTGGTGGTTCTAGATATGATCAGAATAATCACTTGCCCACTGACTGCAATGCCAGTGTATGTCTCTGTCTGAGGATATCAGCACAGAAAAAGTCTACACCAAATCAGATGTCTGGAAGGACATCACAGCCCTTTATTCTGCGCACCTCTGGAAACCTTAAATTACAATTTAAGTTCCTTCATCATCTCACAGTGTTTGATGGCTGTTGTGGTTTAACCCCAGCCAGCAGCCAAGCCCCAGGCAGCTGCTCACTCCCTCTCCCACCAGCCGGGTCAGGGAGAGAACTGGAAGGGTAAAAGCCAGAAAATTCATTGGTTGAGATAACTACAGTTTAATAGGGAAAGCAAAAGTGGCATACAAAAGTGAAGCAAAACAAGGAATTAATTCACTGCTTCCCACTGTTCAGCCATCTCCAGGAGAGCAGGGTCCCATTACCTGTAATGGTGACTTGAGAAAACAAACACAATCACTCCAAATGTCTTCCTCTTCCTCCTTCTTCTCCCCCCTTTATATCCTGAGCATGATGTCCTGTGGGCTGGAATTTCCCTTAGGCCAGTTTGGGTCACCTGTCCTGGCTATGTCTCCTCCCAGCCTCGCAGGCACCTCCAATTTCCTCCCTACCATGGAGGCCGTATGAAAAGCAGAAAAGGCCTTGGCTCTGTGCAAGCTCTGCTCAGCAATAACAAAAACATCTCTAGAGCATCAGCCCTGTGTTTAGCACGAATCCAAACCACAGCCCCATAGCAGCCATTGTGATAAAATGAACTCAACCCCAGCACAGTGGCCCAAGCCAAACAGCTATAGTCCAAAATAAGATATTTGAATCATTTGGCCAGCAACCCCCTGTGGCAGGCACAGAGGAACTGCCCAGTGCCTTGGGCAAGGTGTGGATTAGGCAGTGATGCTCACGAGTGTCTGCTGCAGGCTGGTGGGTGGGAGCAGTGGGCTGCTGCAGACACCATTGGATGCATGCTCCAGTGTATCTGCTCATCTTCAGCTTTATCTTCTCTTGAAGCACACACGAAACATCCCTGCACAGCATGTCCAGTCCTCCACTCAGGAAGAGGAGGGGAGAGGGACAGCACAAAGTACAGACAAGAAATGCTGGATGGTTGGCTAGGGTCTGTTGAAAAGCAGCAATGATTAAGACAATATGTGAATTTTTTGAAGTGTGAGGATGAAGGAGACAAAAATATTGGACTATTAATGCATTCCAAAAAGAAAAAGGAGATCTTGCCAGAGATCCTAAGCCCTTTCTTCTCTTATTAAACTTCCTGTCATGCCTGATCATTGGAGAGAGCAGGTAGATGCTGTCTCTGCAATATGTGCAACACTGTACACTCTGCATTTTAATTTCTTGGTGTTCTCCATGTTATCTTTTTTTACTCATTTTAGTTCTCTTTCTGCCTTGTTTTTTCCCTCTATCCTAACAGACACTTAGGTTTCTTAGGTAGGCCCAGGAAAGTGATAAAATAATGATCTGTTTTTTAACTGTGGTGAACCACCTCACCAGCTCCCCAGGAGGATGCAGAAGCAGGCCGGGAGGTTTGTGTGGCTGACATGCTCCCCAGGCAGCTGGTGCTGCAGTGGCACTGGGCCCTGCCCTGCGCTGGAGCCACGCTGGCTCTGGGCACCCCAAGGCGTGTTGAACAGGAGCTGTGCATTGAACACGGGGCCGTGTGTTGAACACAGAGCCGCACGTGGAACACAGAGCCACGCGTTGAACACAGAGCCACGCGTTGAACACGAGCCGCACGTGGAACACAGAGCCGTGCATTGAACATGAGCCACGCGTTGAACACAGAGCCACGCGTTGAACATGAGCCACGCGTTGAACACAGAGCCACGTGTTGAACATGAGCCACGCGTTGAACACAGAGCTGTGTGTTGAACACAGAGCCGCACGTTGAACACAGAGCCACGCGTTGAACACAGAGCCACGCGTTGAACACAGAGCCACGCGTTGAACACAGAGCCGCACGTTGAACACAGAGCCACGCGTTGAACACAGAGCCGCACGTTGAACACAGAGCTGTGCGTTGAACACAGAGCCGCACGTTGAACACAGAG
The DNA here is from genome assembly GCF_021018805.1 of Prinia subflava. Classification (NCBI taxonomy): domain Eukaryota; kingdom Metazoa; phylum Chordata; class Aves; order Passeriformes; family Cisticolidae; genus Prinia; species Prinia subflava. The sequence continues at coordinate 14,075,611 of NC_086247.1, forward strand.
CTGTGCGTTGAACACAGAGCCGCACGTTGAACACAGAGCTGTGCGTTGAACACAGAGCCGCACGTTGAACACAGAGCTGTGCGTTGAACACAGAGCCACGCGTTGAACACAGAGTCGCGCGTTGAATACGAGCCGCGCGTTGAACAGAGCTGTGCGTTGAACATGGGGCCACGCGTTGAACACAGAGCCACGCGTTGAACACAGAGCTGTGCATTGAACACAGAGTCGCGCGTTGAATACGAGCCATGCGTTGAACACAGAGCCGCGCATGAACACGAGCTGTGCGTTGAACACGAGTCGCGTGTTGAACACGAGCCATGCGTTGAACACAAGCCGCGCGTTGAACACAAGCCGCGCGTTGAACACAGAGCTGTGCGTTGAACACAGAGCCGCACGTTGAACACAGAGCCACGCGTTGAACACAGAGCCACGCGTTGAACACAGAGCCACGCGTTGAACACAGAGCCGCGCGTTGAACACAGAGCCGCACGTTGAACACAGAGCCACGCGTTGAACACAGAGCCACGCGTTGAACACAGAGCCACGCGTTGAACACAGAGCTGTGCGTTGAACACAGAGCCACGCGTTGAACACAGAGCCGTGCGTTGAAAACGGAGCCGCACATTGAACACGAGCTGTGTGTTGAACACGAGCTGCATATTGAACACGAGCCACGTGTTTCCCCTGCAGCCTTGTTGGCTACCAGTGCCCCAGAAAGCTCCACCGCCTGTGCAAATCTCCTGGCCATGTAAATTTACAGACTTCTTCTTATCCAATTGTGCCCCAGTTCTGAGAACGCAAGAGGGAGAAGCTGTAGTATTTATGCTTTGTGGTAAACACTCAAAAATAAATAACTTCCCAGCTTCTCTCTTGTTTAGTGGCATAACTTGCAGTTGGGTGAACAGCAGTCATTTTCTGTGGTTTTTTTCCTGTCCCCACTGCCATGTGGGAGATCTGACAACTGATACACCTAACTTTTCAACTAGAAATATTCAGATACATTCTTATCAATGATGGCATTACAGTCCTAAGTCTGTTATTCCAAAAAAAAAAGTTAAATTAACTTACTCATGTGAGTGAATTACTGCATATTAGCTATGGTAATTGGCTGTAGGCAAAATTCAGAAAAGCATGCATTTAACATCTGCCCCAGTTTAGCAGTACATGTATTGCCACCAGCAGTGGATTGTCTAACACAATGTAACTGGTGTTTTAATCTTTTCTTGTCATGGCAATCAAAAATTCCAGGAAAAACACTGCTTGTGGCAATACTTATTCACGTATGGACCAATACTTATTCACGTAAGTCCATCAACTTAGCGGCTTACAGAGATTTTAGCTTGTTTATACTACAGCAGCTGCTTTTGTTCTTCTTGTGGTGGGTCTTTTTGCTTCTTTTTTGGTTTTCCTACACTTCAGTTCAGCTTCAGAGACATGAAGTTTCACCCAGATATATCTATGTCAAGGCCAGAAACACTGGACTAGAACCACCAACATAATCTTGGCACTCAAGCCCCGTGCACTGCATAAACTGCCAGTTACATGAAAACCTCCTTGGAAGATAAAAGATGAGCTGCAGAAGAAGGCAAGGCATTCCTGCTTAGCCAGCTTAGGGGGAAATTCATCCTTCACCACCCACTGGCCCTTTGCAGCATTCCATCTCCAGACCTGCTAACTTCTAATGCTCCAAGGAAGGCAAATCTATAAGAATGTGTGGCTCAAGAGTATATTGCACTTAGAAAGTTGCACCTTCTTTGGACGCTGAATTTGTCCTGTTAGAGATTCCTACCACTGAATCTTGTTATGCCTTTGCAGGAAGTTTAAAGAATTTCCCATCAGTGTAAGAACCACTCTTGTTCCTGCAATCAGGCATCCAATGTGAAGCAACTGTAATTTCATAAATACATACTAATTTTACAGCCTGGTGTCCTGTTTTCTTTTTTTGCTAGTGGTATTCTAGATGATAAAGTACATGATCTAGCAATCTGTTCTGACCTTAACCTAGATTTCTCTGGTTTTGGCCCCCTACAGAGTCAGACAGTAGTTGAAGAAAGATCATCTGTTTTATCCAACAAGAAATTGTCATAGAACTGATGTGGAGTCAGTGATGTATCTGAATGCTAATATCCCTTTATAATTAAGAAAAAAATTAATAATTAGTGCAGCCTGATGTGCTGAAAGTCTTTTTGGTTTTGAATACTCTCATTATCTCCTAATATTACCTAGCTTTTTAATGCCATCTTCAAATAATTATCTTCTGTGATTTCTGTGTAGTAAAGCTGACAATGAACTAATCAGGCTTACAACCGCTAAGATACTCAAATAGACAAAATATTTGACTTGAAATATAAAATGCAATAAATTGTATGATCCCCATGTCTAGAGAGACTAACGAGGTGCTCTGAAACCTATGGCACAAAGCCTGAGCTGCTGAAGTGGTGTCAGAGTGTGCAGGTTCTGAGTCCTTTAAAGAGAGATCAAGGAGGAGTGTCTACTAATTTGTGTGCCTCAGCTTTTTGAAAAATGGGTGATGATTCCAGTCAGCTGGAGTCCCTGAAGCTTCTACCAGTGACTATGACAGTCTATTTAAAAATCATTACTTCTCTTGTTTTCCAGATTATTCAGGACAGAATATTTAAGCACATATCACGTAACAGCTTAATATGGAACAAACATCCTGGAGGGTTATTTGTACTGCCACAGTATTCCTCATATCTGGGAGATTTTCCTTACTACTATGCTAATCTTGGTGAGTGAATCCTTGCTATAATGTAGTAGCATCTGGAATTTCTAGTGGAATTTTGAAGTTTTGTCTTTGAGTAACACGTGCCAAGTGACTTACCATTCATTTCTAGTTAACAATGCCTTTATTTTATCCTGTCTCAGTCTTAGCTGCCCACTATAGACTGGAACATCTCTGACTCATCAACATGCATCATGTGCCTCTTGCTTGTAAAGATTGTTTAAAAAAAAAAATCTATGTTCCTTCATACTTTTCAGTTGCTGGTAATTAATGCCTGAGTTGCTGACCCATTCATGGCCTGAGGGGACATAAGAGGAATAGCTTTTTCCATTCTTTGTTTATTTGTGCTTGGCAAATTGGAAAAGTGGTAATTTACCCATGACACTTTTTATTGGAGTGCACACTTGGTATGGATTTACTCTGCCTACTATGTGTCTTCATATGGATCCCACTGCAAGGAATGAATACAAGGCTTAGGTTCATGCCTTTTTCCTGATGCAGAGCTGAAACAATGAGGTCTGCAGGCAAATGTGCCTCCAGGCTGAAGGGATCCTGCTTACCAGACTGCTGCTACTTTTGGCTTAGCCTGTCCCATCCCACTTGTGTGGATCTGTACTGCTCACCTGCTAAAAATTGACAGTTACTGTGTTAAAAAAGGGAGAAGAAGATTTCTGTGGTAATTCTGATGAAAAATGACTATGACCCCACATTGATGAATTTAGATGAGATTGAGAGCCATAATGAAGGGTAGGCACCAGTAGGATGTGTTATTCCAGGCAAAAAAGGAAATCATAGCAAGACAAAAATTTAAAAATGGAAGGCAAGGATGCAAGCAGAATTATCAGCTCAGGATGTAATTGAAGATGCATGTGGATAGGAGTCAACCCAGAAAGAGCAAAAATCTGACAGAGTCTGTAATGGAACTGAGGAAACTGAATAAGCTTCTGGATTTTGTGGAGATAATCTGTAAAAAACATCAAGCATCCAGAGCAAAACAGCAAAACAGAGCCTGTGTCAAGAAAGACATTTGGCTGAACAAACTAGATGTCAATATTGTGGGACAAACTGGATGAAAGAAAGAGATTACAGGACATCTGTGGAAACAGTGAGTAAGAAAAGGAAATAATTGTCTTGGAGTCCGGTATTTCAGCATGGAAGTTAAAGGCTCAGAGTGGGAGTTAAAGGGAAGTGTGATCTCCTCTGAAGCATCTGGTATCTGAGAGGAAGGGAGATGACCTAAAAAAACCTGGCAAGGTTTGCATTAAGTGCAGATTGTTTTTTTCCATCCCCAGAGTCCTTTAATCTGTAGTAAATGGGGACATTTTGTCTTCACTGAACATGTCTCTCTTCACTTCAGGTCTGAAGCCTCTTTCCACATTCACTGCCGTTATCCACGCAGTAACTCCCCTGGTTTCCCAGTCTCAGCCTGTGCTGAAACTCCTGGTTGCCGTAGCCAAGTCCCAGTACTGTGCACAGGTAAGCAGCACTGTTTGGCTGTCAGTCACAGCAGAGACAAACCCCTCTGCCAGGAGTGCTTAGCCTAGTGACTCAGCCCTGTTTCAACCTCATTTCAATTCGGATGTTTCTTTTCTCTGAGATTTCTACTGTCTGTGACCTACATGCATGGGAAATAAAAATTCTGAGTATAATGGGACTGGAATAGAGATAGTAATTAAACCCATTTTTACATGAGACAGGTAAAATAATGAGTGCACTTTAAAGATCAGCATTGTGTGTGCTGCAAACTGCACAAGGATGTCTATGCCTCAAGAGCTGTTACATGATCTTCCTTCCTCCCACTGTGACTTTTAATCTCATCAGTGCCAGGATTTTGGCTTTTCTTAAAAAAACCCTGGGGAGTTCAGTATGAGCACCCTTGTGCAGTGGAGTGTCACCAGCGGTTTTGCCTTTAATGAGAGCCACAGTAAATCAGTCACATCTCTATCATGTGGCTGAGATAGAGACTTCCCAAATTCCTGTCCAACCTATATTTGCCTGAGAGTATATTGTAAGTAGTTGGTTTGGGTGAAATGAATGTAGGAAGTGTTATTTTTATGCAGGTTTGTTTCATTGCTTTTGACTTTGAAATTCCTAACTTGAATTTAACATGTCTGGAAATCTAAGACCTTAGAATATGGACAGCATTGCCACAAAGATCATGGTCCAATGTTCTCTTACAGATTATTGTTTTATGGAATTGTGATAAACCCCTCCCAGCCAAACACCGCTGGCCTGCCACTTCCGTGCCTGTCATAGTCATTGAAGGAGAAAGCAAGGTAGGTGGAGAGGAGCATGGTAAAATGTTGCCTGCATTCTCTGACAGGACAGCAATTTATTTTTCCAGTGACTTTGGTGAAAGCTTTGTAGTTCCCAACAAAATGACAGCTCCCTTCTATTCCTTGGAATTTTGTACCAGCTTAGTTGCGGATTTGTGTTTCATGCATGGGCCCTGTGCACTCAGAAATCATCAGCATGGCAATTAATACCTTGAATCTGAGATTCACAGGTGGGACACAGCTTTGAAATATGCCAGTAGATAGGGCTGATCCCATTGCTGGTGATTCCATCTCTCTGCAGGTGCATGAAGGTAGTGATGCAGCTGCACTCATTGAGTCTGAGAAGTCATATGCAAGACTTGGGGGTCAGCTGTGGACTCAAAAGCAGAGTTAAAAATGAGGACTTGCCTTTGAAAACTATCTTCTTTGATGGCCGTGTGAGGTACTGCTGCCATCAAAAAGAAGGAAGGGACATGGGACACTTGTGTGGGAACAAAATCACCATGTCATCTCTTGCTGTGCAACACGTCTTGTTTGTAGTTTCACAAAGTCAAAATAGATGCCATCAGATGAGAAAAGAGGTTTTTTAAATTCACACTGAAGTAGATGATTCCTTTCCAAATGCAGGGCTGAGAGAAACAAGACTTCTTGCTTCTAGAATCTGAAATAGATTTGAGCTGGACCTCTCTTCAGTCTCTTCTCAGCTGGCTCCAGAGCTGTGCGTTGGCAAAGGGAACTTTTAGTTGCTTTGCCTGTACAATCCTATTTTGAATTTGTAATACTGTGTTTAGTCTTTCCTCCTTGTCACCTTAACAAGGGACAGAAAGCCCTGCAAGGTTGGCAGCTAAAGGCTCTGGTCTTAGCTAGCCATGTAAACAGCATTAGGAGAATTGCTGCAGGGCCGAGAAAGGTTGTAGAGATTTCTGAGCCTTTTGAATGTTCTGGGTGTTTTTATTTTCTTTCTGTAAAACTAGCAGAGGTGAGATAGAGGAGAAATCTCTGACCAGTTCTATAGTGTTTGTAGAAATTGGCCCCAGGCACTGTTTAGATTACAAATGAGTCTCCTGAGTACACAAAGGTGTGTTTATAGTGGACAGTCTCTTCCCTCTAATATCCCAACATATGCCAAATGGCTTCTTGTGTGGAAAGCTGTTTATTTGGACCAAGCTTGCAGAGCCAGAGCAGTCCAGTTCAAAGGTTGCACAAAGGAGCTGCTTTTCATCTCCAAACTTGGCAAAGGCCTCCTGACAGGCACCAATACTCCATGCAGCTGATCATGGTTGTCTGCCTTTACCAAACCTTCACTCTTCCCTTGAAATCAAATATTATAACACCCATTTTACAAAATGCTACTGTAGCTGTAAAAAGAATACATGGCAAGTCCTGACTGTTGTACTACTTTGGCACAGTTTGTAAAAGATTTGGGATGAGAACATGGGGCTCCTGCTGGCTGCTTGCTCTGCTTCCTCTTAGTGTAAGCAAAGCAAAACCCTCAGCCCCAGCCAGATCACCTCTGCATCAGACCCCTGCCTCCCCAGACTGAGGCCATCATAGTGATGGAGTGCTCTCCAGACAGACATTGTGAGCATCCTGATTATGGAGACAGATCTTTCTCTGAATCAAGGTATTGATTCCAAGGACTTGTTCCCAAACAGGTTGCAGGAGGTGTAGAACTGACCATGTCAATTAGGAGGGTTGTGTAAAACTTCTCTGTGTCCCTGTTTCCGTACAGTGGATTCCTCTTACTGACCTTCAAAGTATTTTCTTGGCATAGTAAATTGATAAAGAAGTCTAGTAATTAACCAGGCTATTTTTCCTAGCAAATGAGGAAAACAAACTGTGTTGTGTCCTTGTTATTCTTAATCAGTTCTCACAAGGTGCTATTTAGTTTGCTGAAGAAACCATATGAATTTTCACAGAATCACAGAATTACTAGGTTGGAAGAGACCTTCAAGATCATCAAGTCCAACCCATGCACTAACACCTCAGCTAAACCATGGCATCAAGTGCCACATCTGGTCTTTTTTTAGACATATCCAGGGATGGTGATTCCACCACCAAATCTGGGAGACCATTCCAGTACTTTATCACTCCTTCCATAAAAAACTTCCCTAATATCCAACCTGCATTTATTTCCCTTGGCGCATCTTGAGAACTCTGTCCTCTTATTCTGTCAGCTGCTGCCTGGAGAAAGAGACCAATCCCCACCTGACTACAGGCACCTTTCAGGGAGTTGTAGAGTGATAAGGTCACCTCTGAGTCTCCTTTTCTCCAGGCTAAACAACCCCAGCTCCCTCAGCCATTCCTCACAGGGTTTGTGTTCCAAGCCCCTCACCAGCCTCGTTGCCTCCTCTGGACGCGCTCAAGCATCTCAACGTCCTTCCTGAGCTGAGGGGCCAGAGCTGGACACAGCACTCAATGTCCTTCCTGAACTGAGGGGCCAGAACTGGACACAGCACTCAATGTCCTTCCTGAACTGAGGGCCCAGAACTGGACACAGCACTCGAGGTGTGGCCTCACCAGTGCCAAGTACAGGGGAAGAATGACCTCCCTGCTCGCCAAACTATTCCTGATCCAGGCCAGGATGCCTTGGCCTTCTTGCCCACCAGGTCACACTGCTGGCTCATGTTCAGCTGCTGTCACCAGAACCCCCAGGTCCCTTTCTGCCTGGGCACTGTCCAGCCATACTGTCCCCAGCCTATAGTGCTGCAGGGGGTTCTTGTGGCCAAAATGCAGGACTTGGCGTTTGGACTGAATAAACTTCATCCTGTTGAACTCTGCCCATCCACCCAACCATTCCAGGTCTCTCTGCAGAGCCCTCCTACCTTCCAACAGATCAACACATGCTCCCAGCTTAGTGTCATCTGCAAATGAACTAATGAAAGACTCAATCCCCTCATCCATGTCATCAATAAAAATATTGAACAGAACTGGCCCCAGCACAGATCCCTGAGGGACACCACTGGTCACTGGCTGCCAGCTGGATGCAGCACCGTTCACCATCACTCTCTGGGCCTGGCCATCCAGCCTGTTCCTGACCCAGCACAGAGTGCTCCTGTCCAAGCCGTGGGCTGCCAGCTTCTCCAGGAGCACGCTGTGGGAGACAGTGTCAAAGGCCTTGCTGAAGTCCTAACAGACAACATCAACAGCCTTTCCTGCATTCACCAGGCAGGTGACTTGGTCATAAAACACAACCTACCCCTTCTAAACCCCTGCTGGCTGGGTCTGATACCCTGGGCATCCTGTATGTGCTCTGTTATGGCACTCAATATAAACTGCTCCATAATCTTACTGGGTACTGAGGTCAGGCTGACTGGCCTATAATTACCAAAATCCTCCTTCCCACCCTTTTTTGTGAATGGGTGTCCCATTGGCCAGCTTCCAGTCATCTGGAACCTCACCAGTGAGCCAGCACTGTTGGTAAATGATGGAGAGTGGCTTCGCAAGCTCATCTGCCACTCCCTTACCACCCTGGGATGGATTCCATCTGGGCCCATAGATTTATGAACATCCAAACAGCTCAGCAGTTCTTTGGCTGCCTCCTCCTGGATAACATGGGGACTATTCTTCTCCCTGACACCATCTACCAGCCCAGGAGGGCAGTTGTGCTGAGGACAAGCTGTCTTCCCACTAAAGACTGAGGCAAAGAAGGTGTTAAGCACTTCCACCTTCTCCTCATCTGCAGTTACTAAGTTCCGTCTTGCAGCCAGTAGAGAACAAAGGTTGGTGTTATCCTTCCTTTTGCAGTTAATATTTTTGTCAAAACATTTTTTATTATCTTTTACAAAAGTTGCCAAATTAAGTTTGAACTGAGCTTTGGCCTCTGATTTTTTTCCTACATGCCCTTGCAACCCCCTTAAATACTTCCTGAGAGATCTTAAATACTTCCTGTGAGACCTGACCCTCCTTCCAAAGATGATACATCCTCTTTTTATTCCTAAATTCCTTCAAAACTTTGTTGCCCATTCAGGCTGGATGTTTGCCTTGTCGACTTGTCTTTTGGCACACAGGGACAGTGTGCTCCTGTGCCCTCAAGATCTCTGTTTTGAAGCACACCCACCTTTTCTGGACTCCTTTGTTTTTAAGGATTGCTTCCCAAGGAACTCTCTGAAGAAGTCTCCTAAACAGGCTAAAGTTTGCCCTCCAGAAGTCCAGTTTAAAAGTCTTATTGATGTTCCTCCTGATTTCACCAAATATCGAGAACTCTATAATTTCATGATCACTGTGTCCCAAGCAGCCTTCAACCACCACATCTCCCACCAGTCCATCTCTATTTGCAAACAACAGATCTAACATAGTCCCTCCCCTGCTGGGCTCACTCATCAGCTGCAACAAAAAGTTGTCCTCCACACACTCCAAGAACCTCCTGGACTGCCTCTTTTCTGCTATATTAAGTTCCCAGCAGATGTCTGATAGGTTGAAGTCACCCTCAAGAACCAAGGGCTGGTGATCCTGAAACATTCTTCAGCTGCTTATAGAATAAGTTTTCCACCTCTTCTGCCTGATTGGGTGGGTGATAATAGACTCCCAGTAGGATGTCGGCCTTGTTAGCCTTCCCCTTAATTCTTACCCACAGGCATTCAACTTCATTGTCATTAGTTTCAATACCCATGGCATCAAAAGCCTCCCTAGTATAGGCATCAAAAGCCTCCCTAATATAAAGGGCCACCCCTCCACCTCTTCCCCCTTTCCTGCCAGCCCGTGCAGTGCTCCAGCTATGTGAGCCATCCCACCACGTTTCCATACTGGCAACTACATCATAGCTTTGCTGTTGCACCATGGCTTCCAGCTCCTCTTGTTTGTTACCCATGCTGTGTGCGTTGGTCTACATGCACCCCTAGCTCAGGCTTACCACCCTTGGGCCTGCTTCCACACAGCCCAGCTGCATCCCCTTCCCCCTTCAAACCTGGTTTAAAGCCCTCTCAATGAGTTCCGTCAGTTCATGAGCTAAAATCCTTCTGCCCTTAATGGAGAGATGTTCCAGCAGGCCAGGTGCCAAAAAAGTTGCCCCATGATCAAAGAACTCAACATTCTGCTGAATACACCAACCCTTGAGCCACTTGTTGATAATGGGGGCTCTCCTATTACTTTCATTGTTTTTCTCTGCCACCAAAGGGACTGAGCAGAACACTACCTGTGCTCCTGCCCTATCAACCACTTGACCCAGTGCCTTAAAGTCCCTTTCAATTGCCCTGACACTCCTCTTTTCAATCTCATCACTGCCAGCCTGGAGTATCAGCAGTGCATAGTAATCAGAGGGCTGAATCAGCCCAGGAAGTCTCTCAGTAATATCCCATATCCGAGCCCTAGGGAGGCAGCAGACCTCACTGTGGGATTGGTCTGGGTGGCATATGGGGCCCTCTGTTCCTTCAGAAGAGAGTCACTCACTATGACTACCCTTCTTTTCTTTTTGATGTCAGAGATGGTGATCTGTCTGACAGATGAAGCGTAATTGGGAGGCTCACTGGGCCGATCATTTTCTTCTGCGTCATCTAGCTGACCCTCTCGATCCAGGGCCTCATACCTATTCTGAAGTGGCACCTGGGTAGGTGGTGGGGATCGGGAGGAATTTTTATTGTTACCTCCCCAAGAAGGAACCCATTTCCACTCACCTTCATCGACCAGGTGTCCTCCTGTTGCCTGACAGTGGGAGGCATGGTAGTCCTCTGATTCTTGGTGGGCTTCCCTCAAGGATGGAAGGGTGGAACTCCACCAACCTATTTCCCTAATACTGCTCAGCCTTTCTACTTCCCCCCTAAGCTCAGCCACAGTGAAAGGAGCCATTCACTTGTTCCCACTGCAGGCAGGTTTCTGCAACTCCCCTGGTACTGCTGATAGGCTCAAACACTCCGCACAGGCAGGGGTCTGGACAGACACATCCTTTTTGGAGGGCTCTATTTGGCTACATACACTTTTACTAACTGCAGGTTTTGATAGTGTAAAAGCCATTACTAACAAAAATAACAAAACAAAATTTAAAAATGTCAAAAAAAAACCCAAACCACCAAAACCAATAAAAACACAACAAACCACTCGCAGGAGGAAACCTGCCACCCTGCCTGTGCGAGCTGCCGTGCCACGCTCCGGTTCGCCGCACTCCGGGTGCCGCGCTCCCTAGAGGCCTCTTTTAATCACCCCACTGCTCGGGGAGGAAAGCCCTGCCCTGCACTGGTGTAGCTAAGGAGAACGAGGAACACATCTCAGCATTCTTTTCATCACCCCACTGCTCTCCAGGTTCATTGCTTGCTGTTATCTTTTTGATCCAGCTTTCTCATCTATTTCCTATTACTTTGAGGCCTGTCCTGCTATATCTTTAAAAAGCTTATTCTGTATATATGTTTTTTATATATAGAATGGTTTGAGTTGGAAGGGACCTTAAAGACTATCTAGTGCCAACCCCCCTGCCATGGACCAAGAAACCTCCCACTAGACCAGATTGTTCAGAGCTCTGTGCAGTCTGGCCTTGAACACTCCCAGGGATGGGGCATCTACAGTTTCTCTGGGCAACCTGTTACAGTGCCTCACCACGCTCAAAGCAAAGAATTTTTTCTTAATATGTAATCTAAACTTACTATCTGTCAGTTTGAATCCATTCCCCCTTGTCCTGTCACTACATGCTCTTATAAAATGTCCCTCTTCATCTTTCTTTCAGGCTTCCTTCAGGTACTGGAAGGCCATTTAAGAATGTGACTATTTAAAATGCTACAATACCTATATAATTCTTAATGCAGCTAAAGCTCAATTTGGGTTCTTTAGCATATTCTCCTTTTCTGTTGGAGAATATTGCACCATCCTGGTAGTATTACATCCTTCACACACAGCCTGGGCTGCTTGGTTTCCCAGCTGTGTAAGCTTATGAAGGCTGCAAAGTCCTTCTCAGTGTTCATTACCTTCAATCCTCACGACCTGTAGGAGAGCAGAGGGACAGTCCTAGCCACCAGGGAAGATGTCCTCCACAAAGAAGATGGTACATCTAATTATCAGTACAAACCAATGTAGTTTGTCACTAAAAGAAAGCAGCCTGCTGCAGGGGGAGGTCTATTCAGAAATTACTCCTCAGACAAAAGGTGTAGGCTGACTGCTGGGGTGATAGAAATGACAGTCCTTCACTTCTGAGCTGAAGCGTCCATTCCATCGAGCAGAAATATGCCACATACCTCAGACAAGAGGAAATAAGAGTGAGGAATAAGATTAAGTGTTTGCCTTGGAAATGAGTCCTTCAAGTGATTTTTATTTCCTCCCCTTCCTGCCTTGGATACCCACAGGTTATGAGCAGTCGCTTCCTACCCTATGACAACATAGTGACAGACGCAGTGCTAAGCCTGGATGAGGACACCGTGCTTTCAACCACTGAGGTAAGGGTCTCTCTCTCGGGAGTCTGCTTGGCTCCTGGGCTCAGCCTGAGCACAGCAGATACGGTCTTTTCTTGGCTTTGCCAGCGAGCAAATGTTGCAAGATTTCCTGCTACACTCCTCAGTTTTAACGTGTTGCACTTGTTTCAGCAAAGCTGCCACTGCCTGCCATCAGAGGAGCTTTTCGCCCCAGTTAATTGGCTCATCATTAGCATATGGTTCTTCCGTTCTTCATTATTTTAGTAACATAGCTGCAGGCGGGTGTAGGCAGCCAAGAGCAGTAAGCTTTAATATTCTCTCACTTTTCTGATTGGGGTAGCTTCCCCCCCACATTTTCAGTAGGGTGTAGGTGGAGAAGGAAGGCTTGTCAGCAGAGGGGGACTGCTTTCACACCAAAAACAGCATTGCCACCCTAGTGCAGGATATCACTGAGGAGTGCTCTTTCCCCATTGTGTCTGCCCATAAAATTGAAGATCTTTGCTAGTTTAGGTGCTCGAGTGTCTGTGCCAAGAGCAAGATAGCACTAAGAAAAGAAAAATACTGTAGAAAACCAATTTTTACAACTGGGATGAGTATTGATTTCTAGAACCTCTTCCTGAGAACCACAAGGGAAACTGATGACAGTTTATATAGAGTGCAATATTTGGGAAATACATTATTAATGATGGCCAGGGAATAGCTTGAAAAACTCGATTATCTTTTGTTTTCCCTTTTTTTCTCAATGTTCATGGTCATTCTGCTCTCCCCACTTCACCTTCATAAAAATGCATTTCTGTCAGTGACGGGGATCTTTCACTGATGCTGCCACTACTTATATGTCAGTGAAGAAATGCATAACATTAGTCTTCAGTCACTGCTATATACCCTGAGATGTCACTGAATTTGTTCTAAATGGATGAGATTGCAACTGCTTTTCTCCCCTGTACAGATGCAGGACTGTGGTTAGACTGCTCAAGAAACAGCCTTGGTAGCCCTCTTTCGCTTCAAAAATGAAAGAAATAGTTGACATTGAACCTATTTGATACCAGTGTTACACTTTGATAGTTTCTGCTAGATGAGGAAGAATTTGGCTGCTGCCAAAGCACTTGTGTACAAAGCCCTGCACAGCCCAAAGAAATCCCACAGCAATAAAAAACATTTCTTCTTGGGCTGGACTTCATAAGCGGGTTGTTGCTCAGGATGAAGGGTCCCATCTCGGCTGCCCTGGGGATCATGGTAATACCTCTGAGGTATTAATTGAACTGATGGGGTATTTACAGCAATCCAGCCTGTGGATTCCATGAGGATTTGAAGCTTTGTTTTGTTTTAACTGGTATTTAGTCATCTTCCAAACTTCAGAGTCATACAGGCCTCTGGAACACATATGAAATAAATAGTGTTTCTCATTCAACTTGGCCATGTTTTACCCTAAACATTTTGAGGCACAGAAACTTGTTGTTGTGTGAGACACCCTACCGTTTTCTTTGTGGCTTTGTTGCTTTGCTATTTTCTTTGTTGCTCATGTGAGCAACTGCAGCTGATACTGTGTGTTTGCGCAGTGGTATTTGCCCTATGAGCCCCGTGGTCCCTGTGCTGCAGACAGAACCAGCTGGCCAGCTCCTGCTAGAACCCACCTTGCAGCTCCAGCATGTTTCTGCCAGGGTGCCAGCACCAGCAGCTCTGCTTGGTGGCTCTCCATGAAGAGCTGCGGGACCTCTCTGCTGTTTCACTTCCCCCACGGTACAGCTTACGCAAATGTGATGTGACATTTCCTTTGAAACTAGCTACACGGCCCAGAAAAGGCAATTTAGAAACGTGGTCAAAGACAATCACGTTCCCATTGAGAGCAGCACTCCCCAGGCACATCCTCCAGACTGTCTGACCCTGGCGTGGTAAAGGTTTTCCATTCTCAACGATGCGTAATTGTTCTGTGAGAGGAGCTGTTCCACATGCACAGAGGGGTGTGTGTGGGGGAAGTCATTAGAAATCAGTGTAGGTCATGATCCAGAGATTTAAGAGACTGCCAGCGTGGTCGGATTTTCCTGGTGATCAGCTGAGAGTGGCAGTGCCGCTGGAAATTATTTAGGATGAGACCTGAGGGGCTTTTTCAATAAAGGGAATTTTCTCTTAGGGTGGTTGCTTTAGTCCATCTCCCTAGTGCAAGGGCAGATAGTTGAAAGCACAAGAGAGGGCACTCGGTGCAGCAATTTTGTTATTTATTTAAGCTTGAGATTCTCAGACTTCTCTAAAGAAAACAGATGTCACGTTTTATGGGAAAGGCCTTTATAGGGAAAAAACCCCTCCAGTTCTTTCATGTGGTATTGATTTGGATGAGATCAGAACTATCACAACGGTAACTGGTTTGTGCATATTGTCTTTCTGGTTGGCCTCAGATTCCTTGAAACAACTTTAAAGAAAATAACCAGGCCCTAACTTTTATTTCACCCCATGTGTGACTCTTCTGTTTCATAAAAACACTTCTAAATGTGAGAAGTCTGACAATAATCAACACAAAATGGGACTGTTCAGAGCAGTTATTCTTTATCTAACCTCTACACCCTTAACGTTGACTGCATTCTTGGAAGGCTTTTTAAACATTTTTGAGCGAAGTTTTAGGTCCCGCTGGTACTGAGGGGAACCTAATGTGCTGTGCAGAAACAAAGCCCTTCTTTGGGGGGGATTTGACTAGGACAATTAGAATTGTCTATAACTCTTATACAATTTCACTCAAGCTTGAACTCCAAAATCTAAGTTGAAGGGGAGAGACTGCCAAACATTGATAAAATCTTTCCATATGTATTTTTATGAAACTTTTCTCAAATATAATGCTGACCATCCTTTTGAAAACTATCCAAATCATCCCTTTCCTAATAATCACTAGATGTTGTTCAGTAGGATCATGGAGTAGCAATGTCCTGTCACTTCTCAATTCTCAGAGATTTGAGTTATTAAAAATAGTTACAGCAAGACAATAAAATAAAAAAATGCCATTGGCAGCGTTTGACATACTCTTGTGGCTCATACAATATAAAACATTTTCTTAAAGTTTAGGTTCCTGATGCCATTTAACTAAATGGGAATTTCATCTTCCTCTTTATTAAGCTATATGTTGAACCTTTTTGGTCATATTGACATCTTGAAAGTATGACTGATATGGTCTTCAGAAGGCTCAAAACAGTTAGGAAATATGAAAGAACTCTGCTCTGAGTGACTGTTTTATTCTCACTGAGCCACCTTTACCATTTAAAGTGTTTGACTCCTGATTTTCTAAGCTCTGTGTTAACAGTAATAAAATGGTAGGTGCAGTGCACAAAGATGTGCAAAAATTTCAGTTTACCACATGGCTATTACCCCTTGGTGTTGCGTTGAGGTATAAATACATGCACCTACACCCATTCTTTCTGTAAGTTGAAAAGGTTTGATATGTAAAGGGCAAGCTTGAAAATGTTAATGTAATGCTGTGATGCTCTAGACTCCCTTTAACAGGAACCATTAAAATGTGCATAATTATAGGGCAAAATGTCAAGCAGTCAGTTTAATTTACTGATGAATACACAGAATTACTGTTTTGCAACAGTTCCAAGGTTTTGAATTGCGAATTAGTGGCAAGGTAGTATTTTGTTTTGTTGACATTTGTTGAAACAGTTTCAGTATTCATTTGGCCTGTACCTTTGTCCACAGGTGGATTTTGCCTTTACAGTTTGGCAGAGCTTTCCAGAGAGGATTGTAGGGTATCCTGCACGCAGTCACTTCTGGGACAACACTAAGGAAAGGTGGGGGTATACCTCCAAATGGACTAATGACTATTCCATGGTATTGACAGGAGCTGCTATTTACCACAAGTAAGAATCCAGAACATCTGTTATCCTTCTTCTATATGAAACAAAATAGTAAAGAGAGGGTAAGGGTGAGGTGTGAAGAACATTCTTCCGGGGAGGGGAAAGGATGGAAAGATAGTGAATGGGTCTACTTTTTATGGGGTAATAATTTAAGTTCTTGGTTTAGCTCTGGGGATCTGGTAATCATTATTGCACTTGTTGGGTCTCTTTGAAGTCACTTGTGTTTTGAGGCAGTTGGACTGCTCTTTTTAACATCAGGAATTACACACTTCAAAGAGTTCCTGAATTCATTAAGCTGCTTGGCTGAATGGCCTGTAGCATAGCAGAAAGGAGGTTACTTCCAGGCCAGTTCTGGGTATGTGTTGGCTGACAGCTGCAGTCTGCAAAGTCTTCTGGCTACTCTAGAAATGTAGTACAAAGGGCATGTGGCAGCTCAGCATACTGTAGCATGTTGGAGAAAACCTATGTTATTAGAACTTCAGCAGACCAAAGTCCTCTCTACATTTAAAAAGAAAATTCTGGAGTCTAATCCACACCCCTACAAAGGAGAAGACAGGCCACAGGGGATGATATAGACTCAAAGGAGAATAAGTTCAACAATAAGAACATTAGTAGGGCAGTTTTAAAAAGAGTTCTTCCCAATGGAAGAGTTTGGAAAGAAAATATGGAGGATGCATTCATCAGTGTTGTCTATCACATTGTAGCACTGTGGGGCTCTCCTTCCTACTTGTCCATTATCTTGATACTTAGGCCCACATTGTTTCTTTCAACCTGGTTACAAAAAAGGCACATGTTCTCTTTCTCCTTTAGCACTGTCTTGATGAGAAATCGATTTGTTTTCCCTTCTTCTTGGAGGGTGATACCAAAGGAAGGAAGTGCTGTATTGGGAGTTGAGTACAAAACTTGGGTCTCAACTGAGATAGAAATGTCCTGGATACCTGAAAGCCCCATGACTGTATTAATGACACTGCTGTTGGTTTTCAGATATTATCACTACCTGTACACTCATTACCTGCCTGCCAGCCTAAAGAATATGGTGGACCAACTGGCCAATTGTGAGGACATTCTAATGAATTTTTTGGTGTCAGCCGTGACAAAATTGCCTCCAATCAAAGTAACACAGAAAAAACAGTATAAGGAGACCATGATGGGACAGGTATGTAATCACAGCATGTTTTAGCAGTTGGGATGTATTGATAATGTAACAGGTTCACTTCTAGGTTAGGCTTACACAGTGATACAATTCTGTCAAATATTTTTGCAGTTTTTAGTTTAGCAGAACTGTAAATAGACTTTAGATATGTTTATTATAATGAAGAAAAAGGAAAAATGGCAAACATCTACTGTGGATGCTGCTTCCCTTCATAGTTTTCTGACATGGTGTTATTCATGGTGATCCCAAACTCCTGGAACTGACGATTGTGGTGACTGAATTTCAGTTAAACTCTAGTTTTCTAATTAAGTATTCTAGGCTCAAGACCTAGTCATGGAATGCTAGAAGCATAAATAAATTCTAGAAAGATTTTCTATTTTTTTATTATTAATTAATATAATGTACCAGGCTGTCCCTGTGCTGTTTTAAATTATATAGTGTGATTCAAGCACTGACACTGAACTGTCACAACAGAGATAATTTGTGATATGCAAGTGGTTTTTTTCCCCACAGGGAACCTTTTATCCCACAGTCATGCCATCACTCACTAGCAGCCATGAAGTGCTTGCTTTAGGTCCTCTTCCAACTACTGGATAAGCCTTCTGTCATTGCAGAAGTACCTCTAGTAAGGGATCCATGGTAGTGTGGGGACACTTGTCCTCCTACCCTGTGTGAGAGAACAATGAGGACAATAGCAAGTCCTGCAAAACCTGCAAGTCCTGAGCAGCCTCCCATCTGTGCTGCCACAATGTCTGTGATCTCAGTGCAAACAGTACCGTGATTACTAGGGGGCAGGTGAAAGAAGGGCCCTTGATTTTCCTCTCACATTTTCTCCTGGCAGCACTACTTGGATCTTTGACTGGGGAGTTGCCATGCAAGTTTGTAAGCTCCATTATCTCTGTGTCACTGCACTTCCACCTGAGGTATTGATTGCATTCAGTATTCGTGACACATTTGGGTGCCCAGGAGACCTTCTATGAACAAGAAGGTGCCATCCAGAAAGTACCTATTGCTTCCAGTTTCAGCTTCACCTCTCCACAGGGCTGTGCTTTGGCTGTTTGGCAGAGCCTGAGCATTCATTTTTCATCTTACAGCACGGGTGACTCGAGTCAGCCATGAACTATAACTCTCTCCTAAAGACAAGTTGTTCCTGCAGCTTTGGGAAATGTAATGGACCATGTTCATAATTCCTTGAAAGACAAATAAAAAATTAACATAACCTCAGTGTTGTGACAGAGATGAATAGTCTTATGGAAATTCAGTGTTAATGGCCAAAATATCTGCTATAATCCTCTAGCAACAAGCTTTTACTTGCTCTTTAGTGGCTCTGTATAATCAGGAGGCTGTAATCAATGCACATTAAAACCTACCACTTGAGCTAAACCAGACAGGCCTTGGAACAAGATCAAGTCTGGTACCACAGTCATTTGGCAAGTCCCTGGCTTTATCTGTGTCTTCATGTTTTAATTTACATCCTTTGACTTTATGAATTTATATTTGTTTTTAAAGTATAGTGGAAACTTAAGAGCTATAGAGAGGTGCATGGGAAGTGGCACAGAAAAACCCCTAGGATCTCAACATTCATACTTTATCTTAAATAATAGTTTTATTATGTTTATAAATGTTCTTTAGGTACAGACAAAGAATAATAGCAGCTTTAAAGCTGCTAGGGCCTTTTTTTTTCCAGAGCTGCTGAGTTTCAGTGGACTTCCACAGGGATTACAGCTGCCCTGAACTTTGGAAAATCGTGCCAGAATATTTTGCATGTATGCAAAGACCATGGTGTTTTCCTTGGGTCAGAGTTTAATATGATGTAGTGTGGGACTCCAGTTCATTTTTTTTGTGTCTGTGAGACAGTGCTGTTTGCTGCACTGGACTTGGCCAGTGGGATTCCTGGAAGCACTTTGCTCTACACTGCAGGGCACCTACACACATGAGTAATGCCAGTCACATAAGGACATCTACGCAGATACAAGCTGGTTGAAATTACTGGTGTATCAGTTTCTGCAGATCTGAACTGCAAAAGTTCAGGTTTGACCCTGAATAATTGTTTCCCTCCTATGGCTGAAGACTGTAGACAGCAACTGGCCTGGGCATGCACCTCTGCTAGAAAGCAGTAGCCTTCTTTTTTTTTCTGGTGGTTTTTAAGAACTCGTTGTATCTCTGAAATAGCTGGAGGGTTTGAAGAAAAGAAGAGTGAGGGATAGGGTGAAATGGAGTGTGGCAAGATTTGGGAGGGCTGCTTGTGGGTGTTCCACAGGCTGGCTCGTGGTTGAACTCCCATTTCCACGCTGCCCTGCCCTCTGCTCTGTTTGGGAAGTCAGGGGTGTCCAGCTCACCACCACTGGAGCTGCTGTGGGCGGGTGTTGTTCCCCCTCTCTGAGCCCCACGAGCGGGATCCAGCGCCACAGAGCCTCCTGCCCCGGCTGGGCACCACGGTGTGCGCCTGGCCCAGCTCCCGCTGCTCCCGCATCCTGTGTGCCAAGGCCAACTCTGATCTCTGCTCTCCTCTCCTCACAGACCTCCCGGGCCTCGCGCTGGGCCGACCCCGACCACTTTGCCCAGCGGCAGAGCTGCATGAACACTTTCGCCAGCTGGTTTGGCTATATGCCGCTGATCCACTCGCAGATGAGGCTCGACCCCGTCCTCTTTAAAGACCAGGTCTCCATCCTAAGGAAGAAGTACCGAGACATTGAACGACTCTGAGGACGCTGCTGAGGGGGCCGAGCTGCCCTCGCTCCTGTGGGAGCCGGACTGTGCCGCCGACAGCGAGCGCCCGACCCCGCCCGGCCCGCTCCGCCGGGGCCGCCGCTCCGGACTGCGCCCGACCGCCGGCAGGCTGCTGTCGCTCAGACTAGGTCGTGTACAGTTTCATTATGGAACATTAAATAATTATTTTTGAAATGATTGCTATGCAGGTTTAAACTTTTTTAATGATCAAAAAAAAAAACCCTATTAAAAACAGAGTTCTTTCTTTAATCAAAATTGTGTTGGTTGTGAATATTTCAGAGCTGCCATTTCTTTCTTTTATGCATTTGATTGTCAATGCAATTTTCATTCCTTTTTCCCTGCACAGTTAAATGCTGGAATCTCACTGGGAGAAAATGCGGCAGGTTCAAAAACAAACCGAGCACAAACTGGACAGAACTGAACTATTAATATTTCTCATTTACTACCGACTTTTTTTTTCCTGTTTTCCCCAAGCCAGTAGCAGCCCCTGTGGCTAAACTCCTTTGGACAGCCAAATGAGAGGGTAGAGCCTTCTGCCTGGGGACCTCTATTTTAAAGGCAATCAGCCTTGCCTTGCAGGGAGAGAGGAGCATGACATGAAGCACAGGGACACACACATGCACAGCAGGGCTGCAGGGTCACTTGTGCTCACAGAGGCACATCTTGAGTGTCCCTGCCCATGGATGGCAGAGCACCCCATCAGCACGGCCAGCGTGGTGGTCCTGTGGGACACCCAGAGCCTGTGCAAGTCCCTGCTGTGGGCAGTGGAGCCACTTGGCAGCTAAACATCCAGAAGTAGCTTCATTCTGAGGGTAAAAGGAGTGATGAGGAAAAGCAAGAAAGCATGTTGGTGCTTGCAGTGCAGGAATTTGGCCTGTAACTGGCTTATTTGAAATCAAAGCATGGGCTTCTCTTTTTTCATTTCTTTTTTTTTTTTTTTTTCGGAAGTGCAAATAAATAGAGAAATTCCCTCATGGAGGTCTGACACCTGAAGTAAAGCATATGGTCAGACACGGGGTCCTGGCAGCAGTGGTGTTCCCAGGCATGCTTGGGGCAGGGTAACTCACACAAAAAGCCTGCTTCTGAAAGACAAGTGCTGCTCATGCTCCAAAATGGTTTAGCATTTCAAACATAAGTATTTTTAAATTGCAATATTCCAGTTGTTTATTTCTTTGTAATCCTTTCTTATTTATGTGTTTCTTTACATTGAAGAATGAAATCAGAAGCAGTGATTTGGGTCAGGAAGATGCCATTCCAGTTTGCTAAGAAAATAAGCACTTTAAAAATGTTTCAAACTCTCACATTTTGGGGTGCTCTGTAATTATCCCCGCCCCAAGAGGAGCTCTGTTAAGTCACAGCAAGAGGGTTTAGTGCCGATGCCCAGAAGACCAGCAAGCCTTCCTATACCTCACTTCTTTGTAAGCAGGCAAACTGGTAGCAGGGATGAAGAGCAGTGACTCTTCAGTCACTGCCAGTCACATCTAGTAGGGACAAAGAGTAATTGGACCACAATGACCACCTGTTTCATTCAGGCTCAGGCACCAAATCAATGTGCAGCTTTAAGCAACTTGCATAAACAGGGCATGCCTCAGTTTCCTCTTTGTTAAAGTAATAATTTCTGGTTGGAGAGAGAATGCTGTGAAGCTTAAATAATTTCTCTTGCTGCTAAGATCATTATCCCTAAATAGAAAGTTGCTGTAAAAGTGAAAAGTTCATGTTACTAAATGTTGAATGCAACCTGATCTGTAAAGACTTGGAGAGAGTGCTTTGCTTTGCATATGTATCATGATGTTTGAACAGAGCACATCAAATTAGGACAGGACCATCCGGTTCCTGACATTTTGTTTTAGAATCACAGAATGGTTTGGGTTTGAAGGAATCTTGAAAATCATCTAGTTCCAATCCCCCTGCCACATCTTCCACTAGACCAGGTTGCTCAGAGCCCCATCCAGCCTGGCCTTGGACACCTCCAGTGTGTTCTGGGCCACCTGTTCCAGTGCCTCACCACCCTCACAGTGAATAATTTCTTCCTAATATCTGATCTAACATCTACCTTCTTTCAGCTTAAAACCATTACTCCTTGTCCTATCACTAGATGCCCTTGTAACTCTGAACCAAATCTTTAAAGGAATCTGCCAAAACATGTGAGGCTACAGCTAGTGACTTAAGCTGCTGAAAGGAAGAGGTGCCACTTTTCCCTCAGTTTCTGTTGCTCTCCCAGTCCCTGGCCATGCAGTCTCACCTGACACCTTCTGCCATGGTGGTGGCCACCAGATGCTTCTGTGAGCCCATTCAGCTCTCTGAACTCATGGAAAACTGTCCAGTGATTTACCGGATTTTTCTAAATACCATTTTAGAGAGTTAAATCAGCATGTGGAGGGACATGTAAAGAGGCAGCAGTAGGTAGGCAAGGCCAGGAAGGGAAGGGGAGAAAGATATGTTTCAGTCTGTGTTAGGGTGAGCTGCTAATTCAAGATGCTCACATCTGTAAGAATCTGAACCTCACTTCCCTGTGCTCTCAAGTCTGTGTTTGGTGATCTGCATGGGAAAGTGAAATCCAGTGATTTGATTTTTCCAGAGTGAATGGCTCAGTGGCTCCCATGACAGTTTTCCTGTTGGAGATCAGGTAGCTCGCTCAAGGACTGGAATAGACCTTCTACTTAGACTCACTATTTGGAGAACGTGCCAAACACTGGGTGAGGCTTGCAGGGCTGACGTTTGCTCATGTGCTGTGTGCAGGTGAGTGAGCACCACAGGAGCATCTGCACCTCTGGGAAGCAGTCACTGATCTGTAGCCAGCAAGAGGGACCCGTACTAAAACAAAATTAAAATTCTGCCTGGGTTTTAGTAAATGCCATTTGGGGGCATGTGGGTTGGAGTTTCCGTTAGAAAGGGAGTAACTATTTTTGGAGTGCAGCAAGTCAGGCCAAGCTTTAAAGCTGTTTGACATTCTGTTATCGTCACTTTTTGGGGTGGCTGAAAGAGACTGCTAAAGCTCACTCTCAGTGTGATTCGAGGTCCCTTGTGTTTACTGATTGCTAATTAAAGAAGTAACAATGGAAGGCTTAGCTCCAGAAGGGATGTGGATAGGTAGGAGCATTTCTCTTTGCCATGCGTTACCCGGGTGCAGTCGTCCTGCTGGGAAAGAATGTCCCTCGTGGCCAGTCTCTGCGTGTCCATGGCCCTGGGACCCGGGAGAGGAGCTGGACACACACCCAGCTCAGAGTCTCTCTGTGGCCATCACTGGCCGGTGCTCCTAAGGACAGCAGGCAAAGCCTCCCACCTCTACCTGTGTTGGACGGAGCCGTGTTGTTTCCTTAGTGAATGAAATCACTCTATTGTTGTATGCTAGGTGCAAGTTAATGGTTCTTTAGTTTTTTTATCCTCTCCCAATTCAGATGGTGCTGAAACAAGGTTCATTCCTTGTTGCTCCTTTTGTAGGTTTTTTTTATTATTATTTTTCATTAACAGCAGGCTATGTTAGCCTTTACTTTACAGGTACTTGAATGCCTGATGACTTGACTGAGTGTTACGCATGTGGCCTTTTGTAAAGGTTACTGACCTTAATTTAATCAGGGGTGAGATGGGTGGATGAATGTGAATAGATCCATGCCATTAAAACAGAATAGAAGTAGGGATTAGAGTTTGGGAGAACTGATGAATTTTTAATTGAATTTATTAAAGGAAAAAAAAAGAAACCCTTCCCAGTTATAATTTGAATGAGACCTATTGCTGGAGAAAGGTTTCATGAGAAAAATGCGACACAAATACAGGGGCAAACATCCAAGATAGAAAGTGCCTGGCACTCCTTGCAGTCCCCTGGGCCTGCACAAGATTTTCTTTGCCCTCTTTCTATTTTGTGAGAATCCGTAACTATTACCGTACCTTTTTCTAGATGTGAATGTTTAAGCTTTGTCATAATTTCACAGTGAACCCACTGGTATGCTAATGCATGGCTAGTGAACACTTTGATCTTTTCCATTGGAAAATATCGAGGAATTGATCAATTTCAGGTTGCAATTTTTCTTTTAGAGACAATTTTGGCAAAGAAATTAAGTTTTCACCAATGAGAGCCTTTTAAAATAGCTCATTTACCAAAAGATGTCTTGGAGAATGGAAGTCATCATTTGAAGCATGAAAGAAAGAGCTAGATGTACACTCAGATTTTTTAAAAACCTTTATATGCCCAGTGTAAAATGTGTCCTCCTCTTTTGCACTCCACACTACTGAAACTAAAATACTCAATGTTTGCCGTAGTGTCTGCTATTGATTGACAGCAATTTGTTGTTACAAGCATCCTCTTACAGCAGAGGGTGATCTGGTTGTTTGCTCCTTTTTTTTTTTTTTTCTTTTTTTTTTTTATTCCCGGGCAGGCTCTGATGTCTGTTCTGGAAACGTGGCCTTAAGGGCATCAGCCTGACAGAGCCATTTCCCTGGGCATTAGTGGGATTTCACAGGATGGACCTGTGGTCTTCCAAGAAGGGACCTGCCCCACACAGGGTCTTACCTGGTGTCTGCTGGAAAGGAAATTGCATCTTCCAAAATTTTGTACATCTCACCCTTGTTTAAAACTAAGTCAAGCTGGCCTTTATACCACTATTTTAACCATCTTCACACACATTTTTTTTAAGTTGGAATTAAATTAGAGGGAGTTAAATTAGGCAAGGTTTAAACTGGAGGGGGGGTGGGGGGTATAGAACTCATCAGATGCTTTGAGATGCTCCCTCCCACTCTTTCACAATGTTTTTAGTGATTATTTCACAGTGGGTTAGTGATGATCCAATGGGCCTTGCGACCTTGTACATAATTCTGTATATTTATTTTCAGAGAAAATATGTATAGTGTTTGGATTATGGGAATGGAAACCTGAAATGGGAATTCTTAGGTCGGCAAATGTAAAGCAAAAAAGCAAACAAAAATACAATCTTATTTTGTATAAAATGTACATTTTTGAGAAAATTTTTCTAATGCATTGCCAATGTTTTCATAGTGCTGCCACATCTTTTTTAAAGTGTTTCTCCCTCTTTGTTTGACTATTGACAACATGGTGCAATTAAACCTAAAGCAAATGTGTGAGTGAGAGAAAAAGAGAGAATGAGAAATTTAAAAGCCATATTATTTGGTTTACTTCATTAACCTGTATACCATCATAGGTTTACCATCTAAGATAGGTTGGTTTTATAGATAGTGTCACCAAAGACTTTTTTTCTTCAGATTTATTTTGAAAAGTTGTTAATAAAGGACGTACATTTCTGTTGCAGTGTGTTCTTATTTTTAAGGTAGAATAACAAGTCTTGCTTTGGTTCTTGAGAATGCAAATTTGGGAGCACAATTGCCACGTGTCTCAAGTCTGGGGTAGTTAAATGAAAGGCTCTTTGTCTTCTTTCTCAGCCTGAACTGAGCATTGGCTCTGTGTATATCTTGTGTCTCTGTAGCACTGACAAACATGTAGTGCAGCATGCATACACTGTGCCAATCCAGCTGCACTGACAGGTGTTTGCTGTCTCACCTGAGGGCAGAACCTTTGGTGTGTCACTTGTGTAAAGCAGGACAGCATCCCTGCAGTGTGACACAGTCGTTGGTAGGAACAGTGACTTCTAGAAGGAGTCAGAGTCACTGTAATGTGTATGTGCAAAAATAATCACTCCACCAGCTTGGAGGCCTTTCAAGACTGATCCCTACAGGCTGAGGATATATTGATTTATGACCCATATCTATTGGTTGGGGGGTACCAGAAGCCTGTCACAGTCACTGGGGCTTGCATTCAGCCCACCTGACTCTAAATGTGCACAAAGCATCCTTTCTGTGTGTCAGAGCTTGGCTTTGCTGTCTCCCTGCATAGCTGATGAACACAACAAAGAGCTGCTCAGGATTACTCTCTCACCTGTCTCAGACATGGGCTTAAGCATGAGATAAGTTGTGCCTCACGTGTGCTGGTTTCTCTGTGCTGATGGTGCAAGCACGCCGATTGCAGGATCTGCCAGTGGTCGGATGAGTCCCACACTCCTGATCACGCTGGTGGGCCCAGGATCGTGGCCTGCACATTTGAGGGCTTAGCTCATCCCTCCTGGGGCTCAGACTGCCTCATGAAGAGGTCCTCATACTGTCAACCCATCTGATCTGCCAGTCATGGAAGACTTGGAAGATTTATCTAGGGAAGAGGTTGAAAGATGTGAGTCCACTCTGCTGGTTTTCAGTGCCACTACAGATCCTTTCAAAACAGCATCCTAGCAGTGTGGGTTTGATACTGACTATGGGCTGTCTGCCAGAAAATGTACACAAAATGCTTCCCTGAAAATGATCTGACAACACTCCTTCAGCACTTGAATTCTGTGGTTTTGCTATGTTATTTATACAAAACAGCTTGTGGTGAAATCAATTTGATTAAATGCAAGTAGCTACATCTGTAGAAGCCACCAGAAGACTGTTGTCTCCATTGGCATTTAGCATGGACTGACTGGTGTAGAGCTGTAGTCTGAAACCTGACTTCCATGCTATATTTACTTTGGAGGTAGGGATTTAAATGTGGGGGTGGAGTGTGTCAGATCCACATCTGCCCCTTCCAGCTTTATTTCATTTGAAAAGGGTCCAGTTTGTGTGCTCCACTGTGGCCCTGTGATGTGAACCAAAATGAGGTAAAGGAGAAAACTGGGTTAGTCACCTCAGAAATCCAATGTTGACCTCAACCAAACCCCTGCTGTCGAGGTGCGCCCCTCAGTAGCCTGCAGAGGCAGTGGAGATCAAATCCAAAACCAACCAGGTGAGTAGGACTCTTGGAGACTCGTGCCCACTTCATCTCTGCTGGATAGAAAAGTGGCCCATAAAGGAAGAAAAACCTCCACTGGAGATCTCTGTGTTGATGTGTTAAGTGAGGGAATCCCACGCTGGTGTCAGTGTTGTCTGCTAGGCTGCCACACTGGGAATGAAAACTGTTCTTAGCTGGAATACACCAAAGCCAGGTCTGTGAAGTCCCTGGGACATTGCTTCCTTACTTGAAGTAGAGATCTGCCCCAAAATACTTATAACATAATCAGTTCGACTTTGAATGCACTCTTGAGAGCTTTTTTTGAATAACCTCACTGAAGCCCATTGTGCAGTCACTTGAATGGAGGAAGATAAGAGAGCTGGCACTGATCAATGCCTTATTTTATTTTTGTTTTTAAATGATTAGCAGAGAGAAAAGAAACAAGTGTCTGCTTTCCCTTTCTAAAGCTGTTAGTAATGATATCCACAATGTTATCAGAGAGAAACAGATTTTGCACAAGATTTTTGAGCAGTGTGAGGTGATATTCTAGTCACTGCATGCTATGGTTTATTCCACACTTCATTTCCCTGCATGACTTCCAGGGCTGTGTGCAGGTTTTATGAGCTGCCAGCTCCAGGTACTACTAGTCCTGGTACACTGAATTTGCACATCACCTGCATTTCTATTGCGCATTAAGGCGGGATGGGCGCTCCTCGCTGCACTGGCTGCTCTGTGCAGCTTGAGCTCTTGCCTGCCTCCTTTCTGCAATTAACTGTTGTCTTGCTGGTGGTGGTGAAGCAATTTAAGGAATAGCTGTATTTCTTTCCAGAAAATTGAAGTTAAAGCCATTTCTGAGATTTCACAAGAAGAATGTAGTGTTAACACAAACTGCTGAGGTAATGACTGAAAAAAAACCCCAACAACAACAACAACAACAAACCAACACAAACAAACAAACAAAAGCCATAAACAAACAAACAAACAAAACCACCACAACACAACAACAACCAAAAAACCAACACTTTCTCAAAGTCGCGGCAGAAATAAGAATTTTGAAACTGTAAAATATTTTTCCTCAAGTTCATTGCTTCCCGTCTATGCAGAATCAGCTCCCATTCACAAATGCAAAACAACCACAAGTCAGTTTCTGGCAATTGAGACACATTTTGAGTTTTGTTTCTAAAATGGATCCATAGTCAGTTCCTCCTTGTATTAAGCATCTTGAGGTCTGTGGCAGTCCCAGGGAAGATGTCATTTGGTAGCCCTGTAGATGACTGAAAAGGTCCTAAAAGGTTTTTAGGAAGAAGTTAGGACCTGTTAGGACATCTTCATAGAATCATAGAATGGTTTGGTTTGGAAGAGACATTAAAGATCTTCTAGTTCATTTAGACCATCTTGACTTGGAGAGATACCTGCAGTAATTCTAGTCAGATGTTTCAAAATGTTCAGCTTTTAGTCCCATCATAGTCTGCTATGTGGATACTAGGCTGGGTCCTTTTCTGAAAATCTGCCACATTTTACAGTCTCATCACCTAAACTTCTGTAGAGTTGTACAATGCAGTAGGTAAGGTGTGCATGACTGTCCACACTATTGCTCCCACTGATGGAGCATCAGGGAGCTGGGAAGACAGTATGGAAATGGACAAGAGTACCTGAAACTGTATTCAAAACCCAAGAATTTAAAACAGAGTAATGGAGATCAATGTATCAGGAAAAAAGACAGATTTTCCTCTTGCTTTGATTGGTGTAAATCTCACTTGTTTGTGTTGAAGACAATGGACTGTTATCAGCCCAAGAAAGGGCAGAATTAGACTTTCAAAGCATGAAGTTAAAATATCTTTTAATCCAGTGATGTCTTGATACTGCTAGATAACAAAGCACACTTACAACAGCACCTCGTGAAAGGCTGCCAGGAAAATGCAGTCCTCTGCTTTCCCCGGAACAGGCAGTTGGAGTACTATGTTAATGCCAGCCAGTGACTATATTAAGATTATTTTTAATATCCAGGAAATCCTCAAGAGAAGCTAAAATAAAACATTTGTCACATTATAGTTTTTAAGGAAAATGTATACCAGTTCATTGCAATTCCATTTCCCTCACAGCCTTAACAGAATTGTTGCTACTAGGACTAAAACTGAGTCTAGCCCAGGAAGATCTAAAAATTGGGAATTGTTTATGATACCAAGCAATAATATTGTTTTCAAAATCCATGGATGATTTAAATTCAATCCCTTTGTTGAAATCTGTTTAGTTCACTCTAAAGCCAAGTAAGTCAAATGTATATTTTTGTCTCCCTCTCTTAGAGCAGGGCCAAATTCTGCTTTCAGCAACACTGGAGTGAACCCAAAATTATTGCAGTGCTCCTCATGCCTTCCCTGAGCACCAAGCTGGGGTCTCACAGAAGATTAGTGACCTTCTTTAGCTGTGAGGCATTGGGGTGAGCATGGCTTGGGCCTGACATTTCCCCTCCAAGTAGCATTGCTGTGCTCATTGTGCTGTTGTGCAACACAAGTCCAAAAGTGGACATGATCACAGGTAGGGATGAGGCCTAGCCTCTCTGAATTCCATTTTATGGCCCTAGTAACAAAATTCAACTCTGATTCATTTAGAGGGGTAATGTCAGTAGTAACTGAAGTCTTGAGGAAGATGTTTTTCATGTAATGAGATCAAGGACTGGTTGATATGATTCTTGGTCTTTGGGTAGGACTCTTATTCCACTTCCCAACTCTTCTAATGATTTAGTCTGAGGTAAAAACCATTTAACCTCTCTGCATTTAACACCTCTGCACTGTTCCTAAATAGCAAGTGGGCATTTATAAATACCCTCATTTTGCAATGAAGAATGTGAACTCCAGGGTTTCATAGCTTGTGCTTTCTGGTCCTCAAGTGAAACATTCAGTCTAAGAGTAAATGTTTATTACATCATGCAGAAGCCCTGGAACTGGTATGAATAGAGGGACACTGGGTGTGGCTGCTTCTAACCCCTTTTGTTGCATGTGTGGCTGTAGTTTCTACTGATTTATTCTATTTAATCTCCAACTGAAGAAAATGTTTGGAAAAACGTAACAATTTATGGTGACATGCAGCAATAACAATATTAGCTTACAAAATGGTTGAAAGTCATTAATCCTGTATAACAAAGGGGCAGACTTTTGAGGTCCAGTCTTGTAAGGCATGGCTACCCCAGCCTGTTGAGTCCCAGCTCATTACAGTTCTGGATATACACAGTCTGCAGGTCCAGCTGTTCTGGAGGTTATCCATGTCCTCGTGTTATACGTGGTCATGTGGTAGCAAGGGAAAAAAGGCAAATCAATGTCAGGACAAGAGGAAGAGTCCAGCTTTGCCAACAACTAGCATCTTTCCAGAACTGTGTTGTCTTTTTTATATCTCCACAGTTCTGACACTGTATATCCCCCCAGGTGTCAGGTAAATGAAAAAATCTGAGCTTTCACATAGCCCTTGGATTTGAACTTTCTGAGGACAGCCTGCCTAGTTTGTGTGTTTGGACTGATGCCATGTGAATGAGTGAAGTCTTGCTGTATTTTGCAGCTGGCACACGTCAACACTTATTTAATTTCCCAAGACTGCACCAATCCAAGCTTTCTTGGATTTTTGGTTAAAAATAAAATAATAATTAAAAAAAAAGGCAGCTGTGCTGTTTCAGTCAAGCCAAACTAAGGAAATTACCAGAATTTTTTTATGAACCTTGACTGCTCATCCTGACAAGGCAAACTCAGTGGGAATGTGGAGTCAGTGCCAAGCTGAGCTCTGGAAGTTGCTGTTGAAAACTACTGTGGCAGCAGGAAAGGGTGAGTACACGTGTGTGTGCGTGCAGAAATGATGGAAAAAATACAGAGGTGCCCAGACAATTTGTTTTGCATCCTGAAATTTCCCAGCAATGGCCTCTAGTGCTTTTCATGTGTTATGCACCAAATGTGATCAGCTACATGGCACAGTATGGTGAAGTAAATGCATTGGGTCACTAAAGTGCATTAAGTGCCATTTACTGCATCGATTTGATTTTGTCCCTAGTCAAACTTATAATAACTGTCTCTCTCCCTTACTGCTGCTTTCCCTTTTCCCTTTACTGCTGAGCAGGTAATAGCATCAGTTTTCTTGCCCAGCAGAGTAACTCAGGCTAGCTGACAGCCCTAGCCTGCTGCCATCCATCCTGCCTTGAGCAGTGCAGTAGATCAGAGCCTGTAGATACTCCAGGCTGGCAACCTGATGGGCTCAGCGTGGGTTTGGTGAGCCTGAAAAGCCAAAGGCTTCTTTCACTCCCAGAGCATGGCAGCTCTGGTACTAGAAAAATTCAAACCTGCCCACAATGATTTTTTTCTCTTGTAAGCTACACCTTTTCTGTGGAAGCTTTCCATTAGCAGAGCAGGAGTTGAGCAGGATGAAAGATGCAAGTGTGTTAGCATTATTGAGTCTGGAGAATGGATGTCTCTGTCAGAAGAGTTTCTTCTGCAGGAATTTGTTTATGTCATTTGCACTATGTCCCCATTTCCTCTTGTACCACTGTGTAAGTGCCAGAGCAGATTGGAGGTCAGTGCTCAGATTAATTCTTCATGTAGAAAAAAGCTTTTTCTTTCTTTCTTTTTCCCCTCTCAAGTGCTTACACAACCTCCTTTTTATCTAAAGAGTGCTGACTCTTTCCTTTTTCACTTTAAATTTTCAAAACACTGGTTTAAGTGTGCTCTGTCTTGCACTCCTTTGCAATTATCCCTTTTAATCTGGTTACAAGGTTATACTACTTCAAATTTAAATCACATCATATTAGGGGGTTTTGCAAACCTTGTGTGAACAATAAACTTTTCACATGCAGCTCCAGAATCTCCTTGAATCTAAAATAATCTCTTTGACTCTGTGATAGAAAGTTAGTGAACAAATACTCAGAAGTAAGGCAGCCCATTTCAACCCACAGCATAATTAATTTCAATCCTCCAGGATGGGTTGGGCAGGGAGGAAGGTGCTGCTGGATAAGATCTTTGCATCACTGTTGCTCCTGGAAGCCTCAGTTCTCCCTCCTGTGTTCCAAAGCAGCCAACTTCAAAGGGGTCCCCATAAAATACGCTATGGTGCCATTTTACACACAGAGTACATAATTGTTTTTAACTGTTTTTATTGCATTTCTATTCAGATTCCACAGCTCCTGTCTTTGCCATCTGAAGTGTCTTCATAAAATGACACTGATGTGGACTGAGGTTGATGTGGACCCAGGAACAGGGCCAGTTCTACTGCTAAGCTCCAGCTGCTTTGTGCCAATTTCCTGACAAAGCAGCTGTAAACCCAGTTTTGCTGGATTTGTATTTCCTCTGCTGCATCAGAATGGCTCTCGGCAGCTGGGGCACAGCAGAATGTGGGGACCTTGATGTTTAGTATCTTCTGTGTGTCCTCTCTCAGGGGTGTAGATCTTGCCCTTGCAAGGAGATGTGTAGCCCATCTTTCATCTGTGGCAGTTGTATATTCAGTGGGGACATCTGGAAGTGTCCCTCTGGGCACCAGGACGCTGTAGCTTTGCCATTGACACGAGGGCAGGCCTGTGATTTTCCTCACTAGGTGTCCAGTACATTTAAAAATACCTGAGGGAAAGAAGAGGACAATCTAATACTGCAGAAGGTATCAACAGAAACATAAAGCTGCCATTGGACCAGCTGCAGAGTGAGGAACACCCAAGAGCTGGTGAGTCTGCAGTGAGCTGGGGTTGTGAGATGAGCCTGGTCTGGAGCACGGCCTTGGCAGTGGGGTCTGACCAGGCAGTGGCACTCTCACAGGGCTGCTGTGTACTCTGGGGAGCCAGATCTGCTTCCCAGCTACTTCAGAGAGGTTTTCTGTGCAGACAGAGGAGGAAGGAAGGGTAGGGACAAATGCATTTCACCTTCCAGGGAAGCTGTGAGGTGAGAGCTAAGGGAAAGGAGACTTCCAAGCTTTGGCTTCCCATTACCACACTCACTGCTCCATTGCAGAGCCTATTTCTTTATCTGCTTCTTCCTCTTTTTTTTCCTTTTTTCCTTTTTTTCTTTTTAAGAGATTCACATTTTATGACTAATTAACAATTAATTTGGCTAGAGAGCAAGTGAACAGAAAGATGTGGTAGAACATATGGAGGAACACACTGTGCTTGGTCCCTGCAGATCTGAACTGAGAAGCAAGGTCCAGGAATAATCAGTTTATGAGCAGAACAGGATGGAAATAAACTTTGGAAGAGGAAGAGAAGATAAATAGGAACCGAGTTCCATGTCATTTCTCCCTGAAAATTGCAGACAAGGTGAAGAAAAGCCCTAAGGAATCATTAAAAAGATATGAGAGCAATCAGGGAAAGTGGCAAAGGTTTCCAAACTGAAAAGGAAAGGGAAGACAAACTGGGACAGATTTTTTTGTAAAGAGCAAAAGCATCAAAATTATATTACACAGAGTCACAGAATCAAGTAGTTTGGAAGCGACCTCTGAGATCATCAAGGCCAACCTAAGACCTAACATGACCTTGTCAACCAGACCATGGAGCTAAGTGCCACATCCAGTCTTTTCTTAAAAACCTCCAGGGACAGTGACTCTACCAGCTCCCTGGGAAACCCATTCCAGTGCCCAATCACCATTACTGTGAAGAAATTCTTCCTAACACCCAACCTAAACCTCCCCTGGCACAGCCTAAAGACTCTATATAGCCATGAGAGAACCGTGGGTGTTCTGTCCTGGGGGATTTCAGGGACTAGAGAGAGACAAACCCCAACCTGCTGGTGGAGGGGGAGTGTGAGAAGAAAGTGACCTGGAGCAGAAGGTCACTCATTATGTATTTGGTTTCTTTTGCAAGAAATCCCTGGAGAAAAAGTTGTATGGGACAAGTTGAGGATTTGAAGAATCTGCCTGAGTCTGGGTTGGGTCTATCACAAACTGGTTGTTTAGCAGAGACAGCAGATAAGAGCTGTCTCTGAGGCTTAGAAATTTGGCTCATGTGCTTTCCACTATCAATATTCTGTGAGCTGCTAATAAAGGCATCAAGCCCTGCTACTGGACTAAGGCGTGCTGGTCCCAGACCCATGACTTCACTGTTTAGTCCAAAGAAAGGGAATGGAGGGTACAGAGGAGAGCAGGGAGAGCTTCCATGTACTCTGGACTGGGGAAATGGGGAAAGGCCAGGAAATTACTCCAGCTATGAAGCTAGAACAGCACAGGGTCTGTTCTCCGAGCCTGAGGCTGAATGTCACAGCTTGGCTTGCATCCACTCACCTTTTTTTCCCCTTCCCTCTTTCCACCCTCAAACCCAATATGCATGTGGTCAGATGCTGGTAGGGACAGTTCTTAACCCATGCCATCCCTAAAATGGTGTGTGGGTGATGTCTGGGGGAAGGGAGCTGGCACAGGCCAGATCTACACCGGGCAGTCTGTTAATGGGCAGGAGCACAAGCAGCTGGGTGCTCTGACCCTGCAGAAACACTGCCAAGATGGACTCAGACGGGGGATCTAGAATACAAAGCTGGTGGTTGGTGCTGCCTGAGGAGCTCAAACAGCCAGAAAAACCACAAGAGCAGAGGACAGATGTTGCACAGATGGCTTGGTGCAGTTCTTTGATTTGGTAGATCCTGATTTTGCTTTTTATGTGTGTTGGTGGCATTAGCCAAGGTCAAGAGGTAATTCCATGCCAGCAGGAGAAGGGAGCTCTCCCTGAGGTGCTGTGGATACTGGGTCCCTGCCCTTCCTTCCCCTTCCACTCGTGGCTGCCAGCTCCTGGGCTGGGAATGTTCTGGAGGTCAGGCTGCTCTCACTGCCCCTGACTTGGGCTAGACTGGATCACAGCCATGATCTCCTGACAAGGGAATAGCTCCCTGCCGTTCTCATTGCCACTTACTGGGCCATTCAGAGGCATGATTTTTTCCCCAGGGCTCAGCTCCCATTTAAGCACCTGCAGATGAGGGTCAAATTTCCTGAAGTGCTCATCAGGCAGCTGCCTCCCCTGGGACATTTAATCATATATTAAAAAAAAAAAAAAAAAAAAAGTATGCTGAACTGTTCAAAAAGTCCAGCCATTTGTAAGCGCATAGGAGCAAAGACTGTTCTTTATTTTATCCTTAGTGTTGGGCCCATGTCCTGATAATTACTATAAAATTAACTCCTTAATTTCCCCCTTCTAAGAACAGATAATTTTCTTTGTGTTTTCTTTGGAAGCTGAAGATGCTGATGGAAGATGAAGGCTTCAGATTCCCTTCCTATCTTGATGCTTGAAGAAGCTGTTTGCTCAATTGACACTACTGGCAAAAATTGAATTCCTGTTTTGCTCTGTGTTAACAATGGGTACTGGATCAAGAAGTGTTAATTTTGAAACATATATGAAAAAGACAGAAGTCCACCTAGAACAAACCCATTTATGTTTTAAAGGCAGGTTAACATTTTCTTTTGCACTGTTTGCTATCAGGGTGAGACAAGCATTAATTCTAATAACTAGCTTGCTGCTCAGCCACAAAATGATGAGTCTTTTTGTCTTAGAAAGGAATATTCAGTGACAAAAGCAAAGACTAAATAACCTAAAGCAACTATGTCCCATCTTTCAACCAAGAGATCACACAACTTAAAGACACTTGAGCTCTGCACACCTTCTTAAGTAGGGCTGGGTGAGTCAATGCTGCATGAGCAAAAATATTGTTGCCCTTGTTCTCGGGACAGAAGAGGTTGTTGCAACCTTCAGAGATGTAAACAGGGAGTAGGCTATGGTCAAAATGGACCATTCAGTCTGACTGTAGATGGTTGAAGTGGTCCAGATTTGCACTGGACTGTCGGGACTTCTTCTGGGCACAGCTTGAGAGGACACAGGGGAGTGATATGATGCAGCAGGGCCACATTGCCTTCTTTGGTCTATTACTGAGATGTTGCAAGAATTTGGCCAGATCACTTCTCAATTTCTGGCATCAGTTTCTCTGCCAATAAAACAGGAATGATGCCATCAGCTCCAAGATGGAGGTTAGAAAGCACTAATGAAGAGCTGTCTGCAATTACATCCAAATTTAGAAGGAAAATGGGCTCTTGTTCCCTAGGACCTAATGTAATAAATAAATAAATGGTGCAGTCTTGGCTTTATTGCCAATTCTATCTGATTAGATGGAACTTAATTTCTGACATTTTTTCCGCTGGTGGCTGTATTATAAAGGCACCCCACAGAACCAGCTTGACCTCTGGGTTCCTCATAATTTTCCTGGGTATGAAGTTACTCTCTTACAGAATTAGTTTCCTCAGCATGCCTTTGTGGGGCTGGTGCTTTAAATCAGGCAGACACAAGCTGCTGTAGCCCCGACACGGTCATTTTACAGCTGGCTGCTGTTTGTCGTCTCTCTCTCTTTCCCAGCTGCCAAGTACTGTTCTACCTTTCTCATTGCTGTGGAGATGACATTATCTTACACTGGAGAATTTCCCTGACATAGAGTTGCTTTGGATAATGTTTGTGTACAGATGATGTTTATAAAAGCCAGGGGGCAATTTACTTACAGCAGTGGGCACCATTGCAACATGTAAAATCATCGTACACAAATACCATTGACTAAATGGCTCCCTTCCTTCTCATAATTCATTAGCAGAACAGGTTACCTGGGGATGGGAGGGAATCTCCATCACTTGGAGACTAAATCAGCCTGACTGTCTTTCCAAGGAGCGTGCTCTTGCCGAATTGCACGGCACTGGGCTGGGTGAGGGCATTGCCAGGGAGAGCTGATGGGCTCCCTTACGCAGCTGGGCACACGAGACAACCGTGGTGAGCTCGCTGGCCTTAAAGCCTGAAAATCCACTGCTGCAACACTGCCTGTTCCAACACAGAAATCAAAAGACTGATGGATAAAATATGTCCCTCGTTCTTTCTGAAATCTCTCCAAAGGCCAGGCCTGTGATATGGATTGGGCATGCCAGTCTGCTACAGAAATGGTAGATCCACCTTGCATGGAAAACTTAATTACTTTCCCTGCCTGGGCCCCTTGACTTTTTATTGTCTGTGGAAATCTGAGTAAATACTGTCTTGGATTGATGACAGTGGAAAAGAGCTTTCTCCAGCCAAGAAGAAGGAAAGACAGTGTTCAGCCAAAGTCCTTCCTCTGAATGCACTACTCTCCCAAATTCAGCTGCTGCCCATGGCCTGAGGAGAGGTTGCAATGCCTTACCATGAAACCTCTGCTTTGAAGTAGTTTCCCAAGCTCCTTTTCCATATTCATCATGGGGCTTCTTTATCTCAGCAGCCCAGTCTGACCACCAGTGACCACCTTATTTACTTGTTGGATGTCAATCCCGCTTGGAAAGCTCATGTTAGCATGAGGATGGATATTTGCATCAGCCTGGTGCTGCATGAAGGTGGCAGAAAGGAAGATCAGGACTAGAAGTCAACAGTACCACTCAGCTTTTAAACACACAAACATAATGAAAATATTAAGAGAGATGTCCCCTTTTAGATGATCTTGCACTTTAGCTGGGACTATAAAAGTGCCTGCTTATGATAAGAAGTTGCTTTTATTATTGACCATCTATTATCTGTGCAAGGTTTATACTCAATGTTGTGCGAAGAACAATGAAAATATTTATGGTTGGGAATACTTGTTTTATGCTCTCAATGATGTCAGTAGCCACCCACTCTCCTTTGGTGCTGCCTTGTCAGTAAATTCATCAGGGCAGGGGAGTGCCTGGTTAGCACTGGTTACCACAGCAAAACTCTGACCTCCTGACTCCCAGTGATGGATAACCTCCTCATCTCAGGTATAAAATCTCTTTACCTCTGGACAGTGATAAAGAGGGTGTGTAAGAACTGAGGTAAACAGATTCCTCCTCCCTAGAAATATTCAGATCAGGCTCTGGGAAACTTGGTCTGGAGGAAGGTGTCCCTGCCCCTGGCAGGAGGGCTGGAACTACGTGATCTTTAAAGGTCACTTCCAACCCAAACTGTCTCTATGTCTGTATCTCTACGATGATTCTATGACAGTCATTTCAGGTTGGTACTGCATGTGGTGCAGGTGATCAGCAGCTGTGGCCCCACTCTAAGCCTGCCTCAGCCCTGGTGCCTGGGATTGGCAGAAGCTGGTGTCTTGTTCCATGACTCCTGGCAGCCTTCCTTGCTGGTGGATGTAAGGGACACTTGTGTTCACCCTGGTGCTGACCCCTGTAAGATAAACTTCTGCAGCCCAAGCCTTCAGAGAGGTGACCAGAGAACCATTCC
The DNA here is from genome assembly GCF_021018805.1 of Prinia subflava. Classification (NCBI taxonomy): domain Eukaryota; kingdom Metazoa; phylum Chordata; class Aves; order Passeriformes; family Cisticolidae; genus Prinia; species Prinia subflava. Next base: position 14,113,610 of record NC_086247.1, read on the forward strand.
ATGTACCCCACTCGCCCCAGGCTCTCTGAAATGTTCCTGTATTCACTGGTTTCAAAAATACAGGCCAGGAGCAGAGTGTCCCCCACTGTAGCAGGAAAGTTCTGTGCTGTAGCTGATAAAGACTCTGCAAGATCAACTTCCTTGGTCTCCACAAAGCTCCTGGGATGTGAGGAGCAATACAACTCTTACTTGCATAAGTTAGGAACTTGCCTGTGCCGGGGCACAACTGGGAACATATTCATAAGACCAGCTCCACCACATTTTTGTGTCTGTCAGTACTTCCCTGTGTTGGGTTTTGTAGATCATTAATAACTGTGTCATTGCCTTCTTGCACAGCCAATATAAATTAGCATAATCCATTTTCACTTAACATAGCCCTCAGAAGACAAAGATTTCAGCAGTCATGTTTGTTATCCTCCCTTAGGCAAAATGCTAAAATCAAGCTTGAAATTGAAGAATTGAAAAATCACCTCCCGGAGCTTAACATGGTGGTTACAACACAAGAATTGGTTGTAACCATGGATTATGGGTCAACTGCTTGTGCAGTGCAGGAGAATCTTCTGGTTTCTGGTAGCTGTCCCAGTTCATTTGACTCATGTGGTTAGATCAGGCAAATGTTAGTTTTTCTCTAGGAGGACAGGAACAAATAACCTCAAATTGAGCCAGGGCAAGTTTAAAGTGGATATTAGGAAAAATTTCTTCACCAAAATGGTTGTCAAGCATTGGAACTGACTGCTCAAGGAAGTGGTGGAGTCACCATCCATGGAGGTATTTTAAAAGTGTCTAGATGTGTCAATTAGGGACACGGTTTAGTGCTGGCCTGGGCAATGCTGGGTTAAGGGTTGGACTTGATAACCTTCAAGACCTTTTCAAAACTAAATAATTCTATGATTCTATACATAGCAATTTCTGTCCAGTTCACACCCCTATATTTCAGCTGCTTCCTTTTGCTGCTCAAAATCATCCATTGAAATGTGCACTTAGTTAAAAGACCTGTGGTGTCAGATGGGACACCAGCCCCTTCTTAAGTACTGAAGAAGGCATGTCCTAAGTGACATTGGACCAAATCTGTGTAGCTCTTACAGGGACTGATTCTGTCTCATTAATTAGGCCTTCTGCTTGCATGATACCAATTCTTTTAGGTCCTTGATTGCCTGCCTCTGTACTCCTAACTTGCAGGCCCCTTTGTCTGTCCAGCAGTAATTTTCCCTCTCTGCTATTCTGTGCCAACAAATTATAAATAAAATAAAAAGCCTGGGGTTAAGAGGAAAATGTCCTGATAACAAATATTCCTGTTAGCTCAAATAATCTTGGAATTAATAATATTAGTCTCCCCCATTTGCACAGACTGGCTCCACAGCACAGAACAACAAAGACTTGTGGTGTAATCCTCCTATTGGTATCTGTCCTGCAGCATGTGTAGTTATCCCTTTTATATGACTGGGAGAAAGAATGTGCAAGAAAGAGATCAGAGAGGCCACAGGTCTTGCTCAAGAATTCAGTGGTTTGTAGCAGGTGTGTGTGGTTCCCATCTTCCTTTGCCTTTCCCTTTTACTCTGTCCCTAGGTGACACAAGCAAAGTTGCTTTCCATAAGAAAATATGTGGGTTTGAATGGCTGTGTCTGGTCTCCCCCATGACCCACCTCAAACTTGTTTCTTTTGCATCTTGGCATTCACAAGCACTTCCTAGACTCTCTCCCACAGAGCATTTAAAGCCTTTTGCTCTCTAAGGATTATCCTTTTATCAGCAAAAGTAACCTGCAAGCCCCACTGCAATAAGTAAGGGGAATCCAGCTGATTTAGAGAGCATTTTGTTAGGTGATGAAAGGGGAATAACAGATGAGGAAGATCACATGCAGCAGGATTGGGAAGCTCAGACTGGGGTCTTCCCAAGAAATGTCTTCTGTTATGAGATGTGCTACAGGATTTCTTCTGTCTAGGACTCTCATTTTCTTGAGACATTTTGAGGAACAAAGCTGCAGAGTGCTACAGAAAGCCTTTGTTTCTTTGTTCTTAAGCTATGGAAGGAAGCTCAGGAAGCTGAACTGTTCTGACCCTTGGCCAGGAGCTGAACACATGGTGCTGAGATTATTTTGCAATATTGATTGTGTGTTTGGCAGTACTAAATCTTCTGCTTGCACATAAACCTTCTCACTCTTGTTTTCGTGTCTTGATCCAAACCCCTCACTCTGCTCTCAGACTGGCAAATGTTTCCATCTAACTCAGTGGGGTCCAAACAGTAATGGACTCTGAAAAGGCTTTAAAAGCCAAAGCTTTACTGAGACAGTAAGAAAGACGAGCAGCAAGGTGCCCATACAGTGACTTATCCCATCACTGGCAGCAAACACAAGGTCACAGCGATGCCGTGGCTTTTGTGCCCTGCCAGGAACACCTGGTGTCCCGTTGTCTGGCAGCAACAGCCTGTGCTGCACATGCCTTTTGGAAGAGGTGGGAGCTGTGCTGTCCCTTGGCTCCAGGGTGGTGGGAGGAGCAAAGGCCACCTTACACTGACAGGGCTCTGCCCACACCGCCTCTGCCAAGCTGCGGACACAGTGCTGGCAGTCTGTCCGTCCCACCACTGGCACTGGTCGGAGGCAGCAGCCAGGGCATCAGCAGAATGCCTTTGTGCCAATATTGGCCATGGGGCAGAGTGTCAGTAGGCCACTGCCTGGTGTCTACAAAGACATTGCAAAGTGGCCTGTTACTATATTTGGCACAGATATCTCTGAGTCCATCATTCTCAGCTCATCTGGAATAATCGTCAGCAGTGATAGTATCAACTCATCTCTACTCCAGCCCACCTCCTTCCCTTCCATGCCCTGTGCAAACAGAGGAAGAAGGGTCAAATGCTCTTTACTCTTGTGACCTGTCATTTACATTTACCCAGCGCTTTACACTGCAGCATCTCGAAGCCCTTTGTGTCACTACAGTAAGCAGGTTTTTTCCTCCACTGTGCAAATGAGGAGAACAGGAATGACAGGGACAGCCCTGGGCAGAAGTGGGGCCAGAGAGCTGAACGTGGCTCCTTTCTGATCTTGCAGGAAGAAAAAAACACCATCGGGTTCAAGTGGTCCAGTCAGCATCTGTGACATCCACCACGTAACATGCCACAGATGGAGGTGGGACTCCATCTCCATGTCTCCTCTGAAACCTCACCAGCCCTCTTCCCTTTCCTGACTGGTGCTCCACAGTCCAATGCACTCCCATATTTTCATCCCTCAGTGTTTGGGGTGTGTGTGGAATATTCCCTAAGGCAGCAAGTCAAGCACAGTTTGTTAAGCACGATGTGCTCTTTGACAACTCCTGTGTCGTGCCATGTGGCAGGAAACCCTTTCTCACAGTTGTAAGTATCGGCCCCATAAACAATCCATGTGCTTAGTCAGGGCCTCACTTTACTTCAGTTACTCCTGTCATAAGCAATATTCTTTTAATATTTACAGTGTTTTTCTGGTGCTTGCATTCATATTCCCTCAGAAGAAGAGCTGTCTTTACCAATGTACTGTACTAACATTCCTATACTGAATCCTTCAAAAATATTGACTTTTCAGAACAAAGTGGAAGAAGTCCAGAATTGCATGAATCAATGATGTAGGCATATTTACTGAAATTCTCTTGGGCAAGGGCTGACACATCTAAAGATTCACTTAAAAAAATTCTGGCACATTATGATCTTATTGAATAAAAATTAGTCTATCCAGGAAAACAGTACAATCCTGTTAAGTATTTTCAGATCCTATGGGACAAAGGTGTTCTACAAAAGCAAGATGATGTTTATTAGGACTGAGCTGGATTAAGATCATGGAGTATGAATAGCTCACTAAACAGTTCATATGTTAAAAAGAGACAGAGAAATAGCAACCACAGTTTATGCTCTACAGTATAAACCAGTGACAGGAAATTCTTGTGCTGCCTTGGAATTACACTGAGAATATAACCAGTCCTTCAGCTGAGACCAACTCTCTAAAGGCATGTGCAGTGCACATGGCAAAAATTAGGAATGATGCTTTGAAGGTGCAGGGCTGCAGCTTTAATCGGGTGCTTTAGTCCTTCTGTCATTTCAGAGAATCCTTTGCTCGTAGGTCAGCACTGCTCAGCACAGGCAAGGTGCCCTGCACTGTTTTCCTGTTCTGAAAGTACCTGAAAAGTGTCCTATTTGTAGGCCTATGGACCCATTTGATGTGGGGTTTTGAAGGCATATGGGAAATCCTGGAGATATCCCAAGGAGGTGATGTAACATGAGGATGAGGAAAAAGGAGGAAAGCACTGACAAGAGTGGGGAGGATCAGGACTATTCAGTGCCTTGCCCGTGGCAGAAGTTAAGATTCACCAAGGAAGAGGTTGCTGCTGACAGAGGGAAAAAGCTCTGCTCTGTCCATGTTAAAGCACCATCCTTGCAGGTGGGAGGATTGTAGAAGTCCCAGTCACATATTAGTGCCTGTGAAGTTTTTAGTGAAGAGGTCAGAGACAATTTTTGTTCTCCTTTACACCTTGCTTGCATGCAGGCTGGTTCTGGATCCAGCTGCTGGTTCCCAAGGCTGGAGTGAACTCACTCCATCCCCTGCCCTAAGTGCAGAAGTGTGCCCACATTGTTGGGAGGGCCTTTTTCTGATGGGGCAGCAGCTGTAGTTTGAACAGCCATTTTCTGTCTTCTCCACTCTATGTACAATTACTTTATGAGCTTGCAGCTAGATCATGTGGATGAATTAACATATAGGACTAAACACAAAGGCATTTACTCCTTTAAAACAATGCAGTTCTCTCCTCAGTTGAGGAACCTTCAATGTCTCTTAGTGTTCTTTCGGCTTGTGCAGGTATCTCTGAGCTAATATTCAGTCTCTACTCTCTTTTTATCCTTTAAAACCTTCATACTACAATGTACTGTATTCCTGACTCAAAAGCAATATCCACTATGCAAATTATTGGCAGAAAGAGATCATTTTGTATCCAAGGTCAGCACACATTTACACTGAATTCATTATACGGCAATTGGCTTGGAAAGTCTTTTGAATGCTAAGATTGTTTATACAGTTTTTATTTCTTTATCTTATGCAGAGCTGGACTTACACCTAAAAAGATACTTTGATGTTTTAATGGAAGTCTCTAGTCATTTTCCACAGAGAATTGGAAAGAAATAGGAGTGCTGAAAAGGACTCTCTGTCCCTTCCTATTGCTCTCTCTGAATCTGCAAACAACCCAAGAGCAGCTGGCTGCACATACAGCCCGGCTTTTGCAGAGGTACAGCAGGCAGGTGTAAAGGAAAGCCCGTGACTTTAGATCAGACCCTCTCCACCAGTGGCTGCAGTCACATCCCCTGGTCACTGTGATTCACTGTGTCAGGCAGGATCTGTCATGGCAAATAATATGGGTGATGCTGGTTGACATGTTGTGTCATCTGAGGAATCTGGAAAACTGTAACGTGACAAAATTCCTTCTTTTTTATTAGTTTTTTTTTTTTTTTCCTTTTTAGGGAAAGAATTTGCATCTTATCAAAATGAGAAATTTCAATAGCATCCCACAGAAAATTAAAAAAAAAAAATCATTCCTAAAAGCCAGTCAGTTTGAAAGTAATCAGCAATTTGTGCCAGAAAACTCTTCCACTGGAAATATTGTTTACTGACTGTACATGAAACTTAGCTGAGTAAAAAGTTCCTTCTGTCTGAGGAATTAGAAATCAGACTATGTAAGAAAAATGACTTCCTGGTCACACTTTACGTAATCATTTCATGGTGTTTGACTGCCCCAAAACAGTCTATCTTTAGCAGGATCATTATGAGCTATTGGATACTGAATTAACAAAATGCCAGCTGTATTCTGATGGTAGAAGGCTGTAAATCAATAGTGGCTGGAAATAAAAAGTGTTGTCCAATAGCTGGATGACGAAAATGAGAGCTCACATGTTTGTACGCTTCACTCAACCTGAGCTCCTGATTCCCATTGTGACCTTGGGCAATCTTTCGACCTCCTTGCATTTTGTACAGTTTTACTGCATAATTGAGAAGCAGCAAGGCTTTGCTAAGCCCAGATTTATGTATCAAAATCTTGTATATTTGGGGAAACTGATTTTCAGAAAGATTTCCTACTTCTACAGTTGTCCTAAGCAAACAATTCTTTAGGGTGTGTTATGGGTTAGCACTGGCTAGATGTTAATGTACTCATGAATATATGTTTTTTCTTTAACAACTCCTGTGGGATGTGATCAGGAACAGAGCAGAGCAGGCTTAAATCTTGAAAACAAAAAAAACCTTAAAACTTTATTACATTACATAAGAACAGAGACAGAAAACTCTTAAACACACACAGAGACAGAAATAAAAACTTCTCAGAACATTTCTTCTTTTCTCCTAGTTTCTACCCCCCACACATTATTCTCCATAGGCCAAACCTTTGGGTTTTAAATCAAACAATCACCACTCAAAAAAACTATTCTTCAATTCAGCAAGGGAGAGAGGAGTCTCTCTCGCACCACAGACTGTTCCTCAGAAAACACGGGTCCACCCCTTATGTGTTTCCATGCCACCCGTGGCACCGCCCGGAGAAGTCTGCCAGGGTGACTCTCTCTTTTTCCTATGTCCAGCGCTCTCACCGCTGTCCATAGTCTGAAGCTGCATACAGGGCTCTTTTAAGGATACTTGCATGCTGAGCTGTCCCCTTTTTACCCAGGGGCCGGGGTTCCAGGAGCAGGTCTGCCCTGAGGGCAGAGGGTGCCACCTCACCTTCCCCTTCTTTTCTCTGCTCGCTCCACTCTTCAAGTGCCAGTCACTGTAACAAAAGCAGGGGCAGCTGTATTTACCCAAAATGCAGTTTATGTTCAAAAGAGACTTAAGTTCAGTCTATAGCTAACATTATGCAAGAAAAGTCTAGCTCAAAAGCCACTCCTCTTCAATCTCTGCCCATCTGGGTTTTTTTCATTTCCTTTTATCATCTCAGTCCCAGGCTGCTTCCCTCTCTCCTCCGAAACCACCAGTCATGAGAATCAATGTCTAAGAAAAGTTTCTTTCTGCCAAGCAAGGGTTAACAGTTTCTAGCTCTCGGCAGGGCTGCAGGCTCAGGCACTCCCAGGCTGGGCAACTCCTACGTGGCTGGGCATCTTCTCCCAGAGGGGAGGGGAAAAAGTGAACACACACAGAAAGCACTTCCACAGTTTTCCACCCCTCTATCCTGGACAGGGCAGCTCAGTTCCAGTCCTGTCCACTCTCTTCTCCCCCTGGGCCCCAGCGTACTTAATTTCCACCGCGTGGTTGTCTTGAGCCCGGCCACGTGGCTTCCCCCTCCCCCACTCAGCCCAGAGCTGAGCAGGGGAGATGTTTCTACTGCTGAAACCAGAACCCAAAAGAGACTAAACCCCCCTAAAGTCCTGCTTTTAACTCTTTGTGTCCTCAGAGGCGTGTCCAAACCTCCAAGTGACCAATCCAGGTGCCAGCAGAAAAGCTGATCACTGATTAGCCTGCCCACATCCCCCTGGAAAAATTGACCTCCCCCTGCAACCACAACAGGGTGCTATCCAGTTTCTAAAATGGGAGTCGATGTAAAAGAAGGAAGATACCAAGAACAAATATTAGAGAAGATGAGCATGTAAATACCGTAATCTGCCATACTAAAAGAGAATTCCTCTCCTGGAAGGATGTCTCCTTGAATGGGTGCAGCCATGCAGAGCTGCATTAACTCCATCTGGTCTGGAACCTGCTTAATAAGTCAGTCATTTGTTGCCCATATATTTTACATGAATCTCTGAAGGACAGAATATAATAATGCAGGCCCAGACGTGAGCAAAAGGGGCCTGACTTGTTTGTCCTGCACAGGCATAGTCGGAGCAGCAGCTTAGCTTCTAGATGCTTCAGAGACGTAACAACCCCTCTTGATACCCTCTTGCCTGGATGTTCCATGCAGGAAGTTATAACTGGAAAAACTGCTGGAGAAGAGTGAATGCAAGCCAGAACATTTTCCACTGAAAAACAACAGGGCAGAGAGGGGAAAAGAAACTGAAACGAGATATTCTTTGTCCTGGCTACAATTCACAGACATTATAAAAAAAGAGCACCTGAAAAATCTGGGATATATGGGTCTAAAAGTTGTGTTTATGCTTAAATTTTGTATTTCTAGTTTTTTTAAAAAAATCATTGGACAATACTGTATTACATGATTAATGGATTATTCACTAATTTCTTAGCTTCTTGTTAGCCAAGAAGTGTGTTACAGCTAATCTGAAGCAGCTGTTTAGGGAAGGCTTGGGACAACACATGATATTTTCAATATTCAGATAAGACAGAGATTGTCAGTCCATAGCATCTAAGGAGCTCAGTTATCCAAAACTTCTTTTTAAAAACAAGCAGGGGACTTGAGTGCTCTTTCTGTGATTTACTCACTTCTCCAAATGTGGAAGGTGTCAGCCATGACAATAATTAGTGATTTATGTTAAAGTTGGATAATTTGCCAAAAAATACCAGGTACTCTTGTGCTGTGGTGCAGGCCAGGCAACACAATCCTTCTTTTCCACCCTGTAAAGTGGAGGTTTGGTGTTTGTGTTATGGGTCCTGCTGGGGGTCTCTGAAAAAAAAAGATAAAATACTAATATGCTGTTTGAGGGTCTCTGGTGTATTGCATGGGGCCCAAAGGAGATGTGGGTCCTGCTGATGTGAAGCCAGTGTGGAACAGGGACCTGGCTGGTGAGCTCCAGAGACTGCACTGTGGGCGTGCAGTGGCTTTGCACTGCTGGCTCAGGGAGTCAGCAGCTGTGGTGGAGGCTGCTAAAACAGGGCAGTGACTCCCTAATGTCCTCTGTGCCTTTGGTGCTGCTGAGTGCCCCACATCCCACCTGGCCAGTCTGCACGGAGGGCTCAGAGCACACTGCTCTCTGCCCAGGTGGCTGGAGCCTCTTGCAGGATCACTTTGTTTTGAGAGGGAAATGTGAATTTGAGAAGAGCTCCTCTCATTTGCTTTGCTGTAGGTTTTTCACTTATTTCACTGAGGCAGAAAGGTATTCCCTCAGTCTCCCAATATTTGAGACATCTATGAAATGAAAAAGTAAGACTTTCAAGGAGTCAAAGAGTAAGTTTGCCCCAACTTTATCTAAAACTTTAACTAAATCCCAGTTTATTGTTATAGGAGATCACAGGCAGCAATGTGAAAGAAAACTGGAAAAAGAAGACCAAACCCTTGTATTCAAGGGATCCCAGTAGCAGTGAGGATAGTGCCTTCAGACAGCAGAGGAGGATGCTGGAGCTCTGCGGAAGGAAACTTCCTTGACTTTAATGTCTTACGACAAACAAGAGCCATTCAACATCAAAAACACAAGCAAAGGACCTCTATTTTCTCCACAGCTCAAACTGACTTGCAGGTGGCTTCAGACCACAACCATCCCAATACTTCTTGAACCTGTAACACTTGGCAGTGGTGTCTGTTCAGGATAGCTGTATATAGAAAAAAGGCTTTAGAAATATTAGTCCAGATTCACTCTTGCCCTCAAAGTGCCATGAGAACAGTGAATAAAAGGAATTTACTACCTTGGGAATAATGTAGATTTTGACGCTAGATGATGTTTCCAGGTTAAATTAATCTAGTTGCCTGTATTACTTTGAGAAGTGCTAAGACAAGGGAGCACTGAGATGGAAACTATGACAGCAGTGGAAGCAGGGAACAGACTTCAAACACGGGAGCAGAGGGCTGTGGATGGAGAATATGGTTTCCAGTTAAATTTTCTGAAATATCTGTGTTTCTATCATCTGACTCTTTATCACTGTTTTGTACAAATGGGAATTTGACTGTAGGAAAAGGGTCATGTGTGTCTTTCCTCCACCCTTGTCCCAGACAGTGACCTGCATGGCTGTGACTAATTTGACACTTCCTCTTTGTTAAAATAGGATCTCCTTAAATTATTTTATGTAATTTTTAATTTTTGAAATTAGATTTCAAAGCTGCCTCTTTTTTTGTTAAGTGATAGAGAAAAAAAAATCCTATTTCAGTTTTTACCCACTTAATTCTTTTTCCTTTTGACAGGAAGGCAGATGTAAATAAGCAATGCTGAGTGTTTGCCTAAGAGGAACACTTTTTGATTATTTTTCTTTCCTTGTTTATCTCATTGAAAGGGAGAAGGTCATCACTGTCTTACACAAAATCAAATTTAGACTGGAACGTCTTTCTTTAGGAAATAATGCTCACTCTTTTTCCCAACTTCTTTGTGCCTACCCACTCTTTATTTCACTCTTTCAAAGGAGAGAATTTACTAAATAAAACTTGTGGGTATTTCTGGACTGGGTTCTAGTTTTTCATTCAGTAAAAGGATTTAATTATATTTTTTTCAGTTAATTAAAGGTATAAAATAGCTCCATCTTCAATATCTGATTTATTTTTCCTCTCTAAAGTCTGGCCATGATTAATTTTTCTCTAATTCTAGGCAATCCTTTCAGATTGAAATTCCTTACTTAAAAAAAGAAAAAAAAAAGTGTTCCTACACATTTGTCAGAATAAAACATATATCTGTGACACTAAGATTCTATAGTGGACCCCAGTGTGTGCTTTGAGAGACTGGCAGTGAATCCTTGACCTCTAAGGTAGGATGTGTAGGCAACAGGTGAGTGAGGATTGCCTTGGACAGAAGTTAAGCTCTCAGTGTAATACAGTGACAGTTCCCCTTCAGCTTCCCTCCAGCACTGACTTTTGTACCCTTCTTGGGGTTACAAACCAAAAGCTGAGCAGGACAACATTCCACCTATTCTTTCTTGATCAGTTCTGTTTCTGCTACATCTTTTTAGAAATGAGGTGACCCAATGTAATTTTCATGACAATTTTAGGGTTTTTTCTTTTTCGCCTTTTTACTCTTTGTAATTCTCCCCTAACTGGAAAGTTTCAAAGCACATTAAAGGTGTTTCCCATAGTAGAACTTTTCAGTGACTTTTCTGCAGTGTAGCCTCTTGGTAGATCACTGCAAAGCTGAGTTTGCTTCTCCATTTACTAATATTCTGCTCTATGACTTCATGGGAGATCTTTAACTCCTTTCTTCATCTGTGCAATGAGAATAGTGATTGCTTTTCACCTTTAACAGTGGGAACGTGAACCACTCCAGCTGGATTCAGCATTAGTACTTTGCTTATGACTTCATTAATCTGAAGTTTAGTTACTTTTACATAAATTTCTTAAAGCTTCCAGGCTTTGCATTAGTTTTACCGATTGTTATCTCAGTAGTATCCTTGCATTCTTTTCCTCCACACTATTACTGTTGCTGTGAAACTGCAAACATGACATGGCCATGACAGATCAGATGTTCAGCTCTCCTAGTCTGAGCCTGCCAGCATTGCTCTCTGTACATTTCACCCAGGGGTTTTCCCATTCAGCACAAACATACAGAAAATGCAAAGAAATAGTTTGTAACCTACACAATAAACAGCTCAAGGAATAAAAACCAGTCAGAACCAGAGATTTGAAAAATGGGCAGAGAAAGCTGACCCCTGGCTGCAGCACTGGTCCAGTCCTGCTCTTACTGAAACAGTGACTTTGATTCCCCTGGAGCTAACCATTGATAAACCAATATATATAGATTTTTTTTGCTATGTATGTGGATGTCTACCCACAAATGAACCAAGGTATCTACTCACACTGCTTCCCTTCAAGCAGCCAGAGCAGGCTCATATTTTTCCTTTGCTTTCTTGCTCTTCTCTCTTTTCTCTTCTGGTTTTCTCTAGGCAGAAATTCTTTATCAATTGTGAAGGACTGCAGCCCTCATCCAGACTTCATTTCAGCCCTTTGCTCTTTACTCGATTTGTGAATAGAGAACCAAATTTATCTCCCCTTGTTATTATTTAATTCTGAGATTAGATTGCATTGGTTTGCAAGGCACTTGAGGTTGTAGATTTCAGGAGAGGTGGCACACAAAATAAATGTATATTGACTTGGCAAGGCTGAGGATATCTCATTGATTCCAGTGTTCTGTGTATTATTCTCTGTCTGCTCCATGCTCAATATCTCCTAGCTTTTCATTCCTTTTTTTTTTTTTAATTGCTGTTACATGTTTAATACATGTCTTCATTGTGCTGCCCACAACGATGCCTGTATCTTTTTCCTTGACAGTAACAACTAATTCAGAGCCCATAAATGTTTACAAGTACTTTTAAACTGTTTCCCACAAACCACATGCCTAGGCTGAGTTTCACCTAGTATGCTACTGCCCAATTGCCTAGTTTGGTTTAGTTCATTTGAAGCTCCTTACAGTCTCATGTCTTAGCTAGGCTGAACTATTTTTTTTTTCATCAGCATGTTTTATTCCTTCCCTTTTCCTTTCTGCAGGTTAATGAATGTGTATTTTTATTACACTTTTGTGATGAGCTGCAGTGAGATATATGGCTGTTTCTTTGAAAGGGAAATGAGACAGCTGTCTATTGAGAATGACCCCAGTGTTGGGTTATAATCTCTGGACAATGCTATTTGTTGATCTCCTGGGAATGGGTTTATTGACTTCTTTTTATGGCATTTTAAATTGCAATTATTTACAGGCATAAGAACACATGGTTTTTCTTGATCTGCATTTATCTGAAGATCAAGCAGCTTCTTATTATTGTGAATGTAGCCTGACAAAGTCCCTGCATTACTGGAATAAATGTTTTTCACCCATTTTATGGATAGAAATTGAAACCACTCAGGAAAAAAGATTACAAAAGATAACAGGAAAGAGGTTTACCCATCCCAGTCTCTTAGGCATGTAAAGCAGTAATACTTTTATGATACTTTTCCAGCCTTCTGCAACTTGTGTTTCTCAGGGATTTTCACAGGTAGTGTCAGTATTTGTTGTCTCTCCATGGCAAGCTTTTAACCCAGGAAAAAGAAAACTCTCATAAAAAATAGTGGACATTTTCTGAGTGTTTCCTGCCCTGGTGGTTTCTTCTGCTGGTGAGGTTCTCTGGGTAGTTTCTCCACCAAAAGGAAAATTGTTTTCAGGTCCAGGCTTGGCCCACAGGTCTCTACTGAAGAGAACATGCTATGAACACATCTATGTATGTTCAACACAGCCATCATCATCCTGCCCTTGGCTCCAGGGCAGCTGTCTCTGTATGGTAAACACTCCCAGGGCTGGACTGCTGGTTGTCCGTATTTTTACATCAGCCAGGGAGGAAATTACATGGCTTTAACCAATGGGGAGAAATTTCCCTGCTCCAAATCTGCACAGCAAGCCAAGGACAGTACTGGTAGAAGCAGCTTTTCTGGCTTTAGTTGTAGGCTCTACCCTTGCTCCTTTTCTCCTCACTTGCTGGTTAATCTCTGTTCCTAATCTCGTCTTTAATTGTCATTGCTGCTATTTCACTTGCCAGAGACTCTCACTGGGTTTATTCTTTATCATGTCTAAGTTTTTCCAGGATCTAGAAGGGCCTTCCATTGTGGCCTTCTCAGCTTGCTTGCTGTCAACCCCTACAGATCATACGATTGCAGGATAATTGATGCTGAAAGGAACCTCAGGAGGTTTCTGGTCCAAACTCAGCTCAAAGAAAGGCCAGATCTGAGATCAGATTAAGTTGCTAGGGCTTTATCTGGTTTAGTCTTGAAAACTTCCCAGGAGGGAGACTGCACAAGTTGTTACACAAACAATATGTTCCAATATCTGACTGTCCTCTTGGGGAAAAAGTGTTTCCTGATACCCTGGTTAACCTTTCATGTTCAGACTTATGCCCAGTGTCTCTCATCTGCCCAGCATCACTGTGAAGAGCTTGCTCATCTTGATGGCCTCCTCAGTGCTGGCAGGCTGCTAAAATGTCCTCCTGAATCCACCTCTTCTCCAAGTTGAACAAATCTAGCATTCCAGCTCCTAACATTCTTTCTTCTCCACGTTTTCAATATATTTCTTGTACTGAGGAACTCAAAAGAATACAGTGACCAGATGTGGCCCAGCAAGGGCTGAGTGGGAGGAGAGTCCCTTCCCACAAGCTCCTGGCTGTGCTCCCACCAGCAGAGCCCAGGATGTCATTGGCCACCTCTGCTGCCAGGGCACACTCCTGATGCACAGGCAGTGCTCTGTCTGCCAGGAGCCTTCAGAGTCCTTGCAATGAAGCCAGTCAGCCCCAGCCTGCCTTGGATGGAGCACAACCCATGAATCACTCTCCTCTGAACACAACCCATGAATCACTCTCCTCTGAGCACAACCCTCCAACCCACCCAGCTGGCTACCCACCCATCCACACCACTGCGTCCTCAGGTACAAACCTTGTCAGAGACACTGTCAACAGCCCTGCTAAAGCTGACATAAGAGTTATCCACTGATTATCCACTGTACACAAACACAGTCATTTGATCATAGAAAACAATAGATTTGATCAGAAATTATTCACATTCAGGAAATCCAAGATGACTTGGTTATAAGGGATTCCTTACTGTGCTCTTCCCAATGAATGGGATGGGACCTGTTGAGCCCCAGAAATGTTTTCAGAATCTCATTGCTTTATCATTTTTTATTCGTTGACCTTGAGTTCACTTTTGAGTTTCTTTTTTCTCATTCAGGAATGTGCATTTCTCTCTTTGACAACACTTCATCCTCCCCCCTCATGAACAGTGAAGGAAGTTGATTTAATTTTTCTGTAATGTCTACCTGCTTTGGCATCTAGTCCTGTGCCTCTGGGAGACACAAATGATTCCTTTATTGACCTCATCTTCTTTATATATTTGAAAAAAGTTTTATTACTTACTTCAAGTTCTTATGTAGTCTTCATTTCACCCTTTCATTAGCTTTTTCTGTTTGTTTGGTGTAGATTGTTTTTGTTACATGCATCACCCCATGTTATATGATTTCTCTGTCCTCCTTAGTACAGTACCTGCTGGGTTTAATGATTTACATTATTATCTTTGATGACTTTTTGTTAAATCTGAATTTCCTGCAGTTCAGCTAGCAGGAACACAAAAACATTCAACTTCATTTTTTGCATCACTTTTTTCTTTTCTGGGTTTCTAATATTGCTGTTCTCTACAATGCTCATTACTGGCAGTCTCATACCCATATGAGGAAACCTGCAAATACACAAGATTCCATTTTCTTTTTAATCCTGCTCCTCCCTCCTCTATGGGGAATACAGGAGCAACGAAGCAACCCAGGACATGTGGGCCCCAGTGAGAACCTTGTCAGGGTGCAGCACTGCAATCTATTTAACATACACGTGACACCTCAGTTAGTCATGGCTGTGGTACTCTCTGTCCAACGCCTTCCTGCCAGGAAAGCCCTCTGAGGAGGAAAGCACTATTTCATCCACTCCACAAACATCTGAGAAAGACAAGACTGAACAACACATCCAGGTGTTTGTTGGGAGACCAGATTTAATGCTCTGTCTCCTTTGGGACGTGCACAGTGTCCCTGAATCCATGGGATTCATCCCATAACAAAACCTTAGGTAACAGGCAATAAAGTACCTAAATGTACTTGCCAGAAGGAGCAACTGGCAATGCAAAGGCCTGGTGTTGTTGCCTGATTGTAGATGTCCAGAAGGGTTGGTGGGCATTTTTGAAAGGCTGGGAGCAGTCCTTTTTCTTTGTACATGGGATTTACAAACATGTGGTACAATGTTCTTCCTAGGAAAGAATCAGAGACAGATTTGCCCTTGGGATTGTTTGCTGCTTGGCATTTTTTTTTTAAAGAAATCTCTGGTATGCTTTTCACTTCCTTAGCTCTTGCACTTGCGTTATTTAGGATCTCAGTTCTGTGTGATGCTTATTTCAGTCAAGACTTTGTTCTTAGAAGTTCTGGTAACAGTGCAGAAGGTTGTTCCTTTGCTTCAGCACAGAACATTTCCTTATCTGAGTATTTCAAAACATGATAAATCCCCCTGTAATTAATAATGGGAGTATTTTACTGAATACCTGTGAATTAAGAAGTCTTTAAAAAATCAGGATAATGAGGTGAAGAGTCTGAAAAAGAAGTAACTAGTCATAAATTAGAGACACAACCATAGCCAGTTCTTTCTCCTGCTTTAATCAGAAGCCCATCCTGCTCTTGGATCTCTAGCTTCATTCTTTCTCTTTCAAGGAAAGGCCTTTTTTGCCCCCTCAGTTTAATTTTTGGCAGGGAAGAAGAGTGATTAAAACCAATGCACAACAATTATAAGTATTCCCAACTGTTGGTCTATTCTGCTTCTTAAAACCTTTTGCAAATAGGTGCATGCTTCAGGATGCACAATATGTACATATAATATTTACAGAGATACAGTTTTCTAAAAGCAGGCTGACAATATTAACATCAGCTTTATAACCCTGTAGACAATTACTTGGCATGGTTTCTAGATGTGTCAAATGTCAGTAGCTCTTTCTTCACTGCTTGGAAGAGCTTATTGACTTTTTTAAAAATTGCAATTGGCGCCTTTACCCATATGGTCCATCCTAACTAGGGAAGAAAGTGAGGGTTCAAGTAAACTGCTTGAGGCTGTCCTTGAAATCTCATAACAAAATAGAAGATGGCTCCTCACCAGACCAGCATCCTCTGACCTAGTGCTCTAGGTTGTGTTTAGGGATTGCTCATACATGCCCTTCTCATTTCATAAAGGAAGGCATTAATAATTCCTGGCAGGGGACAAGCATTTTCCCTCTCCAGCTCTTTTACCACCCGTGAAGATCACAGAATAAAGCCACAACTGAAGGACATTGTCTGACATTCAAACAGTGGAGATTTTTGTTTGTGGCTTTGCAGCAGTCAAGAGGCAACTGTGAGAAGATGCCCAAGCCTGGCACTTCTCGTGCCTGTCCCCAGTGGGACCCTGGCTGCCTCACTGTGCATCTCTTGCCGTGCAATCTGGGTGGCCACAGGAGGTGACAAAACAACTTTGTAGGTGCCAGTGTCCCCCAGGGGCTGGGGACAGCGTGTGCTGGTGATGCTGCTGGATCCAGCAGAGTGCCTGTTCCGTGGGCCACGCTCAGTCTCCTGGGCTGGGGACCTCTCCAGCAGCATGGGCTAGGGCAGGACAGATTCCTCACCCCAGCTGCAGGCAGTTCTGCTTCCAGCCTCATGCTGGTGTCAGGTATGTGAGCAGCCCAAGTCCTGCCTCTAACCAGGGGTACTGGCACGGGCTGGGGTCTCTGCTCTTGCACTGAACAATGCCAGTGGATGTTGGTGGATTTCTGGGAAGGAGTTCTGTCTCTCCCAGCCTACACTGGACCCAGGCATCCCCTGCACATACACAGCATGCATGACCACACACAGACCAAACCTCCAAACTCACCCTTATCTTACCACTATAAATGCTGCCCCAGCAGCCCTTTGCCCAAAGCCTTGAGGTGACCAGCCATGCCCTGTTGCTGCATTGTGTCTACCAAAAATGTCATTTCATCCTGTATTCCTTTATCTTATAACCCTGAATTCACTTATGGAGAATCATTGTGATTGCCAACTCAGTAAATACTGCTTTAATTTCTGAAGCAAAAAAGAAAGAGTAAATAGTGAGCTTGAAATGATTCACTGAAATTTCCAATGTGAAGCAGAAATCCCAATTTGCTCACGTGGAAAGAAAATGTTTTGTTGTACATAGATTTGAAATAGAGATACTGCCCACCAGAATAATAGAGAAATCACCAGACAACTCTTCTGAGTTTGTTTGGCAACCTTTCTAGCCTGTCAAAAGTTAGTGAAGACATTTCAAACCAAAAAAAATTTTCCAAATACTATAAACTAAGATTTGGTATAAAACCTAAAAGATAGCATCAGGATGAATTTCTTGGCATGAGAAAAGAATTAGAATTAATTCAGTCCATACAACGTGAGGCATGCACTTAGACTGACATGACACGGCAATACAGACTCCCATCAGTCACACTTTTTGTGTCTTGCAGGATATATATATATATATATACACACATAGTGGCTACATAACTTCTTTTCCCTTGGTCTACGCTCTATTTATGAAGTTATATGTGTCATTTTGGCTTAGATAAAAAAATATTTTGTTGTAATAGAAACACAAACCTGATGTGTTGCCTGTGGTTCCCTCTGTGAAATTTTAGATCATTAGTTTCAGTGTTTTAGAGCTTCAGGCACTGCTTTGCAGTGATGGTCTAGCAAGCTGTGTTGCCCATTGCAATTAAAACATGTAAGACTGCTTTAAAAATGTAGTATTTGGGAGAAATGAAGTAATTTAAATCTGTTGGGAAAATTTTCTAACACAGCTACAGTATCTTCTCATCTGTTCTCTGCTTCCACTAATTGTAATGGAGATGTATTCCATGGAAATTACTTACACTAGATGACTATAATTTTGTAAGGGAAGGTCACAGAATAAATGAAAATTAGTTTTATATGATTTTGCTTTGTAAATTGAGACAGATCTTCAACTGGTGTAAAATGGCAAGTTTTGCTGAGATCAAGAGTGGTAAAGAAATTGGCTTAGCAGCTCTGGAGTACAGAATTCAATCAGAAATCTGACACTTCTAAGTAGATTTCTGAGTAAAATCTGAAATTTTCTGTTGATCAGATTTATTCAGCCATCTTTAAAAATAATTTTTTCAAGATCAGTTATGTTTTGCAGAAGAAATCCCTTCCTTGCTGAAGCTGATGAAGAAAAAGACATCTTGCTGTTTTCACTGGAGCATATGCAAAATTAGTGCCTTCCGATGCTGCTAGCAAAAATGAAGGGAATGGAGGGAGAAAACCAGGCAGTGGCTACTTTACAGTAGAAAATTACTGTGCTGCACTCAGTATTTGCTCTTGCATAACATGGAGGTGTCCTGATCTCATCCACACTCAACATTTCATGCCCACAGAATATAAAGGGGAGTCTAATAGTCCCAAAAGTCAAGGGCTTACATTGTGGCAGTACATCATGAGAGTACAGGAAAGAGCAAAGGACTATAGTTACTGTGGATATGGTGTTTTTAAGAGAAAAACAGATAAGTAGTCAAAAAGATATGAAGGAATACTGCATCCAAGTGTGACTGCTGCATGCTTAGAGATGAGAATGAAAGGCAAAAAGCAATGGAGAGGAATTCATCAGTCAAATCTGTCTTCATTCAGCACCAGTGCATAAAGCCATTGCAAGGTCATGCAAGTGCTCATACAAAACACTGTTACACAAGCTCCTTGAGATGGGATGAAATATTAATATTTTAGAAGAGTTTATGTACTTCGAAAAAATATTTTTTCCTAATATGTACTAAATTGCTTTTTGCTGTACTGATCTCTTGAATTGTACAACAATTTTTCTAATGTGGCCTTACAGATGGACTTGACCATAAATCTATGCATGGGATGTGCAAGGATGTCATATAAACCTTTCAGCCTGGGAAGTTATGGTTTTTCTGCTAAGGGGAACTGCAGCTGCTGGTATCTGTGAGTCAAATAAACTTCTGCCTTATTATCATATAGCTATTTAAAAATATGGAACAAATATCTGTCTTCAAATAATAATAGAAAAGTTGATTGTTCTGTGTCTTGGGGGCATGAGTTTCTAAGGTCAGTAGGGACAGGAAAAAAAGTATTGAAATAAAATTAAAATGTTGGAGATTTGTGGGTATCTCTGAAAAATAATTGAGCTTCAGTTTAATTTCAGTGGGACCTGGGAATCTGGAAAATATTCTTGATCTACCAGACATTTGCAGAGTTAGTACTCTTTAAGAAAAAAAATATTTTCATATGATTTCTAATTATATTCTTTTCTAATGAATGGAGACAATCTCAGATGATTTGTAGCAGGAGATAGACAGAAATGTTGAAAAATCAAATGGGAACAATGTGCGCTGATGACTTTCCTTGAGTCTCTGTAGGATGATTATTATTGCCTTTTACCAGACAGAAAGTGTAGCAGTGAATTGGTAAAAGGTCATTCTACATTTCTTTCTCATTTCCCCAAGAACACAATGGTTAATCTTTATTTAAGTCCTTTCTCTCTGAAGGAGATCCATTAGCAAGATCAAGCTATCGTGATAGACATCCTCAGAGCAGTCAAAGAGTGATGTTTTCCTTCCCCTGCATCCATGGTCTGCAGAGAGCTGGTGGTATCCAGCGCTGGCTCTTCCCCACACAGAAAGCCTGGCAGAGCCCAGGGCTAGTCCACATGGTCATTCCTGTGCAGAGTCAAGCTCCCATCTTCCCTTCCAGCACATTGTATGACAAGTCTTACTGATATTGAGGTATTCATGTTCAGCCTGGCTCTGTGCCAAAGTACAGGAGGGCATCAGATCCATAAGACAGCTGCTCCAGCCTCCTGCTCTGAGCAGGGCTACCTTACTCCAGGCTTCTCAGAGCCTCGTCCAGGCTGGTTTTGAATACTTCCAAACATGGAGGCGGCACTGTCTGATAGGGAGGAGACAGTGATCCCTATGGAAAATCTTCCTGTCTTGTGCTAGTTTGACGATTCCCTTGCTGGAACCTGTGACCTTTGCCTTATCCTCTTGCTGTGACCCTGAGCAGAGGGGTACTGAGACCATGCTGGGGCTGCAGTCTGACAGGGCATAAGCACAGGAGGCAGCACACTGCACAGCTCTGACAGTACATCTGGAGCTGTCCCATCCTTCTCCTTTTAAAGGAAGGTGTCAAGACCACTAGAAGACCTCCACTGACACAAGCTACTGCTTTAGGCATCCTCCTCCTACTACTCATTACAGATTAGCTCAAACAATGAGGCAAGACTTCAAAGTAAGCATAACAAAGACTACTATTCTAAGAGTCAAAACTGTAGCAATTTTCACTTAGACCACCTTTAGGAAAGCAATAATCACATCCAGTTCTTTCACATTCTCACCACTGGCAGTGCCCTGCAGCATCAAGGTTCACAGGATAGGTCCACTTGTCAGGAAAGAATTTTCTCTTGTTTTTGAATTGGTTTAATTTCATTGCTATCCCTTCCTACCACCTCCATTCTTGCTTCCAGCGTGTGCCTTCCTGTCCTTTGAGACAGGAAAGGACAAATGACCCTTCTGCCTTCTCTAAGGTCTTCATAGCCCAGAAGGGAGCCATCCCTAGCATTCTCTCTCCAGCTGCCCTGAATCAGGGACTCAGCAGCAGCTCTACAACCATCTCTGACAGCAGGGCTGCACAAATGGGATCTTCCAAGAGGGCAGAGCCAACATCTGGAGGCTAGAAATCATGCCAGCCATCCTAGGCTATCTAGTTCCTATTCCTGAACTGGGACTTTCAGGTAAATAACTCCAATCATTGCAATTTCTTCTCCTAGGAGAATGTTACCAAGACTTTTATTGTTTTTATTGACCTGCCTTGTTTTTCTGTAGCCCTGCAGCTCTGCAATATTCTCCCTGAAATAAGGAGACTCGTAATTCACAGTCTTTATTTGACAGCCTTTGTGTGGTCAGGGAAAGGGAAAACAATGCTGGGGAGGCACATTTTCCCTGTTCCACTTGCTGTGATCCCAGTATGTTTTGTCTCTTCTGCCTGAGCTAATGGGGTCATGTAGTAGGCACAGACTGAAAATGTCCTGTGGTTGTAATGGTCAGCTCTTCAGAATGTTTGCTGAGCCTGACTCACAAAAAAGTTTAACAATCAGGCCAGGGTGAATATTTTGTCAATGCAATATTTTTAGAATAATAAATAGACCAATAATTTATTTAAAAGATGCTCTCATTTCATAAATATTTCCATAAAAGCTTGAGGAAACTTAATTATAGGACAATCTTTCACCCCATTGTGGAGGAGCAGAATTAAAACTAGCTTCACTTTCCCTGTTCAGAAGGTTTCCTTGCTCTGTGGTTTCTGATGATACCTCTAATTGTTCAGAAACTCTGCTTTACATGATTGCTAAATGATTCAGGAATCGTATTTGTGTGGAGCAATTGTTCCACTGATCTTCACAGAAACCCATGATGGGAAAACCATCATTCTTTTTATAAAGGACAGTTCTTAAATCTGTTGTATTCCTTTCACCAAATGTGCATCTTCTCTAATACAGCTTTGGGCCATTTTTAATTTCTCTCCATAGAAAACCATGCTAATTACAGCTTGATTAGATAAGTAGTTAGTGAACCAGCAAGTAGCCTGCATAGCTTAGGAAAGCTGTTCAAAAAGGTTTCAGCAACTGAGCTCATGGGAATATACAGCTTAAACTTCTCAGAATGAGAGCAGGCATCCAATCAATATTTAAGCCTATTTCACAACCTTTTCTCCCTGTGATTTTAACTTGCTGCTCAACTAACCAAAAGCCTGCGATATGACACTTTCTATTTTAGTGTCTTTTTTTTTTTTTTTTTTTGCAAAGATTGAGAGGGGAATTCTTAATACTGAAAATCATTAGAAGTAGTTACACCTCACGATTTCTTTGTTAGACTACAAAGAGAATTACAGATGGATTCAGGAATATGGAGTCTGAATACTTCATATTGACAAGAGGTCAGACTCCGCTCTAAGGTATACCAATGCAAATCAGAAGATTTTTTTCCCCCAAAATTCAGTGTAGTTACTTTAGTTTTAGCTGGTATAACTTTTAAGATTATTTTCAGGAAGAAAGGTCTTACAAAGAAAGAAGTGATACATATATCAATTGCTATTCTTATCAATTTGCACTTTTGTTTTTCATTGAACAATCCTTTGTTGGTAAAGTTTGGGGCACAGACAGACATTTGTTAGCTTCACAAAGGGAAAGTGAAGACTCCCTATAATTTTCTTTAATCTCATACTGAGTTGCTACCAGCATGACCCTGAAAGTAGTATTACTTCCTGAATACACAGCCTTGATGAACAGTAATTTTTTCTTTCATGACAGGTTTATTGTTTAGTTGAGGAATTGCTTGAGAGGCATTTCATTGTATAGAGTGAAGGTGTAATTGGGCTACAGCGGTGTATTCCTTTAATATATTAGGCAATAATATCATGACACCTTTTTGTACACAGGGATTTCATTCTGTTAAACTGATTGATTACTTTATCAGGATTCATTTGATGGCATTTGTATAAAGTAGTGTCTTACTGAAGGGAGAAGTACAAAACTTCAGCCCTTTGCCAAGATTTTGAGAGAGGATGACAGCAAAGCAGTGAATGCTGCATGGCAAGGTCTGCAGGGCATTCGGACCGAGGAGATGTCCAGTCTCTCTTTCCATCCAAGACAGACACAATTAAACCCACCATTTGCCTTCCCTGTCAGACATTTATGTAAATTGTTCTTAACAGTCCTGGTCATCTCTTGTGGCCTGAATCTGCAGATACACAAACCTCTCTCTCTGTCTCTTTCCACTGCCATTGGGGAAGCCCAAAGAGGCAAAGATGTACTTTTGAAAATTGCACTCCATCACGATTGAGTAGTGCCTCACCATCCATGGAAAAGAAATTGTCCCTAAGTTCTGAAAAATATTTATCACTGGTTTCTCAAAAGCATCTGCTGCTGTTCTGACAATCTTCTAAATTGGATTGTGCTGAGGAAAAGCTGACCTTCTCCTTTCTCCAGTGAGGTCTTCTATTGGAATTCGATAAATAAAATCACTCAAAACCCCTTTGAATTTCCTCTTAGAATATTTCCCTCGACAGAAGCCAAAGTGAGGAATATTAGGCTAAATTCTCTCTTGACATAAATCTATTGAACCTAAATTAATCTACCTCTTGGAACAACCTGATTGTGACATCAGGTGAAGTATCTTTTTAGCACAGCACCCAGGACCTAAACTAAGTTACATCAGCAGAGAATTTGTTTTGCTATTGCTGCAGTCAGAGAACTCTGATTTTAGTATCACACTAATAAATGTTCCTTGCAATGCTTCATTATAAGTTTTCAGCAATAAAACTTACTTGTGTTTCCTTCCAATTTTAATTTACAAAATTGATCCAGCCAGAAAACAAGAAGATTTTCTTTCAGAACTGAAAAGGATGTTCCTGTGAAGTTTTGAAGCAAATCTATTAAGCTATGTTTGAATCTCACTTCATTAAACATTTAGGCTGACTCGCTGCTTTGATATTTGTTATAATGGCTTTTGTGTCTTGCTGAAAAACTTGTTGCACTGTTGCTCTCAGTCAGAATTTCCAGAGAGCTACAATGTTTTGGAAAGCAGAGTGCTAGTTATGTGTGAAGAAGCAGCCATAAATGAAAACACTGAAGTAATTATATCTGCTTGAATATTTTTGCCTAATGGAGGAGCCAAAAGCACAGCCTGCATAGTGAGGGTTCCCAGCCATTACTACGTCTAAATTCCCCTGGATGAAGCAGGACAGACTCTTGCCTCTGTATTGTCTGTCCCATCTCTGTATTCCTCTGTGTAAGGTCTGCCTATTGAGGTGCAGTTTCCATGCACATTAGTCACCTTGAGCAGCCTGCACAAAGTTGATCCTGACCTGCCCCGTGCCATCTCTTGCCAGCAGCTTCTCTGCTAATCTGCCATGAAGGATGCTTCATCTGCCGCCAGGTGGGCTGCACAGAGGGGCTGGGTTGTCCCACTTTTCTTGCTGCTGTCCAGAAAATTGCAATCATGCTTTCAAATGGACAAGTGGAAAAAGGCAGCCTCGCATGCCGTGCACACATTCTGCCTCATTTAGCACCTACATACAAAAAAAAAAAAAAAAGAAAAAAAAAAAGTTAATAGAGCTGCCAAACCAATTACATTAGATTAAATTAGATTAGTGAGCCAAAAAATTAAGACATCATGGCAGACAGGTCTAGGAATGCTGTGACAAAAGGGAGTATGGGATACCCAGCTCTAGAAAAAATGAACTTACTCAGTAAGCTACCACTGTAGTAAAAATATTTTTAAAATGTCAAATGGAACTAAAACATTTTAGACATATGGTGCATTAGCCAAAATTTTAAGCATTTGCCTTGAGCTCTATAAATGTAAAACTGATGAAATGTGTTTAGTAGGCAATACAGATTATCTGCATTAAACTGCACATGTTCATTGTAATGCAGGCCAGTTATAAATGCAGTACAAACCACATTTCTCTAATCTCATCTAATGATGACTTCTATGCTTTTCTCTTACTTTGAAAAGTGTTGCTCATTTCTAACTTGGGGTAATGTTTCTGTTGACTGAAAATATGAATATTGAACATTAGCGAGCAACATGAGCTCCCCCAACACCCAAACCAATCAGTGCTTTGATTACTCTAATTAGGGTACTGGACTGGTGTCAGAAGGAACATTCACTACAGCTACTATCAATAATCTTGAAAAATCACTGCTATTCTCTGGGTTTAGGTCCTGCACCAGATTGCAGAGATAAAGCAGAAGAAGCCTCCTCTGTCAATCCCTATCTGGTTTTTACAGATGAACTGGGAATTGTAGGGCTCTTGGACACTCCTGACAATGACTGTAGAAAACATGCACGCAGTGGGTGTTCTCAGATAAGAAAGCCAGCCCTCCCAGAATGTGCAACATCTCCGGGGGTTTCAGAAATATCCTCCAATTGTCTGAATAAGAAACAATGAGAAAGAAAAACAAGCTCCCTATTGTTATGAATAAATCTGTGAAGAGTTAACCATTTCTGTAGTACAAGAGTTACAATCTTTCTAAAACCTGTATTATTTAAAAAGTACCAACCCAATACATTTTCTGGACTTTGAAAGTAGATGTCTTGATAATCCTTAATTTAATTGACCATGGAAGTTTCTCAGCAAAGCAACTGGGGGGTTTACAAATTGTATGCTTGAGATGATATTTTGGGCAGGTTAGGATTCCTGCATGCTGTTACTGAAACTTTCAGCCAGGCATAGAGGTCTATTAGGTGGAAAAGGACAGGGGCTGGTAAGTGAAACCGGAAAAATTGTGACTGCTGTGATACCAGTTAGAAAGGGAGGGAACTGCCTGCAGAGAGGGGAGAGGGTCTGAGTTCACCTATGGTTACATAGTTGCACTATAACAAAATCACCTGTGGTGCTGCAGTAATAGTTGAGGAAGGCCATTGAGAAAAGCATGGTAATAATTGATGGTCCAGGTCAGAAATACTGTAAATCTTGTTTTAAAATCAGGCAGCATCAGCAAGCTGGTGACACTGCGGCAGTGATGGATTAACCCTTTGTTTGACTGGCAATTGAATATAATTCTTGCTCAATCTGTTTGCCCAGGAACAAGAAGTAGAAATCTTGTCACTTTGGCAAAGTTATGCTGGGGGTACTGGCTCTTAGCAGGTACAGCTCAGCCCCAGATAGAGCTGCTGGTGGGTTTGGGACTCCTTGTGTCGGTTCCAGCACAGCTATCCTCCTCCTCCTCCTCCTCGTTGTCCTCCTCTTTCTCTCTGCTCTCACGTAGAGTTTAAATACAGGTGTTTTTCTTTATTGTCAGGACTGTCAGAGGGAAGTTCTGAATTTTGTTGCCAGTTTCCCTTTATCTTCTGGGCTTGCTGGGGAAGATCAGAGGAGGAGTTTTTGCTTCCCATTTATCTCACACCATAGTTCTCAACACTGTATGGGAGATCTGCCTGCTCCAAAGAGCATATGCAGGTACACTGTTCTGGCACACACAGAGCTTCATCCGAGATGGCTTGATTCGACATGACTTCCAAACCAGAGGAGCAGGCAGCACGCTCCAGACAAGTTAATACGGCTGGCAGCCGTCCTGGCAGGCCATGCCCTCCAGCTGCACTCCCAGGCGGGTCGTGGCCCGGGACCCGCGGGCTCGCTGGCCAGCAGGGATGGCAGCCGGGGCAGCGGCACAGACTGGGCAGTGACATGGACTGGGCAGTGGCACAGACTGGCAGCCGGGACAGTGGCACAGACTGGCAGCCGGGACAGCGGCATGGACTGGCAGCCGGGACAGCGGCACGGACTGGCAGCCAGCCTGTCCCGCAGCCCTGTGGCCGCCAGCACCGGCTGGGCCGCAGCTGGCCCTCTCCCTGGGCCGCTCGAGAGATGCCTTCCTCCAGATGCCCACAGAGGGGATGGGAGGACTGGGGCGGGAGGCAGAGGCCGAGCCCAGCAAGCTCCTGGCTGCTGGGCGTGTGTCTTGTTCCAGCTGACAGAACCATGCCCAAAGCAATCACTCACCCGCCCGAAGCAGAGCAGCGCCATATGTGACGGGACGCGCTGGCCTCTGGTTGGTTCAGCGGGTTTCCGTCTCACACTAAGAGGTGTTCAACAGTATCAAAACTGACATTTTTCTACATTTGTATGTGGTTCAGACAAGGACTACCCAAAAAGTAAGTGCAAAAGCAAGCTGACAGTTACTGGCTCAGGTTACCTTTAAGAGAGCTGGAGGGAAAGGATAGGGATATGGGTGGTAGAGGGAAATGGGAATTTCCAGAGTCAGTTTGTCAGATTAAACTGTTGTCTTCCTGTCTAAGTCAAGTATCCCCAGGAGCTGAGCCTGGGTTTGCTTCTTCGGGTGAGCTCTGTGAGTCATGACAACTCTGGACACATAGGACACATCTCGTGGCACACTGGGGCGGGGAGTGGCCAGCTGAGCAAAGTCACCAGCAATGGTCACATGCAATACTAAAGGACAGCTCATACTCTTATGAACTTTTTCTTCAGTCTTTTCTCCCCTACTTCTCCTTCTCATGTAAATTTTCAGACATTTAGACCAAAGCAGAAATGGAAAATGCCCAAACAACACACAAGAGATTTGACTGTGCAGGAAGAAGCTACTACCCAGAGGAGCTTAGTAGCCCTGCTCACCATGATTTTAAATTTAAATTTTTACCATGATATTAAATTGCCAGTTTGGATCTCTTCCATCTCAAATCACTAATTTGTATCCTGAGATTGCAAAGCAGGTGCAAAGGGGCGTAAATGTTGCTTGCTGATAAGGGCATGGCACAAGACTAGTAGCACAAAAGGGCAATAAATTCCTGAGTTTATGTGGCAGTTGAACCTCGTGCACGGACAGATATTTATTTACCTCTTGACCATAAATCTCTCTAGTGAATTTCAGAATCTCCCTGACATAAGAATACTGAGCCTCAGGCATATTACCTTCTTAATACGGAGCTTCTGCAAGAAGTATTTCTGCACGAATTGGGCTTGCTACTCCAGATGATTATAGTTTCTTTTCCAAAGAGCACAACTGCACTAGAGAAACCCATATAATTCAGAAAGAGACCACTAGAAGCCAGTTCTGTGAAAGGAATGAGTTTTATGTGACAATACTAAATTTGGGTGTGACAGATATACTGAAGGAAAACTGCTTTAAAATAACACATGTGCCTCAGAAGTTGTGGCTATCTGCCCATCCTTTCCTGCTTGCACTAACTTACCCAGATGTATGTCTGCCTCCTTGCTTGGAAAATACTTTCTAACTCCCCTGCCTTTATGACTGACTGGCACAAGTCCGAAGTCTTGGTAGTATCATATTTCTGTCTGCATGTCTCAGTGTTCACAGCAAAAGTAATCATGGCAACTCGTGTTGGGTAAGTACCTTGGTGTCTGGATGGATGGATGGAAGAACACTGCTGGAGATCAGTTTCTCTGTGTTAACACTAAAATCTGTAAGAAGGTGGGATCAAATCATCCTTACTTCTTACTATGAGGCTATGCCAATGGACATTATGTCTTATACAGAGAGGAGGCAGGGGCTGATTTTAACCCTTTTCTGGTCAAGTTGTGTGCAGAGCAGCTGGTATGTGATATGGGGTAACAGGGTAGATGGCACTTACTATAGCCAATGGCTGCTGTCCAACAAACGCTCAATTTTTCCATTAACTACGGAAGGGCAGCATCTTTTTTGTGAACATGGACCTTGTTTTAATGGTGTTTTTATTGCCTCACAACTGTGAGGCAACTACATCTCAGGTGGTTCCTTGGCCTTACCCTTGAGAGGTTTCAGAAGTTGAAGCAAGCCCATG
This sequence comes from Prinia subflava, assembly GCF_021018805.1. Lineage (NCBI taxonomy): Eukaryota > Metazoa > Chordata > Aves > Passeriformes > Cisticolidae > Prinia > Prinia subflava. Next base: position 14,142,260 of record NC_086247.1, read on the forward strand.
ATGCAGAGCACCACTTGCTGTGGCTGTTGTTAGACTTGCAGCATGGGCAAAACACGAACTGCTTGCCCAGGAGCTTGTAGACTGACCTCAAAAGCTCAGATGGCAGTACTAGAGAGATGGCTTTTCTTCTTGAACCCAGTTGCCATTTTTTTTATAATACTTAACCAGAAACATAGGGGTTTAGGGTTTTTCACTTGTTGACTGCCATAAGCAGCTCCCAGGACAAGAGTAAATTTATAAATGGATTTCTCTAATCAAACATGAGGAATCTGTGGCCCTCACTAGGATCTGGGGTTGTTGTGGATGCATACCATTTTTATTTATTTCTGTTCAGATTTTAAAGTGTGCAGTGGTACAATGGCAGCTCTGCCTCACTATATAATAGTGCATCTTCAAATAGGTTCACCTTCCACCTTATCAGAATTCCTTGATCCTATTTCTTCTTTTAAAATAGAGAACATTTTTGGAGGTAACAAAACAGGAAATATATGTTTTGCTGCTATCTTTAATGTGAAGCTAGTGTGTGATGGTAAAACAGCTAGATTAGGCCAAAATGTGAAAATTGAAATAAACAAGATAAATGAACCCAGATCAGAGAGAGATGAGGTCTAGCAGTGATCGCTTTGAAAATATTGGTCTTACGTCCATGAAGGTAAAGGTGTCTCCGTTCTCACAACAGAAAAACCAAGATGAAAGGGCCTGCCGGTATTTACAGGGACAGTGCTGGATTTCTTGTTATGTTCTGCTTACTTGTTATGATAGAAATGACACTATGGCAAGAAAAACTAGGGTAGGAATGGTATTACTATAGTAAAAAGTCCAGTTAATAAAGAAAACACTATACCTATAAAACAGATACTTCTCTTTGTAAGAGAAATGCTTATTAGAGAAGCCTCCTCTTCAGAAGGTGTGGGGATTTTAAAGGCACTCTAACTATATAATAAAAATAGTTTATCAAGATGCATCACAGTATCTTATTTATATCATAGTACATCACTGTATTTCTTGCTTGGGCCTTTGGAGCTTTTGATGTATCTGCCTTGATACGCATAAGTTTATTGCTTCTTTTGTTATGTCAGTGGTCATGAATTCTTAACTCCTTTGAACAAGGATTTTTAAAAGACTGAGTGGAAAAAAGTGTTCTCAGTAAACATCTGTTAAGATCGTTGAGACACAAGAAAGGAAACTTTGCTGTCACAGTAGCCTTCTTTGTTCAGCATAATCTAACTAGTCATCTCCTGTACTTGGAGCTATCTTGTCAGCTAGGTATTGTTTCTCTTCTGCTGAGCAAAATCAGACTGACTTTTGTGTTACTAATTCCCTGAAGAAACCAGAACTGTTACACTTCTGAACCATTTCTCAAAGTATTACCATCTTATATCACATTCTGTGCCAGACTGGGGATTTCCATTTCTTATCTGGTTTCTCAGTGTACAGCCCCTTCACCCCCTGTATACATCTCTCTACATGATGTGGACACCATAAAGATTTTCTCTCCATGCACAACATATAAAACAAAGACTTTTTTTTCCTCAGTGGCCTGTCCCCAGCTCCCAACCAGCATTTGCCTGGAGGAAAGCCAGCTGTGTCTGAAATCACTGAGAGAAGAACAGTGCTATCAGAAGATTGCCAAATAATGCAAGAGGGAGCTGAAAGAGATGCTCTGAGATAATATTTCAAGTCAGCCCAAGTTTTCAGCTATATTTTCTTTTGGGTTAGCCTGCAAACTAGGGAAGGTTCAGTCAGATTTCAGGACATAGAACCCTATTTCTGAGGGTTTTTCCCTCCCTGCCTTATTATACTGTAGTCTTCAAGTAGCCCTTCTTGACTGGTCAAGATAGGACCTAGAGGTCAGCATTAAGTGCTCTGCAGGTTGCTTCAGAAGTGAGGCAGATTGCTCACAATCTCCTTTACCAGTCCTTTCTGGTAAAACTGTTAATGCTCTTCATAAACAAACTGTGGCAGTGCGTGAACTATTAACCTTAATCCATTTGACATTCTCCCTTCTATGTTTTAATTATATTTACAGCTTTCAAGGAGGTTCTTGGCCTTTTTCTTTTATCCTGGGCTTTTCTCAGTGGACCCCAGCTTTACTTCCCCTTCTCCTGTATGCACTTAGTAACATGTACAATTTACCCTTTTTGTGGCCAGAAGGTTTGGCTTGTATGAAGTGAAATATAGGAAAATAAATATATTTCTATATCCTATGTCCAGGGCATTTATTTACTAGAGATCTTCTGAACCCTTTACATGAGATCACAATAAATCAGATAAAAAAAGGGGGAAAAAAATCTAATTGATGCTGTAGGGCATCCAACAGAAAAGGCCCTTTCACAGTCAGCAACTTGACATTGACTCTCCCTTGGTTCCCGGAACCTGCTCCTTGGAGCATGGCTTCATCTGATGGTTGCTATAGTCCCAAGTAGAGCCATGAATATTGTATACTGGTGTGTATTGTATAGTTTTTCACATAAGTATTTGGCTCAATATAAAAGAAATCTGGTTTAGACTGTAGAAAAGTAGCTCACAGCACTGTTTTGAAAAGAAAAGATCAGCAGCTCCATCCAGTTGAGGGTCTTTGTCAGCAGGCAGTGATTCACAGCTACCAGAGCAGCTCTCTTCTGTCATTGCAGAGGAAAAAGTCCCATCCATACCAGTGTGGCAGGTCTCAGCTGTCATTCTAGTTCTGAGAGATCAAAATCCAAAGCTGCTCAATCCAACTTGAATCATTCTGTGGCTGTAACTGCACAGAGCTCAGTTTCCCTTTCTCTGCCAGTGACCCTGTGAAAGTGATGAGTCCCTGGAAACTCAGAGCCCCATATGGCAACTTCATGAGGTTGTCCTGGGTACTCAAAAGCATCACAAAAAATAGTGTATGGCTTCTTGCCATAATTATCTCTTTCACAGAACCCAAAGCAGACCATGCCTATATTCCCACAACTCATTTTTCCTGCCCTTTCTGTAACTATAAAGTGTCTACTGTCTGTCATTATTGAAAAGTCCAGACAACTCTCAGTCCATTACATAACATCACTGATGTAGGGAAGCAGAGTGAATGCCATTTAATGAGGAGGGATTAAAGTCCAGCATGAAGAAAACTGAAAAAAGAGAGACTCAAACTCATTTCCAACTGAATGTCCAACTTTGTTTCTTACTCTGATGATGATCTTTTGTTAGTGATTAATGCAAGATGCTGAAATGATCAATAGCTGGATAAAATGACAAATGGCCAGACCAAAGGCTTATGCAGTTTGGTACTCTTGTGCATGTACGGAGCAGCAAAAATGTTTGTATATTGAAGGCTAAGAATGAGATAAACATGTGTGATACTGGGAGCAGCTTTCTATCGTTTTCAGTTCAGAGGCCTTCTGCACCAGAAATGATTGTTACATCCTCTCCCATTAATGTGTTGGGTTTTCTGTGAAACAATGCAACAAAATTTCACGCACAAACCCCTTTGGCAAAGAACAGTCCCTTATTAGCTGATCCCTTTTACTCACCTCTTTGGCAGCTCCTTCAAAGGCCTGTCATAGATTTCTAAGGCAGGATTTATACTTATAATAGCTCCACTGACTTCCAAAAATACATCATATGTGTTCAGGCATCCCCTGTTCCTATTTTTACTACAATTCCTGATTTGTCTGTTAGTCGTGTCAGTTTTAGACATCAATATCTCCCTTGATCTCCTGTACAGAAAGGGACATTATAGTTTTTCAGTTCTAAAGTGGTTTTAAGGGAGAAGTTAAAGTTTCACAGCAGACTATTAAAGACATTCAGATTTTTAATTTGCACAGGTTCATCTTGATAGTATTTAAATGCCTTGCACTGATGCCTTAAGTGATGGTGATTAGTATTTAACGTGTGATGGTTACTCTCACCCCTGCACTGGAGTGAACTGTGTTCCCTGGAATGTTTTATTTTGGTACAGCTTCATCAGTTTTGGTTTTGTTTAGCTTTATTTTCTTGGAAAAATGTACATGTTATTCTGTATTTATCTTAGAGAAGGCAAGGTTAGAGAGGCAAAAAAAATTTCTGTATTTATTTTAGAGAGATGGGTTTAGATTGAGGGAACTCATTCCACAGTCACAAGCTGACCAGTTCTGCTTCCATAGATAAACTCTGCCCTAGTTTTAAAAAGGTTCAGTTGCAGCAAAAGAGCAAAGTTACTGAGTGCAGGTTTTACTGAGGGCTTTAAGCAGTATTTAAGATACTTTGGGCTCAGGATGAGAATTATTTGAATGACTGATCACATTGTGAACTCCATTTTTGTTGTGTTTGAAAAGACAACACAAGATCTGAAGGAAAAATCTGATTTCTCATGGTCAGCTCTATTATATGAAGTGCTGTGTGAATCTCTGGTGTACAACCTGAATGCTATACACCAGTTATATCACAATACTGATAAAGTAGTAAACAGCTGAAGTCAGTCACAGATAGGCATGAAACTCATTCCAGCCAACTGCAGGATCCACGTGGAAGTCCTCATGCAACAAGTTAGTATTGACAAGGAATGACTGTTCCACCAACAAAGACCAAGAGGGCCATCCCAGGGGAGGTAGGTTTGGGTTCCAAACTTCTTAGTCCTGTGACACACCAGATTCTCTCCTCACATGGACTCTGCCTGTGGTTTCAAGTTCACAGAACATGGATAGGCTGAGAAATTAACACAGAGAAGAAGTTCAGCAGAGGGAGCTTTCTCATTAATACTAATCTGTGTTCTGGTGTGTCATGGGAAGCCTGAACAACTGCTTTTCTGGTGTTAGGGAGCTGACTTTATGTTCATGCTAGCACTCTCTAGGATGCTCTGAGCAGCCACGAAAAGGATTGCTTCAAAATAGCATGAAATCTTCTTGTATTGAAGAGGTTGAGACTGATGGTTTCTAGCCCTGCTAGTTAAGGTGCCTCTGCTGTGGTCATTTAAAATGCTCTCAGGCTGAAGCTGAGCAACAGAAAGCAATAAAAACCAACAAAGTACTCACTAGGAATTTGGTATAAAGTAGGGCATCTCAGTTTGCTGGTGCACTCAGAGATTTTTTCAGGCATGCATCCAGTATTAAACTCAGACTCTTAATTTCCTTTAGGCTGTGATTTCATGTGTCTCAGTTTATTCATTCGTACCCAAAAAGTTTAAAAGTCTCATACAATCCAGAAACTTCCTAATGGCCCAGACAGTTCCATAAAGCAAGTAAGCACTGGTAAAGTAATAGCAACCATAACAGCTGCAGATTACTTTCTAGAGATTTATGCCCTCCCTTCAGAGCACAGAGACAGACAGAGGTGGCTGGGTCACCCCATGCACCCTGGGGCAGCCCCCATCAGACCCTTTTGCAACCTCCACAGCTCCTCCAAAGTATTGCTCTTTACTCCCACCTGAGCCTGGAGCTGTGCAGTTTAATATGAGGTGCAGGAGATAAACCAGGTTTTAGTTCCTTCCAGTCACTGGAACAGTGCAGCCACTGTTGTGCTACTGACAGCGTTCCCTCAGGCTCCTTGGCCTGGTTACAGCTTGGGTAGCTGCAATCTGCCTACTTTCAGTCTCCCCAGAGCTCCTGTTGGCAGCAGTATTCTTTTTCCACTTCTTGGCCTAATTTAGTTGGGTTATCTTTCTGTGCACTGTTAAACGCTACCACACTCCATATCAGAGGTGGCTACATGTCAGGTTTGGGTGAAGCAATCTCTCATTAGGGGAGCCTTGTCTTCAGGGCTTTGCTCTTGTGAATAATCCAGAGGTGTGTAATTAGACTTTCAGAGGTCCAGTGGTACTTCTGGGTAATGCACTCAGAAGAATAACCACTCAAGTGGCCTAGATTTTATACACATCTACACAAAATCCTTGCATGAAATGTGATGTCTTTGTATAAATTTGCTGGTTCAAACCAATTAGAAAATAAACATAACATTGGGGGCAAAAAAGTGAGACAGCTGAAGGGATTTATCTTGCTTGCTCTGAAACCATTAAAAGCTTGAGGCTTTGAATATTCCTGTATACTGAACAAGCATATCCACGGCCTTTCAGCTCAATTTTGGTGCAGTGGAAGCCAGATTTAAAAATGCAGCCCACTGAGGTTGTGTGTAAATGCATTAAAATGAGTAGAGCAAAGATTCCACTGTTTTTAGGAGTTTTGCACAGATCTACAATTTATAAAGATGCTGATAAAGAACTTGGAGAAAATATTTTTTAAATAAAGGCAAAATACTTGTATGTCACTTTTACTGGTAGACATCCACTTTTCTTCCCTCCTCAAGTCTCTGGGCTAAGCAGCTCCTTAGTGTTCCATGATGAGAGGCGCCCATCTGAAGGCAAGGCAGAGAAGGTGAATTATCCCTGGGGCCACCTTTTGCCCTGCTCTGACTGGGGAGCAGGCTTTTATTCATCAATTGACAGGATGGAGTGCAGGCACCCTGTCTAAGTAAATAATGGGCAAGGAATCTACATTTCCTGCATGTGATGTAAAATATAACCTTGATCTTTCATTCTTAAGCAACAAGGCACAGCAGCTAAGAGTTTCATCCACGGGAACTTCACACAATACATATGCACATATTTAAAAATTGCACGACTTTTAGGTAAGTTATAGATGCATTTGTTTTCAGATGCAGTCAACATCTACACTGGCAAGAGAACTTTAGTTTTTGATATATGGCTCTGATGACTGCCTTTGTTGGGAGAAATGCATCCTTAAACACTGCACTGTCGAAGTAATATCCACAAATCGTTCAGCGCCCACCCTGGCAGATAGTAAATATTTTATACCTTACTGAAAAATAATATTTCTTCTTCTCAAGTATTGCTCATGTGTTCCCTTTGGGCAACTTTCAGAATAGCCTTATGGGATTAATAAAAACTAACAGTCCCCTTTATGCTTTTAAAGCTTTCGTCACATGGGCTCCCCAAAGCACTTCCACAGCAGCAATCCTAGTCACTTACTTTGAAAAACAAATATGCACTAAGGGGAGCATAGGGAAAGTAAACCTTCTTTTCTCTGCTTCAGCATGAAGATGTCACCTGTGCTGTGTGCAGAACTGCCACTAGCACGGATGGTCTCTCTGCAGGGGGGCATAGAGGAACAGCCCTGCACTAGGAAGAGATTTGAAAACACTATACAAAGAAAATGAATGATGTGCCTGGGGCAGGCTGCTGGGCTCAGAGGAAAGGCTATGAATAAAGGTGTCATATATCCTTCTGGTTTTTAATCCACACGATTGGTACTTCCCACAAAATGATCCACCTTTTTATTGCTGTATTTGCAGCTGAATTGAAATTATTTGGTTTAATGATAATTTTTGCTTTAGGGACAGATTTGCCTTACATGATTTCAGATAAGACTGACACCGAGCAGCATTTTTGGAGGAGCACTCTGGCTAGTCCACAGGCACCTCTGCCTTTTGTACTTTCAGGTTGCAGGTTGTTGATGATGCTTGCCCAAGCTTAATTTGCCATGGTTATGGTTGTGAGAAGCAGCAGTGTGTCACTATGTCCCTGGAAGCTGGACATTATGAAGAGAAGGATTGAAATAATAATAATAATAATAATAATAATAATAATAAAAAATTCCAGAACACTCTGACAACAATTCTGCCCTTGAGCTGTTCTTCTAAACAAAATTTCCAGTATGCATTCTTCCCTTTCAAATGTCTAAGGGAATGTTGAGCCAGCAAGACAGCTGGGAAGTTTGAGTTTCTGTGTGCACAATGGCAGCAGTGTCTGTGCTGTCAGAATTAACTCTCCATTTTTTCCTGGTTGTGCTGAAAAAGATCTTTCTAACATTTGAAAAATATACTGTGTGCTCAGAGATCTTATGTTCCTTTGCTGGTTTAGTTCAAGCAAAGCTTATTAAAAAATTCAATTCTAGTGTCATTCAAATAATCAGTGATACCTCAAACACTGGTATCATGAAGGTCTATTTTAAATACATGATTTCATGGTGTGTGGAAGGATAAGAACAGCAGATCACTGCTTGGCTAATGAGGTGATAGGCACTGCATAAAACCTGAAAAGATGCATCAGCCCAGCTCTATAGACATTTCCAGACTAGATTGACACAATACCTGCTGATACTGGCACTTGTCCAGTAAATCCACCTCTGGATTGCACGTATTTAAGAAATTTCATCATGGTCTGTGAGGTTTTGCAGCTGAAAGGGAGAACAGGATCTCACCCATTTCTATTACACACCTAATTTCTGTTGAATGGTGGATTTTTGATTTATTTTTCAGCCAATGCACAGAACTGCATCAAAACATCAGACATGTGAATTGGTACTTTTTGACCTGAGCTGCTAGACAAAGAAGGTTTATACAGACCTGTAATATCCATTTTGACCTCTCTGCCTTTGATGGTAATAGCACATGTTCAGCATGAGCTCAGTTTTTAATATATAAGTGACCCCCTTGGGGATGTGTTCTAAAGAAACTCAGCCTTCTCAATGATGGAAAGAAATGTTTTTCTCTTTAAACGAGAAAGGGAAGCAGGTAAGAAGGAGTAATCTGCTCCTAGGATATGGAAGGCACATGTAAATACAAGATGCCATTTATCATTATTTGATATATAGCAAAATACAGTAATTTCACTTAGCAGCAGGTTTTAAGAAGATTAAACATGCTAGGAAAATTGTTTTAGAATAACAGTGTAACAGGATATTGTAAATTATTTGGCAGTAGGCTGTCATGGTATGTCACCATAATTCTTCAATATTTAATTAAAACCCACAGCAAATTAATATTCAGGTCCTGTCAAGAAAACTAATTGGATACAGAGAGCAGCTGCTGGAGAAGCTGGGATGTCAGCTTCAGATGGTAATGTGAATGGTTCACACTGGCTTGTGGGTACATGTTTAAAACACTCATTGTAGAATCACAGAATTACAGAAACATGGATACAATGGGTTGGGTTGGGTTGGGAGGGACATTAAAATCATCTAGTTGCAATCCCCTTGCCATAAGAAGGAACACCTTCCACTAGACCAGGTTACTCAAAGCTCCATCCAGCTGGGCTTGTACACTTAGAGGGATGGGGCATCCACAAATTCTCAGGGAACCTGTGCCAGTACCTCATAGTGGAGATCACCATGGACTTATGGACAAGACTGGTTTTGTTTGTAACAAAGTCTTGGCATTTTAGCAAGAAAGATTTATCTTTAATGATAAAATACAATCCAAATAAGATAAAATATGAACTAAATCCTATTTAGTTTAGATACTGGAGGTTTTTTTTTAAAGCAATTCTCAGATGATGCTCTGTGATAGAAAGTTCTCTTCTAAAAAGAAGACAAAAAGGTGACAGCCACTAGGGTCCACGGTTTTAGGCACCTCTGCTTCTGCTTACCCAACAGACCTTCAGTTTCTTCCTCTGTCTCTGAGATTAGGCTCTTTCAAGGTAAGCATGGATACTTCAAATCATTAGTCCCCTTTTTAGCATTGTAATCCTTGCACTAGTCTGAGCCACCACTCAATCAGGCTACATAATTATGGTGGAGTGACTATGGGAAGTGTAGTACCCATTGGAATGGGGCAAGCCACACTGACCAGGTTTCATGCTAAATAGTGAAAGCCCTGACCTTCAATACATCACAATGAATCACACTCCAATTCAAGGTGGTATTTTATAGCTCTGCAGTCTCAGAGCTGTGTATGTTTTTTTTTTGTAAGTAAGTTTTAAACTAGGGTTTTCTACAGCTCATGTGTACACTCACAAATACAGGTATTGCAAGCTATCTGTATTTCAGTGTTTATCAGAACCTAGAGCACTGTTTGCAAATTGCTCAGGAATAGGGAAAAAACCTATGAAAACTGGCATAAATGGGATTTATAAATATTGTGTTAGTATGGGCTATGTAATTCTTCTACTCTTAGTACTATACAATACCCACAAAGATCCACTCTTTTCTAGTAAATTCTTGTGATTTTTTCCTTCAATTTATATTGAAGTGCTGAACTCCAACACTTTTGTTGCTATCTAGCAATTAAGATGAAAGCACTGTCCTCTCTGAGAATGTCATTCATTCATGTAATACAGTGACCTGACACAGTTTTGCTCTTTTACTCAGCAGTTGTTTGCAAAACAATAGAAAGGAACTCTTATTTCATTGCCTTAAAAAATAAAGAGGAAAAAAAACCCAAAGAAAAAAGAAAAAAGGCAGTATAAATTTAGCTCACAAAGAGATGAGAAATGGGGTTTGCAGGGAGCCAATGTCATGCTGTGTGGAAGCTAATATAGCAAATTCAGAGTAAATGGAAATGTATTATGTTAGGCAAATTAGAAATGGTTGAATTAATCTTGAGTAAGTGACCAACATTGTGCTGCTTCTGTCTGGGTTCTGCACTTGGTGCTGATTTCTGGTTATGCTCTTGTTGCTATTTAACCAGATTCTTCTATGGGTTAATCCTGTGAGTACCTGAACTCACCAGACATCAAGAATTCTCTTAACATAGAGATGAAATGCCAGTCCCAAGTGGGTCAGTGCTGAACCCCAGCAGGAGTCCTTGCTCTGGGACTTGCTCCCAGCTCCTCTGAGACTATCAAGGACCTCAGCCTAGGCCTTGATGGCCTGAATCTGGCCCTGCATGTCCTGCTGAGCCTTGTGCTCAAGTTTCAGGGTGCTGGTCTGATGGCCCTTATCCAGTGACTGGGAGACAAAAACATCCATGCAATGGAAGAGTTCCAGGTGGGCAGAAATCACGTGATTTGCCTGGCTGAGAGCTCTTTATCACCCTATTCTAGAGAGTGATGCTGGGTGAGCTGCAACATCAAGTGAGCGACACACTCAGTCCTGCTTATATCCTTTTTTCTGTCTTGGTAGTGGGCAGGGTCTCTGTGTAGTGGCACAAGTGCTGTGGAGGCAGGGAGTGCAGCTGTCCTTGTACCCTGTGATGCACAACAAGCATTGTCTGTGAGACAGACAATAAGTGTCCTCTGAACTTGTATCCCATACTAAATTCATCTGAGGAAGATCAACTTCTTTCCAGGCTTTGGTACAACATCAGGTAGTAAACACCTCCTCTTGGAAAATTTGTTCTGCCAGAGAGACCAGTGTTACTCTGCAGTGTATTAGTGTATGTCTTCCACGTGCCATTCCTGCTAATTTAATGAATTATTTAGCCGTGCCATGCTCACAGGCTCATGCCAACACGGTAATGGAATTCCGTACTGGCTACGGGAATAGCCAGATGTTCACAATTTTTCTCCCTCTTGCTGCACAGATTTTATGTAAATTGCAGGAAGAACAGCATTGCCATCACCACCTTCTCCATTAATAAATCCCATAACAGGCTCCATGCCTGAAGAACTCAGCCCACAAGGGACAAGCTGCTGGGTGCAATCTCTACTCTTTGTGAGTTAAGGATGCTCAGTGGTGGGAAGGTAAGGGCCAGTGGGGCCATGTCTTCCCTGGCCTGCTCCTGGCTGGTGTAAATCACACATAACCACTGACAGCACATCTGCACTGAAGTGTTGTCAGGAGAGAACCAGGCTCTGCAAACTCAGGAAGAATTAGAAAAGCAAAAAGTTAAAGGGTGATCAGAAGGTGATGACAGAAACACAGTAGGAAATCCAGAGCTGTAGGGTATGACAGTTTTGCAGAAACTTTTTTCCTTTTTTTTTCCTAGGGACTGTTTTTCCAGTGTTGGCATGATTTTACTGAGTACCTACAGAGGGAGGAGTTGGCCTCTCTCCCTCTTTTCCACTATTCAGTCCCCTCTTCAGAAGATTTACTTGTGCTTTACACTTCCAGAAGTGAGAAGAGATTCAAGCTGTGCTCATACAATTATACCAAATGGGGAGAGAGGCCAGCAGAACTGAATTTGGTGGATTTTGGGTCTGGGGCTATTTTTGCACAGCTGTGCTCCCTGCTCAGCCATTCAAACCACTCCATAGTGAGACAAAGTGGATGCAGCCATTCTGAAGTCCAAGCAGTTTCAGTTCAGGACTACTTTTCAACACATAATAATATCCATGCTGCAAAAGTATTTAAACATGAGCTTTACTTTTATCAGTTTCATTGCAGTAGTTAAGCTTAAGCATGTGCTTAAATGTTTTTCTGAAGTGGGTCCTCAGTTTTATAGCATTTTATACATGACATCAAAGTTAATAAACATCAGGCCCACTACTCAAGAGTCTGAGAGTTACCCATTTAGAGAGATCTAGAAATGTCATTTATAATTCAAGTCTTTCAAGGGAAGGATAATTGCCCAATTTTGCACTGCTGCATGGGAGAAAACAGAAGTGGGTTTTGTGTTTGTGTGCACTGTGCTTTTTGGGTTTATGTAATTTTGCTTTATACATTGCTTCATGTTTTGGGGCATTGAAATTTACCTGATGCTCTGTAAAATGCTTCCTATAAAGCAAAGTCTTGCACCTTGCCACAGCTGTGGGATTTTGTGGAAGTGTTCTGCTTGTTCCAGACTCCATCTGTGGTCTTGCTCACTCCAAGTGCCCAATAATTACATGGCAGCTTCACAGCCTGACACAGGGATGATGATGGACGATCTCTGGCCAGAGTGATCCCTGCTCTCTGGTCACTTGAGTTGCCTTGCCAATGAGGCTGCATATCTGTTTACTCAGTTAATAAGGATCAGCATTACAAAATGCATGGCAGGGATTCAGTATACATTACCAGTTAATAGACATAATTGAGTGGAAGGAAAACTAGTTTCTGATGTCACAAAATGTCTCTTGTGATAAAGCATTTGGAATATAATGGTTAACATTCCATTTAGCACTGGCGAAGATTTGTGTACTGGTTAATATGTATTGTCTGTGAAATCATAATGACATAATAATTGCTAGCAGATACATTCCAATCATATTGGGTGAAGACTTCCTCTCCATTTTTCTTGTCTTTCCAGTCTTACTAATTCTCCAAACATGACATCAGACATCTGGTGCCAGGATTTGAGTATCTGTTTTTCTGTCTCCTCATCTAAACTCCTGAAAAGATAGCCAAATCTTTCTTGTTTTGCGGTTTGTTTTCTTTTTCACAGAAACCTAAACACTGAGATCAGTGAGAGTTGAAGACTGACTAATATCTCAAATTGGGCAACTTAACTATGCTATAGCACATATGTTTGCAGCAGATCAAGAGACAATTGCCAGGAAAGGACACTCAGAGCATGTAGGATAATTTTTAGGCTTGGTAGGACCACTAAAACGTTGGGTTGTTCATGGTACAGACTTATCTGGCACTTAGTGATACTCCTCTTTGGCACCATTAAGAATCTTGGCTATGAGCTGGGAAAACAGCTAGCAAACACTGTTTACCTGGTTGTTGACCATCCATATTCTGATTTGACAAGCATTCATCAATACGTATTTCATGTTGAAAAAGATAAGACTCAACAGAGACAGTATTTTACCTTTTTTTTTTTCCCCAGTAAGTCTTCATATCAGTTTCAACTAAAAAGATATGTTTAACTCACTGATAGATTTGCTTTTCCAGCAGGAAAAAAACTTGAGAATAAAAAGAAAACAGGAATACATTGGGGGACATAAACAGTAGTTTTCTCTCTATATAGAAATAAATAACATCTAAAAATCTTTTTGCTTCCTACTTTAGTAGACTAAAATCCTAAAAGCTTCTTGTATGTGCTGGCTGACTAAAAATAAAGAGCATTTATCTCATTATCATTCATACAAAAACTGCCTGCACAGGCTATGTAGTCCCCAAGCTGTTGGAAGCAGGAAGGATATTTCATGTCAGTATCAGTTTATGTGGTTGAGTTCTTCCCTTCCTTTTTCTCAGAAATAGGATATTAGACAACACAGGCTTTCAGGCTGATGTGTTACGACCAACATTAACTTCTTAAGCTTGAAAATGCAAGTTGCTAGTCAAAATACTGGCAATTATTTTAGTACTGGTGGTGGTTTTATAAATATTAATCAGAATAAACAAGAAAGAAGATACTAGAAAATAGAGCAGTCAAACTCGAGGCTTTGCAAGCTGCATGAGCTGTACTTTGCCTCATCCTGTGCAGTGGCAGGTTAGTGCTCTCCATGGATTTGTCTTAGAAGCCAAGCATGTGTTGCTGGAAGCACCTCTATGAGTCTCCAGGCTGCTGACGTACATTAATTTGGCCAAGAAAGGACTACAGGGGCCTCTGGATGCAAAGAAGTAGGTGATTTGTACTGCTATATAGAAAAGCAATCAGGAAAGTAATTTTCTAGTGAGGAAGAATCCAGGGTATGGGCTTAGGAATTCTTTGGAAGCCACCCTTTGTACAGCCCAAGCCAAGACACCATGTGAGCTGGACTTTCTGATGTTACATCTGATTTCTTGAGGTATGGCTGGAAGATGTGGGGAGTTCTTGAGGTGATGCTGGCAGGGATTTGCCTCAGATGGACCCCCAATTGTTCCCACTGGCATACTGAAACAGCAGGCTTTTCCAAAATCACTTAGATGAAAAGGTGACTGGGACAGGAACAATTTACAAGAAAGGAGTAAGAGATCCACCACTCTCTGCTCTTTGTGCTGCTACTGTGTCCTGCTTCAGGGCAAGGTGGCACCATCACAAACCAGAGCAACACAGAGCTCATCCAGCGCATTAGCAATAGGTCTCAGACCACAGATGTCAGTCAGGTAGAAACAACCTGAGAAGCATCTGGAGGAAGATGCCAGGGATGGTCAGGACTGCAGCACCACCCTGGAAGCATCCAGCATGGCTATGTGTAAGTTGTCCAGCCTTTGCTGACACTACCTGCTTATGAGAAACTTGCAGAGATGTAAGAGATGAAAAGAAGGCCACCATGAAAAACAAACTGTATAAAACTTCTATTCTTCTAATATTCACATCAGTTTTAAAGCATTGGATCTCCATTCATTTAAGAAGACTTCCCTGACTCTATCTGGTAACTTAGTGCATCATCACTTCTCTTAATCTTTTTAGTCTGAGTGCAGATGGTTAACACCACAAAAAATGGATCGACATACAATCAGTTTTCTCTGCCTAGAATCCACAAAGGCTTCCTCCTCACTTGATATAGGAAAATTATACTGTGACACCAGCCCATACTGTCATGGTCAGCCCTGCCATACCTTGGGGAACATTAACCTAAATATACTTCTTGAAATATGTGAGAGTCGCTCAGGGGAAATCTCTGTCTCAGACAAATTTCCAGACAGGGTTAATGCCTTTATTTTCCTTTGTTCCAACTTGAAGTTTTGTCAAATCTGGAGACTACTAACAATCCAGGGATGAGGAAGGTGATCCTGATGCAAAATTGAAAAGTGAAAAAAAAAAATTAGTGTAAAAAACCCAAAAAGTAGGAAGGAAGCTAGTGGTTGTGAGATCCAACCCATGCTGTGGCTCATTATTATTACTTGCAACAGCAAATGTTGATGAAGTGCTGCAGAGTGCCAGTAATTAGTAGGCATGGCTCTCCAACTGCTGCAGCATGTGGTCAATGAGTTCCTGCCTCCAAGAGATGTTCTGCACTGTAAGAAGAGATATTTATGTCACTGATAAACGCAAAGGGAGACTGAAATACAGCCTACATGCCACATTAGGAATGAGATTTCTCATACATCTACACATCTGCAGAAATTGTATCAGGCTGGAGAGCTGGTGGAAGGTGAGGCTCAGCAACTAGGGTGCAAGTCAGAATATAAATCTTTCTGTTTTCTTCTCCTCAGACTCCCACCGATCTGTTCAGCAGTATCTGGGTAAAAGAAATCAAACCCACGCAACATGGAATGCTGTTGGGTGGCTTAGTGACAATCAGTTATGCATATCCAACAGCACTGGCATCATGGCTGATGCCTTCCAGAGTTTCCATGTCTGTGTTGTATAAAATTCTCTTAATTACTTTTCTAGTCAAACTCTTTCTGCCACTTGTAGGCTATACATATTTTACAAGTCTGATAAATAGGGTATGAGCAAAGAAACCCATGAAGTTCAAGAAAGAGGACAGAACACTCTGCTCACTAATGGCAATTAACAAGAGTTGACATGGAGCCAGGTTAAGTGGGAGCAGCGATGGGGCTACAATCATCACTTGCAGGCTTGCATCGTGTGACACTTGGTGTGGTGTGTAGGGACAGGGGTCTAAATTCCCCTTTGTTCTTGGGTAGATCCCAACCCTCCTTTGGTGTTGAATGTGGCTTTGAACTCCAGACCTATCTTTGGCACGCTGTTTTTCCAGTATAGTGTACAGCTCAGCTCCAGGCTTCCACTCTCTGAACTGCTGAATGAAGTCCTTTAGAACCTGATGAGGATGAAGAACATCTTGGGTGGCAAACTCTAAGTTCTTCTAGTCATATACTGCTATGTCAAACACTTTCCTGGCAATCTTTCATTAAGCTAGATCTTAACATGAGTTTGTCATTTACTCCCACTTGTGCTAAAATGCAGATCTAGGAATTAGCTCCTCTGTTCACTAGGTAGCTTCTTCCAACTTCTGTTCTAATTTTAGAAGATTGACTTACAACTGTGAGCTTTTAGGCTGTCAATATTCTCTACATTTAAACAGTTCTTCTGCCTTGCTCACACTTGCTTCTGATAGTTTTATAGATAATGACCATATTCTCTCCCAGCCTTCACTTTGATAAGCTAAAAAAGCCAACCTTTTTCTAGCGTCACCTCAAAAAATAAATGCTAAAATTCCAGAACATGGTACGAGGCCTGCTCTACTCCATTCCAGCTTGAATTCTTCTTTGTTACCACATGGGAAGAGAACTGAGTATGAGACTCCAAATGCAGTCTTAACAAAGTCTTTCTCAGCTTAAAGCACTAAGTGTGCCTTGTGCATGCAGGATCTACCTTGCCTGTGCACTCTTTGGGAAGGACCTGGGAATGTAATTGTGTCCTCCAGCTTTCAAATCTATGAACAGTTCCACATTTGCCTCTAGTTCTGCTCTTAGGAGAGGCGAAGCAGAGCATCAGAGCCCCTCAGCCCAGCCCAGCTCAGCCGCTGGCGCTGCGCACAGCAGGGACACTCCAGAGCAGGGGGATCCGGAGCGCGGCTCAGAGCCGGGGCTCTGCCACGGAAGGCACACACAGACACGGCGGGAGGCACAGGATGAGAGGAGGCTCCTCGGGCTGTAAATTCCAGAGGGTTTTATTCCTCAGAACGGCAGGTAACCATTGCACACACAACAACCAAAGACCTCGAACAGGGAGGAACCAGGGGTTTAAAGCAGGGGCGGTCCTACAGGCGGGGACAGGCACACAATCAATGGGGAAAGGATGGGGGAGGAGACAGGGACTGGACAGACACTACAGGGAGCTATGGGGAGAGTTCTGGGGAGGGTTCAACTCGCAATTACCAATCATCTGTCCAGGAACACAGAACATTCTAGGCTGAGGGGAAAGCACAGCAAGGATTGACAAGGGAGGTGGGAGGCACACTTGCAGGATAGGCATGGAACCATCGGGAACAAGGGGAAGGGCCAGGGGAAACTGACACCTCTGAGGGAGGGTGTGACTAGAGAGGAACCATTGTAAATGGTGGACAACAGAACAAACCAGCACAGAGGGGCACGTCTTTTTTTCCTATAGAAAGAACCAGAATCTGAATTAAGAACAGACTGACAAATATTTTAATAAAATACATTCTGCTGTTTTGTTTGACACTGGGAACGAGCAGCTTATAGATCAGAGAGCTTTTTACATATTTGTCTTGGCTTGGCTTCCTATGAGCCCATGGTTCTCCAAGCACGTGCTGCACGTGTGTGCATGTATGGATGTATATGTGTTACTAATAAGTTTTCAACTCCTTGACTAATTTCAAACATATTTGACAATCTCAGTGGTACTGTATCCCTACAGATTTAGTGAAAATCAGCAGCCAAGTGGAGGAAAGGCTTGTGCTGTCATCTCTACTGAAGGAAAGGTTGCAGACAAGTTTCACCTAACCCTTTCTTAGATGCTAGGAAACCCTGTTAGGTTCCCAGACATGGGAAACAGTAATTTGGAGCTCACAGGTTGCTATATATTACACAGTCAAGCCAGGACACAAATCCACAGGAAACCAGCTTGCATTAGTTCTGCTGCTCTTAGCTGTTTGCTGTATTTGCATATTTTTTCTTACTTAAAGAATTGGATATCTCTGCATATTCACCCTTATTTTTTACAGTCTTGTAATATGTATGGAAATTGTGTATCTGCAGACATATATTTGAATGTATCTAATGAATGAATTTGTCTTTCATTCACATCCACTCCCCTGCTGTATCTCTACTTCTGTGTATATTCCAGCTGTTTAGATGATTAATATTTATTTCTCAATCTATAGATTTTATTGACAACCTTACAGACAACTACATCGCCACCATCCATGTCTTCTCTCTGCTCACCCCACGATGCTGGACCTGTAGATAGAATTGCTGTGGCTGTTTACAGGATGAAGAAACAGTAACATGAATTAAAGATAATAAGATTTCTGTGGAAAGGGGTACAGCCATGGCACTGTTTATAGCTACCCCAGAGGTTCTGACTAGAACCAAGATTTGGCCTCAGCTCAAACCATAGATCAATAGTTATGCTGTTAGCCATATATATCTCTTAACAAAGCATTGGTCCAAGTTACTTAGTCCAATAGTTCACTAACTGCAATGCTGCATGTGGTGCTGGGAAACTGTTCCAAGGGCTTTTAAAGAGAAAATAACAGCCCTTCTTGGCTGCTCTGTTTTCACAATAAACAACCATAAATAAGATGCTGCTAGTAGACTCCATTTTCTCTGATTACATAGCTACCTGCCTTTCTGTCTATCAGCCACACAGTAAATATCTCTCTTTCCATGAAGTATCTTACATTGTACAAAATCAATAAGCTGTCAGAGTACTTTGCTACCTAACTGGCGACACCAGCATCTCCCCTGCAGAGCCTAACTTTGTGTGGGAGAAAAAATTCACCCTGTCCTAGGGCTGGATTTAGAAGGGGTCTGAGAAGTCATGTGCCGTGGGGAACTTTGGCATTTTTTTGGCTCCAGCTCACTTCATTTAGTGTTCTGGATCTCTGCACCTGGCCCCTTTGGTTTACAGCCCCCAGGGGCCTCCAACATCCCATGCCTCAGCAAACTTGGCCAGACTGCAGCCACAGCAGCAGCACAGTGAGCTTCTGCCAGCTCCCAGCTCAGCATTATCAGTGTTAAAATATTTACTGCATGTGCAATTCTCAACAGCTCTTAACTCTGGCAAATGAAAACCAATTTTAACCGGAACACTCCAAAACACTTCTCTGCAACGAGGGCTATCTATCTGTCTGACAAATTCAGGATTGCTTCCCCCAGCTGTTTTGGCATTAGAGCTGTTGAAAAAAAAAAAAAAAAAAAGAGTTGCAACAATTTTCTGCTTTATAGATGTTGAAAAAAAAAATCATTCTCTTTGTATTAAAAGCTGGTGATATCTTCATGCCAACAAATCAAATGAGATTTCAATTGCAGGAGCAAATAGAAAAATTTCTGCCTGATCAATAGACATTCAAAGGGTTATCAGGAATTAGCCAGAGGGAGCTGGGATGGAAATGCCTACTGATGTCAGCCGCTATATGTAATGTCCTGTCTCAGGGCAGTCTGAACCCCCTAGGGCTGTGGATTGATCTAGATTTTAGGGCACAGAACCATAAATTCCTGTGATCTGCCAAGTCACTCAAGCATGTGATGCCAGGCATGTGACTGAACCCTGCTCCTTCCTACTGAGCACCCAGGCACTCACTCAGGCCACAGCTGGGCCATCTGATGGGCTCTTTGAGGGCCCCAGTCAGCCTAACATCTGTAAAATTCAGCTTTGGTTTTGCTTCCCATGTAGTTTAGCTTCACTGCTGCATTTTCAGGTTCAATGTGAGTATGACCAAGCTGTGAAAACAGCAACCAAACAAAATGATACCCTAAGGTCTGATCAGCAGCTCTCTGGGATTTACTTCTTTCAGGCTATCATCCTCAATTTTACATTGGAGCAGGGAGCACAGCATGGTCATTTTATTGATTGGATTAAAGAAAAATTGAGCTGGCTGATCTGTATGATGACATTATCGAGTTGTGTTTGCAGCTATGACAGAAACAAAGAGGTTTTATTGGATTACTGGAGCACGGGAAGAAAAGGGGAGAGAAAAGGTAATGTGGAGGTGAGCAGGTATTACCCTTGGTGCCTTTGTGCTCAGTCTCTCCAGCAAGGGCTCTCTTCTTTGCTACCCTGTCTACCCAGCTCATTGCCTGGCTGGCTGCTGCTGCCTTTCCAAACACAAGCAAACGTGTATCCAAAGAGACAGGAATTAGCTGCAGTCCCTCATTAGTGGATGCTCACATTACACTTGCTCATCACCCAGATAAAAATATTTGTGACTTAATAAAAAAAAAAAAAAAAAAAAAAAAAAAAGAAGCCATTTGGAGGTGAATATCCTCTTTAAGGGATATTTTTGTGCAAGCCAGGTGTTTAAAAACTGTGGTGTTGCATGACACCTACTGACAAGCAAGGCATACCACAGTTCAGTGTGTAGGCAGCTGAGTTGTATAGTTTATTTTTACTGGTGATTTATTTTTACATTTGTTAAAAGTATATGATTGGGAAGGATGAAATTGATATTTTGTACCATGTGAATTCACATATTTTGTGAATATGTGAGAATGAGTGACCAACATATATACATATATGTGTGGGTGTATAAATGTACCCTACCCTATATTTTATGTACCTCTTTTGCATGTTTAGTTTATAGACTGGTGTTAAAACTACCATGCTCAACCGCTTTGTTGATTCATTTTATTGGTAGCTGAGGAAGAATGTTAGTGCAAATGTTGTACTCAGCACAAGAGAGCAACCTACAGGTTATGTTTTTGAAATGATCATATATTTTATTTATATGGTGCCTGTCAGTCATAGAAACCTCCTGTGAAATATTACTGAAATGAAACGCAGCTAAGACTCCACATTAAAATGACACAGTCTGATTCTCCACTGCCTTGCATGCTGTGCCCTTAAACTGCTGAAATCAAACCATGTGGAGAAGAAAACTACACAGGTGTGAAGTGGCCTTACAAAATAAGAACATTTTCCAATTGCTTTTCTCTGGTATGTTTTGTCCTACTAAATGATCAGGAAGAATTCAGAGCCATGACTGTGCTGAGTTCCTATTGGGGGTTTATGCCCAGACCAAAACATTCATTATCTTGTCAGCTCTCCTGTGGCACAGCTAAGAGGTCTGAGGGACAGACGACCAGGTGTCAGATCAGAGCCCCACCAAAGGCCACCAGGCTCCTCGCCTTGCCACAGCCTGACTCAGGATTTCACCCACAGCTGTTTAAACAGGAAGAGTTCTGTATCACAGCTCAACCCAGTTCAGACTGATATGCCAACTGAAGACACAGAAGGAAATGGATCTTGTGAGGCTCATCAGCACAATTCAAACCTTAAATGAAACCAACAAGCAAACAAATGAGCTGTAATTTTATCAGGTGGAAATAGAAATCAGAGGAGCTATAAGTTTGCAACAGCTGAGACTCCATTCTTTAAATAAGCTGCAAAAAACCACTGCTGCAACTGGAGTGTTTTTCACCTCAGAAGGCAGCAAGTGGGCCCCATGCCCAAGGAAAAGATATTGACACTGTACATTTTTGGAGACATCATTTCCATGCTGAGAAATAGCCCATGTGCTAGACTTGTGTGGATTTCAATGGGAAAGCTCACCATCAAACTACATGGTACCCAGCCTATGCAGAGCTTTGAAGAAGATACTAGAGATAATGTCAAAATTGCCATGAAAATGGGACCAATGGTTAACAGTAAAGCCAAAATTAGTCCCATGATTCATTTAAAATGCTGTCAAAATAAGTCTAGAGCTGAAAGAATCTCAACAAGCATCATTAACAGCTGCACTTTTTTTCTAAGAATGAAATACAATGGGAAAAATTTGTCTTTGTGGATAACCCAGTGCTTCAAGGTAAAAGGACTGCAAAAAATTGCTCCATTAGGATTTAGAAGTTGACATGTCAAGCTACAAAATTCCATACAAACCACACAGCTCTCATTTCAAAAAGCATAAAATCACCCACAGTGATGGCATATTCATCCAAGCTCCCCAAACAGCTCTGTTTTCCCCAGTGCTGGACACATCTAGATATATCCCTACACCTGTCTGACTTTCACAGAAATAGGTGCACTGAACACATTTGCTTCCTCAGCCTTGCTGAAAAACAGGTCCTCGCTGCTGTCCAGGAAGAGCCTAAATCACAAGTTCTTGGAAATGAGCCCACCAGCTTCCTGCAGGAGGATGAGACCTCGTACCTACCTAAGATGAGAGTGATGCCTTAGGTTTGGGTTTTTCTGGTTTTGCTTTGGTGGGTAGCTTTCACTTTCATATTAAGTGGTGCTGGGATTTTTTCACAGGATGATGGGGGCAGGGCAGTTTTTGTCCCAGCAGGGGACTCAAGGACACTCTCTTCAAACTCCAGGCCTGGAGCATAAACAACATGGAAAAGGAGGCAAGCCAAGAGGATGAAGCTTCATGATTTAGAATTATTGATTGGACAGTTGACTGCTATATGCAAATGGACTGGAACTTATAAAAGTAGGAGACCTCGTGACGAGGCTCTCCTTTTGCTTCCATCTTGGAGCCATCTGGGCAAAGTCATTACTGTGGCTCTGGTGTTGCCAGGGTGTGGCCTTGAAGGCACTTAAATAAATACTCGTTTTATTCCTTTAACTCTGCCTAGCCTCTGTTTCAGCTTCTTAAGGCATCAAGAGAAGAGGCCCAGGATGCCCAGAGCAGTAACCAGGCTGTAGTAACTGGGAGTGCACCCACTGCTCCAGTGGACACCCAACTCACCTTTAAAGACACTGTTGATGTGATGAGTTCCTTACTTAAAGGATGCCAGTGGTGGAGCCTGTGGGGAGCAGTAGCATAAAATTTAACAAGAAAAATGTAAAGGCTGGTAAAACTTTGGCATTGGTGAGGTCTAATTGAAGATGGCATACTTCTGTTAGATATTTCTTGTTTAGTCCCTGGAAAAGGTAGGGAAAAAAACACCAAAAAGACTTCTACAAAGGAGAGTTCTGCATTGGAAGGCATCCTGCCCTGCTGTGCTTCATCCTTACACTGGTAGGATCAGTTTGCTCAGGAGACGTTCACCTACTTAATTTTAAGTCAAAAAAAAAAAAAGGAAAAGGAAAAAAAAAGAGAGAGAGAGAGAAGGTTTTAAAGCTCAGAGAAGACTTATCAGCTTAAATATTATTTTTTTAATTGAATGGTTATGTTTTTGTACTGATTCCTTAAAGTTTTTTAAATGCCCATGAGGGAATATGATAGTGTTATGTTTACACCAGAGACACTGAGAACACAGTTCCCCTCTAATTTACTCAGTACGACTCAACAGACTTCAGACAGGTCAGAGGAAGCAAAGGAGAGCAGAAGTTAACCCTGCAGATGTCTGTCTTGCTGGACTCGATTAGTTTATCTGCTGGTGCTCAGCTGGCACATGGTTTGGATTAGGAGGAGCATTCCTCTGGCCAGGGACAGTTGCAGCAGGGGCATTCTTTGCACAGGGATGTGGTAGCTGGAGACACTTCTCTTAGGACACAGGCCTAAACAGTATTTCAGTATGTGGTGGTGGCTCTCCCCCCGAGGTAGTTTCACATTTACATGGAGTTTGTGTGTGATGGTTAATTTAACTAACATGTTTATTTACTGGCTCTCTGTCGTTTTGTGTTTGGAAAAGATGACTCATCTGCTACTTGATCCTGCCAATGTTTATTCTGCTGGTGGGCTCACTCTTTACTGAGCAATGAGGGTAATCCCACTCATATCAGGCCTATTAGCGAACATTCTGTCATGGGATCAGGTCACAGGCTGGCTGTAAATAAAAATATCCACCTCCTCACCCCCAGCTTGGGTGGAATTTCAAGGATGCTCATGTCATCATGGCCTGTTATAAGGTCTCAAAAGCACCACATTAGCTATGTCCAGTTTCTCTAGGGATAACATTTTAAAGGGCACAACATGCAAGGAGGGATTTTGATGTCATTCAGCTGAGCACACAACAGTGAAGCTCTCACAGGACTTTCTGCCTCATGCTTGGTGATGTTCAGGTTTCTCCAGTGCCTGGAGGCAAATAAATGTCTAAGAGAGTGGCTGGCCAGCAAAGAAGGGATTTGTCTGAGATTCAGAGAAATAGAGAGAAAGCAGCTGCATGCACAAAAAACATCAGGGTTCCTGGGGCCAGGATGAAGAATATCAGCAAACTCACCATGCCCCAGCCTTGGAGTTGGGGTACCTGATGAAGGCAGATTAAAGGCCTCTTCTTCCACCACTGCTGCTCCCTGCCAAGGGCTGTATGGACAGCCCATGACTCTCTCTGTGCTGAGCAGCTACAGAGTTCCAGGGGACATCAAGGGAAACTGTAACTCAGTCATAGGTGCTTTTTATCCTTGGAAACCTTTTGGGCTTGCACCACCTCACCATCACAGAATGGTTTGGCTTGGAAGGGACCTCAAAGATCATCTAGCTCCAACCCCTCTGCTGTGGGCAGGGACGTCAACCACTAGATCAGGTTGCTCAGGGCCTCATCCAGCCTGACCTTGAACAGTTCTTAGGCTGTCCAAGAACATCTAGCCACAGCCTGGGAGCAGGAATGGTCAGGGCCTCCCCAAGGAGGCAGTTTACATGTGGTTCCCTGCCTCTGCAAGCTTCCATGCTGGCTGACCTTTGTGACAGCATGCCTCTGTTTATGTTTAATGTACTGGACAGCTGAGTCTCTATATGACCACTCTTATTTTGGGTTCCACACCAGGGAGAACTAAAAAGTAGGTGTTTTGGTTGTTGTGGTATCTCACTTGTAATCACAGGAATCTGGCTCTTAATTGCCAACTACATGAATACCTCTGAAAACTTTCTGCCCTTGAGGATCCATCTGGGCCTTCGCTTTTTGATTACACAGATATTAAACACCAAAGGACCAGAATAGATATTTAGTACTTGCAGATAACATCATAGGGTTTGTTGAAAAAGAGCTGATAAAGATTTAGTAAACACCAATGTTGTGCATTTTCGTGCTTTCTAAACTTGAATTTGGCATAGTGCATCTATCTAAGTATCTTAGCAAATGTTTGCTTCCCAGTGGAGTCAGGTTTGGAATGAGTTTTGGTGTCTAAAAAGATACCTAAGTCCACCCTGAGACCGTAAGTCCACCCAAGATCCCCCAGCTCAGGCACTAGGCATCCTCCATTCTCCACAAGTCAGACTTGTGAGCCATGGGGTGGCCAATGTCCCTGGAAGGACTGGCAAAGTCCAAGGACCAGCCATGCTCCTTGTAGCTGGAGCACCAATCACCTGAGCACCATGGAGGAGAGGAGAGGAGAGAAAAGGACACAGAGCACCAAAACAAGCAAGAACTGAAAATAAGTTTTCAAGTTGTGCTGAGTGCAGCAGAGCAATGTCTCTCCTATTTCATAGATTCATAGATTTGTAGATTTGTAGATTCACACAATGGTTTGGGTTGGAAAGGAGAGATTAAATATCTAGATCCAACCTCCCTTCCATGGGCATGGACATCTTACACTAGAATAGGTCACATGGACAATCTTTTTTGCTCCTTTCCAGAAACAGGTTTGGAAAGAGGTTCCTCAGCTGTAGATGGTGCTGGTCTCCAACCCTCAGTCTGCTCAGGTAGTCCCAGCTCTTGCCTCACTTTACCCACTGTATCTCCCACTCTCCAGTTTTTAATCACAGGCACTCTACTTGCCCCAGAGAAGCCAGCTTTAATTGTGTGACCCTTGTGCACAAAGCTACATGTTTTCCTTCCTTTTCTTACACCAGGATAGTACAGCACACAATATAATGGGATAATGTGCTAAAATGAGATGCCAGGGCTGTCTCTTCGGAGTGCTAGGCTGCCAAACATTACACCCACTGGATGTTAAATGAAGGCGATGACTAAGTGTTCACACAGTGGCTTGCATTTGCTGAAGAGTTTGGCAGACTGACGTAAATTGAGAGCCTGCTGCGGGCAGATTTCCTCCTACTATTTTTGATTTCATGCAAATAGGAATTGCAGGACGCCAGGCAGTTTCTACCTGTGACTGACATATTTAGTGTTGACAGTCCCACACTGTTTTTATATCTAGAAGTGTGGATTTAATGATACATGCAGGGCAGTTGCAGTTTGCAATATCTCATCACAGACCCGTCTCCAGTTCCTCTCCCTCCCCTGTTCCCAGCAGGCTGAATCCAGCCCCATGGCAAGGCTTCTTTGGACACATGGATGTCTATAAAGTGTTGCAGTCTGCTGCCAAAATCCCAAAGAAAACACAACAGTGCAATATTTTCTGCTAACAAGCCTTTGTCCTGTG
Source organism: Prinia subflava (assembly GCF_021018805.1). Classification (NCBI taxonomy): domain Eukaryota; kingdom Metazoa; phylum Chordata; class Aves; order Passeriformes; family Cisticolidae; genus Prinia; species Prinia subflava. The sequence goes on from NC_086247.1 coordinate 14,168,528, forward strand.
TTTTTCACTCCCTCGTTCTGCTGGCTAAAAGCTTCCTGTTAAGGGATTTAGGGGTAGATTAGACAAACAAAAATTCTCCATCTTCCAACTGATCCAGGCAAGGAAGCATCTACTACTCAAAAGCATTTAAGCTAAACTGAAAAAGTCTTGGAGGGAGGCTCAGCAGATGCAGGGCTTCTGGAAGAGGAACAGACATCTGCTTTTGGGGTGACGGGGAGACAGTAGGACACAGCTGCACAGGGGAGCAGCAAGCCCTACAGGAGTGGAAACTGAAATGTGTTGCAAGAGTCTAAAGTACCAGGTGCAAGTGCAGCTTTGCTTTCTCAGCTCTGGGTTGCACCCATGTGTCACAAAAGCTGCTGGGTAGGGATGGCAGTAACACCCTGGGTATGAGGATCCCAGCCACCTGCCAGCAGCACTGCTGCCTCCCAAGGCCAGGGGCCATGCCTGGAGACAGGGCCTGGCTGCAGATACCTTTGGAAAAGCTCACTAGGCTCACTCCTGGATAAATAACCTGTGAGCTCTTTTATACTTATCCCTCCGAGCCCAGAAATTTTCCTCTTTATATTTTAGAGTACTATCCAGGCACCATGAAATGTGCTGTTTTCACAGCATGTTTTCCCCACAGTGTCCAGTCATAAATAAAATCTCAAGGAGGAAAGGACACTAGGGAGTCAAGATGGTGACTATCACTAGAATAGGTGACAGAGGTTAATGCTTTAATTTCCATCACTCTCTCATTCAGACCAGGACCTCCCACTGCAGCAACTGCCCTTTTGGAGGCACGTGCCCTCTCCTTGCAGGGATTCTGAAGCAGATGCCTGTCTTTCCCTGCCGTGTTTTAAACAAAGCCTAGGCTGTGCCTCCCTTGTTGCATTTGCAACAAGCTATACACACAGCTTGGCCAGTGGCATGGTGTGGATTGCAGCCCAAAATTCAGGAGTTATCCTGAAGGCAACTAGAAATCCATACATCTAGTATACAGCCTCAGTCTCCACCAAGGTCCCCATGGAGGACTTAATACATAAAATTTTTGGTGGTTTTCCTCCTAGAATATTTGAACTGATGTGAGACATCCCACAGTGATGTTTTGGCTTGAGGAGGAGAAGGGAAGCTACAAGATTTTCTGGGCTAATGATAACTAATGGATGATGGACAGATCCAAACTTGGAGAGTCTTGTCCATGATGCCTGTGGAAAAGTGGCTTAGAATGAACTATCCTTAGACAGTTATTTTGTGGTGCACATATGTTAGTGAGAAGCTAACTTGAAAGGGACCTGAAGGCCACACTTCCCAGCAGTATGAGGTGTTCTGGGTACCTCAGCTCTTAATCCATAATTCACACAGGCTCCTGAGACATCTCATCCCCACAGGAGCAGAAGAGCAGGTGCCAAATCAGGCTGAAGGTGTCTTTGTCAATGTGCCTCAGAAATTGCCTCAGTTCTAACTTTGGGCTGGAACAATGTCCCATGATGCTGTATTCACATTGATATGTTCACAAGACAACCCTTTTCCTTGAGCATTCAAGTTCCACTAGGAGAGAACAAGTGGAACAAAAATGAGAAAACTCGTGAGTTGAGATAGTCTCATAGGTGAGAGAAACAGAAAAAAAAATCAAGTGGGATTACTCGCCCTGTCCCACAGGCAGACCAGCTGAGCAATGACCACCTTGGAAGCCAAAACTCCATTGTTCATTTCCTCTACCCATTTTTATTCCTGAGCACATCAATCACTATACAGTATGGAATATCCCTTTGGCCAGTTTGGGTCAGCTGTGGCTCCCAGCTCCACTGGAAAGCCGAGTCTGACTTCACCAAGTGCCAGCTGGTTCTAAGCACTGCAGTTCAGATAATGGACACAGGATTTCAGTGCTAACACTCAGTGAGCAAAAGAGACACACAAAACACCCACACCTGAAGGCAGCTAAAATGTCTTTTTTATGGTTACATATTTCATAGAAGAGTTCTTTCCTGTATGTTTGAGCTGTTAAACCTAAAACAGTGAGTCAGGGCTACAATACTGGGACCAAAGACCTCAGTAAGTGTTTGTGTTCACAGTCCAGCTTCTATTTACATTCTTCCCATCAGCAGCTGACTTCAAAGTAGAAAAAAGAAGTGGGTGGCCTGTCCCAGGGCTGGTACTAATAATTGCAATTAGGAAGCTTCATAAGAATACACAACAACATTTAAACAGAGCATCCAGTGTTTTGTAGCTTTGCAACACTACTTAAGTATGAGTATTAATTTAACTTTAAAAGGTTGAACTGTTTTTCACCACAAATGTCCAGTTTGTTTAGGACTCTATGGATTTCCAAGAGCTCATTAACCAAAAACCCCTGCATCAAATCCATCATGTTCATTATTTCTTCTGATCTACCAAGTAAAAGTTTCTTTCAGAAAACAGAACATCATTTGAGCCCATTGCATGCACCCCATCAGTGAGAAAACAGCTGCATCCTACCACCATGTCTCTGTCTATCTGTGCAGACTGTCTCTCTATTGACATTCAAAGCACTGACAGGAATCAGCCCACCCTGCCTCAGCTATGCCCACTAGCTCATAAACTTCATTGTTTTGTATCTGTCCCAGAGCCTGCTCTTTATTTTCCACGCTCCTTGCATGCACATATAGACAGTGCGTTAATATTCTTAATTTTCTCTTGTTGAGCTACTCCAGCTCCAGTCTTACCAGTAGGCTGGGAGTATGTCAGATTATTTGAGTTAGGTGAAAAATTCTTCTCTTTTCTTCACACTGACTTTTATAGCTATCCAATAAACTTGCATGGTTTTGAAACGGGGTTTGGTATCCTGTTCTGGCAAAGTAACATCAACCACAAATTGCTTGTATCTAAAAATAATACATGATAATTTTGTTCTCTCTCAGAAACTGGAACACTGCATTCTCTAAAGGGAGATGAATGAGTATGTGAAAACATTTGCAGAATAGTTGCTTGTCTATAACAAGACAATATGAAATTAAGATAGAATTTATACTTTATCTCTTCATTATTGAGCTGTGTTTCAAACATCATTCAGCATGAACCTTCTGGAGGCCCAAGAAGGAAGTACCTGATCTTTCTAGAGCTTTCTGTTCAGAAGGAGAAAACACACTTGAATATTCACCTCCTGGACAGCAAGCACAGATTGCAATTCTTGCAGAATTTCTTTGTGGAGTGAGGAAATCGTGATCGTCTTTCATTTAGCTCTCAATTTCCTGAGAAACCTCTGGGCATAGCAACACAGCAATTTCCTACAAAGAGTCCTACAAGTTAATTAAATCTCCTGAGAGTCATCTCTCCCAGTCTGAAACAAGAGCCAGACATTTGCCAAATTACATCATTTCACCATGAGCAACTTCTCTAAGTCTCACCCGTGTCAGCCATGTGACAAAAATTGTGGTCGTGCCCTGATCATTTCTCCTCAAGACTACTGGAGCCTCCTCTTCATTTTCACCTTTTTCCTTTGCAACCTATTTCAAATGTCTCAGTAAATCATCTGCCTCAACAGCGGCACCTCTGAATTCTTCCATCATCTTCCTTTGGCCTCCTGCATTAAATTTCAGCTACTTGTGCTTCCCTTCAAGGATCCCCAGAACACTGCCCTGACTTATAGCACCAACTGCAATATTTCCTGACCTCATTTCCACTCAGCCAGTACATCACACCTTGGTGATGCTTTTATCATCTCCTCCATGCTCCAGACCATCCTCAAAAAATGAATTCTTCTTTTATGCAGTTTAGAAAGGAATGCACTTCTGTTTTCATACATCCTTTCTCAAAGCACATCTTCCTCTGTGGATATGTGCTCCTCCAGCCCTCCCTACTCCATTGTGATAGTCAGACCAGGCCAAATATTGCCAAAACTATCACTCTGGCCACTAATGAGCACAAGGCTTGTGTTTACAATTCCTTGGTGGCAGCAGCATTTTTCAAGCCCTGTACAGTATCCACCTACTTCTGGACATCAATAACTGTTAAAACTAAGAGGCCTGGAATAAAATTCTAGTTTTCTTCTTGTTCTACAGAAGGAGTCCTGTTACATTTTTAAAATCAAAGTCCCTTCTGAGGTACAAAAAGAGCCAAAGTGAAGATCAGGGTTTCCTGAGAACTCCCCTATCCTTCAATGGCTGGCTGAGGCTATGCCCAGGACACTTTTGTTCTCCTGCCATTAGGTGTCTTTCATATTTGATCCTAGTTGCCTTCCTTATTTAGAGAAGTAGAAGAAAAGAGACATTGCAGGCTTATGGTTCCAACAAGTGGAGTTGGAGGATCTCACCTGAGTATTGGAGTCCCATCAAACCTAGAGGCTTAGCCATCAGAAAAGGATGTTTTTTCCAGCCATAGAAAATGTGAATAACATGAGGCTGGGTTTGTGATTTTATGTGTCCACCTGGGCTTAAAATCATGACATTGTGTTTGTAGTGAGAAGAGTTATAGGACTCTGTTTCTTAAGCATCATTTAGAAGTGTGTGAAGAGAGCATTAGAAATAGGATGCATTGTATATTTTCTACAACAGAGTATTATCTGGCAATTTTGCAAGGATCTGGTGAGAAGGTGTTGCAACTATATCTCACTCTTAAGCCAATAACTGCAAATTCACCGGCATCACAAAAACACTGTTGGACTTATGCAAATACTCTCTCTCTTTTTCCTTTGGCCTTAGCTACTGTAGCTAAAGGGAGTACTTGCTTGTTCTCTTTCTCAAATTTTGGGTTGGATGCCACACCAAAGCCACTCTATCACTTCTCTCCTCAGCTGGACAGGGGAGAGAAAATATAACAAAAGGCTCATGGGTTGAGATAAGAATGGGGAGAGATCACTCACCAGTTCTTGTCATGGGCAAAAGAGACTCAGCTTGGGAAAATCGGTTTAATTTATTAGCAATAAAAATCAGAGTAAGGTAATGAGAAAAAAATCTTAAATCATGTAGCCCCACTCCTCCCTTCTTCCCAGGCTCTACTTACATCTAAGTTCTCTCAATTTCCCCTCAGCCGTACAGGGGGACAAGGAATGGGGGCTGTGGTCAGTTCATCACACCTTGTCTCAGCTACTCCTTCCTCCTCATTGAGAGGACTCCTCACATTCCTGCCCTGCTCCAGCTTGGGCTCTTTCCACAGGGTGCAGTCAGGAACAGACTGCTCCAATGGGAGTCCCTTGCAGGGTCACAAGTCCTGCCAGAAAACCTGCTCCAGCCTGGGCTTCTCTTTCCAGGGCTCCACAGGTCCCTGCCAGGCACCTGGTCCAGCACAGGCTTCCCACAGAGTCCCAGTTTCCTTTGGGCACCCACCTGGTCCAGGCCTGGGGTCCTCCAGAGGGGCTGGAGGTGGATCGCTGCTCTGCCATGGACCTCCATGGCCTCGGGGGCATGGCTGCCTCACCACGTTCTGCTCCACAGGTTGCAGTGAAACCTCTGCTCTGGCACCTGGAGCACCTCCTGCCCCTCCTTCCTCACTGACCTTGGGGACTGCAGTGCTGTTGCTCTCACATTTTCCTGCTCCTCCAAGCAGTTTTTTCTCCTTCTTTAATACATTATCCCAAAGGTGCTACCACAGGCTGATGGTCTCAGCCTTGGTCAGCAGCAGGTCTGTCTTGGAGCCAGCAGGTGTTGGCTCTCTCAGATATGAAGGAAGCTTCCAGCAGCTTCTGAGAGAAGCCACCCCTGTAGCCACCCACTACTGAAACTCTGCCACAAACCCCCAACACAGCAGTATTTTCTACTTTTCCCTTTTCTGGATCATCTATTTGATTTGCACTCAGAAGCTGTATCTTCCAACAAATATAAATTATGCACATAGTCTGTGTCATTTCTGTTTTCATGAAATACATGTTTGCTTTCTCTCTCTGCAGTGAGGCTTCTATGTATGCAAAAAAAAAAAGAGACTTGCATATGAGAGAACACCTTCCAGACACCAAGCTAGCTCCTTTCAGGCTTAACTCACTCTGCTGCACCCCTCTTCACCTCAGTTTGAGCCTGATGTGCTCCCAAAGATCAAAGACCTGAGCTTGGGTCTTTCGAGGAAGTGCTTTAAATGCCAGTGGGATGGATGTTGCATCTCATTGTGTAGTCTCTTGTGCCTCACTTACAAGATGCCTACTAGCGCCACATCCCAAGAGTGAGAGGTGATGAAAAGGTCAGTACAGGACTTTTGCCAACACTTAGATCCTGTCTAGGGATCACAGCAGCTCAGTTACATCAAGGCTTAGCAAGCCTGTGAGTGCCTGTAAGCAAAACTTAGGCTTCAGTGGTACAGTAGCATAGACATCTACAATTTGAAATGGAATTTGAACACAAGATGTGCAACAAGTATTTGTGTCACTAAGCAGCCATACAGCTTTTGAAGTACTCAGGTTCCGAGCATCCAACACTTAAATAACAAAGTAATTGCACACATAAATGGCCAGAATTAGCCAGGTTTCATTACTTGCTGTGTTAGGTACTGATGCAACACATCACAGTCATTGTATTTTACAAATTGGTCCCTTCACAATTGTTCCAGAGATGTAGGCTAATAAAGCAATGTTGTGTCATGGACTCAAGAGGCAGAATCTTCTCTGTAGATATTTAAAAAAGACCCTTGCTTGAAGAATTAATGTTGATAGACTAAAATTAAGCTCGGATTAGGCTCTCTAGTCAAGCAATTCTTCCTATTACAGCTATCCTTTACAAATAACATATATGTTCCTAAAGCTGTGCCTTCTGGAAATTTTGAGGAAATTTATGGGCCTTAAAAGTCAATGTTCTTAGACATCGTTAGACACAGAAGAGAGGCAAAATACAGAACAGAAGACTCTCTCAATTAAATGCTTAAAATGTTCCAGTAACAAACTCCCCCACATTAAACTAGATGACAGCTAACTGAGGCATTTCTGATGTACTCAGCTGCTTTGGTGCTACAAGCAGAGATCCTCTCTAGAATGTACAAGATACAGCCTACAAAGGCCACTTTGTGCACTGTTTCTCTGCAACAATTTTTACAGCAATTACTTGGAAATTATGTTCTACTGCATTTGCCATTAGCTTCAGTGGAACCAGGCTTTCATCCCTTCTATATCAGCTTTAGGGTTGTTTTTTCTGTTTTCCTATTTCTGGCATGATCCAGTTCAAAGAGTAGCTGCAATCTGTCATCTGTTGGTGGATACTGAATGTATGTTGGGGGGAGGCAGGGGATTTAAAAAAAACCCCTACCTGCTAAGTCTTTCAGCCTTCAACCTTTGGTGCAGTACAAGGTTTACAAGATGATTTAAAATCTGCATGTGTAGGAAATAAGGAAGATGGGCTGACTCTACACAGAAAATGGGTTTTGGACAGACACAGATTGATGGCTTTGTGACAATGACACTAAAGTTAATAGCTGATATAGGCAGACAACAGAGTCTATTTTAAATTTCAAATTGAACTCTGTGTCACTCACAGCATCATACTGACCATTCATTGCTAGACCTAATTTTTTTCTGGTAATGACTACAAGGAGCAGAATAGATAATGATGTGCACTGCAGAACACTTGGGAAATGGCATTAACTGATTTCCTTCTCCCCCCCGGCCCCCCTTGTTTTAAAAACAACTATTTAATTATTACTAGGGGTGGCTATCCTTGAACACTCCTGAAGGGTAAAAATTAGTCACTCCTCTGGGAACATCTCTGTCGCCTTTCCTTTCCTCTTTGGAGACAGAAGGGGTGTAAATTGTGCTTCCAACAGACTGGGAAGGCTGACACTGCTAAAATATAAGACCTTGACAAAAACCCTGGAGATGATGTATCACCAGTCTCCTGGGCAGTTGCACTCCACATTCACATTTGCACACTGCAGATAATTCCTGCTTCTCAAAAGCCTGAACCCAAACTTTAAATGCAAATTTGCTTGGAGCTGGAAATGGAAACCTGCATGCACTGAAACAGTTATTCACATATTTAAATAAAAAGCTGACAAAGTAAAACCAAACCCTTCAGTCCTAGGGGAAGCACTGCTTTGCTGCCTGTTTCTGTCACTGTCCCTGAAATGCAGGTTAGATAAACAGGAGGGATTAGAGATACCCATTGGTTTTGTACATCTCCACCCGTACAAAGAGAGATCTTTATTGGCATACCTGTGTATGGTTGATCACCAGAGACTTGACTTTATTACATGTCAGTGAAAGGCCTTTAGAAAAGCACACAAACCATGACACAAGGGGCTTCTGAAATTTTATCTGCATGGCACATGGAAGCAAATGACTTTGGGAATAAATATTTGTGCCTCAGACCTGAACACAGCCAGCACACAAATGTGAGGTGAGCGTTGCTGGCCTTATGCTGCAAGTCTGGGCTCTGTCACTGAAACCACTTTTCTTGGTAGGTGCTGTGTTAACTTGTGACAAAATGGCAGTAGTACCTTCCATAGTTTGCTTGAAAGCTGTATTTCAGAGTATCAGCAGGCTGGAATTTCCACCTGTTTTCCTTACTCCTGTTTGTGACACATTTGCACATCTGAAGGATTTACTGTTTCTCTGCCTAATTTTTTGTTCAGCAGGAAAATAGCTGAACTGTTTGCGTCAAGTTCAAAAGCTCTAATATGAAAGCCACATACTTTTTGCTTGAATTAATTCCAGCTCCACTCTGGCTTTGTAAAACTAATTTAAATTATAGCTGTCTCTGCAAGTTCTGCTATAATAAATAAATAACTTCATGCTAAAATAAATAGATCTAATTTTATGTGGCTTTACTACCATGAATCTGCTTATTACTTTCCAAATGGTATGGTGGGGCACATAGTTTTGATAAAATCTAGGCTACTGAATGATTTTGATGAGAAATTGGGACTGTGGCAATCATAAATACATATGTAAAAACCCATTTTCTTTTCTGTGAGAAAAAGCAATGCCTATGTTCTATTTCCATCCCTTACTTCTGTCTTCTGTGAGTGCTGGAGGATATTTTAGATGTGGTTGCTCAGACTATTCAAGATACTTAAAAAAATTCTTGTCCCTAGAAAGTAATTGAAAACTCCCACATCAAACAAAAATATATGTAATGCATGTAAGTGCTATAAAAGTAACATGTGGTTTACATAACAATTTTATAATGCTACTTCATATCTCAGGCAAAACACAATCAGGTATTTTACACGCTTATATCTCCCCTGTGTGTCTGTGCTCCCTTGGTGTAGACTATGACACCAGCTCACACTGCACGGCAGGCAGGCACTACAACTGGTTTAGTTGTAGGATGGAGAAGGGTGGATAAATAGCAACACATGGCCCATTAGTAAAAGGCTTCCTAAGTTTTACTGAGTCAACAGACAGTAATCAGGTATCAGCTACTTCACTAAGAAATGCATGAAAACTAGGAGTGGGAGGCTTGGGACGTGAGGGTGGGAAGCAACGAGTGAGAAACAAGGTTCATTTCTTTGTTTGCTCTTATTCAATTCCTCTAATAGAAATTCCATGAGGGCATGTTAGCCTTCAGAAGAATTTCAGCAGCAAATCATCACAAAGAAGATACGAAAGTCTCTTTAATACTTGCAGGTGGCATCCAGTCCAGGTGCTCTCAGGAGCTGACAGTCATCTGATAACCATGCTTTACAAGTGTACAGTCCAAAGGTGGAAAAACCAGTCAGGTCAGCTCAGTCCAGCTCTTGCTCTGCCAATCCAAGATTATTTCTTCCGTTTCCCAACACATTTGTTTAGCCTTTTTGTGCTGTTTTAAAATTTCCAGGTAACCCAAGAGGTATCTTCTAACTGCTAGGGAAATTAGTATTTCATATCTTGATGCTAAGAGGTTTCCCTGTACACTGCTGTTTGGTGAAATAAGTTCTTGTTTACCTTCTTTCACTGTTCTACAGTACAGCCACTCCAAATCACTTTAATTAGCTCCCTTTTGCATCTACCCAAGAATTTCTATATTTAAGCCTTGCTTTTGCTTTCACAACTTATTCTAATAATTATTCATACGGGACCACATCAGTATTCTTCTCTTCTACTGTGTTAGTATCATGCTGACCCCAAAACTAATTCAGTATTTCATGCAGAATTAGAGTATCAGAATCATTGGTTTCAGAGCAAGAGCTCTCACACTCTCTACTATGCAATATTTGGACATGCACCCCAAAACTGCAGTGGCTTTTTTCTCTCACTATATCCCAATTTATGTCTTTAATGCAGGTTTAAAATGTGCTTTCCGAAATCCCCTTTCATTGCCTCTATTTTATGGCCAGGCTGTACTCACCCAAGTTTTGATTGTTGCTGTTGTGCTTCTTTCTATTTTCCCACTCCAACAATGTATTTCAGTAACAGACTGTCTTCATGAACCACCTCCCCCCTCTCTGGGACTGTAAATACCACTAAACCCTCTATATGGCTATAAAAACAACTGCATTACTATCCATTGCTACTCAGACAACTTTAAACTCACAAGTTTTCCTTCCTATTTAGACAAATCTGAATTTATTTTTCAAGCAAGATTTCATGATAAGGACAGAGAGGTGTAAGAGAAAATTTTAGCACAGACATGTGTGTAATTCATTCCATTCATCAACTCAATTTCAACTCCATTCTGGAACACTGCTCTGTAGCTTTGTAGTAGGTGCAGTCAGCTGCAAATGAGAGCCCAAGGGGCCAAGGAAGGCCTAAGCACATCAGGTCTCTCACAGGATTTCAGCAGAAAAATCAGTTTCTACAACTTCAGCAGTGATTATCAGATATCATCAGCTGCTGGGAACATGTGCAGAAGCAGAGCTCCAAGCAACCAGACAGCCTGCAAGTTGAACACGGAGGCATTCAATGAGCTGCGGTGCTCCCGGAGTTAAGGAGACACATGGAAACTTACCTCTGCTTGTTCACCTCCAACACACTGCTGGTCTTTACTGGGCCTAGTCTGGGAAGAAGTGCTAGAAAACACAGATTCTGCTTATCATTAAATTCAATCAATACAAACACTGTTGCAAATGATTCTTCATAGTCTTATTTGTTCTGCAGTGTTGTAACAGATGCCAGAATGTGTCCCTTATGCACGATGAGAAAAAAAAAATCCTTAAAATTTACACAGAAGTTAGACTTAAGAATAGTTTCATTATATTTATTTAGCTCTTACATTCCACTTATCCATTACATTTTATTAAATAACAACTGGCATTGGTACATATTTTCTGTCACTTTAATTAATACCCTGCAATATGTATCAGTCAGCTTGTTCTTTTTACGTATGGAATAACCTTCCAAATGAGGAAAACCCCCTTCCCTTTTAAAGCCCTGATGCTCGAGCACATCAGTCTTCACTACTATAACATAAGGGGAATGAGAAAATTACTCCCTTCCCAATATTTTTGCACTGATGTATTTGTAAGTTCCTTTATAATCCCCCATTTCCTCTGCTAGCATGACACAAACTAATCCATCCTCTGTCAACCCCAGCTGACTCATGGTGTCTTTAGATGTCATTGCACATTTTTTAAAAGTTTTTTTCAACTTCAGGTCTTCAAACCTGCATCTGGAGCTTACTTTTTCCATAGCAGTAGTCAGCTACCCTTCAGCTGAAGTGCTTTTGGCTTGTGCAGCCATCCTGCACACTGATGAAATCTTGGTTCCTATGACCAGAATCCTTATTCTCCTCCCTCTAAATGCATTCTTTAGTGATTAATTTGAGTAGCATTCGTGCACAAGTTCCAGCTTCTCCATCAGTAAGAAATACTACAATCAGAGCAAGGTTTTTTCTTTGTGGGACAAGAATGGTCATGGATTTGGCCTTGCTGCCTCTGTGGAAAACAAGAGGAAAGCTTAGCTCCTTGCATCTTTGCTGAGCAAGGCATAAATCTGCTCTGAACTTTTGTCTTTTTATGTAAGAAAAACCGTGGACCTTTGGATACTGCCTAGGAGGCATCTTCTGTGCTGTGACACTGAACCCACATTCAACATCCATTATTTTGTCTATAAAGGTGTTGGATTAATGGTTGTATTTTGAGAGTGTGTGTTAACTTGGACTATTCCCACAAATATGCTTTAAAGTTTCTACATCATAGCTCTACTCTCCCAAGTTTTATCTGGGCAAAATAAAGCCCCAAGAAATTCAAACCCTCAAATATTTTTATATTCCATGTTCTGGTATTTGCTTTTTGAAGAGTCAGCATGTTTATCCAGCTTCTTCCTTATCAAAAATATAAAAATAGCCACAGAATCATACAGTAATTAAAGTTGGAAAAGACTTTTGTCATCATTGAGTCAAACCATTAGTAAGCAGCTATACTTATTACCAGTAACACGAAAAATACACTCAAAGTGAAGAGGGGGGAATTCCAGAGCCAGTCAGAGCTCTGTGTGTGCAGGAGGGACAGCAAGTCCAGCACTGTTGCAGGCAGCAATTCTGAGAGCCACCAGCCTGGTGAGGAAAGTAGGGAAACGCCAGAAGCATGAAGATAATTTCAATGATATATATAATAATGTAACAGTCAATGATACATAAACCAAACACTGAAACATCTGTGTTTGTATTGCTTTACTGGTATTTGTAAATACTTCATCTGGTATCACTTCATTAACCAGCAGTTAAAGTTCAGTTAGCATTAATAAAATATTAAATTTCAGCACATGTTGATGCCCAGTAGTTCATTCAAGTGTTTCACAGCTGAGGAATCGCCACTTTTCTTAAAACTGTCATCTTCTTGGCCAAATCCTGTACTTATTCATGGATCTGATAGCATTTGAATTATGTTTGCTACCCTTACTTTCATCTGTGTAAGTCAAAGTGTATGGTTTTGGTCCAACACCTTGCACAGTCCTGTTTTGACAGTATTTACTGTGATAATTTACAATTCTGTCTATTTCTGCACTTTGCAATTTAGCTACTGCCCATCTATTCTGGTAGTGGTTTGAAGTGTTTCCCTTCTCTCCGGATGAAAAACTGTAGTACAGACCTTGGCTACTGCTAGTAGCTGCAGAGAGAAAGCTGAATATTTTATCACCCAGACATCTACTTGCAATAGCTGCACTCTTACTCACATTTTAGGTTACTTCTGTACTGTTTGTGTGTAATAAAAAAGTCACCAAACTTTAAACACATTCAGTAAGAAGACCTAGATGCTATATGAGCAGTATAGTGAAGTCTAGACTAATCTCCATTTTCCGTAATTGTTCTAAAAATAGAACAAAAATATAAAGAACTGAGAATTTTACACTCATAATTAAGATGATGGTGCCATTTCAAAATCCACTTCAAATACTTCTTCTAGGCTGCTTGCCTGCTTATGCATGCACTAAACAGAAAGCTGCCACTACAGCTTGCAAATAGAAAAATGCATTTGCATTTTAAACCAACAACAAAGTAAAATCTCTACTTGCAGTCATCTCTTTTTCAAAAGCTTTGCATATGGAATAGTTATGACTCTCACAGCTGCAGAAAAAACTATTATTTCTGACCAGCAAATCTGCCATACTGGTGAATCTAAACAGGGAACAAACAATTCTGCTGCAGCCTTTGCTACAGAGTAAGATATCTACTCTTGCATTTGTGACATGGGAGAAAAGAGAGAGATCTTATTTGTAAAATGTTTTGACATCTAATAACATCTAAGTATTGTCATACATACAGACCACTTTCAATACCAGGTAAACTAATCAAAATCAACATTTTCTAACACTTTGTTTTCAACTATAAGACTGGACATCCATTCATCTGTTAATATTTACAACCTTTAAAAAGAGAAACAAAAGACAACTATATTGTACCTATTTTCAGGGAAAAGTCATATATTGTTAACCAGGTGTGATAAGGTCTATTACCACATCTGTTACCATTTTTACCTCAAGGAATAGATAAATGGGTTGAATTAAAAATCAGAATTAAAGAAATTGATAGAACAACAAAACACCTGTGAGGGTGGTGAGACACTGGACAGGTTCCCCAGCGAAGCTGCAGATGTCCCATCCATGGCAGTGTTCATGGTGAGGCTGGAGGGGGCTCTGAGCAACCCTGTGTGTGGCAGAGGTGCTGGAACAAGACAATCTTCAGGGTCCCTTCCAACATAAACCCTTCTATGACTCTAGAAAATCAGTGTAACATTTCAAAATCCATGAAATCTCAAATCAGTAAGCATTCAGTATCAAACCAACAGACTGCAAAATGACAGCTTTTAAAAGGATACCATTTAACTGGATGCTTCAAGAGGTTCTGAACAAGTCTTTCATACTAAACTACTATGGAGTCTGACTGGGCATGGAAGAAAAGTTAAAAGTGATACACAAGAAGCAACTCAGGAGGATGGTTAGTTTTCAACCTGACAAATACTAAGAGTAAAGTGCCCTATGGATTTATACTGCAACTGTTGTTTTATGTATTTTTTCATCTGGAGAGATACATAGTACACTGGCAGCATCTGTGGATAACAAAAATTTTCAAGATAATTTTCAGGGCAAACAAAAATTGTGATGAGTAAAAAAGTTAGAACAAAGAAAGATGAAGGTTAATGATTAACTCAAAATAATGAACTGCTCATATACTCCAAAGTTTACTAGGAGTGATAGTCATAGGGAAAAGATCAAAGAGGTCTTTATTCAGTGCATTCTGGTAAACCCAAAGTATTCCAGCCATACATAATGCTACAGAAATACACTACTGGTCACAGCTGTTCAGAGCCAGCATGGCTTCATGAGGGGGAAGTCCTGCTTGTTGAACCTGATTTCCTTCTGCAACAGGGTAACCCACCTAGTCGATCCAGGAAAGCCAGCAGATGTAATCTTTTTGGACTTCAGCAAAGCTTTTGGATATTGTCTGTCACAGAAGCCTTCTGGACAAAATGTACAGCACACAGCTGGAGAACTGTGTTACATGATAGGCAACTGGCTGATGGGTTGGGTGCAAAGCATTACAGTGAATGGGGCAATCAGACTGGTGAGTGTCACTTGTGGGGTTCCATGGGGCTCCATCCTTGGCCCTGTGCTCCTCAGCGCAGGACTGGAAGGAATACTGAGTAAGTCTGTTGATTTGACTGAATTGGGAGGAGCTGTCAACGCCCTTGGGGTCAGAAAGACCCTGCAGAGAGACCTCCACAAATTAAAGGGTTGGGCAATCTCCAACTTTCTGACGTTTAACAAAGGCCAGACTGGATTCTGCACCTGGGATGGGGCAGCCCTGGCTGTGTGTACTGACTGGGGAATGAGAGGCTGCAGAGCAGCACTGTGGAAAAGGACCTGGTCAATGGCAAGTTGAACATGATCCAGCAGTGCCCTGGCAGCCAGGAAGGCAACCCTGTCCTGGGGGGCATCAGGCGCAGCATCGCCAGCCAGGCAAGGGAGGGGATTGTCCTGCTCTGCTCTGCTCTGCACTGCATATAATATATAAAATACTGCAGACCGAATTGCAGTACCTGACGGCTGATTTCAGCTCTCTAGCTTACTGGAGCAACTTTCCTGTCTGTAAAGGCTATTTGCATTGTAGAATGGCATATAAACATATGTTTTTATAATTTGTTATTGTATTATAAAGAAAATCCAGAAACACTTTATTTATAAAACTCCCAATCTGCATAGCAATCCAAACTTCTACTGTAAATTACTGAGGCTGTACAGCAGAATCACACAAGTAAAACCCCTAGGATGAATCTTCTATAAAAACAAACCCGACACCATTTACATTACTACAAAATGACCCAACATTTTAATCTTGAAGATGCTTCGAACATTACTGCAATGTAATTGTGGAAAAAACATGTTGCTTCTTAGAAGGAAGTGAAGTACATCCGAACAGATTTGTATCTTCTTCTGTTACAAAGTTTGATTTTCCTTGTTCAGTTCCTCATTGCCAACATGGCATTTATGTCCCAAATAAGATTTCGTAACTGATCCATGATCTGCTTCAGCTGCTGATTTTTCTGTTTCAGTTTCTGTGGGAAGAGTTTATTAGAAGTTTATTTTGTGATCAGTTCAAATAGTGCACTCAAAAATTCAACAAAAGTTACAGTGCTATGAAATACTATATGAATCTTTTTCTCAGTTGTCAGTGAGATAATACATCCCTTTTAAAGCCTATCCTAAAAATACAAGAAAGCCTCAAAAGTTAAGGACCATTGCTAGAGGGGGAATGCTGCTTCATTTCACAGCAGCCTTTTATCAAAACACCTGACACCTTCAAAAGGTGGAAGTTTGCGGGCATCAGTCATCACTTTGAAAAGTCTAAAATAGAGCAATCTAAGCTGGAAGAAAGAACTTGGGGAGCAGGTAAATTTATGTGAATATGTGTTTTATAAATTTGGTTTAGAGAAAAATGAGGCATTAACATTACAAGTTTGAACAAAGCACAGAGGTGAAACAAATCAAGACCTTCTGTGATGTAGGTCAATTGTGATGCATTAAGACCCCTGTCTTGAAAAAGGTTTTCCCAAGCATGCTGGATTCTTTAAAATTATATATTTGTTTTTACAAACTGCAGAAGGATCTGGAGGAACAGGAGAACAGCAAACTAGCTTTTATTTGGTTGTATAGCTAAAATTTAAAAATCATGTCTCTACAGAATAAAGATCAGGGCATCAAGACATCACACAATTTCCCTAACCTTTCATGTTTCACAATAATACCCATCTTTATTGTCTCATTTATTCATTTTCCTGCTCAAAACAAAGCTGTTGAGAAGTTAGGTTGTTGTCAACAGTACACAGTTTGTCCTTCATTTCATTCTGATTTGGTAAGATGTCAGCCTTCCAACATTAGAGATCAAACTACTTATTCATTAGGGAAGTCTGGAGTTCCAAGTAAAGTGAAAGCACAGGAAAGACTTGCTTCCATCAAAACAGAACA
Source organism: Prinia subflava (assembly GCF_021018805.1). Classification (NCBI taxonomy): domain Eukaryota; kingdom Metazoa; phylum Chordata; class Aves; order Passeriformes; family Cisticolidae; genus Prinia; species Prinia subflava. Next base: position 14,185,284 of record NC_086247.1, read on the forward strand.
GAACGTTTCAGGTTTGATGCAACTTTGTTATTTGCACTACACAAAAGGCAATACCTTAAAAGCACAACTCAAATCAGTAATACAACTGAAGTTACTGTAACAGAGAGAAAACAAAGCAATATCCTGAAACTTACTCGCCTGAATTTTGATGCAGTCAACAGAATAATATTTATAAATTGTCAGCAGGTGAGCTGGGAAAGAAGTCCAGAGGATAAAAAAAAAAAAAAAAAAAAAAAAAGGAAGCCTATTCACTTCAGGCCTGTAAAAACAGTCTGAAGTAATATGGTCATTAGGCTTCAATTACATGGGGAACATAGTAAGGGAAATACTCCTGAATACAGACTTTTGTGGGACACTGGAAGAGACAACACTCAGATCTAGACTCCCAAGAATGATACAAAAACACATGCAGGATAGTTCATGTGCACTAACATGGAAGTCCTAACCAAGCATTTGACAGGCTAAAAAGTGTTTTAAAGGTAAATATGTGCATTTATTTAATGCTTCTTTTTTTTTTCTATCTGCTGATCCAAGACTTCACAATGTACAGAGATTCAGCTCCTAACTAAAGACAAGAGAGAAAGCTAAGAAGGGTGTAGTTATCAAAGCACTGAAATGACAGAATTGTAAGGGTCTTCCTACCAAAGGTCCTAAGTACAAGATCTTGATGCTTCAGAAAGCACAAGAGGGATGAAATAAACAACCATGTTCATACCTGTGGTTATTTTTAAACATAATTCTGTTTGCCATCCTCAACATTCAGTCCTAGAGAAATCAGTGACTGTTACATCAAAATCAGTAGTTCAATGAAAGCTCTAACTCCATCATATTGAGACCACACCATTTCAAGGCATTTCAAAACCTTCATCAGTGGAAATGAAGGCTGAACAGTTGGTGATGGTAATTAAAGTCACAGACAGAAGTAATAACCATTGATCTCTGAGCAGACTGTTTCTCTCTCCATCCATGTCTAACTGTAGTGTTAAATACTCTTACTCACATGAACTTTGTGTAAGTTATGCCCGAAAAACTCATTCTCTAATACTGTTTTCCTTTCTTGTGAAAGTATTATTACACTGTAAATTGTTTGATCTTTATTTGATGCAAGACAGAGGAACCTTCAGACTGGATTTCATCTGTTCTCAAAGCATCTGTAAGGACGAGAAGTACAAATTTGTTTATTTATCTGAAGATAATCTTAGTGAAGATTATCTTTAGTGAAGAGCTAATTTCTTAGCTCTTCTACTTTTTCTGGAGCCAGAAAAAACATCTAAGATGAAGCACCATTCCTGGGTTGCTAGGCTGTTGAAAGAATAAAGAGAGGAGGAAAAAAATCCACTTCAGAGAGCACAGTGTCCTAATTGAAATGCATACAGTGATCTTTGTTACTGATCTTTGACAGGCAGTGGTCCACACCACAAAGTACTACATAATTAATATGTTCTGCACCACTGGAAGTGCTGGCCTCTGCTTAAGACTTTGCTGAGCCAGTAAGAACATCTCAACTCAAGTCTAACCTTGAAAAGATAGGTGAAATGGCCTTCTTGGGAAATGGGCAAAATCTTTAAGCAGCTTCTGCAGAAGTGACAGATTTTCATTTGAACAGATTGCTTGCAAGTTGTCTCCCACTCTTTCCTCCTTCTGTTGAAATGACTTAGTTGAACTCTAGACTGCTTCTCGGGATTAACAAGATGTTGTATGAAACAAGAAAAAGTACTTCATCCTACATACATGCTACAGCTTCTGACTTTTATCTGTTTTAAGATGGTACAGGAAAATTCTATGAGGCAGTTTATAATGAGTTTAAGAGACCTAAATTCAAATTATATCTGTGAGGCCTGTTTCTGTTACTCCCTCTCTGTCAGAAAAGTGATCTGACTGAAAACCTACCCTAGGGGGTCTTCATTTGTGATATTAATTTTCAATGGGGCCCATTTTGACTGACCTTGGGAGCATTATAGCCTTTGTGATGGAGTTGGCAAGCACTGCACCTTCCAGTAACCAAAAAGTCCTTAGTTGGCTTAGGTCAGGTCATTTATGAAAACATTTACTGACGCACAAAACCCACATAAATGAAATGAAGAGGGAGAACCATAACATACATCCAGAAAATGAAAAGGAACAAAAGCTGCCATAAGGAACCTGCCATGTTTCATAAAGATTTGAATTCAGCAGGACACAGTAATTTCAACTTTGAAATAAATTTTTTACTAGAAGCTATTCTTGCTTCACTTGCATTTCATTAGAAATCAGTGCTGCTAGACCAATTCACAACTTACAGAGATGTATCAGAACCTCCTTTTACACAGTGCTCGTCTCTCTCCTCATTTTCAGTTCATGTATCCTTCAAATTTTAAAACTAAAACAACACTGTGAGTCATTATGCTGCACTCAATCCATTTGTTAGAAATCCCTTCTTCAGGAAAAAATGTAAACCTGTGGAAGAGTAAGATCATACTCCAAGTGGTACTTGGAAAAAACATCAACAGTACTTGTCTAAGTTGTACAGGCTCTCCTCCTGATTAAGGAAAAAAGCAAGCAAAGATCTGTCCCCATCTTGAAAATCTTGTATTGAAGACCATTCTCCTGAATGCTGTGCCAGCTATGGTTTTTACCTGCTCCATTCATCTACAGCAGTACAGGCCAGAAGGACATCTCAGTGTCTCGGTGTAACATTAAATATTAATAACCAGAGTACCTTTACTTGCATAAATCTTAGCAAAATAAAAAAAAAATGTTTACTTTGTTGAGTAAGACTCTACTACAGAGAACTTGCACCACGTTCTTTCCCAGGGGTATAGAATCATGGAACAGTTTGGGTTGGAAGGGACCTTCCTGAAAGGTCATCTAGTCCAACCCTGCAATGAGCAGGGACATCTTTAACTAAATCAGGTTGCTTAGAGCCCAGTTGAGCCTGGCTGTGAATGTTCCCAGGGATGGGGCATCTACCACCTCTCAGGACAACTATTTCATCACCCTCAGCCTAAAAATTTCTTTCTTATATTTCATCTAAATTGGCCTTCTTTTAGTTTAAAGTCATTGCCCCTTACCTTATCACAACAGGCCCTGCTAAAAAGTTTGTTCCCATCTTTCTTATAAGCCCCATTTACATACTGAAAAGCTGTTGTAAGATCTCCCTGGTGTCTTCTCTCCTTCAGACTGAACAGCCTCAACTCTCAGCCCTTCCTCACAGGAGAAGTGTTCCATCCTGCTGATAATTTTTGTAGCCCTCCTCTGAACCCATTCCAATAGATCCATGTCTTTCCTGTGCTGAGGAGCCTAGGGGTGGGCACAATACTCCCGTTACTCTTTCTGACCATTGCACTGCTGTGGGAAGTGATTCTTGAAAGCTTTGAGAAGGTGACCGTGGCCTCCATGTTTCCAGGTAAGTCAAGCCCAAGAATTTCCACAGAAACATATTTGTAATAGGAAGGTGACATTTATACCATTCTTTTTTAAAATTAATCCTTCATAATGAAATCTCTGAAGTATGAAGGTGGAAAAAACTGATCTTTTCTTTTTTCCTTTGGTAGTCAAGAGACTATTACAAAGTTATATACATATACCATATGTTATATGCACATAGCTGGAAAAAATATGATGGAAAAAGTGCCCTCAACACTTTGCTTGAACTCTCTTAAAGCTGCCAAGTGGTGTCTTAACTTACGGCTGCTCAACTGATAGCAAGGCTCATTTTCCATCACACTAAATTCATGTATCAATCTATTTATAGCTTTTTCCAAAGGGATAAAAATTATTCGTTACTAATACAGTAACTGCTGTGCAATTAAACATTAACACAGTCACTGTCCAGCATCTACAGCTTTTCCTGATGTCATCCACAGGCATGACTGTTCTCACTTGGAAGAAAGGAGAAACTGAGTTTTCTGCCTTGCACCTCCCCTGACAGCGGAAAGGAAAACTGCTCCCTCTGCATGTGTAACCTGTGTTCCTGAAACAAACAGATGCATCAGCAACAGCCTGTGCCCTGATGCAAGTTCAATACTTTTCACCTACTGACCCAGACAGGGTTGTATTTATCCACCGATCTGTTGTTCTGAGAGGAATAAGCACCTTCCTTCAAATAGATGGATGTTTGCTTCATACCAATTATTTATCATTCTACAATGAGGTCCAAGGTCTTATTTACTGAGTACCATCTAAGCTCTGTAGCTTGTAGTGGAATTATTCATTCCCCAAGGTGCTTCACCACCACACTTCTCAGTGTTACATCCCCATTCTTAATATGAAAATCCCACAGATCTATGATCCTCAGTTACAGATGGCAAACTCAGTCACATGAACACTGCAGATAAAACTGCAGTGCTGCCAACTTTGTCCAAAGACATTTAAGATTCATGTTCATCTCTCAGCTTCGTATTTTAACAGCTTCCCACATATTCAAAGCCACCATGAGCCATAAGGGGAAGAATGAACAACTACCACAGATAATTTGTGGCAAAGAAAAAAAATTCAGCTCCCAAGAGCTGCCTTAGTTAGTTACTCACTACACACGATAAATCCTTCCTTCTCATTCCCAAATTCCCTGCTTACTCAATAGTCTAATGCCAGTTACGCAATACACAAACCAGGATTTTTATAATCTTATTTACTACAATACTGATTCAATCTAAATAGTCTGATCTGCCACAAAAGCAGAACAGCTCAAAGGACTCTTCCAGAATAGAAAGTGGGAAGGAGGGAAGAGAAACCAGATGTGATAATGCAGTAAGGGTTGTATAATATATAAATCTACATGAGGACAAAGGGGGACAATTGGGATTTTACAGGCAGCTTTATGCTCACCTTTTCCTAATTTTTTTCAACTTTGTAAGGATGGCATGGTTTTTATACAGGATGCAATGTGAAAAATTTTGTGTGCAACATTTTATACAAAACTGAAAAGGAAATAATTTATTATCTGGAATAAAAATACATCTGGAATAAAAATACAAAATAAAAAAAATACAAAAATATACAAAAATAAAAATACAAAATAAAAAAATGCTGAGAAAGCTGGTTTATGACATAACAAGACCACTCTACCTAGTTTTCTGTTGGAGAGGGAGTATATGATCCTGATGAAAAAGGAAACATTTCATCTCATTTGCAAGAAAGACAAGGAGGGGGGTCCAGAAAACTACAAGCTATTCAGCCTAACTCCTGACTCCAGAAAGACTGTGCAGCAAATCCTTCTGTAAAGTCATACCCAGACACATAATGATACTGTAACTGGGAACAGTCATAGTACATTTCCCAAAGATGCCTTGTGCCTGACCAACATGACAGCCTTCTACTGAGAAATGACTGGCTGTGTGGCAAGGGGAGAGCAGGACATTTTCTTCACTTTCATAAAGTAAAACCATTCATTAGTCAGGGTTCAGCCTTTGAACAAATTGGAGAGATGTGGTTTGGATAGGTGAATTACTGGGCTGATGGAAAACTGGCTGGACTATGGGATTCTAAATGCTGGGATCATCAGTACTAAGACCACATGCTAGCTGGTCACTCTTGAAGTTTCTCAGGATTGATATTAAGGTGAATATTCTTAATATCCTCATTAATGACTAACCCACACTTAATGACCTAACCACCTTATTGAAGTTATCAAATTGGTGAACAATGCCAAACTGGGGAAAGTGAAAAATACATCCAGTGGTGGGATGTTGGATTCAGAGGGACCTCAACAGGTGGGAAAGGCAGGTCAACACCTACCTCAGAAACTTCAATTAAAGCAACATCCTACATCTGCACACAGAATAAACTCATACAGCACAGGCAGAAGGCTAATTGAATAGAAATGGAATTTGCAGAAAAGGATCAGAGGTCCTTTTTGATACCTTTTAACAAGTTTAACCTGAGTCATCAGCAGATCTTTTTTGCAACATGGAAGACAAACTGCACTCTGCCCTATATCAGCAAGAATGTACCTCTCAGGTCAGGTGAGTACCTCTCATATTCTACTCTATTTGGCTCTGGACAATGATGTCAAATTTGGGCATCAATACAAAGCTCTATCATACTGGAAAATGCCTAGTGGAAAGCCACCATAACAATTAAAGCTGTGTTTGTACAATCTCAAGCAGAGAAGGCCATAGGGCAGGATCACAGTGCTGCCTTCAGCCACCTAATGAAGTTCACAGAAAAGACAAAGTTGGACTCTTCTTGAAGTATACACAGGAAAAGGATGAGGGAGAGTGAATATACAAGTTATGACAAAGAAAATTCAAACGCAACATTAGGAAAATTTTCACAGTAAAAGTCACCCCTTAAGAAGGGCCCAGAAAAGACAGAATTTCTATCCTTACAGATATTTGAAATACTGGAGCATGGACATGACCTGGAGCAGCTGGATCCAACTTTGCTGGTTGACCCTGTCTTGCACTGGGGGCTGAACCAGATCATCTCCAGACCTCCCACTGAGCCTAAAGTCCTCTGATTCCATCATTGCAGAGTCAGTTTGGGTAGTCAAAAAATCATGGCATTGTTTCCAGTGCAGATTAATCTGCCCAGAAGGTGTCCAAGTAACAAATTCCTCCCCTCTTGCCAAAGTGGTCCTTGGTGCACACCGATATTTTGGATGAAAAAGGACTCTACACATATAAAACTGATTAGGATACATGAAAATAGTGTGAAAGGTAGTTTAAAAGGATTTTAGGTTATCTGCATAGTCCTAAACAGCATCAGCTGCAAGGCACAATGGTTGTGCTATCAAATAAAGCCCAGAGCTAAACTTGTTACAGCTTAAAAGTCTGTCATATTGTTGGGGGTTAGATTTGGGTTTGGTTTTTTTTTTTTTCCTCTTCTCACAGAATTTTTTCCCATAAGTTTCCAAGAAGCCTTAATGACTACTTAGTCAGAACAAAAAGAGTGCTTGAGGGATATAGCAGCACGAAGCTACACCTATTGTTTCTGAGTCCCTGGGAGTGTCCCTCAGAGGGAGAGGGGGAGGCACTCTTGCTCTCAGCGCCGAGGAGGACGGTCAGGCTGCCCTCTGCCTCTGCCTCATCCTGGGAAATCTATCGTCATCTGCTGTGTACCCGGGAATCCTGAACTCGCTTTCTCCAGCCTCTCCCACCACCGCCGCTGCTTCTTCGGACCTTTGAGGCTCTCCTGCTACTCTGTAGCCCTGCCCTGCCCAGCCCTGCCGGGACACCCCTGCTGTTCCAGCTGCCAGCGCAGAGCTCCTCATCTCATCCACCAGCCCGGGACATTCCTTCCTTCCAGTTCGGCCTCTCGGAGTCCTGCAGGGGCACCCAGATCAAACTGCTCTGGGCTTTTGTAAAAGAAAGCCCTCAAGGTTCTTGGTTCTGTTTATTATTGATGCTGTAGTTGTTGTTTGTTTGTCGTTTTGTCATATATACTAGTAAAGAACTGTTATTCCTACCCCCATACCTCTGCCTGAAAACTCCTTTAATCTTCCTTTTAATTGGAGTAATTTGGAGGGAGGGGATTTGAATTCTCCATCTCTAGGGAGGTCCTGCCCCTTCCTAGCAGATATCTGTCTTTCAAACCAAGACACATATAGATTGTCTTTTTCTCTCTTAGCAAGATCATTGTTAAACACTTAACAAACATTAGTTAAGAATATCAAATATGATTGTTTTCTAAAGAGCCACCTGGAATATCCAAATTCTAATTTTTTTTTGTTTTCACACAAATGTACTTACACTATTAATTACGTGAAGGTTTTCCTAAGTGCTTCATTCACACCAGACCTACAGCATGAATGAAACCTAAGCTGTACTTGCTCCGTTTCTAAAAGCCAGCAGTAAAGAAAACAGTTGACAGGGCAGCAAAACAGACTGAATCATTCTCAATTTTTGATATGGTATTTCTGTTTCAAGTTCTGTCAAATGTACTACAGGATCACAGACTGAAGGTGAGCCTGACATCTTGAAAATAGTATTAATGATTCTACACTTAAAAGGTAAAAAACGGAATAGACAGAATATTAAACACTCGAAAAACATGAACAGAAGAGAGGAAATCTTGGTAACATCTTCCACTTGCTGCAAATAGATTGATTTCAATGAAAACTGGATCAAGACATGTACAAGAAGACCAACTCAAATGCTAAACTGATTCTGGAACAGTAATTTATTCCAAAAAAAGTCAATCACCTCAACAATTTACAAGCACAGAAAGCATATACAGATAAAAAAGAATAAGCTACATTTTTGGGAACTGCAGGAGAGAATTGTTTAAGACAAGAGATAGACGTAGTGTCATGGGTTGGCACTGGCCAGATGTTAATGCACCCATGAATATATGTTTTTTCCCTAACAACTACTGTGGGATGTGATCAGGAACAGAGCAGAGCAGGCTTAAATCTTGAAAACAAAACAAAAAAACCCACCAAAACTTCATTACATTACATAAGAACAGAGACAGAAAATCTCTTAAACACACACAGAGACAGAAATAAAAACTTCTCAGAACATTTCTTCTCCCAGTTTCCACCCCCCACACATTACTCTTCACAGACCAAACCTTTGGGTTTTAGATCAAACAATCACCACTCAAAAAAAAAACCAATCTTCAATTCAGCAAGGGAGAGAGGAGTCTCTCTCGCACCACAGACTGTTCCTCAGAAAACACGGGTCCACCCCTTATGTGTTTCCATGTCACCCGTGGCACCGCCCGGAGAAGTCTGCCAGGGTGACACTCTCTTTTTCCCATGTCCAGCGCTCTCACTGCTGTCCATAGGCCAAAGCTGCATACAGGGCTCTTTTAAGGATACTTGCATGCCGAGCTCTCCCCTTTTTACCCAGGGGCCGGGGTTCCAGGAGCAGGTCTGCCCTGAGGGCAGAGGGCGCCACCTCACCCTCCCCCTCTCTTCTCTGCTCGCTCCACTCTTCAAGTGCCAGTCACTGTAACAAAAGCAGGGGCAGCTGTATCCACCCAAAATGCAGTTTATGTTCAAAAGAGACTTAAATTCAGTCTATGGCTGACATTATGCAAGAAAAGTCCAGCTCAGAAAGCTACTCCTCTCATTCTTTGCCCATCGGGTTCCTTCCAATTATGCTTTATCATCTTGGTCCCAGGCCGCTTCCCTCTCTCCGAAACCACCAGTCATGAGAATCAATGTCTAAGAAAAGTTTCTTTCTGCCAAGCAAGGGTTAACAGTTTCTATCTCTGGCAGGGTGCAGGCTGAGGCACTCCCAGGCTCGGCAACCCCCACGTGGCTGGGCATCTTCTCCCGGAGTTTGGGGGGGGAGGGGGGTGAGCACACACAGAAGGCACTTCCACAGTTTTCCACCCCTCCATCCTGGACGGGGCAGCTCAGTTCCAGTCCTGTCCACTCTCTTCTCCCCCCGGGGGCTCTGGCTTACCTGAGCCCGACCATGTGTTTCCCCTCCCCCACCCAGCCTCGTGGCTGGGCAGGGGAAGGAGACCTGAGACCTCTCTCCGCTTAAACCAGAATCCAAAAGAGGCCGAACCCCCTTGGGGTCCTGCTTTTAACTCTTTGTGTCCTCAGAGGCGTGTCCAAACCTCCGAGTGACCAATCCAGGTGCCAGCAGAAAAGCTGATCACTGATTGGCCTGCCCACATCCCCCTGGAAAAACTGACCTCCCCCTGCAACCACGACAGGTAGTCAAGTGTTCAAGAAATGGTTTGTTTTGTAATAATGGTACAAGCTTCTTATTGTGGGCCAAACTCCCTTGTGTGATAAAGCTTAATCGGTTTTATTTAAATCTACAGTTGCTAATTACTACTGAATTGCTAGGACAGAAATTCATTGCCTTGTAAACTAATCTATATTTTAAATTAACAGACAAGTACTTACATAGCCAAGGTCAGCACATTAAACTTTCTGACCTAAAAGGTGACTCTAACATAGCAGAATGACTAAATAAGACCAAACGGTGTCTCAGCAAACCAACACGAAAGGCTCCTGCAGGTTTTAGGAACTCTGAAACATCAACAGGTTCTCCTGCCCCATGAAAGAGAAGGTGAGTACAGAAGTACCTGATGTCCCCTCCTCCTCCACGGAGGATGCTCCCTTCCCAGACACCTGCAGTAGCAAAGCAAAGCTGCTGTTTTTCAAGTCAGTGGCTCATGGAATGAAGGCTTTTTTTGTGTGAGAATATATGATCCACAAGGTTGATAAGAGCTACTACTAGTTTTGGTAGTGCTCCACACTGTGGGGCAGTCAGTGTCTTTGACATACATCCAGAGCCACTAAAGAAATCAGACTGGCTGGGATAACACAGCAAGAAGGGCAAAATTAAGAGATATATCCATGGCAGGTCTAAGAACTAATTCAAATATTACAATACTGTCGAAGTCTTGGGTTATTGCAATACTGATTTTTTGGTATCTTTTGATAACATGCAAGACTGAAAAAAAGAATGCCTATCACAGCAAAAACGATTAGGTGAGAAAAGAACAAGGGGTTGAGGGAAGAAAAGATTTGGTGAAGAATATAAAAAGCTTCTTTAACTATCATGTTGGTTTCCCTGTCACAGCATTTTCATCAACATTTTGTATTACTGAAATTTTCTCAAAATTAATCCACCAAATAGAGTTGGAGGTGGACATTATACACTAGAAAGGACTGAAGAGCTGTCAGGTATGCCAGCTAAGAACCAGAGCAAACCCTCCTTGAACCCAGCAACCAGTATTAGAAATTAGAACAATTATCTGATTCTAGTGATTTTTCTTTGCAAAAAAAAGAACAACAAAAAAGAATATATATTTCTAGTCATAAAAGCATTTCCTAGTCTGTAATGTATCAAAATTTGAACTTTGAAAATGGTAGTAGATGTGCTTTTACAACTGGAGGGAGACAAAACTAAAAATCAGTGAACTTTCAAAGAACAGGAAGTTTAACTTTCTTTTCTTGCAGTTACTAAGTATTTGTCCACAAGAATACCAGAGAAAGTTCAACTATCTTGGGAAGATTTACTGTGGAAAATCTAGAAATTAGGACTAGGCTAATTTCTATAATTATACTATAAAATATAGTTTCTATAATTGTACTATAAAAGTATAAAAACAGGATTTCAGCCTACATTTACGTGAAGATTTCAATGCATTCTTAATTACCAGTTTGCTACCAATGGTCCTGTAACACCATCAACCTTTTTAAGGTTCAGAACTCTTCATAAAAATTTATGAAATTATTTTCACAAGATCACACCAAGGAGGTTTAAAACCATATTAGCATAGAAGTACAACAACAAGGGCAAAACCATGTCTTAGAACTATTAAAACCACTGCAAATGTGGACAGTTAAGCTTATTAATAGTCAAAGATTGCAAATAAATGTGCATAAATTCAAGGTACAACATTACATACAATATAATATATACAACCCTGCTACATCAGCACTGAAGAGAAAGATTACAACAGGAGAGCTGACAACTGCATTTCTCTACATTCACGTAGTCCTCATTTTCTCCTGTACAATAAACATGCATTTTTCTAAATAAACGGGTTATGAAAAATTCAGTACATGGTGATTGTGGAAGACAAATTAAAACATTGGAAGTATTTTAAAAGCTGAAAATCCATCAATTATTCATTCCACAAATAAAAATTTTATTCATTTATTTCTTTTGTTCTGTTTTTTTTGTAGATTATAGCTCCTTTTTACTGAGCATTTGCAGATATTACAGCTATAGAAATATTTAATTAATCTTATCTTTGTACTTTACAGATTGAAGAAACAATGTTCAAAATTGTGGTCTGGTAAAACTATGTATTTTTAGTCTCCATATTACATTAGCTTTTACTACAGCATAATTATTTTTAGATTTGAATCCCTCTTCAGTATTTGTACCCAGTTGCACAATGCCACTCAAACCGAAAATTTAACATTTTAACTCATTTAACATTTATAATTAATAATATGTTTTTTTCTGAATGTGCCAAGATTCAAGAAATGTTCCTCTTTACAAGAGGAACAGTCTTCCTCAAACTGTCAAAATACAGAAGGTAGCCCTGAAAATTCTTTACCAACTCATATAATTGTAATAATATTTACACATCTGGTATTCAATACCAATTATTTTAACACCTAAGGTAAATTCTGAAGATAAATAAGTTCAACGGGCACTTTAACTCAGTTTGTACTGTCAATATCTAGGGGGTACACATAAACTTAACACACTACATTCATAAGAATATATGTCTGCTTTAAAAGGGACACAAGTTAAAATTGTTAGGAAACCTAAACTCTACTGCCAGAGGTACAGCTAAAAAATAGTTGTTTAACTAAAAGGTCAGTACTGCAGTATTTATAAATAAAAAGTATCTATCTCCAGTTTTGATGGTACTCATCACACATTCTAGTACAGCAATCTAGAAATTTAGGCTTTGTAATGTGAAAATGACATTTCTCATTTTATGCAAATTAATTTCAACTTTGTTACCTTATTTACTTCCATGATTTCCCTTCTCTCTTCACTAGCAAAACGAAGCTGACTTGCAGCACCACGATCATCATGCTTGGAGCCATCTTCTTCAACATACGGAATAAGTTGCTGTGAAGACAAGAAACATCAGCTTTAGAGGAAAAAAAAAAAAAAAAGAAAAGAAAAAAAGAAAAAATCAAATCCAGGAAGTACATCTGATACTACCATTTTCTCCACAGGTTCTAACTGCCCAAGAGAAAGTGGAGACAAGCCTGTTTGCCACCTCAAACCTACAGGCCTTGCAATGACCTCAGCTGGTTCTCCAGGAAAACAATGTGCTTCAGAAAGACACAATCCCACACATTACCAAACCTAGACCAAAGAAATTTTATAACTGCAGGCAGAAGCCAGTCTTTCCATTTTAAGATGTTTATCATAGATAACCCTTGTAGTTTTGAATTCTGCAGATTGGGATTTGAAAATTTACTATTCGACACTAAGAAATAAAAACCACTAACATGAAGTTATCATTATGATAAAGCATTCCAGTGATATACTGAACATAAATGTTACTGGCTTTATGTAGCTACTTAGTTAATACTCTAGTTTTGACTTGCTAGAGCCTCTGTTTGGCTACTCTTAAGACTAGGCCCACAGTTCCCTAAAATGAGTTTTTCTGTAAGTATTTCTCACCGTGACCTGCTCAGACACACAGAATCATAGTTTGGTTTAGGCTGTAGAAGACCACAGTGCACGGTCTTTTTTTGTAAGCTTCAACAATGCCAAAATTCCTTGATGCAGAATTTCTTAATGAATACTATTAAATGTTTCTTTCCTAAAAAAAAAAATCAAAAAGAAGCATACTAGATACAAAACAAATACTTGTTCTGTGTCAAAACACTCCCAAGCTGCTAACATTTTCTTAAAAGATAATAGATCCATGAAATCCAGAGCCTGAGATTGTGTCTTCTATCCTGAACTATGCAAAATTACATCAGTGTTTACATCACACTACAGACAAATGGAAGACTAATATTGATAAAAGTGAGGAAGAAGACATAAGTTTAAAAGCCTGGGAGCAAGTTGCTCATCAAGTGCATATTAACTTCTTACTTAGATTGGGGTGTAATATTACAAAGCATTCAGTGCCTTCACCACTCTGATGGAAAGCTTACTTTGATTTAACCCAGTAAAAATATAATTTTCTTCTTCACAAAAATGCTTGCAGTCATTCTTTTTAAGCTTAGCAAAATGGACAAAAGCTACCACATTAAACTGTGCTGTGAAAAAGCACCAAATGTTGACCACTTACTACATTTGCAGACCCTAAAGAGGAAGTAGTGGGGCTGCTATATGCTCTTGGAAAAAACTCTCTCTAATGGAAAAATAAAGTAGCACTCAAAGGAGAACATTTCCTTCAAAAACCTCCCTATCTTTCAGAAAAGGTGATAGAAAAAAACCACAGAAAACAAAAAACAAACCTACAAAGACAAGCAGAACTATACCTAATACACAAAAGAAGCAGGAAATTTAATCTTTGTAGGCAGATGTCCTTCACTTGCTATGTTGGTTAACAGAAAGTTAATAATACCTATTACATATTAGTACACATTAACAAAATGTATTAAAACATTTATATCAATAATAATGGAATAAGCAATACTAGTAGGTATGGATTTCTTTTGACTGTGCAAAAAAAGAGAGTTTTGTTGATATTCTGTAAAGACATGGTTAGAATATTGGCCATTAAATAATACAATTGAGACTATTATTGAACTACTGGAAGAAAAATTTAAGAAAACTGATCCAATGAAAATGGTGTACCACTGTCATTCACTCTAACCAAAAAAACATGAGGAGGCAGGCATCTACTAAGTTCAGAGAAGAAAATACTAGAACATTTTAAAAAAAATAACCCAACTATCAATAAAAAACTCTGCTGTGACTAAGTTATCAGTGAAACCTTGCATTAAAAAAGCCTGAAGTGACTACTTCTCTTCTCTATGGAGATTCCTTTCCATCCTGATAATGGGAAAAAATGTGAAAAGTTACAGAAAAAAACCAACCCAACCCCACATCATTCCATTGATATGGGAAAAAAAGACACATGTAAAGCTTTTAAAGATGGCACAAGTATTTGGTTATTGCACACAAGTCAACACGCTGTGAAAACAAGTTTTATTTTCTTAAATGGAAAAATTAACTTATTCCCTTGCTTGCAGTCAGGTTTCCAGATACATTTCTCTGAAACCCTTGTCAAAACTCAGCAACTGTTAACTGAAATAGTGGTCTAGAATGGACTGTATTGAATGGACTTCTTCATTTCTTTACTCCAGCTAAGAGACTCACACTTCAAATATAATGCCTATATGATTAAAATTCAATGGACAATCAAAAGTCCATTAATAAAGTTGCCTCAGAATCTAGAGATCAGAAATTAAAGAATTTCAAAGTTCTGGTTATTACAGAGCAGAAGCAACTCAGATTGTAACAAAACCTAGGGTTTAAGAGTATTACTAGAATTTAGAAACAACCAATGAGGAAGATGGCATTTAAGACTTTATCAATAACAGCAGTATTATTAAGAAAAACTTTGGCCAATCCTCCTCCCTCGAAGTTTTATATTGTAACTTTTCTATCACCACTGCACATTTAGGTTTGGTTTATACTGGCCAGGAGGTTAGGAATAGCTGAGTGAGAGAACTAAGGAGGCACAGACTATTGGCCAGAGAAAGTAAATAATACTTATCACTCAGGAGTCAGGCTGACAGGTGAGACCTTGAAGCAGACTTTTCCTCACTTTTTCCCACTTATAAAAAATTTGCCCTGATCTCTTTTTTTTCCCTAGGGGAAACAAATTGGCAAATGTACCAAGAAGCCAGAGGAAAAAAGGTTAAATATTGAAATTAAGTTTGCTTTCACAGGATCACAGAATCAATTAGGCTGGAAAAGACCTCTGAGACCAAGTCCAACTTATGACAGAACACCATGTCAACTAGACACTATGTCTCACAATCTTTCAACAAGCTCTAATTAATAAACAGAATTCAGTCCACTGAATAATTCCAGTATCATTAAAAGTTGTTATGAGTCTTCTGCAACTGGGGAAGATAGATGATTTGCTATCCAGAGTGGTTATTCTGATTTGCAATTTATACATAAATAAAGATACTTACTTCTATGGGAACAGGATCGAGCCCAGCACAGTTTTCATTACATTTGTCATAGACTAATCTCAGTTTTCTGAAGAGTATTGATAGCTGACGGAGATGTTCCTGCAGCTTTGCCAGTCTGTCTTGATATGTTGCAGTATGGTAAGTAACACCATTTGGTAACTTAGAGAACCAAAACATTAAAAATATTACAGTAAAGTTTCTGTCATGTGAAATAAATAAAGATATCAGATAGGTTTTTGTATATTTTAGAATAAGACAATCACACTTTCCCATAGCAATCACTAAAATTTTTATTTTCTTTACTAGCAAAATTATGTATTTTATATACTCAATCACTGCTATCAAACACCCTCATGTATTCTACATTTTGGTCATTGTCAATCTCTCTGAATTTTCAGTGAGTGTCTTCACAATGCTTAAATATGTGACAAGCTGAGATTTTGAATCTCAACCCCAGGCCACTCAATTCACTGACACAAGAGTCATGAAAATACAGAAGGAGTGGGAGTGATTATTTAACTTGTACTCTCCTCAGAGAAAACACAACAGACTTCTGTATGTTTTCTCAGTAAGCAGACACAAATAAGGATTATGTTGTTTTTCCTAACAAAAAAAAAGTTTTAGGGGGAAAATATTACAGAAAAAGATCAATGAAAATTCCTCTAAATTTACTCCTCATATGTTAACATAAACAGAGAAACATAACCAATATATGAACAGGCTCCACTATACATAAAACACAGTTACTAAGCATAGAGGTTTTTTTATTGTGGGGGCAATGACAATTCAGCATTTCCATTTTCACTTAATGTACAGGACGAAGCAAATATATTAAAAGTAGTAGTCACTTCTTCAATCAATCCTTCTTTTCAGAGCACTTTGATCAAGTTTTCTAAACATCCTAAGGTGTCTCCTGAGTCTATATATACCGGCAGTCGGTGACAAAAACATGGCAAGTTGAGTGTATAAAAATAAACAGTTGTTTCTCACCTGCATGTTCCTCAGTAACTGGAAGATTTCCATGGTTCGAAACACAATGTCCTGCACGGTCTCCTGGCCGATGCGGCAGAGGGAAGCCGTGTTCACCTCCCGGGCAGCCTGAGCCTGCGTCCCGGAGAAGGCGCCCGGCGGCATGCCCGCCCCGGCCAGGGGAGGGGTCGACATCTCCAGGCGTGGACCAGTCACACTGGGGAAGCTGCACGGAGAAGTGATGATGGAACGGTCAAATACTCGTTTGACTCTATCCTAGCAAACTTCTGCACCGTGGCTACCCCACTCCTTTTCTCCGTACGCGGCTCTGTCCAACAGATGAGGTCGGCTCAGCGCAGCACCCCTCGGTCCGGACACCGCTCCCTGACCCAGCGCAGCTCTGCCGGGCAGTGGAACTGGGGGTACCCCTCACTACCTCCATCCCCTCAGAGCGGTCACTGGGCGCGCCCCTGCCCCGATCCGTCCCAAGGGGAACACGACAGAGGTTTTTACCCAGCTCCAGCACGCAGAACCGCAGTCCTGGACTCTGGGACAGGTATTTGCCCGACCATTCCTCCCTCCGCTGACCCACCCGCTCCCGGGGCGAAGCGGTGCCCCGGCCTCGCAGCCTCCCCCGGGCCCGCGCTCCCGCCCGGGCCCGGCCCCGCTCCGCGCTGCAGGTGCCCCCGGCCGCACTCAGGGGGCCCCGCCGCACTCACGGTGCCCCCGCCGCCACTCACGGGGCACTCAGAGGGTCCCGGCGCACTCCCGGCGCACTCCCGTTGCCCCGGACACCGCGGGCGGAAACACGGAAGCACTTCCCGGCGCCGTCACAGCCGGCGGGGCGGGAGCGGCGGGCGGGGCCGGGGCTCTGCCGGCCTGGGGCCGCCCCTGTTCCGCCGCGCTCCGTGGAACGTCTCGCTGGGCAGCCAGGGCGGTCTCATGGCTTGCTGAATCCAATGCGGGTTTGCGGCCAGGTGAGGCAACGTGCGGCCTCTTGAGGTTGAAAAGTTTGGTCAGAATCCCCGGGCATATTCACACGTTCCCACCACCCCTCTGTCAAATCATAGAACCATTGGACACTTTGGGTTGGAAGTGACCTTAAAGGTCATTTATTTCCAACTCCCTTGCCACGGGCAGGGACACCTTCCACTAGACCAGGTTGCTCAGAGCTCCATCCAGCCTGGCCTTGAACAGACAGGGATGGGGCAGCCCCAGTTTATTATGATAACCTATTCCAGTGGACCACCACCCTCACAGTGAAGGATTTCTTCCTAACACCGAAATCTACTGTTCTTTTCAGTGTGAAGCCATTCACTTTCTTACCGCTACAGTTCAGGATGAGGAGTCCAGGCCTTTGTTGCAGGCCCCTTCGCATACTGGAAGGTTGCTATGAGGTCTCCTCTCCTCTAGGCTGAACAGCCCCAACCTCTCAGCCTGTCTTTGTGGGAGAGATGCTCTAGTCCCAGTCACACTGATAAATGGCTGAATATCTGTTTTGTTGGATAAGCATGTATTGTCATTTTAAAACCTGCATTAATTTCATAGCTTTATCCTGCATAGATGTATTATTGCCACTACCGAAAAGTCTTAACACTTACTTGGGCTTCCCTGGTCACAAGGTCACAGTCACAGTATTTGCATGGATATAAAAAAGTTCTGAGTGCTTGTACCACACTAATATAATTGAGGCATTTTTGAAGTACAGACAAGGCCTCCTATGTGAGGGAGAGGGAACACCCTCAAAAAGAAATCAGGGAGGTTCTGTGAGGCCTGACAGATACGAACTGTTTCTACAGTAGCTCTTGCTTAACAAATTTTTTTTTCATATGCAAAAATCAGTAAGTACTAAAGTTTCTCTCTCTTTTCCTATTGACATCGTATCTAGGATGGTATTTGAGTGATTGTGGTAATAAGTATCTAAATAGGCAGAAGAAGACATTTATATACCTGCAACTACTAATGAATGCTTAGTACAGTAAAGGTAGTCGTGCTGTATTAAAACTGATGTTACAAATGATCTTTTGTGTAAAATGTTTTGCATTTGTAATGCTGTAAAAATAAATCAGAAGTTTGATGTGTGGTATACACAGACTTGTTAAAGAAAGAAGAAAGCAGTCAAGGGACATTCAGGAACAGAACCATATAAACTTGCTGTCAGAAGCATTTTCTTCATAAAACATTTTTTACCTCAGAAATAGACTACTGAGGGGAAAGAGCACCTCCTGTCCTAAACTGGAGCTTTTTGCTGCCTAGCTAAGTTGTCCCTAGCACTCTGCCTTACTTAAGGTGCAATAAGTAAGTAACTATATTTTAGCAAAGATCCTAGCATAAAGGATACAAAAGTGGTTTCTTAAGCAGAGAGGAAAGAATGGTGTATAAAAATAAGAGGAGGATATTTTCAGAAAGCAAAAGAACATCCCATGGTGTCTAGCTAGACAATGCTTGGAAAGAGCAGCCTCTGGAGAACTTCAAAAGGCTTGTTTAAAGGCTTGCTTCTCATTTCACTACACTACACTAAGAAAATGATACAAGAACTGTTCAAGTGTTGAGCAAAAAGAATAATGTTCTCATATTCTGACTGCATGCCCAGGAGCTCTGTTCACAGTGCTTTACTTGCTGCCTCAAATCCGCTGGCATAAGAGTAATGAGGGATTCAGACCACCTACCGTTCCACCAGACAGACTCCATATAGGGTCATATCCTGCAGGATGGGGCTGCCACATACAGTAGCAGTTGAAATACAGAGCCAAGGCTGCATGTGGAAAGTGCTGGAGAATGTTGCTAGGAGGCCTAATATTCTTCATTGCCCGTCTGTGCAACCGTCTGAATCTGGGATTTCATTCCCAGACAAAGGAACCTTCTTTTAGATAAGAATGTTTTCCTGGTCAAAAGAAATAAAGACAAATTTGTCTTTAAAAGCAATCTATTAAGCAACCCTTCTCTGACTTCACTTTGGGCCAAGTGCTTTCATCTGGAAGGTGTCCAAATCAGAGATCATCTTTCATATCCATTTCAGTTTCTGTGGCATCAGTTCAAACCAGTGTCTTAGGCTTCTCCTGCCTTTGTTGTTGGGTTGTAGAAAAGCTACAAAAAACCTAACAAAGAGCCTATGTCTGCATGTAATATTTTAGTCCAATCAACTTTAATCCACATTTGAAATTAGGACTTTTTAAAGAGTAACTACTTCAGTGATTATAATTTTCACCATAATAATGGCTTATGATTTTTTTTGTAATTTACAATATTCTCACTCATATACCCTGAGCAACTCCAAAGATGGTTTTGTTGTGCTCTGTAAGGAGAGTAAAAATCCTCAGAAGTGAGGGAAGATGATAATTGTTGCTTTTGTTCAAATAATTTTCTCTAAATCAGTTGATATGCTTGCAGGCAGTATGAATCATTCTGTTTAAAAATAAACAGAACTGGTGAAATTCCTGGATTATCATCGGTTTTCCTCTAATAAAGAAGAGTTTACTCCCTCACAAGTTTCCTCACACTACTCCTTAAGCAGTAGTGCTTTGTTACTGCCCTGAGGATGACAGATGGGCTTAGGGGAAATGTGTTAACCACGGAAGGACTTTCATTCTCCACCCTGTCCCATTCAGTGTTTATGTGTTCATTCAGGGAGAAATAACGGAACTTTGTGGAACCTTTGCCAACAATAAACAGACACGGCACAGTTTTACTGTTACCAAGCTCTGGTAGATAACAGCATGGCACATAACTTTTTTAGTATGTGGCCAACACTTAAGGTAGTGGAGTTTAATTCAGCAGAGATTATATTTATATACCAGAGGAAACAGTTAATGGCTGTGATTAGGTGAGGAGGACTGGGTGTTTGGGGAGTTCTTTTGTGTGATGGGGGAGGTTTCGGAATGGTGTTTTCCACATCCAGGGAGGTATTTTCATGAACTATGAAAGCATCCATTTAGAGGGGAGCAGGGCCATCTGTGGTAGTGCTATATAGGATGAGATACATTAGACAGGATCAGAGCCCAAAGCATCCAAGCAGAGAGCAATACTCCATGCCCTTGCTCAGTAGGGGGTGAACACAGCTGTTTTCTGGACCAAGGAAAAGCTGGAGTTGAGCAATTAAGACCCCTCTGCCTTTACAGGATTCTCTTGCACAGCCTTTGGTGCTGTAGGTGATAAAAGGACAGCAAGGAGAGCAAGATGGAAGGAGCTCAGCCTTGCTGCTTGCCTCTTGCTTCTCTCATCTGTGTATCCATAAGCAAACCTGTCAATAAGTTGTATGTGTTAATGGCACAGTCTGCTGGGGCACAGAGAAGCAGGGTCATGCCTGCTGGGTATTCATACAGATAGTAACCAACTTCAGTGGTTTGCCACAGCCCAACCTCACAATGTTCACAGAGTGGTCAGTAAAAATGATCAGAAAACTACCCATTTCAAAATGGTTTTATGTGATGGAGTGGCTGCCAGGTGCCCACCACACCACTCCATCATCACACTCCCTCACTCTCCCCCTCTCCCTCCTCCGCAGTACAGGGGGAGAAACCAGGATGAAACCTCATGGGTTGAGATCTGCATGTGGAAGCACAGTCCTCCTGCAGACTGACACAAGTGGCACTGCAACAGTTTAGACACTGTTGGGACTCAAATTGTCTCCATAAGCCAGGGTCGGTGTGTGGGTTACTGTAATTACTATATGGGTTTACTACTTCCCACAGGAAAAAACAAGCATTACCAGAATAGAAGTCAGGTGCAGTGTGACAGTCCAGCCTACATGATGTGACTTCGTGGTTCTCACTATGCAGTGGGTCCCACATATGCTTTTTTGATCTTGACAGGCATGTTGTATCATCAGTTCTCTACTTCTCTGAAGCTTCCTTCGTGATGTTCAGCTCAGAAATGTTGCCCTTGGCCCATTTCATATTCCTTTAAACACCAAAGAACTAGTTTCGTAGTCAGTTGTTTCTGGCATAGATTGTTATCCTTCCACATGTTTTATGTGATGTGCTGTTATGCCCGTCAGCTGGTACTTTCCTTTAACTGTGACAGAAGAAAAAAGGAGTAGCAGGACTTATTCCAGGGTATCACAATGCAGAAATATCATTCTGATAATTTTTCTGCTTTTGTCATTGTTCAGTTGCTTGCCTCCAAAGAGACATCTGGAAGTCTCAGCATAATCCTGACACTGTGACTTCAGACCCAAACCCAGAAGCAGACGTATCGTGTCTCCTTTGGTCTCTCACTACCCAGCACCTCTCCTGCAGCCTTCAATTGTATTGGTACTCCAAATGCTGACACTGAAAATTATTTAAACAGAACAGTACCAAGTTTCTCTCCTTGCCTCAAAACAGCTGTGGGCAATCTGTGTCTTCTTGTACTGGGCTTTCTGGCATTTCCCCTGGTTCTATTTTTCCTGAGGAAATGATGCCAAATGGGACTAGCTGTTTGGAAGAAGAGGCATTCCAAATCGAAGTTTATATGAACTCTGTGTCTTCATCAGCCAAATGTGCATTTCTGATGCCTGTGGATAAATTTTCATCACGATTGTTTGATGACTTCTCTTGGGGCTTGCAGAAAAATGGCTTGGAAATGGAACATTTGCAAAGAAGCGGATGCTGGCAAAAGAAAGCATTAAAATGAGATGTAAAATATGTGCACTGTCATTTATACAGGCAACTAGCTTCTGGAAAACTTGACCTCTGGCCAGTAGAGGACAGAAACATATCCAAAGAGACCACTGAAGCAGTGACTGGTACCCAGTGGGATAGAGATGGAGGGACTAATTATATTTTCACAGCTGTTACATCAATGCTGAAAGTTTGTTGGTGACAAATGACTTTGTGGTGGACTTCACAGTAGTTAATACAGGAGAAAAGCTAGTCTGCCCTGTGGTTTGACTGCTTATGTGCTATTAGCATTATAATCAAGAGTGCAAGGGTGGTTTTTCCCTTCAGGGGTCTTGCTGGTATGCAGTTTCCTATTGTTGCTCCACAGTTGGAGGCATAGTTCTCATTAAGGTGTTGACAGATGATATTCCTGTGACTCACTGCATAGTAGGACAGACAGAGAGGTCCTGTGCTTGTTTCCTTCCTGAAACATGTCCTAGTGTGTGAGGGGATCCTTGCTGTGCTCTGTGGTACATGACTTTTAGCTTAGACCCTGAAAGGTACAGCAGCCCAGGGTTTCTCTCTTCATCTGCCTCTATTGATGTTTTATTTCTCTCTCTGACTGTAAACCTAGTGCAGTAGGTGGAAACTTTCTCTGTGACTTTACAGAAACAAACCCACCTCGCCACTGTCATTTGGGGGAGCACTGAGCACCCATCAGCTGATTGCAAGGAACATTTATATTCTTGAAGTATTATAAGGCTCATTTTTGTTTCTTGTATCTGTGGCACAAGATGTTTTCCTTCACCTTAACTTCCTTCTTACAAGCAAAATTGTGATTTATTCAGTGTCAATCAAGCTAGATTCTCTAGACTCATTTCTCATTCACAGGTTCCACAACCCTTTTTGCATGTGAATCAGATATTGCATGTAAACATGGATGGCATATAAAATAGGTATTGACAAGATCAGCTGTTCTGGTGCTACAAATCTGGTCCTGGGAATTTTTGCATTCTGGTCAGTAGCTCCCCTGCGTGTGACCATTCATGGACTCATTCTGTGTCCTTCACGACCTCATTGGACATTCATGCTCATAATCTATTCATCCCAAGACACACTTTGCTCTTCTTGTTTTCTTAGTAGATTTAGAATGATTAAAACAAACATAGACATACATTCTGTGATGGTGTGAGATGCGTTATGGTAGCAGTAGAAAACTTTAGGTATGAGTATAACCTCATTCTGCTGTGTGAGTACAGAAGAAAACAGTCCTTGTCCATGATGGGTTATGATTCAGAGATTGTATATTTCACAGCAAAGAAGTAGATAGATTAAAAAGGTACCTAATAGTTCCTGGATAAGGAGGTTGGAGTGTCCTAATTTACCATGAAAGTCATCAGCAGTGTAGACGGCAATGCAGAAAAAATTATAAGAGCATGAAAGATGTATAGTGCAGGTCGTGTCCACAAAAGCCATCATCACTCGGAGCAAGTCAAATGCCACTTGTGTCTTCCCAGTGATATAAGACTATGTGAAATAGGGAATGGAATAATAGATAGGAAAAAAGCATAGCTGGAGGCAGATGTTTGAACACAAATCATCCTTCTAGGCTGATGCATTATTGTGGAGTTCCTGGATTGACTCACTGACATTATTTATGCAAAACTTCTGGCCACATTCCCTCTGTGCCATATTACAAGCAATATATTACAGAATGAAGGATGTCTTCTATTTCCCCAGAGTTTTCCATCCTGTTCCTATATAACCTTCCAGATGTATATCACAATTACTAGAAGCAGTATATTTCTCATTATAACCTGAATCTATATACAACATCTGGACATTTTTACTGACCACATTCCCATCTAGTGGAGGCTTGGATGATGGCAAAACTCATCATCTTGCTGGATCTGTAATAATTGCACATTAGCTTTTAGACTTTTTTTCTTGAACATCATGTATCCAAATTTTATTACAGCATGTTGGAAAGTTTTTTGTCACTTGTAGGGTATGGTATGTTGTGAAGCAGATGTTCAATAGCCTCTGAATGGCTGCAACTGTACTGATAATGAAATCCTCATCAGGCTGTTCTCTGGGTGCAAGGCCAGTTGGCATTGAACAGTCTATATGAATAATATTTGACTCTAGTAAACTTTGGAAAAATGTGACAACACACACACTGCCTACTGCTAAGGATTTCTGTCTCCTCCCAGGCGGTTGGTGGTAGAGTGCTACTGATCAGGGTAGTCTACTTTTCTTTTTGCAATGCAGTCTTACCAGTGTGTACACCATAACAAATGCATTTTTAAATTTGCTTTAAAGATCAGTAACTCTGAAATGCAAAATGAGATGGAGGAAAAGCAAGCTAAAGAAGAAACTTCACAATCTTGTAATCCATGTAATTTTTAAGAGGATGATGGAATTTGGTGAACTTGTTTGTTTTTTTAATTGTTATCGGTGCTTTTTTTAACATGAAATCTGGCATGCACAAGTGCTTTCTCCATGAACTGTGTGAAGTGAGTGAGAAGTCTGGTGTTATTTCAGTTTCATAAGTTTGCCAGTATCTGGAGCAAGGCTTTTCCTGGAATGAAGATGATAATTAGCGATCTGAGATCTAAGTGTGTTCTGAGGTTACAACTCAAAAAAGCTTATTAGCAGAGTGAACATACTGTCAGATGCCATGTGACAGCATGAGGAACTCCAAACATGGAAATGCTTGGAGGATTTGGAGAATTCCTGCTTTGGATGGCTTACTTCCAGTCATCTGTAAGTAGAGACTCGACCATAGCTAGTAGCAATGATTTTACTGAAAATAATGTTAACAAAAGGAAGAAAGGAGTCAGCCCCATAGAGCTCCTGTATCAGTCTCTGCTGCTGTTTCAGGCTGTTACAGATGAGAAGTACAGTGATGTTCCTTGAAAGGAGCTGCCACAGACTTGTGGGTTATGGTGCTTTGACAGGCACAGCAGAGGAGCTGCCTCAAACCAAAGAAAACTCTCATGGCTGCATCTGTCCTTACAGATATGTGGAAAGCAAGAGTGCAGGCAGACAAACTGTAAGAGTAGAGAGGCAGAATACATTAAAATTACATGGTACTGTAGTAAACGATTCTGAGAAAATCCAACTGTTTTAAACCAATCCAATGAGTTGTCAAAGAAAAGGAGAAACAGAAAAGCACAACTCCCCTCTTATTTAAGCCTTACTACTGAATCCTTCAAATGGCTCTTCAGCTCCTCTGCAGAGCTCCCTGAAATCTTGCTGCATTAGCAGGTGGCATGACATGGTTTTTATTTGCACTGGCAGTGCTGACAAATCACCTTGGCTCCATCACTGTGACTCTTGCAGCAGGGTGCCACCCTCCTGTGCCTCCTTCATCAAACTGAAAACAACCATTATGGGGCTCTTCAGCTGCAGTTACCTGCTTCCTGTAATATGGGGAGGTTTGATCTGGATTTTAAAAGCCCTCGTTAAAAAAAAGAAAGCCTATTAAAACAATTACAAAGGCCCTAATTGTAAGACTTAAAAAAAAAAGAATTATGCCAAAAGTCAATTAAGATGTTTTCATCAGATATTTTCAATATTTAGAAAAAACTGCACATGTGGTAATAGAAACAGAATTTGTTAAAAAGCCATATTTTCCTCATTCCTAGCTCCTTCCACCTGATCCCCACTTACTCCAGTAAAATGGTTAAAACTATTTATGTGTGGTGTTCAATGATTTTTTTTACTTCTGGAATGTGCAAGAGGGAGGTTTCTTTTTGAAAGTGCTTATCTTTTAATATATAATATGAGGAGTAACTAGAGATGTTTTCATTTAACCGAATAGAAGCTTTTCATTAAATGAATGTTTTTGATGGAAAATTCGTGGCCAGCACTATCTGAGTGACATATCACATAGCTCTGTGATAATATGAGAAAAGCCTGAAGTGAAACAGACCAGAAAACAGTAACCTGGAAATGAGAACATGACTGATTTGTTTGTTCAAGCAAAGAAACCACAACAAAGCAAGATAAACAAACTCCCCAAGCTTAGTATTCATTGTTCAACTAAAAATCTGACAAATCTGCCATTTTAATTCTATAAGGGCATGAATGGGAAGAGTATTACAGCTTTGCAGCTTTGGGGGTAAGAAATGGGACTTTTGAGTAATATTATTTTAACCAATACTTTAGCCATTTAGAAGATGCCTTTTTAGAAAGCACTAGCAAATATCATACATGTGTTATCAACAGAAGGACTCAGTATGCTCTCTTGGTGTGAGGCTGGTAACAATAATAACAACCCATGCATCACTGTAAAACAGAAAATATGTTACTGTAATGTTACTGTAGTCTTCGTACACTTCTTTTCCTATTTTTAATTTCTAGAGGTATTATCCTTAGCTCTCATTGTTTGAGATGAGGATCTTCAGACCCAACTGTCTTTATTTTTCATGTACAGGTCCCAAATTACTGTACAGAAAGAAGGGTTACATAATGCAGAAAAGAATTTTTTTTTTTTAAATTCAGAAAAATCTCTGAAATCCTTTTTGCAGCCCTTAGAGAATGAGAGCCTGGGTCTACAGAGAATGCTTACAGATAAAATCTATGCCCTGTTGCTACTTCTGCAGCTAAGGTTAAGGAATTTTTAGTTTTATGTGGAAAGTCTGTAATTTACCAGCATGTGTTCCACACACTGTAGGACAGTTCTTCCCTTGGACCTGTAAATATATATCTTTTAAATACTGTTTTTGCTTCTGTCAGCCTGTGCACATCTTCCCACTGGAGATGTAACACTGCCATCCTTTCTTCTTAATATTTAATGATAAAAATGTATTTAGGCATGCTGACTCCATTAGTATGAGAAGTGACAGAATAAACATACATATTGAGGGCGTGGGAAGAGGTCCTTCAGCAGCTGGTGTCTGCTGAGTAATAGCTGCAGGCATGAGAATTAAAAGCTTGTACTGAAGCATGAAAAGAAGAAAACTACAGTGCAAAGGTCAATTCAGTGTTTCATCATTTGTCATTTGAGTCAAACTAGTTTTTCAAATCCATATCCTCTGATAGCATGAAATGTGAAGTTTTCTAGGTGACTTATCTTTTGTCTGTACGGCACTATATGACAGCACTGGCAGCATCTAGTGATTCATGTCTTCAGGGAAATGGGTAACAAGAGGGAAAAAAATGAATATTGGGTTGATGGCAATTGTCATGGTTCCACTGACGTCAAAGAGACAGCTATCAAGTGGCAGGAGTTGGGAAAATTTACATGACTTGAGCATCTGTGCCATCCTGTATTTTATTAACTGACAATCCTGACTGAAAACTAATGAGGGAGAAACTTTAAAAGATTTGATTCACACAGACTCAAAATGTGAACTGCAGAATTTAAGCCTGAATGTGGAAGATTTTGGAATGTGGGATTGATGAACTTGGTCTAGTTCCAGTAAATACAGGGCCATTTCTAAGAGTTGTATATTGCTGGGATAACTATGTGAAACCCAGACTGCGAGCACATTCTCCCTATATTATCCAGCTAACACAAAGTTAGTGGGAGAATCTTTCTTTACAGGACACCTAGCCACTGGTGGGATCCTTATAAAGTATGGCAGAAAAAAGTCTTTCTCTGATTTTACATTCTTTTATTTTTAAAATATTTTTGTTTATGGTTAAAATTGTTCAGAATTAATTAACCTTATCATTCAGCCTTCCATGACCAATAGAGTTTAAAAGTTGTAATATTTCAACTAAATTAATTAACACCAACCCAAGTAATATATTTCAGATGTTAATCACATCAAATCCTCAGGCTAAATGGGAAAAGAAAACACATTAGGGACAGAACTGTCACTACTGAAGTAAAGGAAAAGGCTGCATTAAATCATTAATGGCCTAAACATCAGGTCTGAAATAACAGCACTTCTCAGACTCATAATCCCACAGGAACCAACAATCTTTCATCCTTATAGAGTGACTATAATAGGAGTCAGCAGTTTGCTATGCCTCATTCTTTAGCCTTAGAATTTAAATATCAAGAAGTTGGCATTCCATATGAACAGATCTTATGGGAAGAGCATGTTTTAGTTCATCCAATTTGCCATCATTTTCACGATTTTTTAAATCTGCATATCCCTAACTCTGGGCTTTTCAGTGTTGCAGTAAATTGACAACAGGAAGAACATGGGAGCTCTAAGTGCAAAGCAGGAATCCAGACTCTTCCTGGCAGTGCTGGCAGCTATTGTGATGAAAACACTGAAATAATGCTGCCTGCAATCACAAAATTAGCATGTTAAACCAGTTTAGAGAACATAGTTGATAATTTTTCCCCATGTATTTACAAAACTGTTTATATTGACTAATAGATGATCCTGTTGCATCACTCAGCTGCACATCTGCAGTGGGTTTTTGTTTTTTGAGGGAACAGCAGGCTTGGTTTCTGTCAGCATTCTAATGTTTTTGCAGTCGGGTAATACGGACATAAGTGGTGGAAACACATATACAGTCCCCAAAACTGCAAGACTGTATCTGAATCTCCCAGCTTGGCCCTTTCCCCATGGTTAGGGACATACTAAGTTCAGCAGAAAACAGTGACAGTCTTTTACATGTGGCCTGACAGAACAGAGACAGGTTCTTACTGGGATGCCTTTAGCAGATCTTTCTCCTGATCTCAGCTTACTATCATGTCCAACAGGAGCAGTTATTTGTGTCTCTTGTCTTCTCTTTCTTTGTGTTCCAGTCTCTCTGTAATCTACTTAAAAATGTTCAGTGACCATTTCCATGCTAACGATTCATGAGTCTGCCTTTAATGAATACCTCATCTCAGCTGTTTTGTTGGCTCTGATCCAGGCAAGTACTTAAGCACGTACTTAGCTTTGAGTTTATTGGCATTCCAAACTCAGACTAACATCACACTTTGGAGAGCTGTAAAAATAGTAACTGATTTTATTATTGGAATTGCCATGCTTTGTGTTGCAAGGTTGATACAAAATTTTGATTAGCGTTGACTTACTAAATAAGGTACATTATAAAGTCATTC
The DNA here is from genome assembly GCF_021018805.1 of Prinia subflava. Taxonomy (NCBI): domain Eukaryota; kingdom Metazoa; phylum Chordata; class Aves; order Passeriformes; family Cisticolidae; genus Prinia; species Prinia subflava. Next base: position 14,214,388 of record NC_086247.1, read on the forward strand.
AGGACAGAAGTGATTTCTGAAAAAAACTGAAGAAAGAGACAACATAAATAAATTTAAAATTAGTTTTATGTATCTGAGTGCCATATTTTAATAATATATACAATACATAATTCTACATTTAGGAGAATATGTTTATAAAAGTATATGAACCATATAAGCTAATATTTCATTTTCTTGTATAGCATGTTAAATGTGTATATATTGTATCGATTTGTAAATGTATCCACATGAAATGTATACATCTGCCCAGTTATCTGTGTGTTGTAAACCATTGTATTAAAAATGTAGATGAAATAAATAATGCTTTCTGAGACCTCATGTATTTCAATTACTTGACAGAAATTCTTAGAGTTGTCCATCTGTCTTCACACTAGGAGAATGATAGCAGGTCCTGTCTTGTCTGGTGGTTATTTAGTAAATGCCAGAAGGATAATTGGTCTGTAGGAATTGTGCTGCTGCTGGTAATGCCTGTGTATGATGTGTGTACCATGAGAAGGTGCCGGTGCATACTGGTTGTGTTTATAATGGAGAGAACCCTTTCAGAATGAATTTAAGTGTTCCTTAGATAAAGAAGAAAGGAAGAGTAGAAAATAGTCTCAGACAAAATGTTCCTTAGGCACAGACAGAATCCTCATTTGACCATATAAGGCTAGACCTAAATTTGAGCATAGCCTTCATATGAGCCAGGAACAGATTGTCTTCCTGGTGAAAAGTGAGCGCATTGCTTTAGCAGCCTCTCCTTGTTATGTTGTTCTCAATGCCATAAACTTTGTTACAGTGATAATAGTTTTTTTCTGGATTCCAAAGTCTTCTCAGCACTGGACCAAGAGTGGAGATCAGCACATTAACAGGTTGAAAGATCTGAACTAGACTACCCTACCTTCTTACCCTCTGATTTAAAGGATGAACCAGAAGCTGGTGGGAAATTCTAAGCTATGGTGGATAAATCCAAAGCATTTTGGGTCTGTTCTTAGGAACTAACTCTTGCATAATTTAATAATGTGTTACGTGGGCATTTCTGAATTTTGGATATTTACAATCAGATACCTGTGGATATGAATTCAATTTTTAACCTAAATTTTCAAAATGATTGTAATTAAAAACTCAGTTACAGGTGTCTTTGAACATTCAGAGCTTTGTGGATTTCTCTGCTCAAAATCTCAAGATGAGGAAATAGAGATTAGAAGGTGAGAGCGGTGAGTTACAGCTGAGCATATCAGGCCAAACAATTCCATATTTGGAATGCTGAATCCATGCTGTGATACTAACAAATTTAGCAAATATGAAAGATCTGCAGAACAGAAGCTGAATATAGCCAAACCAGAAGGACATTGAAAATCATTCTCAAGTAACCTTCCTACAGGCTAACAGAAGAAAGCTGGATGGATGTGGCCAACTGCTGGCAGAGCTCTCCACCTGCTCTTGGAAGGCAGATGTGTCCTCCTCTGTTTGGCGTGATGTTTAACAGGACCTAGAGTGTTGCTGCAAACTTTCTTGCAGTGGAAGCATGTAGAGTCCTCCTTTTATCTAACTGGGCACTCTTTGATCACAGAATATGAGAGTTACAGCATTATGTATCCTGAATGGGGATGGCTGGTAACAGGTGGAAGAGGGTCAAGGTTTTTATTATCAGAGTAGAGATCTGGGGTGGAGAGCAGGAAGCATTTCTTTGTAAATATTTGCCATCTGAAAGCTATGATGTGGAGGCTGACCCTATTGTCCAGACTGTCCCACTTTTCAAAGGAGAGTGAAAGGTACCTTACAGTAGATCATGTCCCTAGGACTGGTGGTCATGCATCTGTCTTGACTGTAGAGAAGAGCTTACACTGAAGAGTTGAGTCAGGGGAGGCAAGCCCCATTCCCAGTGCCAGAGGTAAACCTCCTGGAGATGGCTGTGTCATAGTTAAAAACTGAAAGCAGGTATCCAGAATCCTGTGTCTTGTGTGCAATGCTTTTCTTTATGTTTAAATATGAATGTTTGATGACAAAGAAGAATCAAAGTGGAAAATTTCTGCTGAGGAAAAACTGGGATTATCAGTAAGGACTGGAGCTTAATCTTGAGAAATCAAATCCATTTCAAAGTTTGAAATTAATATGAAGGCTGTATAGAAAGTGAAGAAGAGAAAATGTGGCTGAGAGGCAGAGAAACTGATTAGTTAGCAGACAAGCAGGTTTTAATTGCAGTAGAGAGCTGAATGTGACAAAACAGACAGTCCACCTCATCTTCCAAAGATGTCCTACTGTGCCATATGACAGTGACAGATAAGGGAGCATAATTCGAAGAAATATAAATAGAGAAGCAGTCGCTTTGTGGGTCTGACTGATGAAGCCACCCAGAAAGTGAGACTTCATCCACAGAGGATTAGTAATTTAAACATAAGACTTGGTGTCCTTCAAAGAATTCCAAAGGTGAAAGGCTGTCATACCAAAGGAAAAATGGCACTTTGTTACTTAGTCTCTGTTCTCAGGATGAACTGTAGGCAGGACAAAGGAGAGTGAAGATGTCAAAAAATAAAAAAGTCAATAAAAGAGTAATGAAAGGAAAAGAATTGTAGAAGTGCTTTAAGTTCATCTGTGATAAAATAGAACCTATTTAGAGAAATGTCTACAGCAGCCTTCTCTCATCTGAAAAACCGTAAAATCCTGCATTCATACCTGTGTAAGATTTGGTTTTTATACAGGAGCAGTTTCTCTGATACAATTTTTTTTTCTGGTACTATCTGCCTTGCCATGTCCTTACATTCAATTTTGTTTTCTGCGGAACAGTTTTTGTCTCATGCGGGTTTCTATTATATCAGTGTCATCACAAGTACCTTGTCCAGCCTTTGTTTCACTCCCCCTATCTTGTATCATAAAATGCTTTGTCCCAAGAATGTCTTAAGGGGTCTAAGGTTGTGATCTGGTCCACTGATAATCCACCCAGCCTCAAATCTCTTTCAGGCTACATACTAGCTTTTTGTATACTAGTGGTTGGAAGTCCTCAAGTCCAGTAATTCTAAAAGCCAGCTCTGAGAGTCTGATGAGTTTTGAAGTTTGAAACAGGATCCCTGAGTGTAGTTCATATGGTGCTAAACAAAGGACACTGTTTGTGTTTAGCTGATGCACCTGGCCAAAGTCTGCACACCCCTTGCATGTCCTGCCCCTTCCCTCTCTTGGCAATGCACTTTCAGTCCTGGTCATGTAAGGGATTCAGCTTCCATTCCCAAGCTCCGTGCATTGACAGATGATTTCAGATGAAAGAGACAAAGCAAAGGCAACAGGAATTCAGACAAGCAACTTGGAACAGCAGGAGATACGTGTTGCCAAATGCCCAATCTATCACTATCAGCATCACTAAACCCAACATCTTTCTGCACTTTTGAATCATCACGGGCTTTGTAAACCACCCCCCTCCCGGTTTCTAAATGTCTTTGTTGTTCTGTATCATTTTTCTTTATAGTGGTTCTTTTCTTGGGATTTTCTTTGCTTCCACACATATTTTCATGCAAGTCAGAAAAGATGTTTTGTCACCTGCAGCTAAGCTGCCAACTGAAACTGGCTGGCATATGCACATTAGGCCAGGAATCTGCAAGCTTCACTGGCTGCTAATAAAATGGCAGATTGATGTTAATGTTAAAATTATCTGACTTTTAAGTTCCTATATATAGAGTCAGCCTTGTTAGCCTCATTAATTATTTATATAGTACTAAACGTATACATAGCACTTAATTAACAAATTAGCAGATTAGAGCCCTCCACTGAACACTTACAGGGACTAGTTTGATTTGCTGTGATGTATAAGAAATTAGTGGACACATGCAGGTGTAGTGACAAATAACTCTGAAGAGGAACTGAATCACGCAAGGTTTCATGGAAGCAGCAGATACGATGCTGTTGGCTTTAAGGATGTCCTTTGTGGTGACTGTGGGTAGTCTCTGGACTGCAGCCCCAGAGACCTGGATTTAACAGCTGAGTCTTCAACAGATCTTCTGCTCAATCCTTAACACAGCATAGTGTGTACTGCTGTTGTGCTGCAAAACAGGGTCTTAACTATGTGCTTAGCTTTAACTTTTGGCATCCTGACTTCAGTAGACCTGAGGCAGCTTACATCAGCTGAGGATCTGTCCCAAAAATAGAAACCCACAAACTACCTACCTTAGCTGTGTTCTGAAGAGACATCTGCAAACATTTGTGCTGTTTTATCTGATGTCACTAGGGTTTATTTTTAACTTATCTGGCAGAAGAAGGTGAAATATGCCTTGCATACCATTTCCAGGGCAGGTACATCAGACACTAAACCACTGTTAACATACTTTGTTTCTTTCAGTCTTAATGTGCATTTTCTGCTGCTATTGTACAAGATGTATAAACTATTTCAAGTCTTTATTTTTCTCTTTACTTGTTGATGAAGCAATGAGCCAGTTCTAAGGTTGATCTCTAAGGTATGCAGGCATTCTTTCCAGCAGGCAAAGGATTTGTTTATGACAACCTGTTATTCTTATCCCATTGTTCCACTTTCTGCCTTATCTATTGACGCTTCTTTCTTCACATTAGACATTTGTTGCTGGTGGGCTGTGTTATCAAATGCACTAGGACTTCTTAGCTAAGGGCTGCATCTCTCATGAGCAGCATGTCAGAGGGATCTTCAAAGAAGTCTTAACAAAGGATGCATTTGAAGCAAGAGAAGTCTGGCTATTTTAACTATTCTTTCTTTTGATCTCCGAAAGTAGATTATGAATGTGACTGCTCAGTATTTTCCTGTCGGGTCCCTTGACTCTTTTTTAAAAGGTTATGTCAGTTACTTTCTACTCCAAAGGGAGTCTTGCCCGTACTAAATGCATTTCTGAAAATGTCAGCCAAAACTCCTCCACCTTCTATTCTTGTTTGTTTTTAATATTCTCAGTTTCCTATAGCCTGAATCTCAGAGCACCATCAATTTTCAGATCTTTCAAACTTTTCAGAGAAGTTTGGTGCTACAGGATGTCTTGTTTATCCTCATCACTTTGCTGACTGATAACAAAAGTGAGTCACCTTTTGCATTTGAGAATTGGCTCATCACTTTATTACTATTGTTACTCCTTCTGCTCTTCTACAGCTTCTCCTGCCCTTGTGCAACAAACAAGTTTGAAAATCTGTTTGTCAGGCCTTAGTTTTCTTACTGATTATTTCCTTAAATTTTCATGCTTTCATTTAAAAGCAATAACAACCTATCACTTTGTTTCAAAGTGAACTGAAATATAGCTTATTGTTTAAGATTAAAAAGAAAAATAATTTTCCTTTCAGTTTTAGTGAGTTTTTGTGTATAAATTTTCTGATGTTGTTGAATTAGGATGGATAGAGCTGAACAGGATTTGATTTGCCAAGTACTTTATTTTTTCATTCAGAATCAGAATAAAAACGGCAAATTAAAAAAGTTTCCCTTAATAAAAATATTTTATTCTGGTCCACTAACACATTTCTTTTCAGTGAAATCAGAAATTTAATGTCAGTTTTGACATTAATTGTAACCTTAATTGTCCAGAATTTGTTTAAAAATCAATGTGATTTGAAAAGTAGAACTAATGTATTTATTGCCTCAAATGAGAAATGTTCAATTTTTACATTGTACCCAGGCTTCCTTTTTCTTAATTGCACCATGTGGTCTCATAAAGTTTGTTATATCCCCTTGAAAACTGATTCTGTGATGGATATGGGTAACTTTTACTTTTTAAAAAAATCTTAACTGGTGTGCTGTTGTTGTGGTTTATGCCCAGATGGAAATTTAACACCATGCAGCAACTCATTCAACTCCCTCCCCTCTCCTCCCCACTCTGGTAGAATGGAGAGGAGAGATGAAGTAAAACTTGTATATTTAGAGCAATTTAATAATTGAAAATTAGGTAAAACTCAATAATAATGTTAAATAACAATAAGGAAATATTCAAAGGAAGCACAATGCAGTTGCTCACCAGCCGCTGATCAGTGCCTGACCCCCTTCCCCAGCCCAGATCAGCCACTCTTCTGGGTAAGCCCCCAGTTTATATCCTGGGCATGATGTTCTGTGGTGTGCAATATCCCTCCGTGTTGTGATGCATGGTTTGTTTAATTAGCTTCTGTATGCTTTATTCAAGTTTGTTATACAATGGTTCGTTCTATGTAGCCCTGTTCTGTTGCCCTCACGGTTCCTTTCTGGAAATCCCCCAGCTGACAGTCAGCTGTCAGTCTCTCTCCCCTCTTCCTCAGGAGCCTGCCTGTCCTCTCGGGCCCTTCCCCAGAGCTAGAAACTTCTGTCCGGGGCGTCGAGTGATAGGCCAGGTCCGGAGGAAGTTCCTCCCCTCTCCTATGTGTGGTTTCTGGAAATGCCATTCACCCTTGTGACCGCTCCCAGTGACTGCTGATTTGTTGATCTCCTCTCCCCACCCATTGTCCCGCCCCAGATAAAAGGGGCTGTCAGCCAGTCAGAGATGGCCTTGCCTGAGCAGTCTCCTGGTGGTGGTGGGCTGTCTCGTGACCCTCCAATAAACATCTTGGAACTTCTCCGTGGACTCCTTCCTTCGTTTCTCCCCCGCAGTTGCAGCTCTCCAACAGTGCTTTCTGACGAGGCTTGAGGAGCCAAGAGCCCACGGGGATCGGCTGAGCTGGCGCAGCCTGCTCGCCATACCTTAAACTTGCCGTGGTGCCTGAGCTAGCCAGGGCAGGCTTGGGACGTCGTCTCAAGAGGCACCGCAACACCTCCGGTCACTTCGGATCACCTCTCCTGCCTGTGCTCCCTCCAGGCTCCTGTTGCATATCTCCCCACTGGCAGAGCATGAGACAAAGGGAAAAAAGAGTCCTTGACTTGGTATAAACATGATGTAGGGAAACCCAAATCATCAGTGCATTACCAACATCATTCTCATTCCAAACGCAAAACACAGCACTGCAACAGCTTCTGGGAAGACATTAACTCTACTCTTGCTGAAACCAGGACAATATCTACCCTTTACTCCATACCATTTATGTCATGCCCACTTTCACATTCCTTAATGTCCCATCATCTTTCCTATTTATGTGTTTTGATAGATATAGAAACACCATTCTCTTTGTCTATGGAAGGCCTTTGTCAGTTGTTCACAAAATGTTCACACACAAACACACGCACACACACACACAAGTTTCTTGAATTCATTTAGTCCCTGACTTTTGGCCTTTATCCTTGGTAAGTGTCTTTCAAGCGGGAAAGATGATGTAAGATGTTGGATTGTGGCGTGCTGCACATTTGGTTCAGTTGTGATTTCATTGCAGCTGTGCTCGGTCAGTTTATCAAAGTTCATTCTTCCTTGTGGGTGCAATGGTCACACGCAAGTCAGACTGGGGTCCCCAGAATGCTTGTGGTTAATATCATTGCCAGGAGGTGCTCACTGAGGTGATGCACACATAGCCACCACTGAAGTGGTAATACACAGTATTGGATAATTATTAACATAATGCAATTTAATTAATTTTTGATTTTCTCCCAAAATTGAATTCTCTTGAGGCACACACCAGACTTCCCCATCATCCTGTATTACCCACCAAGTGCACCCAGGTTTGTGAGCAAAAACAATCCCATGGATGGGTTTGCCTTTGCCTGAGTCAGAAATAATCCAGACTGTTTTTCCCGGTATGTTTTTAATGTGCACCAAAGAACTTTATGTTCTTCTACAGTACATAAAAATTTATAAACTTGCTATAGGTTTATCTGTGTGGTCACTGGAATGACTAGTGTTAAGAAAGATGAGAAAATGAGATGATGGGATTAAGACTAAAATGGCTGTACGCATACTGGCAAATGTGCTTGCTTCTCTGAAATCTAACTACTAATGTGGATTTCTTGTCAAGTCCTTTTATTAACCATTTTCAAGGTGACTGGTTACTATATCTGGTAAGAAAATCTCTTGATAGCTGTAACCTGCCATTTACTGTAGTCAAGTACTTCCCTGGGACTGCTCAGTTCTTCGTGCTTCAGACATCAGAGACAACATATCAGCAAACGACATGGGTGACATGGTTAATCCATCCAGAAGAGAACTGAGAGATGGGAGGAATTTTAATGAAAGATTTATTGTTCATAATACAAGTAAATGCTTTTCATTTTTTATTTTATTGCAGCTTTGCAGTCAACCTGGAGCTGATTCCTAGCCTAGTAAGGTATAGTGGTGATTGGTTTGCTCAGGTGAAATTGGAAGGAGACACAAGAAAATCAATGTGTAGAAGGGAAACATAGTATGAGGCTTAGCATCTTTAATAGGAGGGAGTTTTTTTTTGTTTTTCTTTGCGTACATGTGCTTGTAGGGAAAGAAAGCATGAAGAGGAACAGAGATCTTGCCACTTTGTCATGGTGAGTTTGACATACACCCAAATTGACAGCAGAAATGGAAGGTGAACAGATCCAGGCATAATTTCTAGTACTCATTTTAGCTCCAGATAGTATAAGCAGAACACACAGAGCATGTAGTGACTATATTATTCCAGGTAGCCTGTGGCTTACAACTTGTAAATCAGAGTCTCTACGTGTGTCATATACTTTGCTGTGGATTAGTTAATATCTTGAACGCATTTGGAAGTACCAGAATTCCCAATGCCCTAAACTAGACACCATTTCACTATTTGCAGCTTCATATTACATGATTTTGTCTCACTCCTATTCAGTCATTTTTAAGGAGAAGACAGTCACAAACAGAAATACTCAACATGAGGTTCATTCCTGGGGTACCATGGAGCAGCTCTCACAGAGAAGGGGCATCACAGGGCTGGAAGTTTCTCCATGAAGAAAGACACACCTGCTGGAAAGTCACTGTGCTAGAAGAGAAGGCTCTCCACTAAAAGCAAATTCAGACTCTAGTTTAATAAAATTCATTAGCAATGTGAAAATACTAGAAAGGATCTCAATTTGGAAGGCTCTACCAAGTTTTAAGAAGATGTACGCCTCCTTCCACCCTTTAAAATAATACCAAAACCTATCAGTTAATCTTGAATTTCTACCCAATCCAGAAACATCACATCCATGTAGTAAAATGAAAATACTTTTACCTCCTTAATCTCAGAAAATTATCTTACTATTTCCAAATTTGTCAATATAAGAAAAATGACCACATGTGTGGTATATTGGAATGTTAGGATATGTTGTTCATCAGATGAGATTCTTTTCTTTTTTATTTACGGCAAAGTCTTTTTCCAGGCTTGAAAGTCTTGAAGAAACAAACAAAACCAACCAGCCAAGCATTTGCTTTCAAAGATGATCTTAAAAAGAAATATTTCCAAAGGGAAAGGTAGAAACTCTCTACAAGATGAAGGAGATGCTTCTTTACCCCTGATCTCTCTTTTGAATGTCAAATCTAAGGGTGAGAATGGGATGCAATCAAAGGGAGTGATTGCCATCAGTATTGATATACCAGAGTTTGCTTTTCAATCAGTGCCTTTGGATCTGAGGAGAGTTTGTGAAAATGTTATCAGACTTTATGCAACCAGTACCATTGGGCAAGATGCTGTTTGAGTACCTGAGTATAATTTTTATCTCACCTAATTATAGAAAACAGCACTAGATGGGACCCTGACAAGTCCTCCAGTCCTTCCTTCCCTGCTCTTCATCCTAAACCAGTCTCACTGGTTCCTGAAAACCAGTATCATGAGGTCTCCAGAGTCACCTTGTACAATAATTTTCAGTGCCTTAATCTCTTTGTTACAGCATTTTCTTTATTGTCTAACCTGAATATGGCATTTATGTTACTTTTTCTCCTATTCACAGTGAATGCAAAGGGCCATGTATCCCTGCCGTGCTTTTTAAGAATTTCTTACGTACCTGAAAACTGTCCGCATGTCTCCTTTCTTCTTTGGGGATGAACCTCTAACAGCAGCCCAAAGAGAAATAATAACAAAAATAACTATGAGGTGCTATTTGCTGATACGTCCTTGCAAGTTATCGACACTGTGTATTTTGCGGCCTCACCCTGAGGCAAACACAGAGCAGTAACCGGGACAGGGTGCAGGTTTGATCGATCCCGTGCAGAACACGGGCGCCGTTCCCGGGCGGGCACAGCGGAACCGCGGGCCGGTGGTGCCACCTGCTGCCAGCGCTGCCCGCACGGGACGGGGACACCTCACCCAGCAGCCAGAGAGCAGCCTAGTGAAAATAAATTCACTAAAACGATCCCATTGCAGTCCAGAAGTCCAGACCCTCGCTGTTTAATTTCTTTTTTTTTTTTTTTTTTTTTTTTTTTTTTTTTTTTTTTTTCGGTAGCAGCAGCTGCTTCTCCCAGACCAGAGCTATGACAAGCTTTTAAGAGTTTGACATTTTCCTAACTAATTTGAAGTCAGGATGAGACACGGGCATACAAGCCTCAAAACAAGGAAAATCTCCAGGTATAATCTCTGTCTCCCACTCTCAGATGTCAAGATCTTGTCTTAAACAAAGCTGACTTGACACCAATTAGCAAGAAAACAGCTGAGGAAAATAAGAATAGTTCTGAACTTTGTGATCTTCCTCAAGTACAGCAGAAAACTTCTGAGAGGTTTGTTTTGGCCTGGAGAATTACAGAACATCTGCGATTTCCAGCTTGCACTAGTTGGGTCATGGTGTTAACCAGGCTTAACCCTGGTATTCGGGTTCTGGTGCAGTCTCTAAAAGAGAATAAATTACTGTTGCTATTGACAACACTCCAACAGGTTAATATTAAATATAAGTAGATGTGGCAAATAGTTTCTATTAGAAAGTGTTAATTTTAGGAAATAAAAATGCTAATTAGAAGTATTGGTTGCTGGATTTTTTAATGAAAAAATACTGAAACATCATATTCTGGCAGAGTAAAAATATTTTACCTTAAGCTCACTAAAATGTGTATTTTTAATATGGCTACATATTAGAAAAGGTTAAGAAAAAACAACAAAAACTTCAACAATATTGAATTAATTGACTAAAAAATCATCTTTTAAATTTTTCTTTCTACATTTCTAAAACTTGCATGGCATACTGAGATCAAGAAGTGTACTCCAAATTTTTTAACATTTTGTCTATGGAAAATCCATATTCTCTATGGCAGAAAACTGAGGAAGTGGGAATGGCAGTTGTTGCAATTACATGGAGAACTGGGAGCTGAATGGCATAAAGAAGTAAGACAGAAGGGGAGACTACAAGAAATTAAAAAATGGGTCAGAGAGATAAAAAACAGAACAAAGTACTGAAGAAGGAACAAGATCATCTTTGAAAGTCCATGGACATTACTATTGTACAGTGTAGTAACTCAAATATGTTCTGGCATTACAATATATGAATTTTAGATTCAATTTACCCAAGTATTGCTCTTTTTTATTTTCTTTTTAATTATTATTTAACAGACTCATCCTGCACAGCAGCAATCAATTGCATTTCTGCTATGTACTTGTATTTTTGCAGCAGCCTGGGAGCAGAGGTGGGCTTTAAAGGTTCCATATCCAGCTCTTCCTGTATGTGCACATGTCATAAAAACTGCACAGTGCCCCTTGATCTCTCTCCGACCATCTACAACATCCCTGACACAGTGAGCTTATCATACAAAGGTCTAGGGAGCAGCAGACTTTTAGTCACAAGCAAGAAAATATCAAATTAGCTGCAACAGAAAAATTGCCTGGAACGTCAGCTTAGACTTGATGTACCAAATCATTGTGGCTGCTATGCTTGCCACTTACTTTAGCAGCTTTGAAGAATGAGCAACATGAGCTGGATTTGGCTTCAGAGAAGAAGCTGATGTGCATTCTGCTGTCACCAATTAAAGAAGATTCATTAGTAGATGCTGACATGGAAAGTGATTTTGGTTATGAAGTGTGCAGAGATGCAGCTGTATGAAGGGAGTTTCATAAAGATAAATTGAAGTAGTGGATGTTGGATGGGCTTTGGGTAAAATAGATTTTTGTCATTTATTGAAATAACTTGCAACTTTTTATAAGTTTCAGAAAGTAAATTGTCTGAAGATAAAGTTATGAAGTAACTCATGAGTTTGAGACATGACATGAAGTATGTGACAACTGATGATCCATTGCTGTCATCTGGAGCAGTACTCATTGTGCACATTGTGTAACTCAAGGCAGGTGCTGGAGGCAGCAGGTTGGTGTCTCTGTCTCTTCCACCCATGATTCTTCTATAATCATAGACTATCTCAAATTGGAAGGGACCCATAAGTATCATCAGGTCCAATGCCCTGTTCCTCACAGTGCTTCCTAAAACAAAATCATAAGACTAAAAGCATTGTCCAGACACCCCCTGAACTCTGACAGGCTTAATGCAGCAAACATTTTCCTGAGGAATCTGTTCCAGTGACCAACCATCTTCCCAGTGAACTTTGTCCTAATGTCCAGTCTGGACTTTGCCTGATGCAACTTCATTCCATTTGCTTGGGTCCTTTGACTGGTCACCAGAAAGAGGAGATCAGTGTCTGCCCCTCTGCTGCCTCCTTTTCCAAAGTTGTAGACTTTGATGAGATCACCGCTTATCCTTCTTTTTCTGAGCTGAACAGAACAAGTGCCCCTTTAGCCACTCTTCGTAAGTGTTCACCTCAGAAGGTTTCTCCATCTTGGTCTCAGTCCTCTGGACACAGCCTAATATCTTTACGGACTTCTTTTATTGTGATGCCTAAAACTGTACAGAGCACTCGAGGTGAGGCCATACCAGCACAGAGTGGACAATCACCTCCTGTGACCAGCTGGCCATGCAGTACTTGATACACCTCAGGATACTCTTGCCCCTTTTGGCTGCAAGGACACACTGTTAATTCATATCCAACTTGCCATGGACCGAAACCCTCAGATTCCTCATTCTCCAATTTCTCCACAGGTATAGGATTTCTCCATTCTGGGTGGAGAATCTGGCAGTTGCCCTTGTGAAATTTCATATGATTGGTGATTGTCCAGCTCTCTGGTCTATGCAGATCTCTCTGCAAGAGCTCTCTCCCCTTCAGGGAATCCACAGCTCCTCCTAGTTTAGCACTGTCAACAAATATAATTGTGTACATATGATTCCTCTGTGCATAGGTGTTCATGTCATGTGGAAAGTTCTGAAAACTCAAGTTATCTTCAGTTACTTTCTGAAATCTGCTTTGTTTTACCTACATTACCTATGTAAAAGATAGGTACCTACTCTATGCTAGTTATCCAGCTTCCCTCTGTACTGAAAGAGACACTTGAAGGCACAAATCAGACTATCAGTGGTGGGCTCTTGCTGAATCCCTTGGGAAAAGCTCATCTTCATTAGCTACATGACAGCACTGAAAACTAGTCCTCCAGTTGCCATTGGCACTTACAGTTGGACAGTAAGAACTCATTTACTTTTTCTATGACAAAAACCATTAGACAACAAATTATAAGTTTTACATGCAAGTTGCTGGGACATCTCAGATAGGAATGCTTAGAGATATCCAACCCAACTGCCCTTCATGTGATAACTCCTTCAGACTCCATCCCAACAGTCATCCCTAGATGAACTCCTTATCTCTAGAAATTCCCTGTCACTATTGATGCCATCTCAGACCTGCTTCTTTCTCCAGCCTCAAAGACTTTCAGCTTCTTCAGGTTAGCCTTCTCTAAAGTGCCAAGCCTACAGTGTACCTCCAGATTTCATCCCTCCTTTCCATTGAAGACCCTATTATAGCTGCTTATCCTTAGTTATCTCTAAAAGTGTTTTCTTTGGTGTCTCATTAGCAAAGCCTTGTCCTGTGCAAAGCCGCCTTGCCCAACGACCATAGTACAAAGGACACTACCTGCTTAGATGCCAACTGGCTTCCCTTCTCCAGTAGCCTCCAATCTCTGCTTCTGCATTGAAATGCCTGTGGCAAAACCAGAGAGGGGATGAAAAAAAGAAAGGTCTCATCACAGGCTGGGAGCTGTGTTCAGTTGAACTCTTCCTTACACACCACCTGTCCAAGTGCACCCATTCCTACCCAAGGATACAGAGGATGAAGCACTTCTAGCCCTGTGAGCTTTCCTTTCTAATTTCTTACTGCACTGTGCCATCACTGAAAATGTTGCTAGTTATTCTGGTTAGGAAGATGAATATTAAAGTGCTTTACTTGTGTGTGTAATTGCAACAAGCAGGTTTCTTTCTGTCTCTCCTTCTCTTGCCTTCTTCTTGCCGTAGGTATCCCATTCAGTATTTGGCTGGCACCTCCTGAGATGATGAAGCCTGCAGCACTGGAATGAAGATGTTGTGCTTTTAATTGGTCCTTGAAGCAGTGTGCAGGAATCCAAAACAGGATGTTCCAGGGATTACACAGCTTAAATATTTGATACCCAGGGTAGATTTTGGAGGTTTGTTTGGTTTTGTTTGTTTTAAATTATAAGCAGACAAGTCTTCAAGGTGAAGTTTGGCTCTGAGGGGTGACTCTGAGCTGTAACTCCATATGCCACTTTTTTGTATCTCTTGGGTTTCCTTATTGAGTTTTTACCTGCTTAGAAGTGTTTTTTTCACCTTCAGTGTTACATCTGAGATCAGCTTATTTGAAATCTATGTCCTTTCTTCTTCCTCAGCAACAAAGTTTATGGGATTCAGTCATTTATAACTTGGTTTCTGTTCACTGGACGTGCAAATCTGGAGCAAATGCATCACAGCTGGCTTTGTCCACATAGTGAAGGGTTAATAGTGGCCATCAGCTGGAAAATCTTTTCCTTTCTTAGATAAGCCTTTAAGTACACACCAGGGCTGATTTCTGAACAAATGTGCTTGCCCACATTAGTTTTTAATTTTGTTTTTTAATTTTGTGCCTAATTTTTATGGGTCCTTTTTTTCTTGCACTCCTGGTTTGACTGCATTAACTTTGAAATTGTTTTTCCTGTTGTGAGAACGGTCAACATGTGAATTTCTAATGACCTTAATATTAAAGAAAAGGTACCATTGAGTCTATGACATAAAGATGTCAAATAGGTGTTAAATCTAGTCATAATGAGCAATACTTTATTGTCTGCATAATTCAACAATGACAGAAAATTACTTGCTGCTTAGTAATTAAACAAAATACTTGAATAAGTAACTAGGTCTTTAAAAAGCCGTGACAGATCACATGTGAGTTCAAAAATTAAAAAAGCGGAAAATATGGTTGTACTAAGTCTTAGGCAATACACTCAAAATTAAGAATAAGAAGTCCCAGAAACATTTAAGGTTAAATAATATATTTTCTAAAATGACGGATTATATTTATCTCACACACATAATATCTTGTCTTGTTTAAAATAAATTATTCCTTAAAGGAGTGAAAAAATTAAATATTCAATATATTTCAATTTTATTTTTCCTGTTTTTGTCACACCTTTCTGCTGTCTTGGAGCTTCTGATATCACAGTTTGCAGAATGCCATGAAAATTAACACAAAAAAGCAACAAAATTGTATTAACAACGATCTGAGGACTTGGTGTCCCTAAAATATTAGTAATGAATTAAAAACTGTCATAATAAAAGAAAAATACTTTTGAAATCTGAAGATTCTTTACATTATTTTTTGATAAAATAGAAATTTTAATTTCATATTAAAAGAAAGATTTTAGAATAAATTTAGAGCCTGAATTCCTTTTAGCCCATTTGATTCAGAAACTAGAATGCAAATTTAAATATTCTTGTTACTAAATAAATAATCATATTTTATATTTTTTTTGCTATTTAAAATTAAACACTAATTTATTTTACTTTATATTTCCATGCAAATATTGTCTGAAATAAAACACATTGCAGAAAATATATATTTATTAAATGCAAGCAGAGAGTTCTATGTGACACTATATTGCATGTGAAACTGTATGAAAATCTATGAATTGCAGATATAGATGTATATTTTTTTCATTTTACAACAATCTTCCTGAGCAAACAAACAAACAGAACAGTCTGCATTGTTTCAGCAGCAATGCAGACAGGTCCCTTGGAAGTCCCATGAATGCAGATGGAGCCCCATGGTGGAGCTGAGCCTTCTCTGGGTAAAGCCTTTGCTGCCTCAGCTCCCCTTCTCCTCTGGCTCTGGTTACAGGTGAGTGCTGTGAGTTGGGGCATCCCAAGGACTGCAGTTTCTATGGCAATGGATTTGAGGCATGCAGAGCAGTGGCTGTTGCTCTGGGCTTGTCATTTCCCATGTTGGACCCACGAGAGCAATCCTGGGATGCCAGTGTGGGCACCACGGTGTGGAAGTTACCCCAGTCACCTCCCCCAAGGCAATGCACAGGGCTGCAGCTCTGTGCTCCCTCCTACAGACCACCCCACAGTCACAGAGGTCCTGGGACCTTCAAAATCTTGCTGTGGGTATTTGATATGGCAGCTGAAGGCTTTAGGTCCATGCAGAACCAGTTCATTTGTCATTTACTAAGGGCTCTGGGCTCCTTGTCCACCACCACTGTTCCTGAAGGGTTAAACTCCACAACAGAGTATAGAAATAGTAATTCCAATTAAGGTAATCGCCAGGGAGCAATTGAAGGAGAAATAAAAACGTGGTGTTCTCATTTCCATAAGCAAATGAAAACAATTTAGTTGACTTTTATCTAGATGAAGGATAACGCCTATGTAAAAACTAATTACCCTCCGTGCTAATTATGACAAAGAGGATAAAGGACAAACCTTTTGAAAAATATCCAAGGATATTAAATGGAGTTTTATTAATAGATGAAATAAGCTGAAAATGAGAGTTGTGATATATTGTGTTTGGGCCTAGATTCAATAAAAACTCTCTCTGGCTTCCACTTCACAGCAGCCCCATAAAATCAATTTATTATATGAAGCCAGATGGGTCTTTTATTGAACCTGGACCTTATTCATTAAATAAAAGTAATTATCATCAGAGTTAAGGGAAACAATATCTACTGCTTCATGAATCAGTTACTATCCCATACATTTAAGTGACAATAAGAAAGAAAAATATATTTTTAAATCAATATACATACCGTTCATCAAGTGTAAGAGCAAGACCCGTAATATATTTTCTGGTGTAATTTGTTCCTCATCACAAGGTTCATTTAAATCATAATATCTGCTTTGGCGGTTGAATTTGGATCTACCAATGGCACCAGCCACATGCAGAGTGATGCTCTTGGCCTTTTCCCTGTATCTCCAATTTCAGACATGGGGCTAAGAACTGGGTCTGAGATGAGGAATGTGAAAAACCAGCAGTGGTACTGAACAAAACTCACCATTCTTTTCACCACTCCATTTGATATGAGCTTTGTTCTACCTCCTCTGCTGGCAGTGCTTTACCCCAGAGACCAACCACCCGTGAATGTTCAAATCCTCTCTACAGCTCCAACGCTGTTCCAGGGAGGACCTGGCATGAAACATAAAGATACTGTAACGGGCCTGTGGGACAAACTTTTGGTAGAAGGTGGGCACTACTGGGATGGCTTCTGTAAGAAGCTGCTGGAAGCTTCCCCCACATCCAACAGAGCCAGTGCCAGCTGGCTCCAAGGCAGACCTGCTTCTAGCCAAGGCTGAGCCGTCAGTGACAGTGATAGTGCCTTTAAAATAATGTATTCAGGAAAGGGAAAAAACACCAGTAGAGAGAGGAGCAAGAATATATGAGAACAGGAGCACTGCAGATACCAGTGTTAGTGAGGAAGGAGGGGCAGGAGGTGTTCCAGGTGCTGGAAAGAGTTTCCCAGGCAGCCCTTGTACAGACTGTGTGCAGACATCTGTGCCCCTAAGCTCATGGAGGTCCACGGTGGAGCAGAGATCCACCTGTAGTGCCTGGAGAACCCTTCACTGGGGCAGAAGGATACTGAAAGGAGGCTGTGAATCCATGGCAAGTCTATGCTGGAGCAGGTTCCTGGTGGGACTTGTGACCCTTTGGAGAGCCCTGTCCTTATCTGGACTCAAAAACCTTTAGTTATATTTTCTCTCCCCTGCCCAGCTGAGGAGGGGTGTGGTAGAGTGGCTTTGGTGGGCACCCAGCATCTATTTTACCCTAGGTGAGGCCTCAGAGGGGACATCAGTAGATGCCAAGGTTTAATGTCAGAAAGATTGCAGGATGTAGATATAGACATCTCACACTGCCTGACCTAAGCTACCATCATAGTAAGCTAACTGGAAGTGGCCCCACATGGTAGAATTTTTGCTTCACACAACTGAAAATGGTGCAGTATGGAGGAAATCAGAGGAAGACACCAGGAAGGTCAATCCATCCCAGGGAGCTGACTACAAACATGGCATTTCAACAGGACTGAAAATTACAAGGTGGTTTGCTTTAACCCCAACCAGCAGCCAAGCCCCAGGCAGCCACTCACTCACTGCCCCACCAGTGGAATCAGGGAGAGAATCAGAAAGGTAAAAGCCAGAAAATTCATGGGTTGAGATAAAAGCCACTTAATAGGGAAAGAAAAAGGAGTCAGTTCACTGCTTCCTGTGGGCAGGCAGCTGTTCAGCCATCTCCAAGAGAGCAGGGGTCCGTTACATGTGATGGTGACTTGGGAAGACAAACACCATCACTCCAAAGGTCCCCTTCTTCCTCCTTCTTCCCCCCACTTTATATCCTGTGCATGGTGTCATATGAAATTACCTCTGGTCACTTTGGGTCACCAGTCCACAAATCCAAAACATAGCCCCATACTACCCAATGTTAAGAAAATTAACTCTACTGCACCTGAAACCAGCACACAGGGAAAGCAATTAAAACTTGATTAAACTCAGACAAGAGAGGACCTTCCAGCAGGGTTTTGTCATTGCTGCTTGCACCAACGATAGACACGGAGTTTATATATATAACTAAAAGCAGCCCATAGACTTAGGTTTCACTATTTTAATATATTTAATATTTTTTAATATTGTCATTTTGAATTATTTCATTGTCACCAATCAATCACTTTCAGGAAATTAGTCATTTCAAATCAATTCTGGTGATAATAGTGTAATTCCATTAATCAATGCTTAAAACCCCACAATATAGGTCTTGAAATTTAATGCATTGTCTTCAGCCGCTGTTTCTATCACAGTGCCTTTCTCTTGCTTCCCTGGAGAAGTTTGTATTTGAGTTATATCTATTTAGTCACATCTTGCTCTGTATTTTATAGCACTCAGAGGATAAAAACTTCCCACAGTTAAACCACAACACACTTGAGCACAGCCTCTACTTTAAAAGCTGACCTGGAAAGTCTGCTTCTCTTTTCAATTTTGTTCCTTTAGGTATTTTTCCCTCCATCTTTCAGGATGATAATAATGATGATTTGTGTTGCTGCTATCCCACTGTGTTAGCCACTCTGTGAGCACTGAACAAAAGGGTTGGTCTGCAGGATGTTTCTACTGCTTGTTTACGGCCTTTATTCCCGGGACACCAGTAGTGGGATTCCTGCTTGGCAGAGGAACTGAAGTGCTTAACTGGTTGAGATGCAAGTCAATTTTTCCAAAAACTTTAAAGCACTCAGTGGGGTCACACCTGATCACTGGGAGGCAGCCCCATGCCACAGCAAATCCTTTAAATGCTGATGAAGTAGATGAGCTTAGCCACTCGCTGGAGTAGTCCCTGCTGTCTTCAAAAGAGACAAATCTGAGAGACTTCGTTCCTTGTGCCTGCTGGAACAGAGGTACTTTGTGCTGATAAGCCTTCCCTGGCCTCCACTATCACACAAAAACCAGCGAGGTCTTTCTCAGGCACTTGTGCTTCTTCATGAATGTGAGCTGGCTTGGGACTGGCATAAGAAATGTATGAAAGCAGAGGCATAAGGGGATCCCAGTAATTCGGATTCTGAAGCCCTCGTGCTCGTTTTCTCCCTCCCATATTTTCTTTTGAGCTCTTCCCAGCACTAGGACACTGCTTATGCCTAATGACTATATCTGGTTTCTTGGGCAGCAGAAACAGGCAAAAGGCTCAGAGTACTCCTTCTGGTCACTAAAGACTTCATTTAGACCAACATGTCCTGAATATAGTAAGGGATTTTTTGGGACGTACATACCTTTTAGAGTTGAAGCCAATGTTTAGTTTTCGGTATATACATCCTGTACAGTTATTGAAAATGTATTGGAAGGCATGTGTGCAGAACTGGGAGGAAACCAGAACAAGCTATCAGGAATCTGAAACACAGGGATGTTACTGAAATCTGCCCCTCAGACCAGTGTGAGGAGGCACACTGATGTCCTGGACTCAGAATTTGCTCCTGAGAGCAGACCTAGGTTTTTCTTCTTTTAAAAGCAGAACAGAGCTGACCCTCAAAGTGCAGGCACTGAGAGGCTTTGTTCTTCAGCATTCAGAGCATGCTCCCAGGAAGGTGTGCAGTGGGTTGACACTGTGTCCCAAGCCTTCACTTTGCCCCATGCAGTTTATATTAAACCATCACCACACTGAAAACTCATACAATCTCCTCCTCCCCTTCTATAAAGGAAAAAAACCTGCAGCTGTACGTTGTTTGCAGGCTGATCCTGTTGCTGTGTGTTAGATACTTGCCAAACATGGCTATCAGCTGTGGTTGCTGAGGGCGCTTGAACTCTGCTCCTCAGCAGCTTTGAGGTTCAAGCGGGGCTTCAGGAGAAGCACGAGGTTTCCAGACACTGAAGGCAGATCCAGATCTTTCTGGTGAACTTTCAGGCAGCTCTTGAACAAGAATTTTGGGGTTTTACTTTAGGCTGAGGCTGCTGACATTTGAGCAAGTATGCTGTGTTGCAGTTGATGGGGAAATGGATTTGATGGATGCACAAGAGCAACCAGGATTATTCTGGATTGTGGTCCACTTGCCTTCAGACTACCTCGTGCATTGCCTGAACACAAGCTCTCTGCACACTTCATGCCCTGCTGCCAGATGTACTTGGCTCCAAGTACAGACACCATCCAGGAGAGCCCTCAGCTGTCCCTGGAGCTCAGCTTTCCCATTTGCCATTAAAGCACTGCCCAGTGGTGTTAAAGGCAGCCTTGAGGCAGCACCTCTCATTGCAGTGCAAACACAGATCCTAAGTCCTGATTTTGCACCTGGCCTTGGGGCTTTCACCCTGCCACACTTCCCTCTCCCATTCTGTTTTCTCCTGTGTATTCTCCCTGCTAATGGAGCAATGGGTAGTTCCTTAACAAGTGAGGAAGAAGAGACTTGGGCTTTTAAGTAGAAGAGCTGTGCATAACAGAGGTGCTCAAAGCTTACAGGATAGTAGGTAGCTCAGCTAATGGGACTGTCTTCCTGCTTGCATCAATAGCTGAGGATTTAACAGGTGTTCTGAGTATGCCTTGGAGGTGAGTTGTTGTGTGATGGGGTGCGTGGAGGGATTGGTCATGTAAATCCCCTTACTTTCATGTGCTTAGGGATGTTTAACTGCAGTATCTCAGCAATGCAGTTTATAAAAGATTTGTATTAATCATGGATCAGTCTTTATTATAAGTTGAATTATTTTGTGGGTGATAAAGCTTTTCCAGACTCAGAGACTGGAAAAAATATCGGTGTCTTGTGCTGGAGTTTTTGAAATGGTTTATCTTAGATTTTGATTTAGGTCTTCTGTATTATCCCTTCTGCTTCAAAATGGTTTACTTCAGAGGGATTATTATGAAATATAACTATGCGATAAAATCTGCAGTCTACCAAAGCTGTGATTCAAAAGAAACCTCTTTCATATTTCCAACTTATTCTTAGTTCTATTTTAGTCATATATGATATCAGTCTTAGCCTTTCTATCCTTTAATCAGAGATTTGATACCTGATTAGAAATGTTTGGGATACAGAAGGGAAAAATAATCCCTCCTGGAAGAGATTTCCAGCAGGGCAGGAAAGCCTCTAGATGGCAGAAGTGCACTGCAGAAAACTCCAAACCTTAATTAAGCAACAAGCTGCAGTGGGGTTGTGTGCCAGCTGTGGGGAAAAGGTGCTCTGATTATTGACTGGTCCACTGACCTCTTCCTCCTCCTCCAATTTTAATTGCTGCTGCAGATGATCTGTGCTTTACAGCCACACAGACATGATGGCAAACTGTGTCTGAACAAGTTTCCTCATGGATGTAGTTTATCTCTTTCTGCAAAATGACACTGCGGCTGTTTTTTTAAAGGTGAAGTGAAAGGCTCTGGAAACTGGCAGTATATGGAGTTTGGGATGACTTCTGTTAGCAGTTAATGCCAGCCCTGAAACTTCACAAGGAGCTCCATCCTTTATGAGGCTGTGTGACTGCCCCTTGGGAGGTGATTGTCAGTCTGCAGTCCTTTAAAAAATAAAATCTCACCTTCTGTGTAGGTGGGCAGTACACGTCTTAAGATATTTTTGACTTAGTACAGAAAAGTTTAAAGTGTCCTTAGCTGTCTGATAGAACTGTCAGCAACTCCTATTGTAATCAGCTACACAAGAATCCAGTAAATTCTGCCATTGAAGCACATGGAAGAAAATCATTCTGTAAATCTGAGGTTTAAGCAGTATTAGTGGCTGACACATAGCTAGCTTCTGTGCCAGTGAATACTGTTACAGCTTCATCAGGATTTCACTGAACAGTCACCTTGAGAGAAAACCCAACTGCTTAGTCTTGCATGGTGCCAGATAAGTGAATTTAGATAAAAGTCCAATTTCTAGCTCTGCAGTCTTACACCTCAGTCTGGGTAGAAAATTATTTGAGATTTCAGATTATTCAGTTTCAAAGGAAGGCCTTTTGATGTTGACTTCTGGTTGCTGATTGAAAGCAATTAAATGGTACCCAAATACTTGGATGGGTCTTCAGACCACCATATGGCAGGCGTGTGCTAACCTTGAGGCAGCTGCAGGGATAAGACACAGTCTTTCTTGAGATTCTGCCTAGTATTAGGTACATAAACCAAGGACTTGAACCTTGAAATAAATCCACAAGACTGCAGGAGCCCCACAGCCTTGACAGGTACCTCCAGACATTTGTGATGGTCATGAGTCTGCTTCAGATTATCTGCAACAGGGTGACAAGAAAACAAGTATAGGAAAATTGTTGCTGCTTCCAGATCCATTGCTTTTGGCAATACTTACAAAGGACAGGCTTTTTATTACAGATTTTCCCACCAGGTCTTTCTTCCTTCAATGGACTCTAGGCATGGGACAGACACCAGGCAACAGTCAATAATATTGATTGTAGATCACAGCCTTGGTGATGTCTCAGTGGAAATCCTGTAGTGAACCACCCAGTGCTGTTTAGCTGTGTGAAAAGCACAATAAATTGGTGGAACTCTGGAAATCCCAGAATTTAGTCTTCTTTTAAGTGAGTAATTTTGAAGAGCTGTGCCAGCTCTGGCACAGGTGGCTCTTGGGCACTCTCATGCAGTCAGCGGGGCTGAAGCCACTGGGGCCTCCTGTGCACCATTGTCACAGCCATGCTGCTATCCTGTTAGGAATTTGTCTCTGCTTTTTCCAGGAGTGCTGACTGATGGCTTGCTTGGCCTTCTCTTTCTAAGGTGTCATTTGTACTTCAAGCAGCAGATTTCACATTTTAAGCAAAACACTTCAGTACTTGACTTGGAGACTCCCAAAAGTATTGTAATAAGATGTGTGACTACAGTAAAGACAGATATACCCAATACAGCTGGCTAGGCAGCAGTGAAGATGTGGCAGCACAATTTTCAAGGTAGCCTGGCGACTCAAGTAGCTGTTATTAGCATTACTGTCTAGATAGACGCTTCTGTCACTATTTCTGCTTGCTTCTGCAGCTTTTATAGCATTTGTCCTTGTTCTCAAGATACCAGTGCTAATGACAGGAGACAGAATTGTTTATCTATTGCATCTCACATTTTTTCAGCCACACTAAGCACTAAATCAATGCATCATCACAAGGTTTGAGGGCTGCTAGCCAATTCTTCAAGTGAGAAATAGAATCAATAACTTTGCCGTATTTTATCAAAACTGAAGATCCTTGCATATTTTTTAACTGATCCAGACTTTAGACCCAATTAGGCTAGAAATTGGGTAATCACAAGGTATCTACTCAGTTTCAGACAGACTTGTCTTTATGGTTGTGTATCCATGATATTTTCTCCAGCCTTGCATTTCAGGAGTGATGGCATTTCAGAGAAAAGTGAGTGCTCTTTTTTTTTGGGTAGTTTGTGTGGTGCACAAATATTTTAGTTTATTCTTTAGATTCTCCATGTTTCGTTCAGAGTCTCATAAAGCTACAGGTAGACCAAGGAATTAGTACTTTGTGTTGTATTTCTGCTGGAGAAAGTTTTGCATTGCAGACAGCTTGGCCAATGTTTAATAAAATACCTAGTGCTCTATAGTGATAAAAATAAAATCCTCAATCCCATCCCCATTTAGAGGACACTTGAATAGCTGTTACTTGAGGCATGAATTAACCTGAGAGTTTGTGAAAAGAAACACATACTGTATTTTTTGGAAGCATTTGATAGTTTTAGAATACTCTTCCTTCTGAGAAACTGTCAAAGCACATAACATCCTGAGTGAGCAAAACCCTGCAGGGCTGGAAGGCTCGTTACCTATCAGCAGTGGCTGTGAAAAGAAGCCCTGGTGCTCACAGTGAGAGCCAGGCTGGCAAACAGATGGGATGGTCCCTTTGATCTGCTGCTCTGCTTGCAGGCACCCTGCACCTGCTGCCTTTCAGAAGGTTCTTAGGATCTGTGGGTTCTGGTTGGATATTTAACTTCTGTGACTCCTCAAGCTTAGTCCTGTTCAGATTACAGATTTCTAATTTAACTCTTAAATACACTCATTGGCTTGTTCTTACACTTTGTTTGCTAACCGAAGCAGCTCTTCCCTGGCTGAGACTCCCAAGATTCATTTTCTGGTTTGAACAAACATCCATTATGGTAATTTCCACAGAAACAACCTTCCTCCTGAATCGGCTCATTGCAGCATGTTAGGGGTTGTAGAGAGGGAGTCTGGGGCTGGAGATACCCACAAAAGTCTTTGGAAGCTGCACTCAGGTTCTGCATTTTCTGATGGGTATCCTGGGGCTTGAGTGCAGCCACACAGAATGGTGGGTTAGCTGGTTTGATGCCCTCTACAGAAACTTGTCCCCAGGAAAAAAAATCAGCCTGAATAGATCTGTATTGTACTTTCAGAATTTCTTTTCAGAGTCCAGAGACCAGTCCTAGTCTCCTGTGTTCGCACTGACATCCTGCTGAGGAATTAGCTCTGGGTATTGATAGAAGAGAACACGACCTGCAGAGCTGCTGCTGGCTGTAGCAGCAGCAGGACAAGAGCTTTCCTGGAGTGAGAGCAGGGCTGTCATGCTGAGCCCTAAAGTACATGAACTACAGAATTAGAGGCATCTCCTCAGCTCCCACAAATCCAGCCCCACAAATGGGTGCATAAATTAAGCAATTGGTTTACATGTGGAGGGATCAATATTTTCTACTGTCTTAAATTTAAACCCTTTATTAATTCACAGGTAAGCAAACCTCAGGGGCAATGTTCATTGGTGAATGAACATGTCAATGACTTGCCATGCCAACTGGAGAGGCAGCACAATGTTTTTTCTTCATGGTGTGCCACAGTATGGTGTTCTGAGTAGAGCTACTCACTTGCTAACAACTGTTGCAGAGAGCCTTTTGACATTTTTAATTAATTTCTGATCTACACTGGACTGGAAACTCTGAATTTTAGAGCAAAATTGGGGTAATAAACATACTTATTGATCAGATCACAAGCTTGTTATGTTGGAGACTCTAGGTACATCCACATTAATGTTTCAATTTCGGTCAGAGATAAATTGAAGTGACATCCTCATTGAATGAATTTGTTTTGGATGAAACTTAGCTAAAATATGTGCTTTGGAAGACACTTGACGCTTTCCAACCTGCTGATAGACATTCAGCCAGCAAACCAGACTGACATTCACCCTGGGAAAACCTTTAATTTGGGCCTTGGTCCCTCAGTTCCAGCTATTCTGCTCCACAGATTCAGGCTGTGCCAGTGTCAGCAGAGCCTCAGCTGGGTGGCCCTGCTGAGCCTCCTGCTTCAAAGCAAAGCTTCTCTTGTGTGTTTGATTGTCCTGAGCCTGGCAGTGGGGCCTTGACCCTCCTGCTGCTGAGCTGTGCTTGTGCCCTTACCTGCAGGTTCTTTTTTTTAACCTCAAAATAAAGATCATTAAAGCAGCCTGTGCATTATTTTGACTTGGGTAAAGTGTCATCATGCCAAAACATTTTGAGCACCTCTGGTTAATTTGCTCTGATCAGAGCTATGGCTGATTTCAGCTGACACAGCAAGTGCACAGATCAGTGCTCCAATGCTGCAAGCTAACCCAGCCAGAAAACGAAGAATAGACCATTACTGGCTCTGAAATGTCTGGTCTGGGCAGTCATTGCTTAGTGGGCAACTGGAGAACTGTGCCACCTGCTGATCTGGTTTCTCAGGGTGGCAGAGCTGGCACTGTGAGGGTGTCCCCTTGTGTTCAGTGCACTTCATTTGTGGATGTTGGGAGGAATTGGCATGTCAAATAACAGCCTCTACCACACCCCAGCTTTGATCCACGGCCAGAGTACATCCAGCCTGTATACTCAGTATGTGGGTTTAGCAGTCTGTGTCCTTAGGTTGAAGACTGACTGCATCCAAGCCTTCTTGGCAATTATATATATATATAAAAAATCAAGCAACCTTCTTCCTGATCATGCAAAAATTGTAAGTTCTCAAAGTCTTATGCTCATTTATGAGTAAATATTTCCTAAGACAGGAAAAAGCAACAGCCTGGATTACCATTTCCAGTCAGTTCTCTCCCTCTTCTTGTTTTTCCATCATCCTCCATCCTAGGTATGAATGTCCAGAGGCTTTCAAAGAGAAAGTTAACAGGATTTTTGTTTTTGTTTATGCACAAAAGAGTATGTCTTTCTTCCAGTTAGTGTTCAAAAGCATTGTCACTGGTTCAGCTCGTATTTACAGTGTTACAAACTGAGGTGTGCTTAAAAATAGTGTGAAAACTGAACAACATTATAAGAGTCTTTCAAAAAAAAGAAATAAACCAACTACCAAAAAATAATCAGTGTTGGGAAACATGGGGAGATTGTCTATCCAGAACATTGGGAATAGCACTGTTTTCCCAGATGTACAGGAATGTGTATTTCAGGGAGCTGGTCTAACTGGTGCACTGGGCAGGTCCTCGGTGAGTGGAAAGCTGTGGGCTCTTACAGAAGACAAATATGCTCTTTGGAGCAGTTGCAGACTGAGAAACTCCAAGTTAATCTCTTGAGGGTTGGTTTGTTTTTTTTTTTTTTTACTTCTCATACTTCTCTTTCTTTAAGGAATTCAGTTGATGCACCTAAATTAGGAGTTACCTTGGGGTTTTCTTACACTCACAAGAGTGAAGGCACTTGCTGAGGGGATTCAGGCAAACCGTGCATTTTATCCCTGGTGGAACAAAGTGTTGAAAATTACCTGGATGGCTTTATGTTCCTGGCTTCAGTTCTGCTAAGCAAATTCTCACAGTGAGTTTTGTAATATACTAGGACAGTGGTACATTTAGAAAAGTGTTTTTAAGTAAAGTTTCACTCATTTTTTTTTTCTTCCTATCAGCTATAATAGAATTAAGCAGAGGAATTAAAGGACACTTGTGCATCAATTTTTATGGTGGAACATGGGGAAAATCCTATTTAAAGGGCATTTTTATTTAAAATCACATCATAGCCTTTAATAGACTGAATGTCTGGTACAACTTGTGAAACTCAGGAGCAGTAAATCACAAGGACTGACTGATACTTATCCAAGGATTTGAAAACAAACAAAGCATTAAAGAAGAGAAACATTGACAAGGATATATTACAGTCTTTACAGCAAGGGAGCCTGAAAACTTAATACCCATTAGCATGATGCTTATCTTCAAAATGAGCCTCTGAGCATCTTAGCCTTTACAGATCAGTAAACTTTATTATGATAGCAGGGAACCCGATTGAGGGTTCAATTAGGGGTAGAATTGCACAATGCTTGTATAAGTAGAGCTCCTCAGGATCAAAGCAGCACTGCTCCTCTAAGAAAAAAAAATGTGGTTCTCTCCCTTATTTGAGCTCTTTTCAGTGTTAATGCAGGGGACCTGCTGGAAACAGCATACTTGGATTTTCAAAAGACTTTTTGATAAGAGCCCTCATAAGGGACTATTAAAGTATAATTGGGCACCATCAGGTAATGCACATTAGTAAAAATAGGCTAAGCCTCTGATACGCTGACAGACCCAGAATTTTCAAGGTCTTTCTGAGGAGAGAGACATAAAAGTTGTCATGCAGAGCTCTGAGCAGAGGTACACAGCAGTAGTTGAAAGATAAAGAAGGGGCTGGAGTTGTGATAAGGAAAATTATACAAGAATGGCCTGTGCTTGAAAAACTGACACTGAATTCAGGTGGGCCAAACTGCTCCATGCCCTCTTTCCTAGAACAAATAAATGTGAGCCAACTCATTAAAAAAGTGTTTTTCCCTCCTGCCAGCTTCTTGAGGATGTGAATTTATGGGTCAAAAGGTGGCTATGCACAGGAAAAATGGGAGGAACAAACACGGAGCAGCTTCTGGCCATACCAAATTTAGAGCAGCTCCAAGCAGAATTATACCTCTGCAAATTGTAGTTAATGATAGGCAATATAATTCCTAGGAGTCTTAGGGCAGAAATGCTTTGAGATGGGCTTGCTGAGTAGGTCAGAGTAGGTTCTGGCATATCTGTAAGTCCTTGTGGTCAATTCTGTATTTTCAGGAGTATTATATTTTGTGCAGTTTAAGCACAGATTTCCATCCGTGTGTTTTTAACATGGCTTGCATTTACTGTGGATTGACCATAATAAAAAATCATAATAGGAATATATTGTTTATGCATGACATTATTAAAAAATTCTGTAGAGGCCTGATGTAATAAGCAGGAAATCCATGTGGGGAGGTAGGAAAAATTCACATTAATTCAACGTCTTATTAATTTTCATTATTTTAAATAATAGCAAACCCAAACATCTTTGTTTCCTAATCAGTGTAACCCCTGCAGATCTTAAAATGTTTTATAAAGGAAGAAGAGCTCATTATCCTGTCTTACTGGTGGGAAAACAGAGACACAAAGTGGCAATTCCTACAACTAGAAATTAGGCCTTGGTGTTTTGGATCCCAAGGCTGGGAGCTACCTGATAAGCTATATCTCCAAGATACTTTTCCCCTAAAATGTCTGTGGATGCAAGATATATTGTTAATATTGTTCTTAGAAAGACGTATTAATTTGGATTTAGTGATGTTATATCTTTCCTAGCTTAATGCTGTTTTATACTCAAACAAAAATCCCAGCATCAATGGAACTAAATGCAGTTTCCTGGTGATGATTTCTGGACAGAATCTCTGTTCAGTGCACTGCAAAGTCAAGTATTAGTGCTTGTCAGAAAGCAGTATTTCTGCATTACAAGAAATCTTGTTTTTTGAAAGGCTGAATTTGAAAGGAAACATAAAACCCCCAAGATATCTGTGAAAGGTGCCTTCCCAGACATTGTAGGTCTATGTCAAGTGAAGCTGGTGTTCTGCTTGAATTTGGCAGACAATAACTAATGAAAATGTCGAGGTTATTAGTTTTATTGAGGCTACTCATACCAGTGATGCTGCAGCTTCTAAGATATCTAACTTGAGGATGGACCAGCAGGAATTAATTTGCTGAAAGTCTGTAAAGCCTGAAATGTTTCAATTGATCCTTCCTACTCTGTAAAAATGCATCTTCTGATGAAAAGCTGCATTGTTACAAAATATGTGATAATTTTTAAACATTCTGGTATCCCTTATGGAGCCAGGCGCCTACAGAGGTTATGGTAAGAGACTTTGTTCAGGATGAAAAACCTTTCATATCTGTGTTTATTGTAAAGTTTCTTTAATAATATAGTATTTTTTCTATAAGTTGGCTGAACTTTAACAAATTAAGAATGATTCTATTGAACAGTAGAAATGTGATGGATTGAAAAAATATTTTTCTCTTCTGTATGAGCAAAAATTGAGTCCATATTTATATACGTGTCTCAGCATAACTCAGGATTTTATAAAGACTCAATATATCAATTAGATTTGGGATAAAGATCTTATGGTGCTGCTTCTAAAGGTTATGCAGGAAAAGATTGCCCTGAACACTAATTAGGATGACTGTGATACTCAAATATATAAATGTATCTTAAAATTCTTTAGATGTTTTTCATCATAAAAATGGGAAAGAAAAGAGCTGTAACTGGCATAATCTAGAAGTCTTACATAACTTCAGTTCCCTATTATCTCCTGGTGGTTGACGACAACAATAAATTTTTCATTGTTATAGGATAGGATGGACTCCCAACCTAGTACTTCTTATTCTGCCTGATAACCCTCTCTCATGTGTCAAAATTCATTATTACCTACCCTGGGTAGCAATCTGTGATTCCTGTATTCTTAGGCAGGCTACTGTATCCTCAGAGTCGTTTGCATGTCTCTGAATTTCAGAGGTTCTTCACCTAGGGATGCTGCAGGCAGTCGTACACAGCATGCAAACAGCCTCCTGCAAAACAAACTAGTACTTAGAGTGCCACATAAGCAGAATTTATTAAAAGAAAATAGTTTTAAAACTAGAAAACTTTCACAGTTTCCACTGTGCTTGCAACACTACAGTGCCCTGAGGTGAGTCATAAATAAGTGCCATGAATTAGAGGCCCTTTTCCAATATGGTGCTTAAGTGTATTGTTCTGTTTTCCTGGGCTCTGACCAGTCTGGAATGCTCAGCGGGAGAGTTAGCTGGTGTATCAGCATTCTCAGCATCTCAGAGGTGTTTGGCAAGGGACAGTTTTCCTCAAGACAGCTGAGGCTGGATGGCAACTCTGAAGATCATCTAGTAGAATCTCCCTGATCAAAGCAGGGCCAGCTACAATAGTGTCCTGGTTTAGGGCAAATTTGGAAGGAAACCTCTGAATGGGGTCCCTCTGGAAAGCAAACACAAATGGCCCCTCTCCCAGCTGGCCCAGGAAAAAAAATCTCCTTAGAGAAAAAAGTGGAAAAAGCTCTTTATTTAACAAACTAAGTGCCCACAAGCACAAAAAATGAACAATATGAAACAATAAAACCTCTGGCCATTCTGAAGAGAGATGGCAAAATTGAGAAAGTCCTTGCTGTGGTGTAGCTCAGCTCGCTCAGTCTCTTATCAGTTTGTCTTGTGCTGGAAATGCCATCATGGGCCCTGGTGGGCCACAGGTGTGAGCTCCTGGTGCTCTTCCGGGTTTTCAGTCCAGAGCAGATTG
This sequence comes from Prinia subflava, assembly GCF_021018805.1. NCBI lineage: Eukaryota > Metazoa > Chordata > Aves > Passeriformes > Cisticolidae > Prinia > Prinia subflava. The sequence goes on from NC_086247.1 coordinate 14,245,410, forward strand.
AAACAGTCCCAAGAAAAAGAGAAAAAAGCAGTTCAGGGAACTTCTCTGCCTTAGCTAGCTAAAACTAGCTAAAAGCAAAGGAGATCTCTGTCCCGCTGTCTGTGTGTGCTGCAGATGACACAGTCCAGGGCAGAATGTGTAGGAGTGAGTGCAGATTCTGCAAACAAACTCTGAGCTTCTTCTTTTCCCCCCTTCACTCTCAGAACCAGTCTTAAAGGTACAGAACACAATATACAGCATAGACAGAACAGATAATTGGCGATACAAGCATCAAAAAGTCACCCCAGGACAAATGGGTTCTCAGGGTCCAGTTAATTCTCCAAGGATGGAGACTCCCCAGTCTCTTTGGGCCACTTGCTCTAGTGCTCAGTCATTCTCACAGTAGAGTACTTTTCCTTACTTTTAAGCGGAATTTTCTGTATTTCAGTTTTTTGCCCTTTGCCTCTTTTCCTCTCAATGAGGATTAAACAGGATCACGAAGATTAATTTCACTTTGTCTCCTTTACTCCCTCATCAGGTAATTGGGTAAAACTTCTCCCATGAGCGTTCTCTTCTCCAGGCTGAACAGTTCTGCCTCTCAGTCTCACATCACGTGGCAGATGCCCCACTCTCTCTTAATGATCATAATGGGCCTCTGTGGCACTCACTCCAGTTTGTCACGTCTCTTTCGTACTGGGGAGGCCAGTGTGGGACAGAGCATACAGATGCTTCTCACCACTGCTGAGCAGAGAGATCACCTCCCATGAGTGGCTCCCAATGCTCTGTCAGCCCATTTCTTCAGTCTGTTTGGGTCCAAATGTCATGGTGCTCAAAACAGAAGCTTCCAGCTTTGGTCATTGTGAGTCTCCATTTCCCAACCAGACAAGCTCAGACTATCCGTTTGTCTCCTTCAGTACAGCTAAATGTTGAGGCTATTGTATGTGCAAAATCTTGGAGAAGATCAGGACACCTTTGTTCTATCATCTCTGCCTCTCCACAGTCTGCACATCTGCTCCCACAGCTCTTCTCTTGGCAAGAAGAAAGGCTCTCCACCAGCACACAACTCCTGCAGGCGGTGAGCCCACCTTGCATCCAGCCCCAGTGAGAGTCCCTAGGCACCCCTGTAGGGCTGTGTCTTCCTTGGGGAGCTTCATCTGTGCCAAGACCCTGGGCAGATGCTCTGGCAGCTGCTGGGACCATCCCTTGTGTTGCACCACCACCCCCACGCAGCCCATGTGGGCTGCCCTCAGCAGAGCTCCTTCTGCAAAAACTGCTGCCTCTGATCACAGCACTTTGTGAGGTAGTTCCACATGTCTTTCCTTCATGCAGCATCCCAAACTTCCCTCTGTTCTACCAGGGCTCTGCAGCCCCATGACAAACACCTCTGAGGGCTAATGAGCTCTATTAATAACTGATTGCAGAACAGCCCCACATTTATAATAGTGAATGATTCGGTAGCACCCCACTGGGACTACAGGAAAGGATTAGTCCAGACAAATTACAGTCTCAACTGCCCAATTTGGGGATGTAAAATAAGGAATATGTTTTTCAGAAGGAAAAAAGGAAATCACAATAAAAGAGCAAAATGTGTTAGCAGGGAACAACTGTTCATTCTGATTTCAAGTGGACTAACAAAGGCAAAAGAAAACTTCTGTCTTTATCACACAAAACTTGGAGACTTTGTTAAACATGAGCAAAGGAAAATGATGCAAACTGAAGTAGCACATTCTATTACCTATTAGGTCCTAGTTCCTAGAGACTGAAAAGTCTTGAGAAACCACAGTAAAGTGGAGCAGAATGGGATTTATGTGGGGTTACATGGAATTTGCTTGAAAATTCCTAACATGAGTGCCAAAGAAGTTTTGAATCACAGTTGAAATACTCATGGGAAATATGAGTCTTCATACATGGAGTCAGAACATCAGTGACAGAGAAGAGAAAACCTGTTGTTTATGTGATACACAAAACTGACAGTCATACCCAACCAAAGCTCCTCTGACAATTTTTAGACATACTCTGTATTGATATTTGGTTATGATATTCAGTTTTTAACTATATTTTAGGATAACAAACGCTCACCTGTGGAAATAGACACAATAGAATGAAATACAGGAGACAATTTAGACAGAAAGAAGTAGGAAACAGGGATTGCTTAAAAACCTAAGAAATTTAAGGGCAACAGTTTGAGCAAAACTCTTAATGCTGCAAATTCATTTAGCTTTCAGAGCTAAAACGAAACCTGATTGAAGCACTGGGGTGTCATTGTTTTCTTCTCATTTTACCTGCTCTCTGCTCTCAGCGGAAGTTAGTTTTAAATGGCCTTGTCAAAACCTAATTGCAGTTTTGTAATGGCTAATTCCCAGGCTATTTATGCACTGAAGAATCAATTCTGAGACATGTCTAAGAGGGGTTTGTTAAGGGATGGAGAATGCTGCTGAGATCAATCAGCATCCTAGTTTTTAAATCACACAGGAAATTCAGGTTAAAATCAGGTTTTGGTTGATTGATCCCATGTCTCAGAGAAATGCCCTCACTAACCACCTTTATTCTTCCAAATGTGCGAATCTGTAAATTAATTAAATGTTCACTGGGTGAGAAAGAAGATTCATGTTGAAACTCTGGCTCACATTAGTCTGTGCTTGGGCACTAGAATAAGGACTTCTACCCTCATCTTCTACATCTCAAATGAGGGCTCCAGCCACAGGCAGTTCCAGGTGGGACACACATAACTTTCTGCTGGTCATTTCAGGCACTACTATCCCATACTTACAGCAACAGAATCGTGCCTAGCTGGGAGAAAACTCCTTGTTTGATACTCTGGATTGAAGGTCAGTGCCCTGAAGGAGTAGCTGGTGTGTGGGGAAGCCATGAGATTTTCCACATCACCAAAACCTCCTGGTGGACACGTGGACACAGCAGGTGGGGCCACCCACTGGTGGCCAGAACAGAGGGGACCTGTGGAAATCCAGGATGTGAGAACTAGAATCAAATCCTTTGCTTTAGAATCAAATTGCCTTGACTGACAACATGAAGAAGAAGCTGTGAGTGCTCCTGCGACTGAGCCAATTGCTTTTGCATCTTGCATTAACCTCACAAAATTTCATTTATTTTATATGCTTTAAAAATCAATGGACTGCTTGCTTTGGGAGTGAGGAAAGAAAGGCTCAAGCTGAGAAATGTGTAAATTTGGCTATTTAAAGGTCATGCTATTTGTTAGCATGTGTAATTATTGGATGTAGAGCAGGGAAATGGAAAGTAGTTCAGAATTGGATTCAAGATACCCAAGGGCTGACCTGGTGAAATTGATGACTGATTTCCTTCAGTCAGGGTGCCTACGTTAATTCTAGGTTTTGTAATGGGGGAATGCTTTGCACATACAAGAGTGGGGCTAGAGAATGGAATTTGTTTGCTAGATTATCCTGAATTAGCCCAATCACAAGAAGCTTCAGGACTGGTTAATGTTTAGTCTGTACTCAACAGACTTTTTAGGAGGACAGGAAAAGAAAATTGAAACAGGGAAAAGTCAAGTAATCGGTCAAGAATATGGGATATTTTAAGGTAACCCACGTAATACTACCCTTAGGAACCATTTCTGAACCAAAAGTGTGGTCAAACACTTCAGGCTTCCTTTCCTGGAGAGATGGTTGATGCCTCAAAGCTGTCAATATTTAAGAGACATTTGGCCATGGCTTTTAATAACAGGCTTTAATTTGGTGAGCCTTGAATTGGTCAGGCAGTTGTACTAGAGTTCCTTTTCCATTGAAGTATTCTATCCTGTTGTATTCTAAAGTATTGGCATGTTGTTCTCTGCATGGACAATGTTTTCCTGTTTACAAACATGCTGAGTACAACTGCAGATTCTTGCTGTAGGTGAGAGGTGTGCTGAGGTGACTCAGTGAGGGGAGAGGTGTTCAATACTTGATTTGAAGTCACCCAGCAAAAATACTGCCTTTAACTTCAGTGACAACTGGTGCAGGGCCTGTCTAGAGCTAATCAAATATTGCTGGTCTACCACCAATTTGTATTTTTATGCAGTTTAAATAGTTGATTGTACTATGAGAAATAGGGAATATTTTTACTTTAAATGATCTCTTTTCTTTTTAGGAATAATTCCAATACTTTTCCTTGATTTCCGTGTTTGAAATCCAGAGGAATGGTCACAGGTGGATTTCTATCTGCTCATCACTTGGCAGATAGTATACAGAAGACAACTGCATGATACAAAATCCTTAGTGAGACATGTCTGCAAGGAATGGATATCCACCAATACCTTTTCCACTAACTGTTGTTCAATCTTTTTATTATTACTATTACTATTACTATTACTATTACTATTACTATTACTATTACTATTACTATTACTATTACTATCACTATCACTATCACTATCACTATCACTATCACTATCACTATTACTATTACTATTACTATTACTATTACTATTTATTTATTTATTATTTTAAAGAGAAGGAAACTTACTTGTAACTGCATACATTAAAGCAACAGAGTAAAATTTCATCAGGTTTGCACTGCAGAGCTTCGGGTCAAAAGAATTCAACCACATCTTGTATATCAACACATAAGGAAATCCAAGTCCCACCAGAGTGTGGTTAGATTAAGCCCCAACCCCACCCCCAAAGACAGGCTCTTTCATCTATTGTCAGAAATAATTATCCCTTTAAATATAGCTGTGGACATCCTCATTAGCAATACAAATATGTATCTAATTATTCTGGTGAGATAGAAGAGAAAAAGAGAAATGAAATCACAAAGCCCAGTGTTTAATCGCTTTTGCCGGTTTCTACCAAGGGTGGTTTCAGAGTCCACTATACTATGGTAGCATATTCTGGAGGTCCTCCTAGCCTTGCCTGGATAATTTCTAAGGTAATTCTTGACATAAATTGGGCTGTACAGCATAGAGAGTTTTGAAGGGTGGGGAAAAAAGATGAATATTTTTCAATCACTTTGGTCTTTTAAAGTAAATTTGGTAGTGACAAAAATGTATCAGCAGTTTGTTAATAGAGAATTGTCTCATGCTTTCATGCTTTCTGTGAAGAGAGCATTGTATGGAAGCCCAGGTGAATGGCTTCCATTTTAAAACTCTGGCTCACTCATTCATGCATAGACAATATTCCTTTACCTCTAGAAAAAGTAACAGGACCAAAAATCAGGGGACTTGAATATAATTGCAGGTATCCTCTTTGGTCAAGAATTAGCTAAGCATTGCTTGCTTGTTCAAGAAATAAAATAAGTAAAAAGCCACAAAGCCATAATATATGAGATTTTTGTATTATTGGTTTATGAACAGAAAAAAATGGTGAATTCTAATTTGAAGGAAGTATCACATAGAAAACTATGAAGCTAGTAGGCATTTTTCTTATTCCCCTCCTCAAGGGGAAAAATCCCACAACCCAGTTTTGTTTAATGCTGTTTGCCCACTTGTATTACAATTAAGTGTAGTGCTTAGATGAACTGGGGGACTAGCTGGTTTATAGGAACTACCTGGAGCTCTGTGAGTGCTGTTCATTGCATTATGTGCTTTGTGCCATGTCTCCCATGTTAAAAGTTCTGTTACAGATCAGCATTTTCTTATATCTGTGTTTATACTCTCAATATGCAGTACACTGCAGGCACACCTTCACACCTTACCATCTCCCTCTGAGAATAAAGGCAATGTAGAATATTCTTTCAGCCGCATCACAGAGTCACAGAATCACAGAATGGGCAAGGTTGAAGGGGACCACAGTGGGTTGTCAGGTCCCACCCCCCTGCTCAAGCAGGATCATCCTAAGGCACATTGCACAGGATTGTGTCCAGACAGTTCCTGAATATCTCCATCCTCTTCACACTCTCTGTTCAAATACTTATATATATTGATGAGGTCCCTTCTCAGTTTCCTCTTTTTGAAGGTGAACAGGCTCCATTCTCTCAACCTGCTCTTGTGAGAGAGAGATGCTAATATTTCTGGGGAAGAGGAGTGATAATTAAATTTACTTTCTGTCATTGAATGGATGTTGAAAGAAATTATTTGACTTGTATTTTGTCCCAGAACAAGCCAGCAACTGAATGTTAAGCTTTTTCCTCATGTCGCTAACATCTAGTAATGGGCTGGTTGTTACTATAAGGTTGTTTCTTGCCTAGTAATCAGCTGCTTGCCACTAGTAGCAGTGCTTGTGAAAAGTAGATTTGTTTGTCTTTGTCAAATGGTAGTTGTGTAAACTTATTGAAGTGAGTTATTTTCCAACCATGAAATCAGCTCTCTATTTTTGGTCTGGCCTGTGTGACAGCAGGTAGCATTGCTCAGGACATATTTGATTGCTTTCAAAATGGTGTATTCAGGAAGTTTGCAAATGAAGCTACCTATGCTGTAACTGATGAGAATACAGTGGCTGAAGATAATTTTATCCTATTTATTATTTGATACACCTAATTTTTTGTCGTATTTCCAGAAATTCATACCGAAAGGTTATTTGGATAAACAAAGTATTCTAAAAACTTTAAATCATGAAGCTATTTTTCTTCTTTGTAGAAGTGTTTGCTCCAAAAGTTACTGAATAACATCCAATTTTCTCTACGTCTGTGTTATAAATACTGATTTTCCCCTCCAGTCTAAAACCCCGTCTCCTATCTTAAAACTGAACTGAGCTTTTGCTCATATTTGCAATATCATCAATAACTCCCATCCTGCCAATTCAGTTTCTCGATATGGCACCAAGCTGTGCATGTTAATGTGGTCACAGTTTGTGACTATAGGATTCCAGCCTGACCTTGGGAAATTAAGGGCAAGTTTCATAAACTGACAATTAAAAAAACACTTTAACTTGGAAATTGCATAATGTGATTCTTCAGGGCAGCATAAACCCAGGAGGACACAGTGGCATAAATTTGCAGTCATATGGATTATCTCAAATCAGTAAACAGTCCTGTTTGATAGTGGTATATTAAGAAAAAAGCAGTTCCACTAGAAGAGTAGTTAAATGCTGGAGCAGCCTCACTCACTGGAAGAATTGTGAAATCCAATTTACCTGAAGATCTTTTAACTAAAGCTAAAAAAATATCTTTCAGGCATGTCTGTCTCAGAGCAAGAGGAGAGACAAAATGATCCCCTCAAGGTCTCTCTCAGCCCTACATAGCTAGAATTCCAAAATGGGCAATTACTCATTAAAAAAGGAAGTTTATTTGTAATGTAAGTCTGTTATTTCCATAGACCAGTGACAGTGACAAGTTCTCAAGGTCAGCCACACCAGCAAGAGGTTTGTAATGATGCCCTGCCTGTAGAGCTGACACCCTGCTGGAACGCGTGTGTGCAATAATTATTGTAGCAGCAGACGAGTGTTCTCTCCAGCCTGCTCACACAGTTTCAATTTACGATCAGTTGAATTGTCTTAGTGATTGATATTTTGAATTCACTTGCCGTTCTAATATTATTTGCCAAATACAACAGTTGCAGTTCAATGTTCTTCTGACTATGACAAAGAAAAGACTGATGAGGGGCTTTTCATTGAGTATGTCATGCAGTTTAGCCTCTGGCACTTTATGGATAGAAAAGCTTTAATGGGAAACCTGTATTGCTTTTTTTGTATGTTGTGCCTTCCTGATACATATTTCAGAGCTTTGTGAAATAATTCTGGCAAGTTATTTAGTTTTCAGAGTGACCACAGCACAACTCTGGTGTCTTATTTCTACAGTTTTGCAAGTAAATTATTATGCTGGCAATTACTGTTTGAATTCTTTGCAAGATCTACAGTGTTTATTCTAAGGAATGACAAGCTTTTGGGCTGGGCACTTCTTCAGGCTTCTGTATTGCTGAGTTTAAGAGTCACTTGTTCTGATTTCTTACACCCTCATGTTTTAAACCATGGGGAACTATGGATTAAAGAAGCTAGTGCAGTCAAGTAATGAATTCTGGAGTAGCTGTGTGTATCTGTGATTGATACAGCACCTTTTATATGGCCATATCCAATCACCTGGAAGTAATCTGATGTTTTTCTCTTTGTTTCAGTAGTCTCTAAGATTTTCTGATTTTTAGTCTCTTGGCAAGCTACCAGAGAAGTTCAACTTCCTGAAATAAGCTTCTCAGTCTTAATGTGGACCTCTTGGCTCCCAGCTATCAGGGGGTCCTTATCTACTTCTTTATCTCCTTACTTTAGCCAGCTCACCCCCTTTCACATCTCTGATGGGAAGACATGGAAAGGAATCTGTTTTCACAAGATCTGCAGTTTTCCCAGACTAACCACATCAATATTTTTCTCTTCTAGTACTGTTATTCACAATGCAGAGAGAGGTAGACCAGCACATGGTTTTCACAGTCTGTCTTAAGGGCTGAGTGTACTCAGCAATTTGTCTATGTAATAAGGCTCACAGTCGTCCCCACTTGACTTTGCTTCATGGCCAAGACAGTTTCTGACACATCTTCACTTTGCAGAGTTAGTGCTGATTTTATAGTTGTGTAACATTAATTACTCTAGATTCTGGGGTGAATGCACACGTTCATGGAAGAGAGACAGACCACATACAAACCCATGTTTGGATTAGGATGTCCTGTGCTGACAGTGTCTGGAGTCTGACAGAATAATACCTTACACACTTGCTGTGGTCTTACTTTTCCCCAGGAGTCTGTTCATGTCTGCTGTTAAAAAGAAGATATTGGGCGAATGCTGCTCTTCTGCATTTAGCAGTCATGACACAGAAGTCATTACCAGCATGTGTGCCATGCAACATAAGAAGAATTTTCAGCCTTTTTTAGCAATGTGTGAGCAGCCTCTGCAAAAGATTATGGACCTCAAATCTCCAAAGAAGCTCTTTATATTCTGTCTTTGAAGCACATGTGTGTAGTGTGGATGCTTTCCACAAACCATCCAGGTGGACAAGGCAGGATCTATGTTGGGGTGTTTCATGTAACCTGTGGAGAAGTTTTTTGCTTTTCACTAACTAGAAGGAATGCATGGGGCCTAATTTGGGCTGAGAACTGTGCATGTGAATGCCCTTCTGAGGACCAGATTTGATTCTGTGTGCCATGAGACATTAAGATTTGTTTGCCAGGAGTAGGGCCAAAGGGACCTGGCGGGCTCTATGGCTTGTGGGTGGAGAAGTAAAGCAAAGTTAATGCTCAGGGCCATGAGCCAAGGCACTTAGAAAATTTCTTTATGTTTAATTTTACTTATTTTTATAGCACCTTCTGTTCACATTCCTCTGCACAGAACTGACCCGAGGGATCAATCTTGTGCCACTGAAATAAATAACAGGACTTAAATCAACTCCAGTGAATATAATGACCAATGTTTATTCAAGTCTATGGCAGCTTGAATATCTATCCTGCTCAGAGGGATAATGTATCATTGCCATCCAATTTCATACACCACTTGCAGGGATTCTTTCCTTACTCTTGTAATTGTTCCTCTCATCTCTGTTTTCTTGCCACTGTTGTGTTCCTTTTCCAGAACACCACTCCCAGTACAGTAGCAGTGTCTCTGGCAATGCTAATCCCATCCCTGTCATCCAGAAAAGGAGCATTGTAACTTTAAGTCAGAGAGTTCAGTGTGTGTCTGCTCAGGTTTTGTGTATAGTTTATCCAGTGTTCTTTACCATAATGATTCACCTTCATGTCAATCCAATGAATTTAAAATCTGCCTCCAGCTAATGGGTTCATGGTGCCAGGTTATTTTCTGACCTCAGAAAGCCCTGATACTTCATATTCGAAGGGGAAAGTCTGTGTCATCTAACAAAATGATCAAGTCAGCCTCTTAAAAATGCATTTTTCAGTCCCTTCTGGTTCCCTCCTAACCCCCATCCCTCTAGTTGTTTGTTTCACCATGTAACGTGTGTGGAATAGTCTTGCTCAATCCCTGACATTATATCTTGTTCTCAAACAATTCCTTGAATATCTGTTAACTAATAAATTCTACAGCCATAATCTGAAAATAAAATTATCTGTAGTCAGAGAAGTCCAAAGAGTTATATGAATTTGCTAAAAACAGAAAGGATTTCTTGGAAAAGTTCATTGCAATCTATATCTTTCAACCTAAATTTATTGAAGCTAGCATTAGTCAAGACTGACCCTTTTCTTACTAGAATTTGTGAAAAATCACAGTTTACATTGCCTTGCCAGGCCAGTCCTGAGAATCAACTACCCTGTTCATACACCAGGCACTGAGGGCAGCTCCAGGCAGGATGCTTGAGGCATCTTGTGTGGTCACATGTACCCCAGAAGCCCCTCATCCTAAAGCTTGGTTTTCCATCTCTTTGTGGCCTCATGATATAGTGTCCCACAGGGGAATAACCTCACCTCTAAGAGCCTTAAAGGAGAAGGAGGGGACAGCCCAGAATCAGAACTTACATTTTATTCCTGTCAAGAACCTAAATACGTTGGTGTATGAGGTGAATCACACTGATCATGGGCAAGCAACAGGCCCCATAGTCTGTCCCCAAGGAACAGCACTTGCCTGACCATAAAAATGCCCAAAGTCCTGGAGAGACAGGGCTGTATTTTTTTTTTTGGAGGGTGAGGAAGGGTAGGTACAGTTGAGCACTGAATGGGAGAAATCAAGTTATGGTTCAGACAGCTGGGGTTTGCTTGCTTCCACATGTTCAGCTTTGCAATATTTCAGCAAGTTTCAGGGGATATTGTCAAGAGAATACCTGTACCTGAGGCTGTACAGAAACTCCTGATGGAGGAGCTCTCTCATGCAGGCATCTGGACAAAACTATGCCAGGCATTCTCATGAGGATACCTGCACTGCAAGGCTGTGCTTCCCTGGCAAGTCCTTCTCAGGAAAAGGTCCCTGTGCAGCGATGCCAGCATGGGAAAGCAGGCTGGCTCTGGGGGTGCAGCAGAGGGGAAGGCAGCACAAAAGGGAGTGGCAGGAGCAGCCTCAACCAGACAATGACCTGGCTCAGGGGCAGCCCATGGGGGTCCTGGCTGTTTTCCCTTTAGCCTGGCATTGTAGCATGTGGGAATGAAAGGTTAAACTCTTGACAGCAACAGAGATGGAAAGCCTGAGGTATCACTGGCTTGGGCTCTAAAAGGAAAATATTTTCTCTCCCACTAAAGACAGATCTTGTTTGAAGTATGTGTATTAATGAATTTGAGTGTTATCTTTGTGCTATATAGTGGCAAAAAGGCCATGTAACCACCTGGCTCCTGCTCTCTGGTGGCAAAGGACCTTGGTTAGAAATTTGGGCGGGGGGAGGTTTGGTCTTGGAGATGGGCTGTAAAAATTGCCTGTCAGTGGAGGCAAGCTGGTGTAGGATTCTTCCAGGCAGTGAAGGACCTGCCATCTGAGAGGAGGGAGGGAGGGCTGCCTGTGTGCTGGTGCAGCCAGGCCAGTATGAGAGATGACTGGGCAGCCTGCATGGCCAGTTTGGCTTTGCAGAGAACACCCACACACAGCTGGCAGGCCGTGATGGACACTGTGTACGTGAGGTAATTTGATCTTGCAGATACAGCTGCAGAGCAGCCTGGATGAGCATGAACCAAAGAGTCCAGGAAATGAGACCACGCTCCTTGCTAATGTCTTTGAGCCTTGTGCAGCCCATGGCACCCAAAATGTGGGAGCAAAGGGGAGATACCCTGGAGAGAAGACAGCTGTGAGCCCATGAGAGGAAAATGCTGGCATAGCACCAGCCTACTTCTGTCTGGTCCTAATGTTGTCAGCAGGATTTACTAGCTTTCACAGTGCCATAGTAATGCTGCTTTTGGACACAAGCTGATTATATCTGGCCATTTCAGAGTGTTAGCAGAGGGAGTATGGTTCAGTTTGCTCCTTCCTGCATAGACATGTCCTAAGGGGGTTGGAATAGAGTCACACTTATGGTGGAATTTGCTCAGGAGACTGTTAAGTTTTAACCACAGGAGTCTACCAAATTGTATTGACTAATGAGTGGTATACCTCATTTCTGTCTGATATTTAATAGGGCTAGTCACTTCAGCAAGTCCAAGGACATTCCAATTATTTTCAATCGAGCAAAAATGTCATTAGTTTACCTGGAATCACACATGCATGTGATTTACAGTGTGGTAGATTAAGCTTTAATATCAAATGCTCTAGGCACAAACGGAATGCCACATTGAACCTTACAAGGGGTTGACATAAACCAGAACTGAGGTCAAGTAGTTATGTAATATTTCTCCCTAAGAACAATGCAGCTTACCAAGAATTCTATTTATTTTTAATCTTTAGTCATCTGTTGTTTAATATTTCTAAAAAATAATTCTTTTCAATCTGCTAGCAATTCTCCAAAGAGTAAAAACACATTTATCTTAAGGCAATCTAACACATATGGTCCCATTAGGAGGGAAATGGATTAGTTTAAAACACCAAAAGCAAATGTTTCAAGTTATGGTTGGAAAGGCAAATTGACATCTGTATGTCTGGGGTAACTGAGTTTGGGTCTAAACACAGAATTTCATCTGCAGTGCCTTTATAGTTGCAAATGACTCTGTGTGTTAGCAAGCAAACTTGCTAACCCAGTGGGACTGTCCAGTCTGCAATGGATCCAGCAGGAATTCAGGAAATGTGTTTCTGCCTTAGAGGTTACATTAGACAACATGAGTAAGGATCCCAAATGCAGGAACTACAAGCATTGCAAGCACTCCACAGCTGAAATACAAGACTTCTGGTCCAGAAGGTAGTACTCAACGAAATATGTCAAATTCAGTAAGATGGCCATTCTTTTTCAGTGAAATGTTCCAGGAAATGCACTGCAGTCAGGTTGTTGTTTTTCTTATATTACACACTGAGCCCTGGAATACTTCCTCACCATCTTCACAGTGAGCACCTCGATAACTAGATTCATTCACTCATGTGTTTAAGTGTTTTGATGTACTTAGTCCAGAGGGAAACAATTCCACTAGGGGAAGGAACAATGCCCTTCTGCAACAGCAGTGCTAATATACTTTTCTGAACAGGAAAAGATTTTTCTTTCCACTTTTTCTTCCTTGGGGAAGGATTTGAAGCAGACTCTTCTCCAAGAAGGTGAACTCATAGGGGAAAAAACAGAACCAAGAGAAATCACCAGTGATGTGGCCCACCATGGAGCCCAATAGCCTACACTTCCCTAAAACTGTCCTTTGGGAAAAATAGAGAGAAAATTAGAAATATAGATCACAAAAGATTTAAATTGAGGTGGGCATCAAGTTATACAGCACTGTCACCTGAACTGAACAGCCTCTGCAACAAGAGGACTTCAGTGCCTAAACATAATCTCATTCTCTTGGGAACCTCTGGAACACAAGGTGGTCACTGCAGTGATGTTCCTGAGTCACACTTTTCAGCAGAGCAACACCAGGTACGCCTGGCTCACTATCTCTTGTTGTGAGTCTTTTACCTATTGCACAGTAATCTCATACTATTTTCCAAGTGATTCTGTGTTTTATCAGAGACTTATTGCAGATCAAGTAAAGCATTGCTCTGGGGACTATGTGTAGATTGCAGAGCTCCAACGCAGCACAAGCAACAATGGAAGGATTTTGAGACTGGTATGAAATTGCTACTTAGCAGCAGCAAATAAGGTAATAAAATGAACAAGGATACAGTTAACAAGCCAAGGCTAAGAAAAATATAAGATGCCAAGAAGAGAAAACTTTAATAGAGGGAAATGTCACAAGAATCAATAAAATGGGCCAGAGAACTGTGTCTTTCTGCATTAAGTGATGCAGACAGTGTGAAACAGATGCTCTTTCAGTGTCATCAGCAACTTGACAAGTTGGATAAATAATTGTTGCCAAGAAAAATAAAAACATGTGCTGTCAGTGTGGGTGGTTGCCATGATTGCCATGGCCTCTGGTTCAAATGCAGTTACAGACATGATGAAAAAGAAAATAAATATAGTAGTGGCTGGGGAAAAACAATTAGCTTCCCACAGATGGGCCTTCAGCATACCATACATTGTAGCTGCCTTTTTCATCTTACTTTGGGTGGCAACATGGGAAATAATAAAAGGTAGAGAGTTATAGGTACAGCCATTTCCTGAGTCCTTCCCATAAAAAAGGAGAAACTGTTGGCCTGGAAGATTTGTTATGTAACTGTAACAGACAATTCAGCTGCAAAACAACTAGACACAAAATTCCCACCTGACTGCTGCCAAAAGTGTCAATACCTTCAGAGCTGTGATGCTGCAACCATGTACCATGAGGCCACTGATAAGTCATTGGTAGTTCTCTTAGGGAGCTCAAAGTTTCTTCAAGGCATTTCTGCACTTGGGGCTATCAGTGAAGTGTGATGAGTGGCTCAGTTCATGCTCTGAGGACCCCAGGAGAAGGCACTCCAGTGCCTTGGACTATCCTTCTCAGATAATAGCTGGATATCAAGTGTTCAGATAAAACATGACAGGAGGAAACCCTTGCTCAGGTCACTTGGTCTAGACGTGTTTACTTCATTCCATCTTTGTCTCTGGAGAATAATTCCACATCTACAACTTCTTGGATGAAAATAGGGCGTCTTCTATGCAGAATCATAGACAGAATCACCAGAGTATCACATTCTTTTTCTACACACATCCTCTAAATCCCATAAGACCTGAGAAACAGGGTCAGATTTATATTGATGTCAATCCCACTTAAATCTTACTTTAGGAAGGTGAGAGACAGGAAAGACATGTATTGAGTCAGTCACTTGGATATCTTGTCTCTATCTCAAGGACAAACAATGTATTTTTATATCTTCTTCATCATTTTCAGTTCTCTAAGCATTTCAGCCATTGAAAATCCTCATCTCAGTCCCTGAGCAATTTCACTTACATAAACACAGAAGTGGATGTTGGTATAATTTACTACAGTCCCAAATAATCTGTGAGGTAAAATGTCAGTAACAAAGCAGGGAGTGAATATCAAAGAAATGACAATGTTTTTCTTTACTCATGACACTTTATATAAGAAATAAAGTCTGGCTGCAATTACTTGAGAGGCTGATTTGTGTTGTGTACTGAGTAATGGGTGAAGGAAGAGAGTTTAAAACTTTAGACTATTGACAGGATTTGTCCAGTTAAAATACATGCCTTGGCTACAATCATATAAAAATAGCACTGTAATAAGCAGCAACAGTGGTGACATAGCTAGAGCAGTGACAAAAAAATATAAGCTCTCTGCTTTAACATTTGGTATAAGACAAAATTTCAGGCTGTTTATTCGATCTTGATCTAGGATAGAAATACACTGGAGAAGGGTTGAAATATTTTGATGAAGGAAGAACAACCACAAATCACATATCTGAATTGTCATTGTGGCATTGTCCTGCATGGGACAAACCTGGTGGCCTGGCTGGGCCACCATTGGCAATAGAGCAAGGTGGCACAAGTATGAGCCCCTGGCAGGGTCTGTGGTTTCTGGCTGGAATGGGGGAACTGGGAGGTGGCTTGGCTTTCTGGTGTCATCTTGATGGAGGAGGTGTAAATTTCAAATCATCAAAGAGTATTACCAGTTTTAGGCTTGCCTGAGATTTCAGAAAGTTTACACCCTTTTTTCTTTTTCCTTTTGGGAAGAGAGCTAGAAGCTCTTATGGGAACACTTCTGAACTTTGGCATCCAAAATACAAGTTTAAGGTTTACTTTCAGCCCTCATCCCTCATGCATATGATGACTTTGCTCCATCCTCGAGGCAAATGAAGGCTCATACTCAAGGTTGGCTCAGTTCATAGGTTTTGGGTTACTCTCTGATTTTTTTCCCAGACCAAGCAGAAATGTCAAGTGTTTTATTTCAGAACTTTGCTCTAACATCAGTAGAATAAAACCAAAGCCCCAACAGTAACACCTATTGTTCTCTCTGATGATTTACAAACAGCAAGTAACACTATTCACCAGCAGAGCTGGCAAAGTATTTAGAAGTCAGTTGGGAACAAGGAGAGTCTCAGAAGATCTAGTGAGGACAATGGATCCCTATCTCCTGCTCCTCAGAAGGCTCTGTTCCACACAGGACGATATGGTTAATGTCTTGCTGATTCTTGAATGCCGGCCCAGTTTCTCTGTGTGATCCTATCACTAGGGTTGATAAATAGGTCTGCCTAAAGCAATAAGACCACAACGTATTTGCCTCCTTGAACTAGAGCAATTCTGCTGCCAAACCAGAGCTCCCAGCCGTTCAAGGTTCAGCTGGCAGTTACATGTATATTGACATTTCTTTTTACCCCAGGCCAGATGAGGGAGAAACAGTTTCTGACTTTGTAAAGCACTTTTCTTCCCACTGAGTGACAGCTTTTAATACTATATTTTCAAAAGAGAATGAAGGTGGTTTCCACAGAGATAGAGAGATCTTCAAACTTTTCTGTTCCCAAAGAGGACAGACACACTTCATTTAAACAAACAAGACCTGAAACACTTTTAAACTTACCTTTCCAGTAACCTACAGTGCCTTTCCTTTGAAAGCTGTCTTCTGAAGTTAATCGAGTTGCTTCCCAACCTGTTTGTAGATTACCCATGCTGGAGAGGAGCTTTCCTTAATGCATTGCTTTGGTATATATTACTTTTTCATATCAGATCATCCAAGAGGTTTTGAGAAGGACTTATGAAAAAAAGGTAAATACGTGTGTCATGTCACAGAAAGAAAGTGCAGTCCATTCTATCATCTGCTGTCCAGAGATTTAGTTGTAATGCTGCAGACAAAGGTTTATGTGTTATGAAAGATTACACTTCTACATTTCTCAGCAGGTTTAATTCTATTTTATGCAACTTCATGTGGAAGGAAATCTAAGTCAGACTTCTTTCTCAGAAGAGTAAATTCTCTGTAAGAGCCTGAATCTGATGTCTGCCTATGCCAGCATTTTTATCCTATAGTATAAAATAGATACCTATATGCCTTTGAATTATGTTCTTGGTGACAATTTGCATGATGTGCTATATTCTCTATTCTTCTGCAGAGCAGATTTCAAGTATATTTATCTATTAAAGATCTGATGTTTTTCTGGCCCACTCCCCTTACTCTCAGAAAGGCAGAGTGGTGGCATCTCTCCATCTTTCCTTAACTCACCAGAAATTGCAGGATCTTATTTTTTCATTTTGTGTATTTTTCCTGATACATTTAGGATGCAGGAATTTAAGCAATAGGAATTTCAAGCAGAGGCTGAGAAAACAAGCATAACTGGTTTTAGGAGAACTATGGAGTCTCTTCATATAAACTTGTTCACTATTTCTATATTAATGATATCATGTCTGAAATAATTTGATCTCTTGAGCTTAATGCCAAGGTAGAGACAAGCAGAGTTGAGTGTACAGAGTGGTTCTTTCCAGGCTCTGTCAAAAAGGGTCTGTGTCAGAGATGTGCTAATTTCACTTTATTTTAATCCCCTAGTTATAACATAGCAGCAGTTGGAGATGGAACAGACCTACCAGGTCTTGCTTCTCATTTATACTCATGGACCAACACAAGGTGTTTATCATACATTTCATTAGTCTGGTCCTCTCAAATTTAGCATATAGCTTGATTGGTGGCTAAGTGTTGTCACTGGTCATGTTTTTAAAGTTGTTATGGCAACAGCAATTACACAGAGAGCTGCAGTTTAGAAACCTGGTGGAAATGCTTCTATTTTGGGCTCTAATAGGTCTTCTCTGCTAGAGGAGGTAGACAAGTTTGGCAGTATGGAAGAACAGTTGTAAAACTGGAAGGTGTAGGAAAATCCAGATTTGTTCTTATAAAACCTGTCAGTTTGAGATTGATGTTTTCTTTCAAAACAAGCTCCATGAGGCTGTGAGTAGTCTCTCTTTTATAGCAAACCCATGTGCTCTTGAGAAAGAAAGAGAACTAGTGAACAAAAGAATACAGTTAAAGATTTGTAAACGCTCCAACACCATGGCATGATTTAGCTTTATATTGTCCATTTTTCTACTTAAAGGGAAGAGTTCAAAACTGAGGCAATTGATCTAAAAGAGTAGACTTTTTACATGGTACTTCAAGGCATAAAGAGTGCAATAGCTTTTGAGTGAAGACACTTTCATGGACATGAATGGTACATTATCAAACCTTTAGGTGATTTATTTTGATTTATTTTGAAGTGATATTTTAAAAAATGTGACAACAATCACACATCTGTTTACAGTGTGCTTTCTTCTCAGAGCTGAAGGCACAAGCACAAACATACAGCAGTGATTCTGCAAGGAACCCTGATGCAGGGCTACACGTGGACCTTTTAGAAAATGAGGCCTTGAATGTTCTTGCATATGGGGATCCCCTCATTCTCATCATTTTGTAGCCAGTCCCTGGGAATCCCTGTGTAATCTCATGCCTGTGATGCCATGTGTCACAGTCTCTTTTTCATTCTAACACCTACAAATTGTCTGACAGCAACATGACTAGCACTCAGTATTGTCACCACGTTTATCTGCTGATGTGAGCTGGGTTTCTTGCCCTCTAATCAGTCAGAAAACACTTTCTGGGGTGTATGAGATGGGAGAGAGGATTTGGGTAGCTTTTCCCCAATGCACCAAGATCCCACTAAGGTGTGCCCAGACACGGGAAGAATCTTGTATTGATTTTTGTCATCAGCTGCATCAGCCACAGGTTCCTCTGGACTCTCCAAATGTGTGCTTGGTTCTAGGAAAGAGAGTAGAACTACCCTTGGCTTAGATTAGGCACGTGCTCAAGGCTGTTGCTGCTGCACAGAGGGTGCTGTTCTGCACAGCACTGACACAAAACCCAGCAGGATAGTTTACAATGTAAATCCAAAGGACTTCAAGGGACCAGTTCATGTGATGACAGGTACCTCCACCCTAAAGTGTTTTGCTGAATGAGGGCATGTTTAAATTTTTTTTTTTCACATGCCTTACACTTGAAAAATCATAAGCAGAGCTGAGAAGGCCAATAAATAAAACCTGAAAGAAATACATAGGGAATTCAGGATTCTAGACATAAAGTATCTGCAACTATTTTGTGCAGCCATGCCAATTTGTATGTTAATAAATCAGGCTTTTTTTACTATACCTTATGAATTGACTGTAGACTATGTAATACAAGCAAAACATAAAAGAATAATGAAAAGAATAAGATACAAATTAGTCTCCAAGGAGATTTTTATGGAGTTTGTCAGAAGAAGAGACCCCCATACCTTACTTTGTAACTGTCATTACCTTCACATAAAGATGCAATATTAGAACAAAATCTGTTCAGGATATTCTTTCACTCTATCCCCACAACAAAAGCATTAGAATCTGTCACAAAATGAATACAATGATGCTGATAACAAACAACACAAACTGGCTCTTCATTTTGCTAACTAAAATGGGAAGTTGAAAAGGTAAAAATTTAATTATTTTCCATGCCAAGTATAAATTTGTGCACATCATTAAGTATTTTACTGCTATTTTATTTGAATAATCCTGTAATGATGCAAAGATAAATGGTAAGAGCATGCTGGCTGATGAGCATGCAAAGAACTAATGTTGTGAGAGATATAGAGCTTGGGCATGTGGAATTTGTGTGTAAGTCCATTTGGTGGAAAAAAACCCATCTTCACCACAAAGCCATTTTACCTTTACCAGATGCAGGAGCAGTTGAATGATTTGTGTGATATAGTCAGAATATTCTATGATAAAAATGAGGTATTGATTCAAGGAGATTTTAATTTAGATTAGTTCACTTAAGATGAGTAATAAATTGGAATGAACTCTGCAGAGCTCATGCTCAGAATGAATTCTCTTGCCACCTCACTGAAATCTTAGGTGAAGAATAGTTCTAGTTAAAACCCTAGCCCAAGTCATCAATTTTAAATAAGAATTGTAAAAATAATTTGGACAAGAAAATGACAGATGTGACATCTGATTTGTAAATGAATTCTAGGGGAAGCAAAAAGAAGAAAAATTATTTTCCTAAACAAATCAGAAAGAAAAATGTTAATAATTTCAATACTATGCTTTAATGTTAACAGCTCCTCATGTATCAAGTGCTGCATTAATATTTGATAAAAACTTGAATATTGCTACTAGTATTTCTTTCCAATAATACTTTTTTTTTTCTTTTCATTTTGACCTTTCTGGATAGGTTTTTTTATGAGTTATTCCAATACTGAAGCCTTTTACAATAACTGAGTATTCTGTTTGCTAAGATGCCTTGTGCTGATTTAACCTATTTTGCTTTGCATATTGTTTATCCATGCATGTTTACAATGGGCATAGTCACCACCCACACTCAGCCTGTTAATGTATGTAAGCATATGTTTACACACTTTAGTAAATGATTTTTTTCTTCCCTGTTTTTTAAAGTCTCTGGTTCTCTCCCCAGTTTCTTATTATAATTCTGATTTTATTTTTTTTATACTCATTTCCCTGTATGTTGCCAAATTTATTTTCTGCATTTGTTGAATTGGAAATACAAGTTCTAAAATAGATAACAGAACAATAATGTGATGTATTTTATCTCTATTTTTTCTGCAATATTAGCTTGCTCTTTAATCTTCAGCTTATTTATTTTATGGGATTTTAGTTTTGTTGTTGGCATTGCTAATGATAAGCTTTCCTCTTATAACTGAGAGTCTTTGTGTCACTGTCGTGGTTTAGGCCCAGAAGGCAACTAAATACCTCTTACCCACTCCCCTCACAGTGGGATGGGGAGAGAATCAGAAGGGTAAAGTGAAAAACCTCACAGGTTGGAAAAAAGACAATTTAACAGATACAGCAAAAGCAAACCAAGGAATTCATTCACCACTTCCCAGGGGCAGGCAGATATCCAGCCAACTCCAGGAGAGAAGGTCTCACAAATGTAACAGTGACTTGGGAAGAACAACACTATCATGCTGAATGTCTCACCCAGGGGGGACTCACTCTGGGATGGGGCATTGATAGCTTCTCTGAGCAACCTATTCTAGGGCTTCAGCACCCTCACATAAAGAATTTCTTCCTAACAGCTCCTCTAAACCTGCCTTTGTTCAGTTTAAAACGTGCCCCTTGTCCTGTCCCTGTCTGCCCACACAAAAAGTCCATCTTTCCTTTATATAAGCCCCCTTTAGGTACTGTAAGGCTGCAATGAGGTCTTGCCAAAGCATTTTCTTCTCTAGGTTGATTAATCCCAGCTGTCCTCAGCTTGTATCCAGAGGTTCTCCATCCATCTGAGCATCTTTGTGACCATATTCATGTGACTTGTGTCCAGGTAGTTGTAGAGACCAATAATTGTAGAGTGATAAGGTTTCTCCCGAGCCATATCATAATGTCTGTGTAAGAAAATGTACAGATTCCCATCTGTATGTACACTGCCCATGGTGTGGCTGCTTTGGACTTTTGCTGCCTGTGTGTGGCCACCCTGAGCTACCAGCTCCTCTCTGCTTATGGAGCTACCCTGCTCTTGCTGCCCCCTGAAAATGGGACTAGAAGGTGACTGACATTGAAACATTTCTGATTTCACTCACAGCTCCACACACAAGCACCAGGATTTGCATATGCTGGTGGTCTGTCCAGCATCAAAGATGCCCGAGTTTGGGTCTGTCCAGGGCTCCTAGTGGAGGACAGGATACCATCTCGAGTCCTCATCTTGTCTCCTGGTTTGGGAGCCGTGTGCTGACTTCTGCATGTGCTTGTCTGTACTCCTTTGGGTGTGATGGTCCTTTGTGTGTCCACTTCACCTCCTCTGTGAGCTGTCAGGATTTACTCACAGTCCTTTCCTGCCTGGGTGACACGTGAAGCCGCATTCTGCTGCACGCTAGGATTGTGATGAGCTGCTGGTCTCTAGGTGCCTTCAAAACAGGATCAGACATTTCCATTCATTCCCCATTCACACCAGTCACAACATTCCTATTACTTTTCTCCACACATTCTGCACATGTTTTTTTATGCACTGAACACGTCTAGTGGAGGTCAGATCTAAAAATGTATCAGGGTGCGTCTTCTCTTCCCAAGGGAATAAATCAAATGGCCCTAGCAAATGTTAGACACTTTAATTTAAGAAGAGATACATTTCCAGAAACAGAGATAAAGGGAAATTAATAAATTTTCTTCATGTCACAAAATAAATTCAGGTCTAGACTTAGAATGGATTGTATTTGACAACAGGAAAATACCATCTTTACTGTTTGACTCAAAGGCTAACAAGAATTCTGTATGGGAAAGAAAAAAAACAACTATCTCTTTGATAGCAATTTCTGTGTTGCTGTAAACCAGCAGTATTACGAAGAAAAACATTTAGAAATGGGCATCCATTTTCAACAATATATTTAATTGGGATGCAGTACAAATAGGTCTTTTTGTCACCCTCATGTGTCTGCAGCTTCTGCAATGAGTGAGAGGATCCTAAACTTGCTTAGTGCTCTCAATCAAATTTATAATTTGTGTCATTTCTAGAGAATGTCATGTTTCCCTGAGGAGTTTTTGACCACATAGGTAAATTAAATGTGTCCAGGCCTATTCTCCAGTACTGAGGCCAACTGGTGTGCTGTCACCTGCACTCATCAGTCCCAGGGCAGGTTAGCCATGTGCAGATTGCCCATGGGAAATCTGCTTGGCCGTGCCAACTTTTGAACCATGCCTGGGAAATATTTAGAAGGGAGCTAACTGGGCTTGGGCAAAATCATGCCAGAGTTCAGTTCTAAGAGTTTACCTCTATAAATGAATGGGTTATCATTTTATGAACCTTTGGCACAGTCTCATTTATCAGTACAGGCATTGCCAGTGTGGACTCAGTTCTTTGAAAAAATAAACACATCTCAGCATTTAGTGTCAGAGAAGGGAGAAGACATTCACTGCACCGTGTCCAGATGTGTTGTGGCTAGATGGTTTTTCTTCTTTTCCTTCTCCATATATGCTATAGTCATATTATCTCCAGAGTGGATATGACACTATTTAATCCTCCTTCTAATTTTCTTCCAAGAGATTACATAGTTATTATTTAGGTAACAATTAGATTTTCTCTAACATTAGATCAAATCCAATGTTAGTAGATATAATTTTGATTTTAATAAGAAAGTATTTCTATTTCATAGACAGAACAAACCAATTAGTAGGTAGGATTGTAAAGTCAGTGTCTTTGAGCCCCTTCGGATTTGATTCAATACTAATTGTAGAACTGCCATTTGCACATGAAAATAAATAGCAGGTTTAACCTTGCATGTTTCATAAAACATAAAGCTTTCTTAGTTTTTTTCTGCTTCTTTCCCTTCCAGCCTATTTCTTAGCTGAAGGCAGTTAATCTCCATTCTCCTGCCTTCATCATTCAGAAGAGAAACAAGTGGATCTGAGATGTTTCACACCTGTATTTGACAAATAATTCTTTCTCCTGGTGACAGCATGAAAAGTGTTTTAAGAGTGATTTGGAGACAAAGGTGATGCTTTGCCTGGACCTGGGGTGCGGGGGGGAGATGTTTTCTTTATTTCTTCTTCCTTTAATTTACTTGCTCTTTTTAAAATTCCAGTTCTCCTAAAATCACAAATTGGGGATATTACTGTACTTATTCATCCTTGTCTCCCAGTGCCTCAAACAGATGTTCTTAACAGAACAAATCCTTGTTTCGTGGTAGTTTTCCTCCAAAACTCAGAACATCAGCAACAGGAAATAAAGTCCTTGCAATTGCTAGGTTCAGTGATGGGAGCAACAGGTGCCACACACGTGGCAATCAGAATGGTGCTAGAAAATGAGACTGAATATAGAGAGAAAATCCATTCAATCCCCTCAAGCAGAGTGAGCTGCCAGATACGAAGAACTAATGCAGTTGCCAAGACACCAGGATCAGGTCATGATTCATACAGCAGAGAGCCATATTAAGAAATACTTTTACAACCAGCTGCAATTTGAAGTTTGATGCAATTTTTAATTATAATAACAAAACAACAGGTCTGCTTGTTATTTACCCGGTATGATTTGCTGAAAGACTTCAGCTTTCTGTCAGAATAAAGCAGAATTAATTATAAAGTTATATCTTAAGTTAGTTCACACAGCCATCTCTGAATGGACGACTGAGAGCCCACAAGAAGACTCGGGTGTCTGGATACTTCCAGTAGAATCCAGCACTTTCCTGTTGATTCCCAGACATCTGGTAAGATTTTTATGCATGCATACAGAAATATAACATGATAGATGTTATTTCTGCAGACCAAGGTTCAACAGGTACAAGAGGTACAAGAGGTACAAGAGAAAAATAGAACTTTAATCATGCTGAAATTAAAGATACATCTTGTTGGTTAAGGACTTCTAAATAGTACAACAATTCAATGATCACCTGCTGGGGAGCAGATCTGCAGGTGCAGCTGAGCTCTGCTCACCAGCTTCTTGTGCTAGCTGGGCATTGACCAGCTTGAGCATCTGCCATGCTGAGCTCAGGGATTAGTGGCCTTTTGGTATGGTTTCTGACTTTGGATGCAGGATGGATGGTGGGCATGGTGACCACCCGGCAGGCCATGCAGTGGAAGCTCCTGTGGTGCAGCTTTGTTCCCTCAGCAGAATGAGTAGCTGCCCTGATTTTGTAAAGCAGCTCCTCACTGCCTGGTGAGGAGCTGCCAGGCACAGGCAAACATCGTCACGACTGTCTGCATGATTTAAAAATGAGGATTTCAGGCAGCCATGCTCAGTCCATGGGCAGTGGGGAGAGAGAAGCACTGGAGGAGGCTGAGTCATGCCCTGGTGTTGAGGGGAGGAATGAGTTGCTGCTCCTGGCCTTGGACCCCCAGCCCAGCCCACTGGCTGCAGCAGCAGGGGGGTGTTGTAGGGAGCTGTTCTTGTACTTTGCACTTGGCACCTTATGCCGACCAGTTCTGGAGACACAGTAGAGGACTAGGTGGTCTATTTGCTTCTACCTGTTCTTAGAGTTTCATTTACTTATGAATTGCCTCTGGAATTTCTATGTTTCCACTGATTTTAGATGACACTGAAGAGATTAGCTTAGACTAGATGCCTTGTTTTTAAAGTCAAATTATATTAATTCTCACTTTAAATCTTAACATTTCTATTCTGGGAAAAGCAAATATACAAAAGGTTTTCACTCCTTAACCTGCAAGTAAATCTATAACATCATTGGGACTCAACATGCATTTAAAGGTTCATTAGTGCCTTAATAACTAAAATGATACTGAACCATTTTGGCAATTATAACACAACCGTGCATGAATAGAATATTTTTCACTGCAGTGTGGCGTATGCTACAGTGTGCCTGCAAAGTAATCCTGTGAATATTTGCTGCTTAGCCTTTCTCATCTCTGAAATTTGTAATTAGTTCAATCAGGGACTTTTCTGTTTATTTGAACTGGCTTTGATTTGAACAGTAGTTAAGACAGCATTATGCAAATTCATGGCAGATGTGCAGAAAGTTATTTTTCTGCTGTCAATATATTTGTCGAATCCCTTTCCTCCAATTCCTAAAAAAGATCTTTTTTTTTTCAACATTACTTTCCCTTTCCCAGTCCCATAGATATATTTGAAAGGAATGAGAAAATCCACTTTTAGCTAGGGAAATAATTTCCTCTTCCCTACAATTTTCAAAATACCTGAAATACTGGTCTGACAGCTCCCTTTAAGAATTCCCTGAGGTGGAGTCCTCCTGCCCAATGCTGTACACAGGAAAGTGGAAACTCCTGGAATCTGGTTGTCAGGGACCTGTGCTGTTTCTGAAGTTACAATAGGAATGTTGCATCACAAAAAGAAATGTTATCTCCTATTAAGAGGTAGAAAAAAAGTCTAAATACTGATTTAGCAATAAAAAAGAGTAGGTCAGAAACCTCTTCCTATGATGAGTTTAGGTAGGTGGTTTTCATGAGTTTATATTCAGTTCATACTTACATTCCTTAGAAAAGATTTCACAGAATCACAGAATATGCTGAGTTGGAAGGGACCCTCGAGGATCATCCTGGCTCTGCACAGGACATCCCCAAGGGTCACACCATGTGCCTGAGAGAATTGTCCAAATGCTTCTTGAACTGTCAGGTTTGGTGTTGTGACCACTTCCTTGTGGAGCCTGCTCCAGTGCCCAACCACCCTTTGGGTGAAAATCTTTTTTTAAATACTGAACATAAATCTGCTCTGACACAGCTTCAGGCCATTCCCTTGGGTCCTGTCACTGTCACCACAGAGAAGAGATCAGTGCCAGCCCCTCCACTTCCCCTTGTGAGGAAGGTGTAGCTGCAGTGAGGTCGCTCCTCAGTCTCCTCTTGTCCAGGCTGAACAGCTCAAGTGATGATCTCAGCTGCTCCTCATGCAGATTCCCGTAAAGGACCTTCATCATCCTCATTGCCCTCATGTGGACACTCTCTGATAATTGTGGCACCCAAAACTGCACACAGGAGTCGAGGTGAGGCCATCCCAGTGCAGAGCAGAGCAGGACAATCTCCTCTCTGGGATGCTGGGCCTGATGTCCCCAGGACGGGGTTGGCCCTCCTGGCTGCCAGGGCACTGCTGACTCACATTCAACTTTCCACTGACCAGGACACCCAGGTCCCTTTCTGTGGCACTGCTCTCCAGCCTCTCATCCTCCACTCTATCAGTACATCCAGGGCTGCCAGTCAATGGGAATTAACACTCAACTATTGCTATTAATTGGATACTTTAATTCTTTAGCCATTTTTTAATCAGTTCCCATATGTCTGGGTAATGAAATGTCATTCTGCCAACCAAAGCAGTTGTTATACTGCAATGCAGTGGAGGAAAAATATAATGTGCTGGTGTAAGGAAAATTTGTCTGGCTTCACCTTCCTCTTCACTCAAAGTTCTGAAAATATCACACAAGAGTTCCAATAAAGCTCCAGTATTATAATGCAGATACAATATCTCCAGAAGTGTTCTCGTTCTGGTGTTATAAGCTTTGATGCCAGTGTAATAGTTGAAAATCTTGGAAAAAGAAAAATAACTGAACTTGGATGCCAGCATACTTTCCTTCTGTTGCATTTCTCCTCTATGCAAATGTGTGTGTTTCCACAAGCTGTTCCTTGTGCACTACAGAAAATGCATCTGCAAGATGATCTTGTCCCCTGCTCTATTTTTGCAAGAGTCCTAAGCAGATCTTTCTGATATCTCTCCTTTTTTTAAAAAATAGCTTTCTAGTGCAACAGAAATATTAATGGAAAACATCTGCTTTGCCTTAAAGCCTGTTTTTTTGTCAGGAAATTAAATACACACTCAAAACCCCTTAATCCATAACTCTAAACTTCATCTGATTTATGCTGGCATATATTTACATAAAGTTGCTGTGCATAGGTTTAAGACACTGTGTAAGCATTCAATATTAACATGTCCCATGGAACCACCAGCCTCATTCCTGTTTATTCACAATATATGGGAATGAAGCATCTTTGCTTCTGTAGCTTCTGTCATTATAAACCTCAGTTGCTCCTTTCTGCCATATTTCCTGTTATTTTCTTGCTGTCATCTGTAGTCAACAGTCCATCCGTCACTGTTGCTTTGATGATTGCCAGAGCCCTTGCACAGAGACCACACTGCCAGTTTGACATCCTGTGGGTGGAATAACCTTCCCATTGCAGCCCAAGTGCCAAAGAGACAGGCTGTTCCTTGCCAATGGTAAGCACACAGATTAAAAACTCCTATCCCTCCTGGGTCTACATTTGTTTGTTTGTTTGTTTTATTACTGTCTGTTTTGATTTGTGGTTTTGGTCATTCTGATTTCTCTCCTACGCTCATATTGCTGCTGTGACACAGTCTTCTATCCAGGAATATCTTTTGGAAGAAGTGAACATGATTTTATTTGCTCTGGTTGGCCACAGTTAGCAGGAATGCATTGTGCTGTCTGCATTAGGTCTGATTTCTCAGTAAACACCAGTAAGATGGTGCTGTGAATGCTAACTCTCCTCAATTTTCCTTGGTTTTTATCAAAGCAGTTTTAAATAGCATGTTTAAACAATATGTTTGTGTTCATTTGTTCCCATGTAACCCTCACACATACACATGCACCTGTATGTATAAAATATTGAATTATGTACATAGAGCAGGATAAAGCAAGACAGATTCAAGGCATGAACGGACCTGACATGGAAGTAACCATGCTGTATCCCCTGGAATGGTCCAGCTTTGGAAGTGGCTGTGTGTCCTTCCCTTGAATTACTGGGAATTCCTCAGCAAAGGAATGCTATGAACACCATCTCTACCATGTCTGTACAGCTTGGGACACGCAAGCAGACTCCAAGGGTTTTCATTTTAATCACTCACAGACAATTACTACACTTACATCTTTCATTACATTCTTTCATTTAAAATAAAAGAAAAATCCTAAGCAACAAAAGCCAAGCTCAGAGAAATTTTCAGAAGTTTTATTTTGGTATAGAATGTGAGGTTTTTTAATTCTCCCCAACACATATTTGTGCTTTTGAAAGTCTTATCTTGAACAGGGTTTTCTGTGGTACTCAGAGCCTTATACTATTAAATTGCTTAATTGGTCAGTCCCACAGCCTGGAAATAAAACTTCCTTCTTCTTGCAGAAGATCTCTTTCAAGAGCATCTTCCCTTGTAGTATATTTGGTTTTTTTTTTCATTGATGTAATCCAAGACTGCTCAGGCAACAAAATGCTCCTGTTTCTATGTTAGGGAAATGATGTCACCACAAAGGATTTGCATATTCCCTGCTGTAGCAGAGGTTTTCCTGATGCAGTCAGCATGATGCACAGACACCAAGGAGAACTGCCATTTTTCTTTCTTCAGGGGAATCAGCTAATGCGTATAAAAAGTGAGGAAGCTTCAACATGTGCTCAAAGATGATAAAAATAAAATTACATTGGGATAAGTCTCCGCTTTCTACTTTCTGTTATCAAAAATAATAAGAAGTAAGGAGACAGTCACTCTCCTTGTATAGTTAATGGGCAGCATCATCAATAGTAGAGCAAATACCTGCTGAGTTTATAGTTGTCTGGGTACACCTGAAAATGGAAAGGCAAGCCTTCCAAGTAATAGGATGTGTAAAGGAAACTAATAAGCAGCTTCTGTAGACAGAATCTTGTAGACAGTATTTGACACAACAGAAAGATGAAATGGTCTCCAGAACTGAAGAGAAAGTATTTTGGAAAGGAGATTCAATTCAAATGTTGAAAGTTGCTGAATTATACGAAGTGCTAATGAGTACAATTTGATGCCACCGTCAGAAAGGAAAATTACATTTAATGTCTCCATGGCAGAAAGTGCACTAGAAAATAGAGGCAAAACTGCACTTCATAACTGGAAAAATGAGTGGGCTTTTTTTCCTCAAGACATTCATTTCCTGACCTGACAGTACATAGTCTGCCTCTGCCCATGGCACCCATGCCTGTATGGAATTTATCCATTCCTCTCAGAAAGTTTATGACTAATTCTGCCATTCCTTGGTCAGGTAAATTCCAATTTTGGTAAATACGTGTCTTTCAAACATATGAAATTGACACGCAAAAAAAGGGCAGCAAAAATTTTATACATGAATGTCCAGAATCATATCTGTCAGTCATAGCAGCAGTAAAAATAAATGTCAGTCTCTTCCAGTCTTCATTTTAATCTGGTGCGTCAAATATTAGCCAGATCTTCAATTGTTTTGTGAAGAAGAATTAAAGGTATGCAAAACACTCCCAAAAGGGAAGTGTTACACAGCCCTGGAACATCTGCACAGATGCAAAAGGAAGGAGCTGGGACAGGAGTAATGAGATGAGGACCTTCTCCACCACAGCAGAACTGCCACTCAGCCTGGTGTGGCTTTGTGTGTAAGCAGAGCTGCCTGACTACCAGAACAAGGAAACTGCAAGAAGAGAGAAGAAATCAATTCAGAACAAAAATGGGTATCTCCTATGCAATTGCCAGATTCTTTTTAATGTAGTTTTTGAATTATATGCCCCATGGGCCAAGGATACTGCCAGCTTGGAAGAGAAATTGCCCTCAAAAGAACCAAAAGGACAGAAGCACCTTGGCACCTTTTGTCAAAGAAGACAAGGAGGCTTTATTATTGCCTATACCCAAAGCCCTGCTGGAGACAGAAATATTGAGACTGGCTTGAAACTCACATGACTAAATAAAAGATTAGATTTATTATATTTACTATCTGATTTCTGAGCCTGTAGTAAGAAGCATTTATGCTACATTCTTAAATTCTCTGATGACCATTAGGATTGGACCTTGTGGCTGCCTTTTTTCTCTTAACAAAATGGGATGAGATTGGCACTGAGTCACCTATTTCCAGAAACAAACCATAAACCATTGCAAGAATCAATGATCTGTCAGCAACTGTCAGCACCAGGTATGCTAAAAAGTAGCAGTAATCTGACTTTAGCTTTGCAGAAATAATATGAAGTACAATTTCAAAGCAAATAGGACTAGGACCATGCAAGGCTTCTGTCAGATTCATGTTCTCATTTCACTATGGGTCTCTCCCTCTTCCCAGCTGGCTGCATTTCTTTTCTACTGGTTGCAGGATTATTAGACTAGTTTGATAAAGAATATTCTCCTTTATCAGCAAATTTTTCTTGCTGGTTTTTGCTGAGGAATTTTCGCAATCTAAAGGTTTTCCTGTGTCTACAGAAGTTATATTGCAGAGGCAGATATTTTGTTTCATGTGAACACTACCATAGGCTTTGGAGTTTAGACTTAATTTGATAACTAGTAATACAATAATAAAGACATTTCATGGCATCTAGACAGGAGTTTGCCCCAATAGAGGAATACTTATTTTCACCCCCATTATTTGCCAGACAATGGCCAAGATGTATTTTCAGTGATGTTTGTCTGACTCCAAACCAGTTTTGCTGAA
Source organism: Prinia subflava (assembly GCF_021018805.1). Classification (NCBI taxonomy): domain Eukaryota; kingdom Metazoa; phylum Chordata; class Aves; order Passeriformes; family Cisticolidae; genus Prinia; species Prinia subflava. Next base: position 14,275,988 of record NC_086247.1, read on the forward strand.
GTGAAACGCAGTGATGTGCCGATGGGAAGGAAAGCATTTCAACTCAATTCACATTTATCTATCAATCCCTTACTTTTAAATTTCTTTGCTTTCTTGTTGCTGGATCTGGTCAGCGTGCCCGTGGCTCTTGCAGAGCCCTGGTGGTGTGCTGCACAGGAGTTTCAGCTGAGCCCAGGGTCCAGCTCTGCGCTGCGCCGGCAGCGGCACCGGCCGAGCTCCCGTCCCGGCTGCGCGTGGGTCAGTCAAAGGGCACGGCAGAGACAAGAGTTTATTAAAATTTAAATGACATGGCTGCTGTGAAAAGATCTTTTATTTGTTCTGACAGCTCCACTGTCAGCAGGCATGACAAAATGTTCATCACTCACCGTCTTTCCGTAGAGCTGAGGCACATGGAAATCTGAAAAGTTTAGCTGGGGCATCCAGTCAAAAAGAGCTGCTGAGTTTGATGGTATTACAGCAAGCGTTAGTGAACAGGCAGAGCAAGGGTTGCCAAGAGAAAGTTTAAAGGACACCAAGACAGCTGCACTACTGATGTCCTCAAGGTCCCCTTCCTAGGGAAACTTTGTGGCATGTGGTGAGGGTCTCCAAGCAAGAACATGTTTTAGACCCCCCAGGAGAGAATGGACTCTCCAAAAATGTGACCAAGTCCCTAATATGTGACTTCAAGGACAAAAAACTGAACTCTCAGCACTAGGAGGATGACTGACAATTCATGACAACAATAGTGACAACATAAAGCAACTTTTTTTTTTCACGTCCTTTTTATGCTTCCTCAAATTCTCAGTTACCTTTGTGGTACCTCATTCTCATCCAGTTCCTCAACAAGAGGTTTCCTGAGATGCTCAAACACGTTCATCAAGCTTTCTGAGGGAGAAGTATAAAACTGAATGTCGTCAGCATGCCCTTTAAGCAATACCTCCTCTGAACTGAAATGAACATTCATAAAAGAAAAATTATTCTGCCTTCTCATTCAAGCTCAGGGCCTGAAGAGGAATTTTCCTGCTTTACCCCCCAGGCTTTCCCTTTTCCAGGCTTTGCAGGTCAGTACCACACCACTCCTAGCCTGAAAGTTTTTGCTACATCAAAGCAAGGACATCTAAGGACTAGTAGGAATTTCCTTGTCTCTAGCAAAAGGTGCTTCTTGTTCTCAGCCGTACAAAACAGCTGGCAAAAACGTATCTTCAGTAGATGGCCATCCAAATGCAGATATCAGAGATAGACTTGTAAGGGAGAGATGGACTTCTAAGGCAGAGATTTTCTCCTCTTTCTTACTAAGTGCCAGCAGTGAAACTAAAGACTTAAATTGGTTGATATTTTGCCATTGCCTTGAGGAAAGTAAATACTTCACCTGCAGAATTTGAGACTTTTCTTCTCTGCTAATGTGTATAGAAACGGCAGGGTTGACTTCCGGGAGAACCAAAATGAAGAAAGGTTTTTCTTTGAAAAAGCCCCACTTTGGTTTATAAAGCTGATATAATCTTCTATTTCCCTTGCCATGGAAAGGACAAAGCAGTGACTACTCTCTGTTTGATATTGCTAAGTTAAAACTGAAATAACTTTTATTAGAAGTAAGTGACTTTAGGCAAGAATTTTTATAGAGATAACAAGGCACGTGCTAGTTGTTTGGGATGTCTTACAAGTAGATTAGACAAACAGGATAATCTTGGATCTTGACCCTTGCAATTTGATATCATAAGAGTTTAATACTTATTGTATTATAATAAATAATATTTTGTATCACATCATAATTACTGTATGAGTATTTTAGATGACCTTTTATTTCTGTTCATTAACACAAGGCATACTTGACAGTAACTTATTGAGATCAATAAATGCTTAATGTGTTAACTTCTCAGTCTAATTTTATGTGACACCTTGCTGAGCCAGCAAAAGGAACAGAGGACAGATTGGGATGCAGTGATATCTGAGAGGTATTTATATACAACAGCTATGGATTTGTGGCATGTTTGCCAGAGTTATTAAACTATTTTCACATTGCTAAGTCCTCTAACTACCTATCCATAAAATGAAGAAAGGGTCATTTTGCAGTTCAAATGCAGACTTCAATAGATCAGGATTTATTTTCTATCTGTACTATAGATTTTAACTGTGACCTTGGGCAAATCACTTATTCTCCCTGCTTCTCATTTCTCTGTATGCTGAAGTAGGGATAATAGCTCCTTAAGGTGTGAACGAATGTGTCAGTGTTCGTGTGGCACTCACACTGCTATTCAGCTCAGGTTCCTACCTCTGCCTTCAGCTAAGACAGAGTTGATCAAATTGTATTTTGCCCACAGTTTGTTTCAAAATAAATTTCTTGCTCTTACAGTTTTGACACAGCCATAGACAGTGATTGGCCGAGACTGTTCACAAAATATTCAGTCTATAGCCTGACAGACTTAAAGACCTTTGTGCACCCTGCCTTTGATGTGGACTCTCTTTTCCTTCCCCACACATTAAGCCAGATTCTAACACATTTCAGAAGCTGAAGACTTTCTGGGTGCTCAGCATGACCACATAGCCACAAGTAGGACTTCATTTCATTCATGTAAAAGGCATGGTTGGAAGGAAAAGACAACTCTGGATTTCTTGTGTTTTCTTCAGTGTGAGTTATTTCTTGATAATAATTTACATAATTCTGTCTGGACAGAGTGCCAGGGCATGTGTGTCTGCTTATCTGCACAGCAGTTAGCCAAGGCAGTCAGCAAACAAAACATACTTATGTTTTGTTATAAATGAAGACTGAGTCATCTCCCTGAACATTCAAAATGCCCAAATGTTTGCTGTTGGAAAGATTATTAGAAAGCCTTTTTAAAATTGTGATGTGTTAGGTATCAATCACTGCAGCACACGTGCTGTGGTTCTCTGCCACGGCTGTTGTGGGCTCATCTCTTTCCCCTCCACAAAGTCATTTTCATGATCTTATGCATCTGGCACAGGAGTTATTTCAGGCCTCTACCTCACAGGCTGTGGAACAGATCTAAGAAGGTCATACCTGTGACCTTCCCTCCTTTTCTTCTTCCATACTGGATAAATAGCTCCTATAGATCACTTCTTTTTTCCTTCTCCAATGGACAAGTTCCAAAGGACATTTGGGTAAAATCAGTAACGTTTCTCCACGGTGCCAAGGTCACAAATCCCCACCACATGATACCTACATGGTTTTGCCCCAGCAAAACCCTAGATTTTCCATATGCCATTGCATATCAGTCATCCTTAGATGCAGTGATAAAGTAAATAATATTTTGATAAGTGTTCTGCTTTTAAAATCCCAGAAAGCATCCAAGGCAGCAGGAAACATGCTGCTTTGATCTTGTGAACAAAGTAATTTCTGTCTCCTCTCCATCACAAACGCTAAGCCACTCTGGTTACCCATTGAGTCAGCCCTCATGCTACCTGAGATATTAGCAATTAAAATCTGTACACTCTGAACTGAAGGGATTTTTCTTAATGCCATGAAAAAGAAAAGCTCCAAAATCGCAAAAGTCATACTGAATCCATCAGCCTGCCTTTGAATACAAGTACACAGAAAATTCCCAATTGACATGGGATCAGTGCAGAGAGCAGCACTGGAATTACAAAATATAGCTGGCGAATTATTAAAAAATGAAAAATTGGAGCCAGTGCTGCCTGCTTTATCTCAGATGAAACTATCTTTTCTATTGGAGAAACAAACTATCTTAAAACAAAAACAAAGATTAAAAAAAAGAAATTTTAGATAAGAAATGGGTACAATTATTTTAGGTCATGTCAAGCATACTTCATCCTGAAATAGGAACCATGGCTGATAACTCTTTGTTAATGGCAGTTTAAGTTTTTAAATTAGAATAAAAATCTCATCCTTTTTCTAATTTCATAAAGAGAAACAGAGACCTTACAGCTGTCCTGGGGAACTTCTGTGGTCTATAGTGGCTCAGGGATAGTCTTTAAAAATGCCCCTAAAATTAAAGAAAAACCTATTTTTGTAGAGAGGGTCTTTTACATCAAAAGGGACAAAGGGTGTGTTGAAACTGTCCAGATTTACACAATACAGTAAACAGAAAGGGATGTGAAAATCAAATATGAACTAACAAGCACAAGGGTGAACAAGATGTTTGGTTTGCTCCAGCCTGTGCCAAGACTCTCAGAGCCATAATCCCTACATCCTTTTGGGTTTCAAAAGCAATAAAAGGAGGGCTAAGGAGATTCTCTATCCTTTATTATATGTGGGGGGAAATATGGTGACAAAGGATGAGGAAAAGCCTGAGTTATTTAATGCCTTCTTTGCTTCAGTCTTTAATAGTAAGAACAGTTGTTCTCCAGGTACACAGACCCCTGAGCTGGAAGACAGAGAAGGTGCCACAATCAAGGGGAAATGGTGAGTGACCTGTTACACCACCTAGACACACTCAGCTCTGTGGGGCTGGGTGGGATTCACCTGAGGGTACCAAAGGAGGTGGCAGAAGCCACTCTCCATCATTTATCATCAGTCCTGGCTAACTGGGGAGGTCCTGGTTGAGGGTGACTGGAACTTAGCAAATGTGACACCCATTTACAAGAAGGGTCAGCAGGAGGATCCAGGGAACTACAGGCTGTCGGTCCTTGATGCTGGGAAAGGTCACGGAGCAGACTGTTCTGAGTGCCATCACAGGACAACCAGGGGATCAGGCCCAGTCAGCATGGGTTTGGAAAGGCAGGTCCTGTTTGTCCAACCTGATCTCCAAGGTGGCCCTCCTGGTGGATCAGGGAAAGGCTGTGGGTGTGTTTATGTGGACCAGTGAAGCCTTCGACCACATTTCCCACATTATCCTGGAGAAACTGGCTGCTCATTGCCTGGACAGGTGAACTTTTTGCTGGGTAAAAAACTGGCTGGATGGCTGAGCCCAGAGAGTGGTGGGGAATGGAGTTAAATTCATTTGGCAACTGGACCCTGAATGTTCCCAGGGCTCAGTACTGGGGCCAGTTTTGTTCAGTATCTTTATCAATTCTATGAACAAGGGGATGGGAGTGTCACTTCAGAAAGTTTGCAGCCAACACCACGTATGGTACAAGTGTTGAGATCTGTCTGAGGATGAGAAGGTCTGCAAAGGGATCTGGACAGGCTGGATGGATGAGAAAAGGCCAGTGATATGAACTTAAAGGGAAGTGCCAGGTCCTGAATTTGGGTCATAACAACCTCCTGCAGCACTACAGGATGGGGAGCAGTAGCTGGAAAGCTGCCCTTGGAAAAGGACCTGGGGGTGCTGGTCGACAGTGGCTGAACATGATCCTGTGTGTGCCCAGGTGGCCAAGAAGACCAGTGGCATCCTGGCCTGGATCAGTGTGGCTAGCGGGATCAGGACAGGGATTTTCTCCCCATAATCAGTACTGGTGAGGCCACAGCTGAAATCCTTGGTTCAGTTTTAGATCCTTCACTAGAAGAAGGACACTGAGGTGCTGGAGAACATCCAGAGAAGGGCAGTGGAGCTGGGGAAGGGTCTGCCTGGAGCAGAAGTCTGATGAGGAGCAGCTGAAGGAGCTGGGGGTTTAGTCAGTTTAGCCTGGACAAAAGGAGTCCTAGGGGAGACCTTATCCCTCTCTACAACTCCTACTTGTGTGTAAGTTGCATGCTGATGAAATTGCTAACAGTATTAGTGAAAAAAGTCAAAACAGCTTCTTCTGAACAAGCTTCTTCAAAATCAGCCTTTGCCTTACAAAAACCATGCCCGCTGCATCAAGCCTCCTCTAGTCTTTTCAGTAAATTTGTGACTGGAAAAGGCTCTGACCTCATCTGTGAAGAGTTTGCTTCAGTTAAGCTTGGAAGAATAAAAGATAATGAAGCACTCTGTGTGTGTTGTGTCCCCTGAGGGAGAAGAGCTGATGCTCATAAGAGGATTAGAGAAACAACTTCAGTGAATTGATGTGGATTGCATTCACTTTATATTAAACTTTATATTAAGGTCCCAATTTCAGCTTCCAGTGAGAATTCATGGGTAAGGTTAGTGCTTCTTGGAAGTCTGTACACCAGACTGATTCATCTTAACCTGTTTAGATCTTAGTGCTAAGATAGGCATGTCCTGGTATAAGACTGAGGAAAGTTTTGATACAAGTTCTTGAAGTTTCTACTGAGATTTCTTTACTCTTTCATGGCTTATTCCTTTGGTCAAACTCTTGTTTGTAGTTATGATTTCAGACTCCCCAGTACAAGAAAGGCATTTAGGCAGATACAGACTGGAGAAGGTCAATGAACAGAACACCAAAATGGTCCAAGCACATGACTAGGAAAAAAGGCAGAGAGGGCTGGATTATTTTCAGCCTAAAGAAGAGATAGCTCAGGGAGATCTTACTGCTATCTGAAGCTACCTAATGGGAGGGTGCAGTGAAGACAAGGCTCTTGTCAGAGCTGTGTGCAGAAGCAGGATTAGAAGGCAAGAGACTAAATATGAAATTTGGGAAATTCTTCTTCAACATAGGGAAAATTTTTATTGTGAGAGTGATCAAATATTGGAATAAGTGGCCATGAGAGGAGTGGAAGATCCATCCCTGGAGACATCTAAAACTCAACTGGAGTTGAGCAGCCTACTCTAATTAGGCCTGCATAGAACTGTATGTTGGACTGGACTCCACAAGTCCCCTCCAAATTAAATTATTCTGTGGGTTTAAGAGTCAGGAAAACAAGATGTTTTCACTGGCTGATTCAAAGGCTTTTAGTTTCCACACTTGGAGATTTTCTGTTTGAGGTGTTGGCAGAGTGCAAATCTGAGGGAAGAGTGGTAACCCTTGCTCCAAGCTTCTGCTGCAGTGGGTACTAGCATGACCTGCTTGGATCTTCACAGTCCTGAGCAATAACCAGACCACCTTCAGGCAGGAGGAAGGGGCTGAATGACAGGACCATGGGTGATAGCTAAATTCAGCATTTGGAGCAGAAAAGCTTTTTTCATTTTGCTGTACTATGCCCCTTGAGGGTTTTTATTCAAGTGGAAGAATAAGGTCTTTGGAAGTCTTGTAAAATGTTGCATGTTTCAGCTGCAGCTGCTGGTTCAGACTCTTAGGAGGAAAAGAGAAAGGGATTAAAGCCATTTAGTATAACTATAATAAAATTTTAAAAAATAAATACTCTGACATGATCAAGGCTACTTCTTTTGAAGTCTGAGGGAAGTAAGTCAAATGAGGTAAACAGAAGTAGATTAGACCTGAGAGCATTTCACCCTACTTTTTCCTAAGAGCCAAGCATTACTCTGTTTTGCAGGGTAATGTTGGTCCATCATCTCATTCCACACTGGCATGCTTGCAGATCAAGGAAATATTTATACAGTAGAATAATTCACAGCATTCCTTTTCCTCCTTTATGAACCTACTTCTTTTTTTTTCCTTTTCTCCACACTCCCCACACACATTCACCAACCCAAACTGTGCTTGTTACATAAGCTGTCAAGTTATCTGAATAATATTGTGTTAAGGATTTAGCTAGAGAAACAAATTCCCTTGGTGTGTGAGTAAGATTAGAACAGCAAGTGTATGTGATGGATTTGTGGACTGAAAACTCATTCAATTTTATTTTGATTATGAAGGCAAGGTTAAATATGGATGATATTAGCAGAAGTATAAGCATGACTCTTCAAAAACTCATGAACTTTAAAATCTCTGCAAATCTATGTTTGGCACAGCAATATCACATTAAAATTGGCATGTACTTCCTCATTAGTTTCCATTTCTTCCCTTAAGCAACTAAAATTGCTAAACACTTCAGTAATCAGCTATCTGGCCCTACTTACTTTTCTCAAAACCAAATCTTCTGGACACCCTCACAAGAAGAGTTAATGTGTGCTTTTTGAAAGACTAGAGAGAGCAAGACAAAAGCCCTCACTGATGTTGCAGCTTGGTGTCAATGATACCACTGCCACAGAGACACATGGAAACGTTCCCAGGAGTGCCCCAAGCGCTGCTGTCCAGTCTGGAAATGGCAAAACCAAATGCTGATGCAAGAGACCGTGCAGCAGCAGGGAGTCTGAAGCTCACTGAAAATGCTCTCAAGCCCCTGTCTACTCTTTCTGCCTTTGGAGCAGTCAGAAAACATAAGCCAGGAAGGACAGACTTAACATAATGTAATTTATTGCCCATGAAATTTATTGCCCACAGCCATTACCAGCCCAAAGGTGTCCAGAGTATCAAGAAGCCACTGGTGTTAGCTATGAATGGGGCAGGTATGACTGGGTGAAACACACGTCCCATCCAAATGTCAGGTACACAGGATGCCAGTGTAATTGAGGCTGCCACACCGTATTTTGTGGTCTTTTCAGATGCAGAAACGTGTCAACTGTGGTGGTCTCCTAAGCCCTAATTACACACAAATCTGGTGATGAACTGATTAAACTAAGAGAAAAGTCTGGATTTGATTTCACTGCAAAAAGACGTAGATTTTGATTGCCATTTTAAACAGACACTTTCACGTAAGCAGAATCAATCCAGTCTGGTTGTTGCTATTTAAGTGACTTTCTGCAGGTATTTACCTCTAAATGGCAAAATACATTTCTCTGTTAGAGAGCAACATGGCCTCTGAAATGGACTTCAAACCTCTTCCATATTGCACTAAAAAAAACATGTGAGTAAATAAACCTGTGCTTATGACCTGTGCTAGCCTATTGCCTTTCTTGTGTGTGCTCTTGTTAATGACCAACAGAATGATGAAAAAAACATTTAACAAGCAAATGAAGACTTGAAGTCTTCTCCTTACAAATCTTCTTCTCCAGGTTTCTGTGGGAGCTAGACTGCATTGTGCTCTTCAGCTGTTGGAATAAAAGCCTTCCAATCTACAAGCCTTTGCACTTTGTACACCTCCAGTCAGAGGAGACAGCAAAGCTGGCAACACTGCACTTTTAGATCTGTTATAACTCTTTTTATTGCCTGCCTTTGTGGTACAAGGAATTGTTTGCAAACTAGAATTTAACAGTAGCAGCCCCAAAATTTCTTCCCAATATACTAACTGCTTTGTCTCCTCATCTGCATTCTGTGATGGCAGAGATTTAAATCTCTGTTACTTGTCAGAAAGTTTGGTCATCTGCAGAGGGGGAAAGACAGGATGCATATTTCACTGTGGGTTTACTGTTATTTCATGTCACAAAGTGCTGTGTTTCAAAATATAACCAATAGGTCCTGTCTTAAGGGCAGACTCAGACTTTTTTATGATCCAGGGTATGTCTAGGTAAAACAGCTTTGTAAACAGTTTTTTACAGTATAGAACAAATAATTGATAACTACTTCAGCTGTTCTAGTAAGTGGGGTGTTAAGCATCAGGGGAGCAAAGCCAGCACTGAAACAACAGCCAGTCCTCTGCATCAGTAGGTGCAAGTGATGGAAGTCCCTTCAAGTTCTGGTACACACCTGAGAGATGCTAAAAGCAAGAGAGAGCTCTGCCTGACATCTCAGATACTGGAAAATACAAGTCAGGAAAATCAGATTTTCCAGGCTGCTTCTGGCTAAACACTAATAGGTAGCTTGACATATAACTTGAAACTTCAGCATCATCAAAAATTAAGCTACAAAAACATCACCTTGAGCAACCAAAGACCTAGAATCCCCTTCTCCTCATCAGTGTGTTTTCTCCATGTTACTAGCAGTGCTAGTTCCTGCTGTGAACTGGTCAAAGCTTAAGGAATATTGAAATCTCAACAGCTATGCAAGATATTTGCATATAAATCATAATACATGGGTCATAACATTTTCAGTTTCTTCTGGTCAGCCTTATGTTCCAATAGGAGCGTGAGAAGTGAAGGACTTAGGAGCAGAACCTTTTGACAGCAGCCATGGTTGTTGAATATCCACGATTTTGAGTATTACAACAGAATTTAGAGACATAGGCTTTTTTTGGGAGATTTTGGGGGATGGTGGTGGTGTCTGTTTGGAAGGGATTGTTTGTGGTTTTTGGTTGTTGTTCTTTAAGAAATAAGAGAAATATTAGATTGGGCTTTCTCAATTTATCAGAGGGTTTTAGACCCCAGAGAATTAAAGGCAGAGGTGTTGCTGGAATGCAGCAGATTTTTTTCGTTATAATTTGTTTTCATATAACAAAGCAAAGCTACAACTTGAGCTAAAACTGCAAGTAAAAATTATCCCTACCTTATTTAACCAAAGCTGTCTCCTCTGGTACTAGCAACATTATAATTCTGTTTATTCTCCAGTGAGTTTGGTTTGTAGGTCCTTTCAGGGGAAAAGACTTTGCTAAAGTAAAATAAAACACTGAGGGAAAATTCCACATTTTCATTCCTTAAACAAAGAAGATAAAACTCCAGACTTCTCCCCTTTTGCAAATCCTCTTTGAAATAGCCCAGTGAATTCAAATGGTTTAATGGTTCAGACTGAGAACAAACACATACCCTTACTTTTTTGAACAAACACAAAAAACATAGAGCCATGGTGATAAGGTAAGGTTACTGAGGCACTTTGTACTTACCAGAGCTTTAGCCTCTCTTACTTGATGGACTCCTAACCAGCTTTGACTTTTCATTGACTTTCCTCACCTTTAATTTAAGACTGCATTGACTTTTCCTGTCACCCTAATCTGTTTCTAGCATTAAATTGCTGCACAGCTAGCTATAATGCTACTCAGTATTGATTATATTCTTTCCTCTCAATAATGTTTTGGTACATACATTGAAAAATAGTTCAAGAAGGTTCCTAGTGCTTTGCTGGTTTTTAATAGTTAATAATTTCACTTCTTTTTTTTTTTAAATATTTCATTGCTCACTTAAACCCAGGTCAGTGTTTTGGAGAAAGGAAAGCTGTAAATTATGTGTGGTGCAGTGTCTGTACAGAATGTATTTGATCTCTCAGGTTTGCCATAAAAGACAGCTGCTTGAGAGTAAATCCTTACAGGTCCCAGTAGGGGCTTTCCAAGACATTGAACTCTTGTTCCCATGGCTGGTGCACAGCTGGTGTCCAAGCTGGGTCACCACAGAAGGAGTGAGTGAAAAGGAAGAATGAAAGCTGTCTCAGCCTTGGGATTCCCAAATGTAACCTGCCAACAGAAAATCACAGCACCCCTGGGGATTTGAAATTCATGCTTAAAACACTCAGAGGACCCTCCACTGCTGAGCAGCTGCAGATGAGCTTCTCAGGGATGCAGCAATGCCAGAGGAGTGAGACCCATCCGTGTGTCAGGTTTGCACAGACAGTGCCTGCAAGGCCAGGACTCCTTTCCTTCATGTCCTTGCCCTAAAATGGTGCAATAGCTCCTTTTCATGCATGGGTGTTTTCATGCAGGTTTTACACCAAGGTAGGACCTTACCTCCAGTACAATAACCCAAGCCTGATTAATAGGCATTTATTTCTTATGAAAGAACTGGAATTACAGAAGTTAGAAAGTGAAACAAAATATAGTATTCTGCAGGCAACCAGCAAATGGAATAACACTGTGTTAGCTGAGGCTTAAAATACTCTCTGGAAACTTAAAAGTTGCCTGAAGAATTACACAAGGAAAGATAAAATCCTTTTTTCCAGCCCCAGGATTTAAGCCTGAGTTTATTGTTCCATGACAGGGTGTCTCCTCTCACCATTTAGTGGATCATAAAAAGAAAACTTAATTTTTCTAGTAAAAAATGACTCATGCTTTCAGCCAGGCTCAATGATGTGCCTGGCTGGGTAGGTCTTCAATGCTTTTTTCGTACAGAAAGGATGGGACATATCCATGATAAATAAAAAATGGTTTTTATATTTTTTTGTACAGAAGAGTACTGTGTTCATTGCTGCCTGTCTCCTTGACTGTGTTGTCTCATTCCCTTTCTTGGACATGATGCAGGGCTCATGGAGAACAAATCTCCCCTCCTGTAAGTCTGCAGACTCTCCCAGGACAAAAAGGTGCACCTTTGGGTGTCCTCAAAGTCAGCCTGCTTAGGCAGACATGGCTAAAAAATAAACTGTAAAGTAATATGAGGTGATATGTTCCAATACACTTTCCTTAGCACCTTTAAAATAAACTTAGGTTTTTTTCCTTCTCGTGTCTTGTGTTTGGTATCCCTTTTTTTTTTGTCACAGATGCTAAGTCCTCTCTGACTTTCCTTTCTTCTTTCCCATAATATTAAATGTAGCTGTCTAATGCAACCCAATCTGTACAGGTAAGTGCTGACAGATATTTGTGGTTGTGTGTCTGTTCCTGGGCAGGCCATTAAAGCACACTCAGAGAAATCAGAGTATAAAAGACTTGTATAACACCTTCTACCACAGACCTCAGATACGACCTCACAAAAATCACTCTGATTTCCTTCATCATGTTCCCTCTCCTGTCCCTGCTCTCTCCAGCCCTGGTAGAGCAGAGCCCATCTCTGACCATAAAAACCTGAGCTGTGCATAATACAAACTCTGTGTGCTAGGAGAATACAAATTAATGGCATTAAGCTACTATTGAAAAGCCATATTGACTCACTTCTTTCATACGATATTGAAGCCTATATGGCTCTTAAGCCTCTGTCACAGTTAATACCAACTTTCAGTCATATCTTTACAATTGAAACTCAGCAGGGGACTAATGGATGACCAGCTATTTTCTGCTCATACACCATAGAAATGAGTGTGCCCGATCAATTCTTGAAAACACTCACAGTGCAGAAAGTACTCCGAGAAAGTCGAAACTATTCTTTTTAAGAGAACATTTTCTATGCTCCCTGATTCTGCATTTAATTCTGTAAGTGTAGTTTAAAGGGCAAAGGGAGTTTTTAAATTTCATTTCACATTCAGGCTCTTCTCCTGTCGGCACTCCTGTGGAATTGTTGCTGCTGCTCATGCATATTGAGGGGCAGTGTGCACCTTTGCAGGCAGAGTACATCTCTGCAGCTCGTTCCCAGCCATTTCCCAGGTGCTTGGTACCATCACATTGCAGCCCAAGGGGTTTCCTGCTTATACCCTTAGAATTTTTTGTTCCATCCTACAAAGGATTTCTTTTACAAAAGCTGTCTGTATGGTAGAGGAGGGCTGGATGCAATGTCCTCATAAGCTCATCAGCAGTTTGTGCTGCTCCTTCAAAGTGCACCACATCCTTCAAAGCACAGCATGTCTTTCGAAGCACTGCTAACGCTTGCCTGTCAGCAAATGAGAAAGAAGGGCAGGAGCCAAAAGTTAAAGACCCAGGTTGCAGGTTGCTGCTGGGAAGCACACTGCTTCCAAGCATTTGATATCAGATTTACTGCCTAGACCAGCAGCTAGCCCAGAGTGCCTTGTGCCTTTTTGTGGATTAGCAGGTTGTGCCATGATTAATGAATTCTTGCTCTTTCTTATTTAGACAGAAGGTACGTGAACTGTTCCAGTCAGCTTCAGTCTCCAAGAAAAAAATTAATACCGAATATAATGACACAGTAGGAAAAAAGAAGCTGGTGCTTCACCAAAGCCTGGATGATGGTTCTGCCTTTGCAATTCACGAGGAGTGCCCATAGCTGAGCAGCTCTTAGCTGCAGCATGCACCATGAGTCCCAGCAGGACAGGACACCTCTCATGGCATGCCAGGGCAGTTTCTGTGGTGTGTGGTGGGGGAGGCAGCACAGCTGGCAGAGCTTGTGGCACTGCAGTTTGGGAGGCAAAGCCAGAGCCCTGCTGTCAGACTGCAAGCCATGGGGTAAAATGTGTCTGCTGCCACCAGGAACGCTTCACAATACAACCCTTCTAGCTGCTGTTCATTCATTTCTTTCATCCTTTTTTTCAAAAATTGGAAGTCAAACCCTGAGACTGCAGTGAAAAGCAGACATGTCTCTCATCAGCATAACACCTGGGATGGAAAATCCTGAATGTGCAGCAGTAACCGTGTCAAAACCCTGTGCTGTGCTTCCGTTCCAGACACTGTTCTCGCCGGGCTGCCAGCCAGAGCTGCCTTTGCTGCAGTGCACTCCTGCCAGACACCGACTGTCTGACACAAACTCCGAGCACACACAAGTCAAAGGAGGCAGTTAAGCAACTGCAAGTCTGTAATTCCTTTCTTACTTGAACTGTGTGTACTCAAGTGAGAAAGGCTTTTATTTTTTTAGCTGAAAGAGATTATCAGAAAGCTTGAGAACATGAAAGAGTACCTTAAGCTGGAGATAGTTCAGATAATTTTTTTGCTATGAACATTCTAAATAACTAATACAAAGTAAATATATAGCAGTGCTGGACGTGTGTTAATATGTGATGTCTGGGATGGCTGTTGCTCTTTGTTTTTATTAAGTTCCTGTTGTGAAAAAAGATGGGTCATTATGCCACATTTTCAACAAACATGGAGCAGAAAGCAGTTTCTTTCTGAGAAGCTTTTGTCCAACCACACAGGCTGAAGAGGAGGGGGAAGAGTCTAAAGTAGAAAGGATATGCAATAAGTATATGTTGACATTGAAATCTGAATAGGTGGGCAATAGAGGCATTGATGAAAAAAGACTAATGAGGAAAAATAGAAGAGCAAAGAAGGAAACAATAGTCAAAGGGAATGAAAAAGGAAGGAGAACTTATCTGCTATGGCTGGGGGGAAGGCACCGGGCAATGTTTATTGGGGCATACTAGCTGTTACAACAGAGGATAAAATTCTCCAAGAAAAAATTGATACAACCTCTTGACATTGGAAAGAGACATACTGCAGACCTGCACAGTCCCTGTTCCTTAGCCCACCATTTGCTGCCATGGACAGGGATATCTGTTTGCCCTCCTCTGGAGATGACAAATTACTGTTGTGATTTCTCACACTAAGTGGGCAATATAAGTCTTGATTTCATATACAGTTCTCATAACATCTCAGGAGAACACAGAACCATGTCTATGACTTTAGTTACAGTAAGAGACTATTCTGTTGGTGACAAGAGCAGATTTGTTCCTTAACTGTTCCCAGTTTGAATAATTATAAATACTTCTGTCAGTTTGGTCACTTCTGTCATCTCAGTGCACTATTGGCACTTGAGCTTTTTGTCACTGCTGAATGAGGAAAGTTTAGTTTTGCATTTGACTATTTCAAGATTTCTACTCCAAAATGTCTTGAGTTTCTATAAACTCCTTATCCTATGGAAAGTGAAAAAGAGAGAGTACTTTTAGGGGATCAGAGAAATAAATAATTTACAAGCTGCCTAATAACTACTTTAAAATTTAAAGGAAAATGAATATGCACATGTTCCTAGAATTTCAGTATGGGCTACCCACTAGTCTGTATTTGCCCATATGAACTGAACTCCATCAGGAAACACTCAGGCCTGGAAAACAGAGCACTTACATCAGAAATACTTTTCCATTTCACAGTGGTTCCAAGAATAATTTAGATAAAGCAATTTTTGGTCTGTTTTCTTGTAGTTATTCTTCTGACCATCAAAAAGATGTAAAGTTAATAAAAGCAGACAAGTCTAGAAATTGTCTCTGGCCTCTGCATATCTCAGTAGCATTTCTGCAGAAATCCTCTCTCAGAGAGTATTCTGAAGACAACCTTGTACCAAGACCATATCCCTGAGGATCAGACTAGACAGGAATGAGGCACAAACATACATTTTACATTCATATGCATAGCAGAAACATTAAAAATTCAGCTCCCTTTAGCAATATTTATAACTACAAGTAAATATTTTCTCTAAATTCATCTTCAACCTATCATATTTAGGTAAAATTCCCTTAGGTCTCTAGCTTTAGCTTTAGATATGTGGTTAAATTCTTTTTGCTTGAAATAAATTTACTGCTGCTAACAAACCCAGATTTCTCCTCTGCTCTCCAATCCTGCCCTGACCTTTACTACTCACATACCCAGGTTACACTACTGTGGATGGAAGCTGCTGCCTCATCTCTTTCTTAAAACTTTTTTAAAACTTTCCTCCCACTCTTTTTCATTACAGATCGTTATTTTATATGAACTCCTTCTTTCCTTACATCCCTATATTTCACTGCTCCCTTTTTCAAAACATAATGAAACACTTTCCCACTTTCCCTTTCAATTAATTTGCCTGATAGCCTCAGCAGTCCTGGTGCTGACTGCTGAATCTTCTATTTTCCAGCCCCTCTTTTGTTTCTTCCATCCAGATTTTTCACAGCTTTACTACTCAGCATAACTTTCTGAGTGGACCATATCACTTGCCTGTTTAAATCCTCTCTAAAATCCATTCTTGCTCTTAATATTCTGGTCTTTTTCCCTACCTCAACCTTAATCTCAGAACTGAATCTATGTCCTATATGGATGTTTCTGTCACCCACACATTACCATTTACACTGTCCTTGACCATAAAACCCTTCCTCAGAATTCTCTATTTTATTCAAGTCTATGTCCTCATTTTATTCCAAACATTTGGAAAGATATTTTCTTTCATATGAAAGCCACACTATTAACTTGTCCTCTCTAAGTAATGAAAAGAATACTTGGGTTACCTGAAAAGCACAGCTGAGTTGCCTTTGGAAGGAGGCAACTATGCTAAATTATAACAGCAGAGAAACTGGCTGAAAGACAAGTTAACTTCATCATTTAGAATTTCTTACTGTGCTTTGATTTATTTGTGTCTTGTCTTCTGGAGTTTCAGCTGTGAAGGGCAAGAATTGTCTTTATCACTGTTCTGAATTTCACTGCTATGGCCTCAGCTCTTTCAAGCTGGTAAATAATGAGATACTCATGAAATTGCTAGTGGGTGTTTTGTTTTAATACCTCATCTGATTTCAGTGGGAGGTTTACTGGAGTAAGATCTTCCTCTACGCAGAATAATTTCTTGTTCCCCCTACCAGGTAACAAATGCCAGCTTAATACATCAATCCATCATCACATAGTTATGTATTATCTGTAGTCAAAAGCCCCAATAAAAAATTCTAATCTCCTTAGAATGATAAAGGAGAAAACTAATGTGAACCTATTGCTAATAAAACCAGATTTCCTAAAAAGCAAAGCCCATTTACACCTTAATAACACCATGGTCTTTCTGTCTATCGGTCTGCAAAGTCAGTACCACTTGGTATCACATAATTTATTTTGTTTTAACAAACCTGTTAGCAGAGTGAGCCTTATGGCTGTTGGAGAGAGAACTGTGGAGTGGGAAAAGATTATGTCTAGTTCTGCATGGTAAGCACTGTTATGGCCAGGGGCAGAATTGAAGTTGTTTTTTGGAGCACTGGAGCATGCATTTTGAAGTGCAACCCTTGCTTTTGCCAAGAGGTGAGAGTTTAATTCGGTTGAACAAAAATAGAGGATTGCAGAAAGACCTGACTCTGCTCTCAGTTCTGCTGTAAGCATTGCCAGGTATGTAAAAGAGGAAGATTTACACCTTGTCCTAGTTCTGGCCAGGACAGGGTTAATTTTTGCAGTAGCCAGGAGGAGGCATGGACCAGGACTGGGAGGTTATTCTACACCACCTCCTATCATTTCCCAGGGATGGGGAAAGGGTCTCTTTGGAGTCCTGTGGTGTGGCAGCACAGTGGGGTGTTGTCAGGGGTGAGCACTCGCACGTGAATTGTTCGCCTCTTGTATCTTCTGTCATTGGTATTGCTGCTGTTACTGTTCATTTTCTTACTTCATTGCTGTTTCCAGTAAATTGTTCTTATCCCAATCCATAACCTTTACCTTTTGTGCCTCTGATTCTCCTCTCCAGCTGACCACAGGGGAAGAGGAGGGGAAGGTGGGAGTGAGAGAGCAGTGGTTTGGAGTGTTTTGGTGGACACACTCAGTTGGAGAAACCATGACACATCTTGTTAGGAAATGTGGGAGTTAGTTACCTGAAGGAGAGGCATGTCACTTCCCTTTACAATGAATGGCTGTGTGATATGCCAAAGGCTTTTTTTAATCATCTGATATAACTTCAGAGAAGTAGTGTCACTGGGTAACACCCCACAGGCCACTCTGAACTGTGACACCAATGGGATGTTCACAGTGGGTCCTACTCTTTCCTTGCCCTAATTATTTTTTCATTTTCTGAGAGCACCTGGTGTGTTTTATTGTCATGACTCAGTGGTACCTTTTGACATGGACACACAGAAATCCACCTCAAATCTTCTCTCATAACTCATCATGGTGCAGCACCATTCAAGTTATGGGTTAACAGTTCAGAATACTGCTCAGAATACTGCTCATGGCAGAAAAGAGTTTGCCTGAAAGCTAGCTGAAAGCATAAATAGGGCTACCTAAGAAAACAAAGAGCTGTTTGGCAAATATGAATGGAATGAACTCTGTTGTGATCCATTCTCTTGTGATCCATGGTACATATCTGATACTTCTCTTAACAGACAGGAAGAGTCAGGAAAGTCTGCCAAAAGGCAGGGAAAGCACCATCACTTTCTTCCTCAGATTTCTTCAGCTCTTGTGGTAATTTAAATTTTCTTTTTCATCCTGAGTGTGGAGTTTTCTAACAGCAAACTCACATTTCATTACACCTGTAATAATTTGTCTGTTGGTAATTTGAAGGTTGATTAGTTTTTTGTTATCTGTAATTACAGACAGGCACTCTAAATGTTGCTTTACTGCCAATATGCTGGTCTAGTCAAGAATAATTTAGATATTGCTCTTGTAATTGAAAGAAACAAGCTGATGGACAGGCAATCTGGCTGATGGCTGGATTTAATACATGTTCTCTCATGGTAGATGATACCAACTAAGAAAGGCCCATTCTCTGCTTGCAATGGCAGGGCTTGTTATGTCAGTTAATTACCATTTGTTGTTAATCAATTACATTCAACCAGCACATATAGTCTCCATTGACCTGTAAGAGGGGTGATGGTTATTTGGCATAGCACACTGCTCCCTTTAATCCCTGGGCTCTTGGCAGAAGACACAGTCTGGTTTCTGATCCTCTCCTGATTCAATCTGAATGGTGATGGAGTGGAAGCTGTAGTGCTCAAACAGGGCTTGGCTAACATCTCTCAAAATCTTCTGGCTGTCCTTTGTGTCTGCTACAGATACAAGCAGAAAATAATCAAAACACATTCATTTTGATAATACTTTAAAGGAGTATTGTATACTTCTAATATAAACATTGATATCTAATATAGACATTGTATACTTCTAGGATAGAAACTATTAACAAGAAGTTTGTTTGAAAAGTGTTTCTTGTCCTTTTCTTCCTCCTTTCAGAAACCTCCATGTCAGCAAACCTTTGTTCATTCAAATGTGGTTGGAATATGCAATTTTGGCAAGAGTTAAGGTAAGTTAAGTAATCACCATAGAAATTCAGTTTGGCAGAAGACTGGAGGAAAGCAGAAATACTTAATAAAGATTAGTTTATCCAGTCAGGGAATAGCAGCAGTGCCAAGTGATTTGGGTGGCAGACAGACCCTCTGTTTTTAGAAACTGGGGACTCCATGGAGGACTTCACCTCTAGCCCTGTCCTTGGCCAAACACAGCTGGCTTTTTTTTTTTTACATAAAAAAGCTGACAGACAAATTGACCTGAGCAGTGGACAGTTTGTCAGCTGGGATAAGAACTACAATTTAAACTAATATTTTAAAAGATGAAGTGGTGCTACCTCTAAACTCCATCTATATTTAAAGATTGTTTTACTGTTGGATATACATCAGGAATGCATATTGGCCCTGTATGTTTTTGTTGTCCAGATCAAGTTAGACAAAATTATGATAAAAATCCAGTTTGAGTCTAATTCTTTTAATTTATTTTCAGTATCAATATCTTGTCATTTACTTCATTGTCCCACAACCTCTGCAGTTTTCAAGTTTTGAGCAAAGTAGAGGTCCCTGTTGTTTAGACAGGGTTTCGGGGAGGAAGATCTGAGAGATTTATTTTTTATTATTGCTGATTTTATTTTCCTAACAAAATTATGATGATTTTTTAACAGGCAACAGATATACAGTCAGTTTAATCTGAATCAAGAAAGACTGACCTTTCCTAGGCAGCAGCTGAATAGTTACTCCCTGCTCACAGAAATTTACTGACCTGTGGCAATGTGAGCAGAGAGTGCAGTTTGATTCATTGTCAGAGACCAAAGATGAAGGTTGTGAACAGAATCCACCTTTTCAACTGCTAAAATCCTGGCTTTTACAGCATCATAAGCAAATCCTTTTGATGTTCCTGAAAAGGAGAAATTGATGGAAAAACAATATTTTAATGGATAAGAATTATGATCAAGAGAGGAAAATGAATCATGAACTTCTATTCACTGAGATGTATCATTTTTATAAAAGTATTCAATGCTTTGGAAAGCCCATCTATTTCAGAGTTCACTGTGCTATATAAATCTATCCCTTGTTTTAAACTTCCCCATGGAAGGTTGAGACCCATGCATGTTTTAGGGGACAGTCTGAATGTCCAGTTTACATAGGGTAGTGAGCAATTTAGCCAGATCATGTCATAGTTTTGCACCAACATATTTGGTGAGTACATCTCTATGCCTGTGTGAACAGCATGAACTCATCATGCTCCACTTGGGTCAGTAAACTAAAACAGCAGCTCCAGCATCCAATTTCTTCTCAGAAAATTCTGGGCAGAATATTCTGCTTAGGAGACTCCCCTGAGAGTTCCCCAGGAGGACAAGGCTTGGAGCAGAGGAGAACAGGGCACTGCTGACCTTGGCATGTCAGCGCTGCTTACAGGAGCTGCGAGTCACTGCTTTGACAAAGACACTCCTGAGTGTCAGGGGTTGCTCCCCCTTCCTGGTAGTTTGATTGTTTTTTCCACAGTAAACAAGAGATCTGATGTTTTGGCAGCCAAAACACAGTCAGTTGCTGCACTTTTAGTAGGTACACTTCTACATGGAAGTATCTCTATCTCAAATCCACTGAAATCAAACCAACCCTCGAATGAAACTACTGTAACAGCATCAGATATTTTATTTCTTGAAACAGCAGTAGGTGCAAGTGAAAGAGAGAAGAAATAACCACACAGGCAGTCACACTGAGTACACATTTAGAACCTTCACTTTTAGAGCTACTTTTTTCCTTTAATCCTCATGTCTTCAGAGCTGAGAAAGAGGTTGCATTATATTCAGTGTGACAAAGGCAAAAACTTGCATCTGTGACTGCTCAAGTCTTTGCAAATCAAATATTCAGGTCCATAGCTGACAGGATTAAATATTGCTAAGCCTGGCTCTTCATGCTGTTGGTGTGCTGAGAATTGTCTATTCCCATGTACTGGAATGCAACTGGAAAGCTCCAACAGCTTGCTTTTCTGGACTCATGTAACTAAAAATCTTTTAAACTTCTATCTCTTGCACTCAGCCTGTTTCACAGACACAGTTCAAAGCACAGTCAAAACATTTTTTCTTGGCAAAGACTTATATTTCACTTGAGTAAAGGAAATATATGATGAACAAGGTGAGCAGCCATCTCATATGTGAAAGGGGTGATAGAAAGAAATGCTCCACATATGGCAAACAAAAGCAACTCAGAGTTCATTAGCAAAACATCAGTACATAGGTTTTTACAAAAACTGGCATATGTGTAAACGTAATGTATTGGTAGAAAACAATTTTGATTAAAATTAGGAGTAGGTTTAAAGTATTATCAGAATTAAGAGAATATCAGAAAGTGATGCAGAAATGTGCTATTATACTTTTTTTCAGTGTATATAAGCATTATGGAGAAAGTACAGAAAAAAATCAAAATATAAAGTGTATTGATTCTGGAATCAGGTCCTACCTTCCATTAACACAGTTAAAATATCTCTTAAAATCGTGATGGTAGTTGCCAAAACAAAGATGGAAATCACAAATGTGCAGATTGGGTCGGCTATTTTGTACTGTGGCTAGAAAAATATGAACACATCGGTTTGTTAATTTCATTATTGTCAGTTATTGTCAATTTTATTAGTTAGCATGAAAGAATAATAAATTCCATTCATCTAGTACAGAATGAGTGCTGGCCTCCTTTGCCAGTTAGGGAGCCTCAGCACAGGGAATGGAGGTGCTACAGATGAAGAAAGGGAGAGACACCAAAGCATCCAGTTGAAACACCAAGAAACAAGGGTTATACTCTCAACAGTTATTTCAGTTCCCAAGAATAAGTATGAGTCTCTTTGATACAATTACAGTGTGTATGATGAAGAGAGAGGAAATATTTACATGGTACCTAATGTCACAATGCTGTGAAAATAACACTTATCCTTGATTGCAAGGCAGGCATTTGAACTAATAAAACCAACCTTAAAGAAGATGATAAGTGCACTAATTAGCACACTAATACTCTGGAACAGATCTCCAATGGTATGCACAAAGGCTGCCCGCAGGCTGGCATTGCTCAGAGCTGGCTTTTCCAGGGGGGCTGACACACATTCCCTGGCTTGTGCCCCATGGCTGTGCCCGTGGCCAGTCTGGTGCAGAATCAGGCTTAGTCTGCAAGAGATGTAAAGCTGCAAATATCAGAGGATATACTGAAAGCAGTGAGGTCATTCACATCACCACTCCTGTCACTTCTGAATGCTGAACAGTAAAATCTGACACATTAAGTAGAAATGCAGAGTGGCTGAGCAGACAATTCCTAGGTTTTCAGTGATTAGCATAATCAAGAAAGTCTGTGAATGGGGTAGTTAATGAGGCCTCATTTTCTGTGGAGTTCTTGAATATTCTGACATCTAATAAAAAGTGACATGGAGAATAATCTCTTCCTGGGGTTTGTAGATTCATAATTTGCCTTCTCAGCTAATAGAAAGGAGGAGAGCAATTGCAGCTTGCAATGAGAAGCAGGACCTCTCTTTTTGGCTCCTTTCCATGCCCTCATGGAACTTATAAACACAATATTTCTGAGGCCATTATCTCTCTATAGTTTTTTTAAATTGAATTCCAGCAGCAGGTTCAAGGTTCAAATGTCGTATGAGAGGAGAACAAAAGAACTTACAGGATGTTGGTGAGCAGGGCACAAGCAGAGGTGATGAGCATCACTGTAGCATCAATATCGTAATCAGGATGTAGCAGCCTCATGCAAGCCAAGTATGTCAACACACCAGTCACCATCCAAACTATTATCATCGACACCAAAGCTCCCAGAATTTCTAGGAACGAAAAGAAATCTGATTTCAACAGCCAGAATAGGAATGCAAAAAAATTTTAAGAGGCTGATGATGGTTACAGGTTTATGAGCTTCATAGCAAGGAGAGCTGCTTCTTGTATGCTGGCAGTCTTAAAGCTCACAAAGAATGGGCCAACCTCCTTTCTGATCATAGTAAATCCAGGGCTATCCAGGGTAGCCTTGTGTATGTGGAGGCCTAACCCTGTTCTACCTGCTCCTACTTTTGTCCGCTTTCCAGTGCTGAGTTCATGCAACATTCTAAATAACTGGAGAGATGTAAAAGATACTTTTGGGGAGTTCTGGGAGGAGCAATAGGAGTTTGCCTGGCCCTGACTGTGGTGTGAAACCCATAAAGACCAGCCCTCTTCTCCCAACAAGATTATCTTCATCACAGGAGCAGAGGTTTGAAGGAAGAAGAGAGGCACAGCTCGCCCAAATTCACTGTCAGACATAACCCCCTCCATTAGCCTCCCCTATTTCTGCACACCTCTCACCACTTCACACTTCAGAAAGACAGTAGCAGCTCCCAACGAGGTCCTGTCAGCAAAACTTATCCTGGAACTCATTCTGCCAATGCCACAAAGTCATTTTTGTGCCACCAGCTGTGATGAGAACAAAATAAGTTATTTTTTCCCCAGGGTAGCAAAATTTAATTTTGTCTCTATTGGCTTTGAGTTGGGCTCAAATAAATCCAGTCCCCAAGGCCACCTTTTATTGCACTGTTAGAGGAGAGGTCCAGGGAAGTGCATAAGAATGTGCAGCATGCTTTTAATAGGATATGGGACTAGTAATTGCCATGTGACTTGAATGAGTAAATGAGCACAACCGAGACAGTACCAAAGAAAATGCAAGCTCACAGTAAAGTGAAAGGCAGTAGACATCCAGAAAGCATTTGCACAGACCTCCACTGACAATCCATTAAAACAGCTTATGATTTTTTACATCATTTTTCTGGGGATCCCCCCTTTTGCAGGCTGCAAAAGCGTATCAAATAACTGTTTTGCCTAAAAATGGAAAATAACAAATCAAAGTGTACTGATAAGGGCAATCTAGTTTTGCTTACAATTAGATAGAAGCAAATATAAATCATGGAATTTTTTTTTCTTCAAGTTGCAGGTTGAGCACCTGCAAACTTGGCCTAACTGAAGCTGTTGATGGCTGTGCTATCATTGGCATGAAATGAGCTCTTGTGAACACACATATCCACCTGTGTGGATTTATGCATATCTTCCATAACAGAACATGTTTGTGGTCATCTTTACCTATTCATTTTCAATGGAGTATCTTGGCAAAAGTTTAGTTATGCTTACAGATCAGTTCAGCAGCACTAAATACTTCACTCGAGATGTTCTCAGTTCTTTTTTTCAGAACTACTAGCACTAACAGAGCACAGCTAACAGTAATGTAGAACTGTGTGGGAATCTTTGAGTACAGCTAAGGAAAATTAAAGTGCAAGAAAGTTTCGTCCAGCCAAACTGAAAATAGTTTGGCTCACACTATCAATCGTATTCAATATTGTGTTTGTGAAAGTAGCTGCACTGCTTTGGCATGGAGGGCAGAAAGCATTCAGATGGCTAAAGCTGAGCACTGCCACGCAGAGTCTTTTCATGACAATATCTATCAGTCTGGGAGAAGCAGTGAAGAAACATCTTAAAGTGTCATGGAGGGCTGCACTTGCAAGACCTTGGTAGTCAGTGAAGGGTGACTTTGCCACCTGACTGCCCTTAGCTGCTCTATTAAGGTACCCACCTGCATATTAAACTGAGAATATAGCCGGGAAAATAAGCAAGAAACAGGATAACAATCATGGAATGCAATTAAATAGCTTCTAACATTTGATGCAAGGCTCTTTTTGCTACCAGGATAAAAAGGGCAATAAAGGATTGGTTTTGAAGTTTTGCATTGCAATAACAAAATTAAAATAATCTAGGTCAGACTGAGGATGAAGTTACATGAAGTGGCTGAACCTGCCTACGTCAGCAGGAGAGGTCTGTCACTCTTTTCCCCCAGGGTAAGAGATAATAAACATGAAAAGTAATGGTTGACCAACAGATGTTAAGTAGTAATTTACAAAGGCTACAAAATTCAGCTGTTGTCTACATAATTCCAACCATGCTTCGGCCATACTGAACCTCCCACTAACCCAGCAGCCTGTTTCCAACAGGGCTGGTAGAATACACTTAGGGAGCTACAGAAAGACAGGATGAGTATGGCATATGCCTTCCCTGGCACTCTCTGCAGCTACAACCAACCCTGGCCTACAGACATCTGAGTCAGAAGCTGTTTTTGGACTTTACTACTGAACATCCTTGAAGCATTTATCATCTGAGTCCTTGGTTCTGGTGCACAGCTGTCTAGAGCCATTTGAGGTTGTCAAGCCATGTGTAGCTTGACACAAGGTGTATAATTGACCCAAAGACTTCCAGAGTGGCAACTGGATTTCAAATGGCACAAATCATTTACATATAAGCAACAAAACTAAGCCCTGAGACATCCAACATGAGACTTACTTTCAGACAGAGACAACTAAATTGCCTACCTCTAGGAATTACCTAAGTGTCTAAGCTCCCTCTGTGGACAGTGGACATCAAATTAATGGTGATTTATACAGTTCTCTTCTTCACTGGCTGACTGGGAACACATACTGTTTTCTTAGCTAAGACTGTCTGGCCACATTTGACATGCCCTGATTTTGTGCATGACACCTTGTGCAGTCTCCTATAGGTCTTGTGCCACAGCTGCCATTCCCATGCATTCTCAGACATCCTAGGGATGTAACACTGGAATTCCATGTTTAGGAGGCTGAATGGAGTCAAGATTTCTGTTGAATACATCAGAGGCTTGGACCCTATGCTTAAAAGTGCTCATGTGCATGTAGGCATTGATATTTAGGTGTCTGAATCTTGAACAGACTCATACTCCCAGAAAATTATTCTCATGGTTAGTATTTTGCTGGTGTCTTGTCTTTTGAAAAAACACTTGTGTTTGGTTGTCAGGCTTTGCTATTAGATATCATCTGTAAAATTCTTGTTTTAGGTTGAGGACAGAGTACTTTAAAAATCTATTTGCGTCTGATAAAAACAAACAATGATAAAGACATATGAAAGGAAACAATCTAGAAAAGGGTAAATGTTAAAGGATCTCACTTTTCTACAAATGTAACATTGTGGATTTTTAAAAATAATTTAATCATTTGCTTTAGAAATGGAGCAAATCCTGATTTTTATGGTTGCTTTTATAGAAATTTGTTTCCTAACAAGTTGAGAGCTCAGTCCTCCACACACTCAAGTCACTGAGAGAAGTTGCTGTTATTTCCACCAAAGTTAGCACCAGCCCAAAACTATGGTAAATAATGTACTGAAAGATGTGCTCTTAGATAAGGGATGACTCTTTGCTTCTCTGAAATTCACTGCCTTACTCTGTTTTGTGTCCTGAGAACTGTGGGAGCACTAATGCACTGTCTCTAAATGCCTGCAGACCCGTTGGACATCCGCATGTTCCCCAGTCCCTGGCTACGATCACTTCCCTTTCCCATTCCGTGTGTTCATGCTGTGACATGTTTGCTACCTGCTCGGTGCCACCCAAAAGTGAGCTGCTTGGTGGGAGGTTTGGAGGTGAGCCACAGCGAGCAGAGGCTGATGAGGAAGCTTGTCAGGTCCCCCAGGACGTGCGCGGCGTCGCTGACCACTGCCAGGCTCCCGGCGATCTGCCCGCCTGTGTGAAACACGCCTGCATCACGGCTCTGGCCAGAAGTCTGAGCCAACCACACCAAACTCAGGACCTGCTTTGCTGAGAATCAAAGGGAACACTCAGTTTTCAGTCATCATACACAAGACCAAAACCTCTTCAAAGATAATTTCATTTTGTACTTCATTTGTGCCGTGAAAGGTATGAATTAATAAAAATACATAAGTCAATTTTCTTTGTTAGAGAGAGACCTAAGAACAATAAGAGTTGTGATACATTAGTTCTGTAGTTACATTACTATTGTACTGTTTGACTGTTTGAATATAAGACTTTTTTTTGTTAAAAACCATATTAGGAATCACATTTCCCATATCCTCCCACTATCTTTTCACAGAACACCAATATTTTATGGATGTACAACAGTTCAGAGACCTAGCTTATGGGATTAATTTCCTATTTTTTATAGGAAAAGATGCATGTTCCTCCTGCTGCCTGACTGTTTATTTGTCACAGCCAACACTAAAACAGGAAAACATGGAAAGATCCCAGTAGAAGATCTGTGATAAGCAATCAACCATTTTAGTGAGGGCATAGAGAAAAATGTTCTGTTCTCAGGACTAATCTATCATTTTGAATCTGTAATGCATGACTTAATTTTCCTGCTAGAGCTCAAAAAATGTGGCTGAATGTAATTTTACTCTGTGGGGGTTTGGATTTATGTGGATTCTGAAGGAAAAAAAAGCCAAATTAGGAACACTTTGGGTTATTTTAATTCACATTTCTTTTACTCGGTAAGCTAAATATAATTTTTTTGCCAAATTCTTCTAACCGTGTCTCAGGGCTAAAGACAAATCCAAATAAACTACAAGTTTGCTTTAAACTGCCCCAGCTCCTGGTGGCTGCAGAAGGATCCCAGGCAGGACCCTGTCCTTCCAACACATTACAGAAGGGGAATCTTTTCATCAAAATGCAAACGTAGAAAAGTAGACATGAAATAATAGAGCCAAAACACCTAGTTTCTGCATTTGGCAATGCCTTTCCATTCTTCATTCATTTAATTAATTTCAGCTCACTCATTTCTCCTGACCACAACCCACATGAGAATTAATGAGTCCTGCAAAACATCATAAAATGCCTCATTCAACCCTTTGGCAGCATACCACTGCCAAAAGGACATGTAGATATATCTCTTGTTTCCTTATAGTTGGAGCATTTTCATTCCAGCAGGATGGACTGTCTAATTTCCTCCTGTATGCATATTTTTGATTAGAATACCTAACACTGTTTTTTCTGTGCAGAATTTTGCTCAAAGTTCCTTCTCAAAAGGGAGAAAGCATGGCTGCAGGATTTGGGGGCATCTCCTTCCTTGTGGTACAATGAAGAATTCATCAGAATAAGTATTTCCCAGCACATGCTCAAGTGCAAATGCACTGATACTTTTTGGTCATGGCACATCTCTAAGATTTTCACTGTTTTCAGGGTAACTGTATCTCAAGAGGGAGGCAGTTCTGCCTAGCAGGGGGAAGAAGGCTTGTCTGGGAGTGCCCAGATGTTAATATCCCAGGCATCAGGTATCTTTCAGCAAACAAATATGTAGATCACAAGCTGTGGGCAAAACCCTGTTGCGTTTTATACATGTTCTGTGGCACAGCATCTCAAAAGCTTGCTGCTCGCCTCCTGTCTTTGAAAAATGTTTCCAAATTTTTATTTATGTATTGCTGGCATCACTTGGTTGAGTTTCAGATATCTCAGTCTGATTAACTTAGCAACTTGTCTCACTGATCAAGTTGTTATGTTCTGCTCTGACGTGAGAACACATGCAGTGTTTGTCTTTCTTTCTACTGCCCAAGTGGAAGTGCTTTGAAATCCACATTTGGTCCTTAACCACCAAAACTCACTGGAAAGCACTTTCATGGCTGGCTCCACAGTGGGTAGTATTGGTCTGACTGCTATCTCCAGATCTGTGGAGATGGTGATGGGTCTGCCTTAGAAGAGCAGAAGACAATTGTCTTTCAAAGAGAGTTGGTGGTGTATCAGATCAACCAGCAGTGCCTTGTTTGGGAAAGCAAGTAATGGCCAGCACAGGTGGTTTAAGAAAAAGACATCACAGAAAGATCTACACATTCAAAGAAGCACAACTTTTCAACCTCTCTGGGAGGGATGCAGCTTTGTTTCTTCTGTTTAGCAGAATAATGCCCACAGAAGCTGTCAGCCCTTAGAGGGCAAGGAGGGGAGGAGAAGATATTCTTTATCTTCAGGAGTAAAATAAGTGTTGTAGTTATTGGCTTTTACAGCTTTTTATCAATACTCCCAACAAGTGGCCTTTAAGACTTACCATTCCCTATAATGGATGTTTATTGCTTTATAGACCACGAGCAGTAGAAATTGTCAGTCACTCAATGGTCAATCATCAGGCACAGCAGTCTTGCCTAATGATTAAAAAAATTAAATGTATGGTTCATAATTACAAAAATCTCCACAGAGAGCTGTCTGTAACTGCAGTTAATAACTGGTTTGTCAAAGTTTAATGGTCTGAAGCAAAACGGTCTTCAAGCCTGTTACTTAAGCTGTCACTGCAAAAAAGCTGCATGATTCATTAAGCAAAACGAAACATTTAGTTAACATATCATCTGTCCTTCCAATTATCCTCTAGCACAGCCGCATTCACCAAACTTAAGCCCTCTGATTATATGGTTTTGTTAATAATGCATTACTTCTGGCACTGGAAATTACTGCATGGGGATTAGCAGCATGCACTGGCTTTCATGGGGGAATGCATGTGACCTACAAACAACAGGGCCTCATGCAGTGGGAGGGAAGAGTTGGAGAAGTCCCTGCTGGGTTCGGCAGCCAGAGGAGAAGGCAGAAATGCAGCAACTCTTTCAGTGCCTTCACTTCTCAGCTGTGGGGAAGACAAAGCCTTTCTGTTTCATTTTCATGGGACTCCAGAGATGTCTGAGCTGGGAAAATACGGGTTTCAGAGGCCTTCCTGGCTGATTTTTGTTACATGGGCTGGAACACATATGGCAAAAGTCTGTGGGATTCCTCGTGCCTTCCCTTACCTCAGCTCACTGCAGAGAAGGGCAAATTAAAGAGCCAGGAACTATCAGGTGGATATAAATATCATAGAATCCATGGAGAGAGCAGAACAGTGAGACAAAATGAAAAGCCAATGCTCTATAAGCAAGCCAAATACTCATATTGGATATTGTAGGGTGGCTCCAGAAGTGAAAGCTAATTAGGTAGGGGAATAATCTTCCATTGATCCAGAGACACACCATCAGGCCAATTTAAAAGATAAACGTGCCCTGATATAAATACATTGACTTAACTGCAGAAAAACAGATGGCGAATCTGGCCCTGGATTTCCCTGGATTTTGAAACGACTCTTGCATTTATTTTCAGATCCTGCCGCTAGCAGCCTTCATTGGTGCTGAGATCTCATTGGCCTGGATAAATACGTAAAATCTTTTAATCTTTTAAAAAGAATGTAACCCAATTTATTAGAAACCTTTTGTGATGCTAAGACACGCATCAGTCAAGCTTAAAGACCTGGAAGAACATTTCAGACCATTAACTGATCTTTGTATTCCTACCCAGATGCAATCCTTGAAAGCATATATGAAGATATTCTGATAATTTCACTTAAACCCTTCCCACAATTCTTTTAATGACCAGGGACAATGGAGAGTTATTTCATAGGTGGGTTCACCCCTGTCAGCACGGTCCCTGCAGTCAGAGTGCTCACTGAAGGCAAAAATGTGGCTGTGCTGGGCACCAGACTGGGCTCTTTTTGAACACACATACTCCCCTGTTATCTCAGCAATCATGAAGAAGGTGCAAACTACTGATGCTACACAGAGCTTCCTCCTGGCTTGATGCTGCTCCCTCTTTCTGTTCTCATAGGCCTGGGAGTAGCTGTGACAGTGATACGCTGGATTAGCTCCTGTAACTTCTGCTTCCTGCTGCTGCCTCTCTTCATTTGAATTCTTCTGAAGCCAGCTCATCCTTTGGGATAGAAAGAAATAGAAGGTTAAAAAAGAAAAACCCTGGTTATTCAGGCGTCTAGCCCTACAGCCCCAGAAACGATGTAATTAATGCTTTCAAAGGATAAAAGCAGCACTGGGAACAGCAGAGCAGGTCATAGAAGAGGCTTGCTCGCACAAGCAAGGCTCTGTGGGAGGGAGCTGCACATGAAATGAGTGTTCTGGCTGTGTTTCCCAGCTCTTTGGGCTCTCCTACATCATTTAGCAGTCTATGTAGCACAGGGTGGCTTTCGTAGGCTGTATATCTCATGCACACCACATGACTTTGAAAAAATTGTACCTCATGCAAATAGCTCCATGTTCAGCATAACATGGAAAAAATTCTACGAAAAATTCAAGATTTTATTCCCAACAGCTTTGTCAGGAATACTAGTCAAAAAAACACCCCAAACTTCTTTTTCTTAAATATAATCAGCTAAAGATATTTCTCTCCTCTCTTTGCACAAAGAACTATTTTATCTCAATTTTCTACATATGTATAAAATCTACCAATATTCCAGCAGAGCCTGAGTATAGAAAATATTAACTGAAAGATCTCAAAGGTATTCAAAAATCAAAGAAATAAATTCTCCATGGTACATGTAACACATAGTACATGCAGAACCCTTTGTGCCACTGATTTCATGGTGAGAAGTCAGGCAGAAGTGGCTCTTTGAGCACTGCTCCATCACAAAGTGATTTTCAGCCAAGTCTGCTCTGCCACAAAGCCTCAGTGTTGTGCCTCTGCTGGTTCCTGCACAGGAAATACGGGGTGGGGTAGAGAGGGCTGGGGCCAAGCTCATTGCAGGGCAACTGCACAAGCTCCTGGAGCACCACAAGCTCTGGTGCTCTCAGCAGAACAACCAAGAGATGCCCCCTGGGAGGCCCCAAGGTGCTTTGCTGAGCAAGGATGTCCCCTTCTCCTTATCACTCAACAGAAAAAAAAATCAAATGGCAAAAAACCCAAAAAAACCCCAAAACAAAAACAACAAAAAAAACCACCCCAAAAAACTCTAAACCCCTCCCAGGGGGACTTAAAACCTTTCTGTCTCTCCCAATACAACACTTGTTGCCAGAGCTACTCCTAATGTGGTGAGTGCACTGAGACTGTGGCACCAGAAGATGAATTCTGCCAAGAGGCAGGTACACACAGTCCCTATAACCACGTGTGGCAGCTATTTGAGGTCTGTGTGTGCAGGGGCTACCCAGGAACACAGCAAACTCTGCTGGTTTTTTCAAGCCTGAAATTAGCCTGGGGGCAGGATGTGGGACTGGGCTTAGTTGCCCCAGTAATAACAGTGGCTTTTCCCCATTTTGACTTCAGACTTTCCTCTGGGACTAGGAAGAATTGTTTCCTCAGCTGAGTGAAGGAAACCTGTGCTCCAGGAAGTAATATGAATCCTGGTGCCTTTCTGTAGTGTTTCTGCACTGTTTATAGAAGTGTCAAGATGCCTAAAATCTCACTGGAAAGAAATCAGCTGGTGGCTGCCAACCTGGCAGTTGTATGTCCAGTAGTCAGTGTCCAGAAAAAAAAAAAAACTGTACTGAAATCACAAGCTTTTTCCAGCTGTGTTTTTTGGGCAGCCTGAGGGGGGTCCAGCTGCTCAGCAGGTTTGAAGTCCTGCCAGATGCCCCACACTGGTGGACAGGAGGCAAAGGCACCTTGGCCTTTTATGTCCATCAACATCATAGAGGTACTGGCGAAATAAGAGCTGACCCACCCTGGCACCCAAGCCCTGCAACTGTAGCTAATCAATGTGGATTTGGGTCTGTAAATGTTATTGGGATGTTCCAAGGGTGCAGTGTTCCCCTGAGCCAGCCTGCTCCCCAGCCAGGTTAGCATGTGGTGTCTGTTTGCTCAGTGGAGGTGACTGATAACCCTGTACATGAGGAGCTTGAGGGAAAGAGCAACTGGTCAGATTTAATGCCTGATGCTTGGAGACAGTGAGGTCTCTTAGTCCTTTTGTCAGCATTTTCCTTTTTTCCTCACAACAACAAACAAATAGAGGTTGGACTGTCTAGGGAGTGGGCTGCCCATCTGGCAGCTGGGGTCCCCACCAGCCAGTCCTTCTCCAGTCCTTTAGTTTTACATTTATCAGGTTCCTTATGTGCACTGTGTCATTTTTGTACAATATTTTACTGATGAATTAGACACAGAAGGTATCACAAATTAATTCCTTCCAGATGGCTGAATAAAATGCTGTAGTTCTCTCACTCTCCCCTGGAGATCAGGGCAGGCAAGATTTTTTTTCTCATGATCTCTCTCTGGAGTTAACTTCCAATGCTTTTCTATAGTTTGCATGTAAAATTAATTTCCCCTTACCTCAATTTTCATCAGCTGGCAGTGAACATTAAAATCATCTTAATGACATGAGTCACGATCAGCTCAGCAGCCTCTCAGGCAGGAATGCCAAAATTACCACTGCATATTCTGAACCACCAAGTCCTTTCCTTGCTGTTAACAAAATAGGCCACTCTGTGATCTCACTCTCTTTTGTTTTTTGTCTTTCAGTCTCTCTGTCAACTAACAAAGCCTCAGGACATCACTGAGGGACAGGAAAGCACTGTCCACAGATCTTGCTGGACAGATGCAAAAGCAAACAGAGGCAGCATAAACCCACAAATGTCACATTTTTCTGTCTAAAGGGTACCTAAATAAAAGTGCCCCAGTTGCCAGAGGTGGCGAGCATTCACTGCTCCCTTTGAACTTCCAGAACAGCATCTGGCCTGATGAGTTGGGAAAACTCCTGCCAGCTCCTGTACATAACCATTATTTTTCTTTCAAAAGCTGCCTGCTACTAATTAAAAGAATCTAACAATATAAGAGGCAGTTTTATAAAAGTGTGAATCAAAAGCTTAAGGTGCAAAGATCAGCTCTGTTAGACCAGAAACCCCTTCACAGTGTTTTAGAGGAAAATGTAGCCTTTGAGCATCAGGTCTCTGTGTCAGCATATTGCAGAGTTACAGATTAAAAAATAATCTTTTCTCCATTTCAAATTCTCTTTTCTTTGTAAAAAAGATAGTCAAGGGAATGTCTCCGAAAGGCTCCTACTGAGTCATGCCCAGAAGGGGGAAGCAGAAAATATTAATACATATTGCAGATTTCACACAAATCATTAGCAATAGCTTTTTATTACGACTTCCTTTTTGTTTATTTTCACTTGATCTGCTGGGTGCCTTGATCTGCAGGCTTATGGGAATAATTGCTATCCTCCTAGACCATTATGAGTTCCCCAGTCAAAAGAGGAAAATGTGGAATCACTGTGCTTTCCACAGGAGATCATCTCCTTCATGAGGGAACATAGTAATTTTCTGGTGCCTGAAAGGATAATGAAACTGCCTTCAGAGAAAAATTTATCAAAGCCATAGTCACCTTCCTTTTGCTGGCACCATTCTGATTTCAATTGATGTACCAATCCTGAATATTTTCAAGGTATTTGAGACTCTGTTAAAAACCTGGCTGTCCAGGTTTTTAAAAGGAGTTTCTCCTTTTCCTTACTGTGGGCACAAAATAAAGGCAAATATTTATATATTTGCATACATTCAGATGTCTAGTAGATATGAATTCATGCCTTAGCTGTCTTATTTGGCCTCATTTTGAGGGCTTGGCCCTGTATGCATAAATGTGTTGTCAAGAGTTTTCCCTCTACACAGCAATGTATAACAGTGGCTGCCTGGAGACAGACCAGAGGGGCATGTAGCCAAGTATCCAAACTCTGTCATGACCATGAAAGAATACATAAGGTCAAAGTACCAAAGAAGAACATTCCCAGAGAGTTACTGCTCCCCAGTTCTGAACCAGAGTTCCTGTCCAACATCTCTTTACAGACCTTTATTCCACAAACCCAGCTGACTTGAAACTATTGACGCAATTTAATTATGATGTGTGTAAAAATAATGTGCCTTTTGTCACTCTGGAGCTGTCTGCCTGCTATTTTAATTAGTTCTTATACTGTTAGAAATAATGAGTGACTATTCCCTGCTTACCTGCCTCACATCATTCATGATTTTATGTGTCATTGTTATACCTCTGAACCACCAATTTTCTGAGCTGATGCCCTAGCAATTTAATTTCTGTTTCATATCACTTACTACCTTGTTTCTAATTTTCTTTCGGAGATGAAGAGGGCAAAACCGAATTGGGCATAATGGAATTGGCATAGGCCAGCCCTGGGCAGCCACAGCCCTTTCTGCAGGGTCCCAGTGTCACCTGCAGGGGGGCAAAAGCAATGGGGTGGGGTTTGCTGAGTCTGCCAAGAACTGTATGCTACTGGGACAGCTGACAAAGGAGACAACCACAGGGTCCTCAGCCAAAGCACTCCAGAAATCACAAGAAACACCTATAATCTTCCTGAGCATTGATCCTGTAAAGGATCAGGAGTGGTGGAAAGCTTTTATTTGATGAGGACTCTTTGACATGATAAGATCATATCATGGATATGATAAGATCATATCACCTGCAGAAAAGGAGAAAAAGAAGAAAATATTCCTTAAGTGCTTGCTATAGAAAATAACTTTTCACCTGAAGAAATCATCTCCCAGGTTTGCTTCAAACTTTTGCCTGCTGGTATGAGCAGACAAGAAGCAGTTAGGAGTCCAAGATATGTAGGAAGGAATATCTACAGGTAAATGCCCTGTGTTAAAAGTCACTATATAGGTGTTAACAAATAGAAAAAAGAGATTATAAATTATGAATCATTAGAAGAGCTTATTCTCTTTTAATACCACCACTGACTGTGAAAAGACCATACAAAACTATCTTAGATAACTAGTTAACTAGTTCAGACCTAATTTAAAGATAGGTTATATATGATTTATGGACAACATATTTTGCATGAAGCAGGAGGTTCTGAGTGCTCAGCTTCAGACCCTGTAAACAGTATGGTTCATAACCTTCCTCAAGTCTGCTGGGAAGTGGTGTCCTGTCCTGAAACCCATCCTGTGTAATGCCTTCCTCTGTTACCTGGAGGAGGAGCTGTAGGGCATCCTGATCACTTTGGCAGATGATGCCAACCTGGAGGTGCAGCTGATAGATTGGAGGGCAAGGCTGCCATGAGGAGTCTGGAGGAAGATCTCAACAGGAGCCATTTAATTTCACAAGAACAAATATAAAGTCCTGCACCTGGGACAGACAGATTTGTGAGACCACGTCTACAATATTGTGTCCAGCTTTGGGGTCCTCAGCACAGGAAGGATCAGTAAATCAGTGCTGGTTCAGCAGAGGGTGGCCAGGATGATTAAAGGCTGAAGCACTTCTGTGGGGACTGGACTTTTTGTAAGCACCTAGATGTAACCTGCCAATATTTCTGAGGAGGCTATTGAGAAGATGGGGTTTTATTGCTCTACATGGGGGAAGGATGAGGTCATTGGTCATAAATTGAAACAAGTTCTGATTGAATATGAGGGATAAAAAAAGATTGTGACATTAATTCACTATAGAAGCAGATTGCCCAGAAAGTTTGGAGAGCTTCTATCTTGAGAGATTTTATTCAAGACTAGACTGGAGACAGCCCTGAGCAACATTATTCACTCTTGGTTGGACCAGAGACATTCTTAAGGTCCCTCCCAAGGTGAATTGTACTATAAACCTACAACTGACCTGACTCTCAAAGGGCTCAGTTGAAGCTCACCCCCTTTTAAGCATTTCAAGTTTGACATGGCAAGTCTTAATGCATCCAAACGCTCTAGTGACTGCAGACAGGTCTGGCATGTGCAAAACACTCTCCTCCACAACCCTGAGTGCAGGGAAATGGGTCAGCTTCCAGGCTTCCTCTCATAT
Organism: Prinia subflava; assembly: GCF_021018805.1. Classification (NCBI taxonomy): domain Eukaryota; kingdom Metazoa; phylum Chordata; class Aves; order Passeriformes; family Cisticolidae; genus Prinia; species Prinia subflava. Next base: position 14,312,339 of record NC_086247.1, read on the forward strand.
GGTCAAGATCAAACTAGTTTTGTTCCCTGTGTATTGTAATGATGGCATTTGTTAAAAAGAAAGAGGCTGGGGAATGGCAAGGAAATAGGCAATCTGTGTGCAAAGTAAATTCTGTTGAAAACATTAGAGCTGCTCATTAATGCTACTCATGGGGGACAGAAAAATGTGGTAATTTATCCCCGTGGCTAAGATGAGCCTAATGCTACCATGGGCTTAAGGCAGCTGCTCTGAGCCCAGGCCCAGAGGGCTGCACCCCTCACGGGCTGGCACCCTGGGTCACTGGGCTGGCACCCCAAGCTGCTGGGTGCAATGGGAAGCGGGGCAAGGGCTTCCCCTGTGCTACCAGCTCTTTCCAACAGGAGGGAGACTCTCAGCCCCCATTTCTGGTTATTTCTGGAACAGAGTAGTTAAATGGTGCAGTTAATCAAATTTCATCTGGCAGAAAAAGCAAAATGGAGATGCAGCACAAAAGCTGGATGACAAGTCTTCATTATGGAGAGCTGTGCTACCACCTCCATCATTCAGCCACCTCAGGACTATCACTGTAGAGCCCTCCTGGGACCAGCCCTCCAGCTCAGGGGCTATTGCATGTAGCTGCAGCATCAGCCCAACAATTGCAATTGTTGCAGCAATTCACCCCAACTAATTTCAGTCCTAAATTAGGAAATAATTATCAGAAAAAAATTGACTCCAGAAGGTGTGTCAGCTCTCAGATGGGAGGATCAGCTGCCAGGGATTCTTGCTCCCAGTGTACATCCTACCCTTCTGCTTACCAGGGATATTCCCCATTACCGGTGATCCAGGGAAAAAAATGCTTCCTCAAAAGGTAACCTAACAACAGTCCCTGTCTCAGGGGACCATATAATGGGTTTGTCCCAGAGTTGTCCTTTGTGTCTAGAGGTTGCAAGAGGCCAAAGGATCTGAAGCACTGAACCTGTGCCCACAAAATTGCAAACTTTCAAAAAAACACTGAGTGTCTCCAGTAACTAAAATGAACTGCAGAATCATACAGGATCTCTTTGAAATATAAATATTACCACAGAAGTAATTTTGGACAGTGCCATCTTTATTTATGGAGCCATGTAATAATATTTAAATAATAACTCAGATGTTCAAACGGCTGAAATATGAGGCACTGACCCCAGTATAAGAACATGAAGAGACAGATTTCCATTTGAACTGACAGTGTTTGTGCCAAGTTTCTGTCCCACATATTTTAAGAGAGCCAAGTAATAAATAACCTGAAAACCAATGAGATAATGGAAATGTCAAGAGGTGCTAAGCTGTAACTGTGCAGCTATTTTCTTTTAAAAATACTTTCTAGTCTGAGTCAAGAGGAAGAATGAAAAAAAGTTAATCAGCAAAACTATTTTGTGATAGACATTTATACTATTTTTTTTTAACCCCATCTACAGTATTTCATGTTTTCAGAGTATCTTTCCTCATTCAAGCAAGCATTTACTCACAGGACCTCTGGCACACAAGAGGTACATTAACTGCAAGCCCAACAGACTACCCACAAGAATAAAGCATTGCCTTTCTTTCAGACCAAATGGATAATTCAGACATTCAAGCATGAAGGAGCCTTGAGTCAAACATGGTGTCAATAGCACAATTATAATTCAGCCTAAACTGCAGCAAAATCCATGAGGTTTTGCATCCAACAATAAATCTGCTAAGCTTATGAAATACATAGCAAGAGACACTTGCTTCAACAGTAGATTGGTTCAATCCATCACAGACACAGACACATCAGACTGCTGTCTAGTAAATGCTTCAAATATCTAATAAAGTTTCGGAAGGCAAAAATTGAACAAAACATTTTAAAAGTAGTAAAATGTATGCATGGCGAAAGTCTCCAGCCTTTGACTCCTGCAGCCAGTTGGCAGATTGGTGATCTCATACCATATCCTACAGATCTTGCCTTGACACAGAAACGTCAGTGAAGGAAACAAAGAGTTGTGTTACCTGTCTAGGGCCAAGGAATACCTCTTGGTGTCCCTCTCGCTCACAAGACAAGTTCTTTCAAGACCTTTTTCAGTAGCCATGAAGAAAGTCAATGGGGTTTTTCTTGGTTTTTCCCTTTAAAATCTCTTTTCTCTGTCTGAAGCAATACGGGCAGAAATGCCCTCTTAGGTCTCTGCCAAATATTTTAAAACAAAAATGTTTTAATAATCTTCCCAATAAACCCGAGAGAAACTGTGAGGGGAAGCTTCTTTCCCAGTGCCCGTGGCATCACTACCATGCCAACCAGTAAGTGCTGAGCATGTCAGACTGGAGACTCTGGGCCTCCTCCCTGTTTTTATTTTCTTCCCTCCGTGTTTGACGCTGGATTTGCTCTTTGGTCACGCGGGGGCCGCGTGCTCTCCCCGGCCTGGGGTCCAGCACAGCAGAGCACACAGCGCAAAGGGCTCGTGTGGATGCACTGGCAAAGAGAAGGGGGGTCATTAACACAGCCTGATTTGCCTGGAAACAGTCAAACCCCTGTTTGCCTTTCTGCATGCTTGGCTTGGGAGGAAAGTAAACCTCCCTCACTCCAGCTTTGCACAAGCCTTTTAATCTAAGCAACCACTCTAAGGACTGATCTCTTCCCCTGGCGTGTTCTCTCCTAATGGTTCGAAAGAGAAGAGGCTGCTTATTATTGCCATTTGCAGCACAGGTTATTGAAATCTTCCTTTCAGCAGGAAGGACTGCAGGTTGTTATTTCTGCTTTATTCAGTGTGTTAGTTCTATCGACAGCCACAGTCCCTAGAGGGAGGAGAAGCCCTCCAGCCTCACCTCTCTCACAGCCTGACCTCAGACATTTGCTTCAGCACTAATGGGAAGTCTTGCACTGGCGCTGGCTGTGTTTTACCATATTATTGTCAGAAGCAGACTGTGAGTGAGAACCCTTCCTGTGCACTGTTTTTGTGGGAGAGATTAGAACAAGGCAGTGGGGGGCTGCACTTAAATTCTGCAGTCTTTTTTACCACAGGTACTTTAATATCAATATGATGAACTGGGATTGCCCCTTCCTTCCCTCAGCTCTCAGAGCACATATGCTGTCTGAAATTCATGGGGACAGGTGGCACATTTGTACATATAAATGCAAACAATTGGGCTTATGCCATCAGAGATCCACATGTTGCCTCCCACATGTCAGCTGTGCAAGCATTTCCCTGGAACCTGTGAGCCAAGGAGCTGACAGTATCTCGGGCATTTTTCTGAACAGCCACAGCAGAAATGCATTCTTTTTCCACAATGTGCTGTCATCTTTGCTGCTCTAATGCCCTTTTCTTGAGAGCCTTTTCCCAGGTTCTTATACCCACTTATGCACCCTTATTAGGTGGAAGAGATTGATTTTATGACTCATTCCTGGAACTATCTTCTTCTGAACTGTAAAAAGTTGCTCTTTAATTAAAGTTGATACCACTTACTGGGCCTGAAAGTGTGGTTGTCCAGCAAGGGTGGTTTGAGAAGAGACTCAGGTCCAAGGATGTGTAGTATGGACCCAGGGCATTTGCAGAAATCTTACAAAACAGAAGTACCATCATTTCTAGTCACTCCAGAAATGCCACTAAAGAGCAACTTTATTCTGCTGCCAAGAGGGAGTAAGGGAGGGAAACAAAGGTGCACCCTGGAACCTGACACAGGCTTATAATTCATGCCCACTGAGAGATTCTGCTGGTTCCCCATCCCATAATGTCACCATTATTGCAGTGTCTCTCTAAGCATCTCAACTAATCTTTCTTTCAGAAATTACCAAATAACAACAGCCTGTTGCAGACTCGGGATATCAGAAAAATAAACCTGACCTTGAACCTGATTTACAGTGGATCTCAGCTTTTCTAGGGTGCTAAGCCAAAGTATTAGGTCTAAGCACCTTCAATTTAAGGAAAATTTAAAATCCACCTCAGAAGATTACATGTAAAGCCAGTTTCTGTTTCGAATCACCGTAGGCATGTAACTTTGGTTAGTGAGATAGATGAGTTTCCATCATTTTGCAAGAGAATCTTGAGCCTCAGGTGCATACCAGCAAAACGAAGTCATAGATCATTCACAGCATTTAATCTAGACTTCTGTTTTGTGTTTATTATTGTCAGTGCTGATGGTTGTGCTTCTCAGGAGACAGGCTGTGAGGCAGGATAGAAAGAAATCTCTTCTGAGCTACCCACAAAGACTTGGGCTTCCTCTATACAGACTCTGAAACTCATTAAGAGAGAGACAGCAGCTGTCTGTGGAATTTCTGCTTCAGAAAAATTATTCAGACCATCTCAATAAATTCATCTCAGGCTTTCAATAATAATGCAGTTTGTTTCTGAGCCTACATTAAAAATGCCACAAATCAAATCATACCAGTTTTAATGACCCTAGTCAAGGACATTTCTCAAGATTTGCATCCAACACAGACATGCGAGGCTTCACACTGGCTTTTGCAATTGAAAGCTCCTTGTCATTATTATCCAAAATCTCCATTAGTAAAAAAGCATATCCTTGATCCCATTTCAACTTTCATCAGCTACATTTTAAATATGAAAAAATCCAATTCCTCTCATCCTGTCATTATGGGAGTAGATACTGACAGCTTAAATGTACAGAGGAAAAATCAGTGCCTCTATTAATTGAAAATGCCACTGAAGTCGATAATTTTTATGAGCCATGAGAGATCTTGAAGATCATCTGCAGAGTTTCTCTACCTTTCTCTGGCATCAGCTTTCTGCACTGCACAGCAACCTAGGCATCCAGGCATTTGTGATTTCTGGGACTTAGTTATTGCAGTTTTTAGATTTGTAGTGAGAATATGCTTTTTCACCCAGTGAAGCTCCCGTGCCTTCCAGCCATCTGTCATTTTGGGATCCAAGGCCAGAAGCAAGACAAAGTGAAAGAAAATCCACTTTCCTCTTCATGTGAACCAATCAATGCAGTAACCCTTTCTAAGTGAGTGTCAAAAGGAAAACATCTACTCCGATTTAGATCCAATTTAAAAATCATTAAAAGGATGTTAATGGTCAATATTTTAAAATACTAAATTTTTAAACATCAGTATTTTTTATCTTGAGTTTGCTGCCAATTTTTTAAAAGAAGGAAGAAGTTTGATAGTAACTGACTGAGGGGTAAAAGTCATCTTCAGTGTTTTAGATGGGTATTTTAGTTTTCACAAAGCCATTGGGGACAAAAAGACTTTTGAGGCCCTTGTCGAAGAAATTCAAACTTGCATTGGGATTGGGGATCTAGAAGGAACATGGTATTATTCTGGGGTGTACACCTTTCCTTCCAACAGTAAAAGTATATGCTGCTACCAAATCAACCAGAAATCCTTCTACAGAGCCTGGAGCCTCAGGCTAGGACATCTACTCCTCACATGAGTAGGGTTTCCAGAGTGTCCAGAGTTTCTCCTGGTGAAGCCAGTGGTATGAGACAGCCCCTCCCAAGACAGGAGTCTCTGGAGGAGCTCAAGGCCTTGCTATGGATGGTGAGAGAGCCCAGCTTCCCAGGCTGGGCAGGGAAAACCCTGGTACATAGATGAGGAGATAGGGATGAACCTAGACCCCAGCATGGGAATCCTGAAGGACACCACAAACGTGAGCCTTACACAGATACAAACTTCCTCTGGCCCATGCAAGGCCTCTTGAAGGATTTTTTTCTCCAAGCTGTGATATGAATATGGGTCTAATCTGTATAATGGGATGGGGGAAGGGGGAAGCAAGGCTTAGAATCTTTTTGTCCTTTTTATCTTATTTATTCAAACTTTTATCTTGATCTCATTTCCTTAGGGCCAACATTTCAGAAGTGCTCTGAATCAGCTTCCCAGTGTCTCAGCTCTAATGTTGAACCCCCATTCTACAAATAACCCAGCTGTCATTAAGTTCCTTAGAGGGATCAGGCCTTCAGAAGCAAGTAGTGCCAAGAAATGTTATTTTGATACAAAGCTACTTTGCTTTTCTGAGAGTATGGCAAGCTACTTTGGTGTCTGAGTGTTCCAAAAGGGCTGTCCAGGAGTACCACCTTAGAAGAAGTTTTTCATTCTAGGCTGTAGCTGAAAAGAAAAAGACAGTGCAGTTGAAAAACTAATGCTAATGTCATCTCAAATGTTATTGTCAAAGACTGTGTCAGTTTCTGTTATAAAAATATATTATCTTTCTCTGAGCACTTAGTGGTTTTCTGTCTCTTTTCCATTGCAATTGCAAAGGGCTTCTGCTTGGTTTTGTTTTTATGATGTCTGAAGCTGGTTGGGGAATTAAGCCTGTAATTGCATTGCTAACAAGTATTTCTTAGATACATTTATTTTTCCTTGGGGAAAGAGACTTTAGGAAGAGAGTACACAGATTTTGGCAGCAAAAGAGACAGCTATGACATTTGTCTCCTAAGTTACTACCTGGATATCATTTTAATTGTTTTCTTCTACTAATAAAATATAGTAACTTTACTGCATTAGTCCCTTTATTACACTTCCAACATACATTTCATTGTCCTGCTCTTCCTAAGTACATTTGGGTCATGAAGATACATTACAATATATATTGAGAGCCAGTTTGTTAAAAACACAAGGAGTTCTGCATTATTTCTCACCGGTGCAAAACTAATTGGTTTTTCTTAGCTACTGCATATGTATTTATTTTCCATTTTATCATCTCTATAATTGCAGTTTGAATTAGGAAAAGGACAGAGCGACCTGGTAAAAGCAGTTGCAGGTATAATTTGTGTTTTGCTTCCCAGGAATCAGGATTTCTCAAGCCTGTCGAATTGCAGTGGGTGTTGAAACAGTGCTCACATCCTCCTTGCCTGGGCCATACTGAGCATTGCTCAAGCACTTTTTCTTTCTTCCACGACTTCCAGAATTTTCTTTGCAATAATGTGTGTTACTGGGAGGCAGGAAACTAAGGCTCACAATTCAAACGTTCAAGAACAGAGAAACTTTGAAGAAGTGAGATGGATTTTTGCCTATTCCCTTTCTAGTTCCTGAGTGTGTACAATGCACTCAGGGAGCAGGGCCAGGGCAGCTGAGCTGCAGGGTGAGGGTTCCCCAGCCACGCCTGTGCCATGGCACACCTGAAAATTCCTGGTGGGAGGTAGCTCTCTTTGCTCTGTCTCCTGGAAATTGCCACCAGGTAAGATTTTCTTTGCAGCCACATGTTTTCTCTCTGTTTTCTGCTAAAGAAAAACTGAGAAGTCCAGTAGAAGTCCAGAGCTGGGAGATCAAAGGCTGCTGCTCTTGCACTGCAATATGGCATGCAGCAGTGTACCCACGACACAGGGGATCCAAAAGGGACACACTGGCTGTCCTCCAAGGCAGAAGACACAGGGGGATTCTGCACCTGGCATCTCAGAGGTGCAGCACATACGGGATCCCCAGGTAGTGCCCACCTGGACTCCCAGACAACTTGAAGGGACATCAGCCTTGCAGCCTGAAGCTAAACCTGTGGAAATAGTTGAAACACTTCTAGTTTAGGGAAGCAAAGCACACGAGATAAGCTATAATTTTAATGGCATTTTCCACACATGCATACCTTTGAGCTGCCTACCATAAGTGTGTTTCCTGCCTGGATTCTCTGGGTACCTTTTATGTGGTGCATATGAAGCATCTGGAAATTAAATGAAGAGTTAAATAATGGCTCTCTTGTGTATGGAGCACAGTAAAAATTACACAGAGAGTTTTTATAACTTTTTTAATATAATAAATTTTAAGAGACTGAATGCTGGTTTTATGATATGAGATTTCCAGATTGCTCCCAAGTCAGCAACAAGCTATTCATAATCTTTTATTATACCATTGTCATGATGACTGTAATCAAGTCCCTGAGCTACCTGATGATACCAGGGGTAGCATCAAGCTGGTGAATATGGATAAGTTTGCATTTAATACAACATTCAAAGACTCCAGCTCCTGCTTTTTTCTAATATTAAAACTCTGTTGATAAATTTGGATCAAGTTTTCTCTTCAAAAGTATTTGGGTTTTGTAGACATCTGTAGGATACCAATGTATGAGCTGATTTGGTAAAATACAAGTTTGTGTTCCTACTAGAACAAACTTCTTCACCCACCTCCCTCTACTGTCTCCCACTGTCTAGGGTTTTCAAACACAAATAAAAATTTGATCTAAGCAAAATCTGTTTGGAAGGCAGCTAAGTAAGAGCATGCTGATTATTACAAAGGCTGGTAGCACTCACCTGCTAGGCTTTTTGGCTTTTTTTGGCATATCAATACTAGAACATTGAAGCATCAGCTGGACTCCAATTCCTGCAGAGCATCTGGGCTGACCTCATACCAAGGGCTGAATCAGAGGATTTGCTTTGATGCCCTGTTCTGTGTGTTTTAACATTTTGAGGTGCCATCTGTAAAAACAGGCCTTCTGTTGGGGTTTGCACACATCAATAAATTGATTGCTCCAGGTCATCCTGTGCTAGTGCCACACAGACAGCAGCATGTTATAGCCATGAGATTTGATTTGGAAAATGTAAATCTTCTAAATCTTCTCTTCTTGCTAGCATCCAAATCAGAACACCTCTTCCCCTTTTCAGACCCATGGCTGGGTCACTCATTCCTGTACAGCTTACACAACCTCTTCTTTAACCCTCCAACAATGGATGTTCCTCATGCAGTCCATTTCTGCGCTTAATTATTTTTGCTATTAGAAAGCTTTTCCAAATGCCTAACTTAAACCTCACTGTAATCTAAGCCATTATTGCATAATGCAGAATTAATTCCTTCCCTCTCTACACTGCCTTTTATATGTTAGAAGCTGCAGTTGTGCCTCTCTCTTCTTTTCTTTTAGCAAACAACTCCAGTTCCTTTGGGCTGCTGTTTTGAACCGTTCTCCCCTGGACACTCACCAGAGGCTGGATTGGTTCTGGGCACCAACAGCTGGGCACATGTTCCAGCTGGGGCCCTGCCAGGGCTGAAAGAAGAAAGATTTCTACCACGTGTCACATAGACAAAATCCTGCTTATATATCTCATGGCAATGGACACTTCTCTAGAAAGAGGATAATGTTACTTACCTTGTTTCATCTCGTGATTTACTAAGTGCCCTCTCCACCCAGACAGATCTTTTCTTGTTATACTGGTGCTTACCCTACTTTGGCTACTGCATATTTGAGGAGACAATTGCCACTACCCGTGTATAAATACTTTTCACTTGATCTATTTGCATCCTCTTTTTTTGTTGTTTCAAATATTTATTCAATTTGTCAGAATTATTCTGAATAACAATCCTATTTTTCAGTCCTTCTGGTAACTCTTTCCAGATTGGGGTAATCTGAAAAATTAATAAACACATCCTCTATGTCTCTGTTCATAGCAATAATGAAAATACTGAATAATGCTGGTGAAGGACAGATCACAATGAAGCCCTGGCTTAATGAATTAAAGTGCATGTGTACACAATCTGCAACTGATTTAGCACAGAACTCACAGATGTGGGTGCCTACCTGTGGCCACTGTGGCGATGCTGTAATACACGGCTGCAGGTCCAACAGAAGCAATGACGGCACAATGAAAACCTTTGGAAGTTATCCTTATTTTCTAACAGGAGTCTAAATTCTTTCTTGGAACCGTATTTTGACTGGGATAATAAATGGTGTCCTGGAAAAAGGCCTCAGGACTTTATTTTTAAAACCTGTGCCCAAGAACATGGGGGGATATTGGTCTGTATCTGTTATTTTTCTGAGACTTTGCCCTTCACATTTGCCACATGGGAAGACTCAGATCAAGGCCTTGAGAGTGGATTAATTGTGGAGATTTGGTGGCTGCAGTTCCACACCAGTAATATACTGGGTGAGGAGTACATGTTCGATGCTGCTTGTGTGGCTTTGCAGGGTCCCTCTTTATATTAGGCTTCCTTCTGCCCAGAAACTCACAGGGCTCCTCACCTTATCTACAAGGTCTGCAAAAAAGTTGATTTGTTTCAAAAGAATTATACTTTAAACTAAGATCAAGAATCCTTCATTTATTTGTATATATCATGAATTAGGCAAAATAAAACAAAATCTACTCTGCACTCCAAAACTTTTTCTGTTGAAAGAAGTAAAAGAAAACAAATGAAAAATTGCTATGAAAAGGGTTGTTTTGCTTTAGAAAAAAAAAGTGTTTCAGAAAAATGTTCAAATTGTTCTATGCGATGTTATGTCATCTGCCTCTGAAATCCCTGTAATGACTTTTGCTATGGCTGTTCTTGATCAGCAGACAACATACAATGGCTTAATACATGAAGAGCAGCAGGATCAAAATGCAAGAGCAACCATCTTTGGAAAGCATCCAAAGGAAGGCATCAGTGAGACGAAGGGAGTTCAGCTGAGGGCCACAAAGATGCTCAGGGTGGGAGCACTCACCCCGTGAGGATGTGAGAACAGGCTGAGGGAGCAGCACTGGTCCATCCTGGGGAAAGACAACTTGGGATGTACCCAAAAGTAGCTCTCGATGTGCACAGGTTCATCAAAGAGTTGAAGCCAGGATTTTCACAGCTGAGTGTCTGGTGGGAGGATGAGAGATAATAAGCATAAAATGAACAAAAAGGAAAGAGAAATTCAGTCTGGATATGAGCAGGACAGGGTAGAGCACTCCTAAGATCCCTTCCAGCATGGGTTTTCCATAGAAAACCATTCTATGATCTGTATGCTGCCCAAGACATGGCTGTGATTTCAACTTCCACTTTGAATCTCCTCATTCCTTTTGGCTGGGATCATGCAGAGTCAAATATGTTACTTAGTGTTTTTCATGGTGTAAATACTCTGGGCAGCACCCAGTGAGGAAACACTGATTGTAATGTAAAAGTAAACACCCTGCTTTAAGAGAGAGAAATATATCATGCAGTTTGAGGAAACACCTGCAATTAAAATAATCACTGTGCTGGAACATGGCACTTACTCAGGAAGAGCCATAGGTAGAGAAAAACAATTGCAATACATCATTTTCCTAGCACCCAATCTACGGCAGTTCTGCATCACAGATCTGCAGTTTAAAACTTTTGAGTGCAGCGAAAGATGATTTATCTGATCTATATGGTGCAGTTCAAATGTCCTGCGATAAAAATGAGCTATCGATCCAAAGAGATTCTAATTTAGATCCGTTCACTTAAAAAGAGTAATAAACTGAAACAGTCTGGAAAGCTTATGTTTCAAATGACTTATCAAGGAGTTAAAAAATTTAGTAACCTGAGCCAGCAATAACTTAAACAGTAGCCAGAGTCCCAGATTTTACTGAGCCAAGTTCTCCTGAATTATTCACAGAACTATGTGGGTAGCAATTCTTTCTGCTACACTGATATCAAGAGAGATGCTCAATTGTAGTAGATCTTACGAAAATACATGAAAAGTAAAATACATTCTGGAGAGTTCAAAATATAACTGTAGCAGTGATAGCAAGTAATAGATTTTCAGGCATAAAGTGTTGTTAATAAAGTATGAAGAGGTCAGCCCCATTTTCCAATAGATTTAGAGTGCTGAAACTTGAAGTTTTGTCAAGGATTTGATGAGATTTCTAGAAAAGGTTGATTAATGTTTTATTACTGAAAATCTGACCAAATAGGTACTTTGGCCATCCAGCTCCTCACAACCACACTTTGTTTTTAACTGTCTAGCCTGTATAGCTCTGTTTTTTTCTGTGAAGTTTATGAAACAAGTATGAATGTAGTGGAATCAAACACTATAAAGGTGAATGTAGTAATTGCTGTAAGATTGCACTCAATTTTCAATAACTCACACAGGCTGTACCCAACACAGTTGGGTGTACTGTGCCATACCCCCATTAGCAACCTGGATAGCACAAAAGCATGCACATCCTCAAATGTGAAAATAATGAACAAAGGGGAACTGGAAGCACTTGAGAGGGTTAGAATTTAAAACAATACATTGGAGAAGTGACCTGAAGTCAGGAAGATAGAGTGTGGCATAGACAAGAGCAAAAAGTGCTACACTTAGAAGGAAAAAAAAATAAAAAGGAAAAATAACTGGGCAGCAATACAGCAGAAAAGATGGCTACAGGGAGTTGTAATCTAAACATAATTGATGTCATGCTGTTGCCAGAAAGGCACCTTCAAAGCTGGAAAATGGACAGTAGCTCTCCTCTCATCAGCACTTCTGAACCTTGACAAGTAGTGCCATGTTCTGGTTTAGATGTCACATATCCAGAGATACAGACTTTCTGCTTGATGTTAAGAAAACCGAAAATATTTTCTGTAGACCATGACTGAAATATAATAGGTTTGACTTAGCTTAGCAGACTGGCAGAAAGGCAGATGAAAGGTAATATTGCAGAGGGTGTGCAGAGAACAAGAACAAGCAAATTAGGACAATTTGCAGCAAAAGATAAAGATGAGCAAGAAACTGTCTAGTTAGAGGAATATTTAATCAATGGAACAAGTAACCAGGAGCACAAATCTTCCATCACCAAAAGTTCTGAGAAGTGTTTAAAACAGATATGAATTTCTCCTTCAAAATGTACCCTACAAGAGGAGCCCTGAGCTCCTAGCTCTTAAGTAGACTCTCATTAGTAAGTAAAAGGAGTCCCAAGCAAGATGGCAGAGGAGATTGCAAGGGATCTTATGCAAAGTTACAAAGATAGACTCCTGAGATATGAAGGATCCATGTTTAATTATCCATGATAAGATTTGATTCAATTCTCCCTGTCGGGAGACTGTTTAATCACCACATGATACCTATAAGCTGGCAGAAAATATTTGTTCCAGATCCCACTTCCAGTAAAATAATTAAATGTGCACTAACACAAGAGCTGAAGTCTAAAACAGGAGTATCAGGAGTCAGATGGAGGCTATTTTTGCTTTCTATGAAAAGGACAGCTGCTCAAATAGAGGTGAAATGTTTCTCTTTCTTTGTGTTGAGTATGTCAGGGGCTGCTCTGTGCAAGTTCTTTCAGTGCCCCAGCATTGCACCAGTGTCGCATGGATATTCACAGAGCACTTGTTGAAACTAAATAGATTTGAGGGGTTGTTTCCTTGGGGTAATGCTCCAATCCCTCAAACAGCATGGCTGGTTACTGCCCAGATGGTGATGGGAGTCTCTTTTGTGAGGGTTCTTTCAACAGCATCGTCAGCTGGACCTGGTGAGGCTCCCCAAACTTCTGCTCATGTTTTATGATCCATGTGGGCATTGGTCCTGCATGACCACTGCAGCACATGTATGGACTATTTCTACTGATAATATTAAATAATGCACAAAATATGTAACTCAACTTTGTACCAAATGCTGAGCTATATGCACATTTCTGCATCTGCACAACTTCCACTATTTACAAGGATGTTACCTGTGCAGAGTCAGGTCAGTTCTGTAGCAGAAACTGCCTGGGTGAGTCATTTGGATGACCAGGTTCCTGGTCAGGTTAATCAACACATCTAAAACACCAGTATTGCCTGTCAGTCCCTCCAGGCACAGCAGAAGGGCATCTCCAGGCTAATCTGACACTTCTGGAAGGCTTCTGCAGCAGTTGCCCAGCAGCTCTGCTGTGCAGGGGCTGGGAGTTCAGGCAATGCTTTCCTTACAAGGCAGTGTCCTGTCTTGGAACAATCCCCTGTTTCATGCAGGGAGCAGCTGGCTGAGAGCTCTGAGACCAGGAATCAAGGGTGAAGTGTTGCACACCCAGGCCAATCCCCAATCCCTGCTATACCACACTTATAGCTGTAGGACAACAGGAATTTCAAACCTGGGTCTCATGTTTGACCAGAGTTCCATGGCTTTTGCCTCACTCATACTCACAAGGCAAAGGGTACAGCTAAGCCTGGAGTGGAGCCCTGTGTCTGCTGAGCATCCTCTGCACCAATTATCCCCTCATTAATTCCCAGGCAGTGTTTTTACCTTTCCCGAAAGAACACATTCTCTATGCTTTCACTACTTGTCACTGTAAAACTGAAGCTCTTTGTTAAAATCTTCACTTGATGGACAAATGTAGAAGCACATGAACCTGATTAGATAGCAAATAAATAATGGCTTGCCTGCATCAGGAAATAATAGAGGTGTTTAGTTTAAATTACTGTTTCAGGGTTGGTAGATGACACCTTTCATCTCCTGTATGCAAACCAAACTTCCTGACCCAACAATGATGTCTGTCAGCAACAAGCACAAAACCCTACTTGCATTTAATCATTGTACACATTTCTCAGACTGGCAAATGCAGACTTTACTACATCCTTGAAGGTTCTTTCCCCATGACTTTTCCTACATATGTAGTGTAGGTAGGACAATATGGTACAAAATGCACTTCAAAACATTGCAACTCCTACTCTGCAACTCCACCAGCCATGTGAGAGCTTTGACACTTCTCTTAGCATTATCTGTGCAATTAAGTTAAATTAATTTAATTACCTGCAAATGAAATTGTTTCACATCATGACTGGTAGTTTCAAAATAAAAGACCACACTGTATTTTGGAGATTTGGATGGAAAGATATTTCAAAGTGGGGGAGAGAAGACATTTGCCATTATGTAAGAAAATAAAGAAATGTCTATTCTGAGGAGGCAATTATAGGTTTTTGGGTCTGTGATCAACATATTCTCCAGTTCTTGGCTAGACACAGAGTAGAAGTTTTGAAAGAAGGAAATAGATCCACACTGAGAAAAATTCAGAGAATCAAAAGTCAAGTGCTTGGCTTTGTACATAAAATAAGATAGCTAATTTCTTAATTCTTTTTTTCCTAGTTATACAGCAAGCTAAAAAGTGGAATAACTTTCCTGGAATTAATTTTTCATCTACAAACCAGAATACAAGTCCCCTCTACTACAGTGTGAATGTATTAATAGTTTGAGGCCATATATCACATAATCATAGAACCATTTGGGTTGGAAGAAACCTTGATGATCATTTAGTTCCAGCCCTCTTGCCATGGGCATGGGCATCTTCCACTAGACTACATCCAGCCTTGCCTTGAACACTGCCAGGGATGGAGCACAGTTTCTCAGGACAGCCTGTGCCAGTGTCTCACAACCCTCACAGTACAGAATTTCTTCCTCATACCTAATCTAAACCTGCCTCTTTCTGTTTGAAGCCATTCCCCCTGTCACTACATGTCTCCTGTTGGCCCCCTTTAGGTACTGGGGGTGCTATAAAGTATTCCCAGAGCATTCTCTTCCTCAGGCTGAACAATCCCAACTCTCACAGCCTGTCTCCACAGAAGAGGAGCTCCATCCCTCTGATCATCTTCATGGTCCTACTCTGTACTCACTGCAACAGGGCCATGTCCTTCTTCTGCGGAGTCCAGAGCTGGATGCAGCACTGCAGGTTGGGTCCCAAGGAGCAGAGCAGAGAGGACAATCTCCTTCCTTGACCTGCTGGTCACATCACATCTTCAGAAACATCAGTGACAGCTCTTCACTCAGGAGAGCTAATTCCTAAAGGAGTTCATTTCATAGTTATCCACTGGGAAGTGCAGTGAACACAAGGGTGCATGGCTAAGAATTTTTGAACTGAAATATGGTAGGGCCAGGGATAGCTCATGGGGATGAAATACTGAGGATTTGAATTTCTTTAGCTGTAAAAGCCAAAAAATGTCACTGGTCTTCTCAGGAAAATATTTTGAGATAAAAGCAACCTGATAGCATTGTAGGAGAAAAACCAATTTGGAATCAGGAAATTGCCACACTTCAGTGGATACTCCATCAATATAAATATCCACTGGCTGGAAAGCTGCTTTTAAATAAATGGAAATAACACATTTTTGCAGTATTTTAAGGGAAAAAGAATCTCCTTTTTACCAAACAGCCTTACTCTTTATATGAGCCTAGGGGATTTCTACAGCTTTCAGCATCACAGCATCTGAATGAAGGATTATATTTGTAACCATAAACACAAAGAACCCCACAAATGCTGCTCTGCTTCACACTCAGGACTTCACAGACACGACCAGAAGTGAGCTCCAAAACCCACTGGAAATGAACTAAACTCATTCCAGCTATTTCAGTGGTCTTCAAATCAGACCACAGGGGCACAGGTTGCTTGAGCTGAAGCACATTCCTCTTTTTTTACACCATTGTTTGATCCTCACATTGAATTGGCAGTGCTTTATGCCTCACATGATATTTCTTATTAATAAAAAAATCTCTATGTGTAATGCTATCGTTGCAATATGTGACAGATAGATGCTGGTAGTTCCAATAAGAGTGAGTAGAAAAAGGGTTAATGACCTGCAGGAAAGCCCCTGAAGGGGCTGCCAGCCACACAGGGCTGCCTTTCATCCCATCAGGGGTAGTCACAGCAGAAGGATTTGGTATCATACAGACAGAGACTGAAATATCAGACCTCTTAAAGCCACATTCATTAGCAGTCATTTCTGTGGATTTTCAGAGTATTTGGGATGCCAGCTAGAAAAATACAACTAATTTTCTGCACATGAAAAGCCACTAGATTTTTTTAAGTGCAAAAATACTAGTGTTGTTATTTACATAGCAGGAAAAAATCATGTTGTTTTCCACAGCTAGCAAAGGGGTAATAAATATCCCATGAATAGCAACCAAATTTCCAGATTTAAGGAGAATTTTGGCCACTTCATGCATCAAGGATACATACACAAGATCCACATACTCGTGGTTGGGGTGTCTAAATCAGCCTGAATTATTGCAAATGATTCCTAGTAGGAAGGCAACCAAATGCAGGGTATTGAACTGCATTATTTATTTGAACTGAAGTATGCTGGGTACTTGTCCCATCTCCTGAAGTTCCCACTGCTTGCACTTGTGAGCTGTTGCAACACCACTCTGTGGCTTGATTTGCTGTATTTAGTCAAGAAGTGTTTCATCTGTGTCTTATTCTCTCATTGTAGACCAAATTTTACTCTTATTAAGAAAATGCTACTCACTTGACATCACTGCAGTAACTCCAGTGCAAGAGGAAACAGGCAGTGTTTACACTCACTTTGCTGCTGATTATTTAGACCTAATTAGGGAAAAGACCAAGCAGTCTATCAGCTACTAGCTTACAGACTATTTCACACTTCATATGCCTTTTCTCAGCTTTTAGAACTGTGTTGCTCAAAAAGGCTTGTCAAATTCCACTGACTTTTGCAGCCTGTGCTCAGGCTGCCTGTGTTAGTTCACTGGGTATGGATTTCCAATACCTCTTTTACATTTTTGTGTTTTTTCCAATTATACATCTCTTCTATCGTTATCTGGAATAGCCAGGTGCCAATTTTGTTCTGTCCTAATTGCTGCTAATGACTTATTGATGTAAGCAGTTGCTTTCTATCTCTTGCTGCCTTAGAGGTATTTATATATCGTTCCTTAATGCAGTATCAGGAGAAATATTTCTTGGTGAAAGCTAAGGTCTGGCATAGTGTTCTTGATTCTGCTTCAGTACTGATTTACTGAATACCTATTGAGATGCTGAAGGTCAAAATACTTAGGATTACAGGCTCATTCCCTGTGTTTTTGTTCATAATGGTTAAGCATGTCACTACTCAATGTGCTATGAAAATGTTTCACAAATAATATACCCTACTCTTGCCTATTGTGTTCAGTGCTGGGATTCAATGTTACTGGCAGCATTATAAATGGGACAAGCAATTCATGGCCACACGGGGCTCCTGTTGCACTGCAAAACTCCACCAACATCACAGAATTTTCCATCAGATCAGATAAGGCAATAACTGGGTCTGTGATATCTAAAGCCATTCCTGTTCAGGTCCCTGATCTGGGATTTCTAGAAGGCTGTTATCTTTCACAGAAGTGAGTTCCTCGGTGGCAGCTCTACAGAAATTTCCAGAGCTTCTCACTACTTGCCCACAGTCATGCTCTTAGCACAACTATCTGTGTGAGAGGTCCTGACTGCAGGATGATGCCTTGGAAAGCTAAAATCAGGCTTCTGGAGGATTCAGCACATCACCACAGAAAACCTCACATAGGCAATTGTAGGACGAGGGAATACAGAAAGTAAAGCAAGAATCTGAGGCACTCAGACTAATTAATGCTTGGCTGGACACATATACCAGGGAACTTTTGGATTTTTTGTTCCAACCACAGAATAACCTCTGATAATTATGTCAATAAATGCAGAGGTGACAGATCAGGTAGAACACAATTTTATGCTCATAAAAGGAGGAATATATTTTCTGTTTGCAGCATTTTAATACTTAGGAAGGAGCTCTTATGTGATGTTCTTATTGGTATGGCACTGTCTTGTAAAACTGTTTCTAAATAGTTGTCTCTGCTTCTAAAGAACAGTGCTTAAAATAGATATCAAGAAAGCTAAACTCACTGAGTGGTTAAGGCAGAAAGTGGGATTTTGGCATGTACAATTTGAACTTTTGTCAATTTTACGCATATTTGTATTAATTTCTGCAATTCAGCATCCCACACAACATACATTTAATGCAAAATTTGTATTTTAGCAAATTTGAGTTTCATTTTTAATTTATGGGTAATTTTTTTTTTTACTTTGTATTTCATTAAATGCAAACTCCTAAAACTCTTAGGTTTATTCTTCAAGTTGTATTTAATGTTTTAATGCTGGTTTAAACAAGGACAGTAGTGGCATCTGTCAGAGAGATGCTGCCAATAAAATTCAGTGCATTTTTTTCAGCAGAGACTATAAAGAACATCTTTGACTATAATGTCATTCAGAAACACGGTTGTAAAAGAGGCTCATATCTTCCTGTTTACTCTCACCTTGAGATTTATCATGATGGAAGTTAGTGGCATAAGAAAATTCAAGGTTGTTTTCTTCCAAGCACCTCCTGTAAATTGCATTGAGTAGCAGGAGAGAATTGTTTTTAATAGTGTAAGAAACCAGCTAATTTTGGAAGCATTTCAAGTATTCTGCCATTGAATATTGTGCCTTTCTGTCAAGCATATGGTAGATACTCCTGACTGAAACAGAAGGGCACAATCAAGTTCAGATTATTTTTAATGCAGCAGTTGGTGCTTAAACCAATTGTGTTAATAAAAGAACAGGACAGTTATGAAAATCCTGTCCTTGTATTTGGCCTACAGTTTCTTGCTGATGTAAGTCTTCTATAGAAGAGGCACTGTTCAACCTCAAGCAGTGAAATGCAAAAGAGAACGTAGCCCTTTTGTGGTCACCTTTGTTCTAGACATGGCATCCACGGAAACATTTGGAGGGGGACTTGTGCCAGCTGATGTGTGTCACTTGTTGAGCCCTCAAAAAGGCATACACACAGCAGTTTCCTCCTTTCACCATGTTCTGCCTTCCATTTCTGAATTTATCCTTCATTGTAACAGACATGTCATGGGTTGGTCTTAGTTTGGGTGTTTGCAAGTAAATATCTGTATGTGAACTTGGTGCCCAAATCACTGCTACAGTCAGTACCCTCAGGGAAGCTTAGTCAGATCCAGCTGCCCAGCTGGTGAGAGCTGAATCTCTCTACTCAGTCTAAGAGTAATTAGGGTTCTATTCAATTAATAAACACAGGTGCCCTGTGCCATTTCAGATGACCTAGGACATCCACACAGCTGGCAGATACAGCCACGACCTGCAGGAGACCCATCTGCTCCTAGAATTGCAGCTGAAGGCCAAATGAGCATCTCAACTAATTCACAAGGGCATCTTGAAGCACTAGGCACCTGAATCAAGATCTTACATTTAGACATCTTAATTTAGATTTTAGTCTTGAGCTAAATGCCTGCACTGCAAAGGATTTTTGAATCTGAGTTACCTTTAATCACTAGAGAAGTCTGTAAGAATCACATCTTCCTCAGAGTGAGGTAGGGACTCCTCCTGTAGTATCACACTGTGGGAAGGACCTTTATGGATATTTATTCTTTCCATGTGGAAAGCACTGTTATTAAGCTTAAGAGGCTAAAGAAATCCAATCACAGAACTGGAGAATTAGAGTGGCAATACACAGTTTCATCTGCTCATGCAAAGAGAGGACAGACTGCTTCTGTTGAACTGGGGATTAGATAAAGTATCAATGTCACAGTTATTTTAAACAGTCTTAATACATTTTTTCAAATTAGATGAATCAGTAAGTGGGAAAACAGATTTTTCAGACCACCTTTTGCAGAATACTGTTAGCATAATAATTAACAGCTAGCAACCCACATATTCTTAGTGAATAAAGGTTTTTTGGAACAAAATGAATAAAAATAGAAAATGTCTATTCAAATTCCAAACAAACACAAGCTTCTTTGTTTTTTTCCCATAGGAACTGAGAGATAACTAGCATCTCTGAAAATTAGTTCATTGATTTTGATGACTACATGTGATTCAGATATTCAGCCTAAATTATTCCATGCTTACTGGTTTCCATAAAATACTACCAAGGAAATAGAAAAAACATGTCTTGGATTCCTAGAAGTGGCAAGATAGACAATTACTCTGATTAATAAACATTTTCGTGGTACAATTCAGTGTTTAACCTCTACTTGGTCATGGCTCAGATGGACAAGGAAGTGCACTAGATCTGTTGAATTGTTAAACCATTCTTACTGCTTAAAGTATCTTCTCATCTTTACCCTGATTTCTTCTCCTGAGCTCTGTTTTAAATCTTAGTAAGTCCCTAAAGACAGCAGAACCCAAGTTTCAGCCTGGCTGTGGTTACAGACTTCACCCAGGACCTTTTCTCTACCTGAGAGCTGAGAAGTTGCAGTCAATCAGCTCTCCACTAGCATGGGTTACTGAGGTTCTCTTGCCTCCACTCAGAAATCATAATGGTGTCTTCAGCTTTCTTCACCAGAAAAAAAGAAATGAAGAAAATAGCAACTACTTCCTTTACTTAGCTCCTTGCTTCATTTGTTTCCCAAGAGTAACCACGGCCCAAACAAGGAGGTCAGGGTGACCAGTTCTCCCCCACCAAGAGCACAAAGAACAGCTGAAGGAAAGGCACCTTTTCTTCCCAGGAGGTTTTGGGGTAGGAGCATTGAAAACAGTACCTCAGCAGTCATCTGTCTCTGTGTGTGAATGAATTCCCAGAACGGGTGACCTCTCTTCTGAGAGTCTCCCACACAAGAATGTTTCACCCCAATGTATGGTGAGCCAATATGTGCATTGATGCAATGTGTGCTGAAAGCACTCTGGTTTGGTAAGAAGAAAATCGCCAGTAGGAGTCATGGTTGCTCCATGAAACAGCAAAAGCAAGGTCACACAAAGATCACTGCCTTCTTTCACACCTCAAGAAGATGGAAAGTAGCCAAACAGATGAGAAACATGTTGTGTGGGAGTGTGCAGCACATTTTCAGGCGATCTTCACAGGTCTCTCGGCCATGGCATGACTGACGTGAGCTTCACACACCCACACTGTGGAGCTCTTTTGTTGCCTGAGGAGCACTGTCCACCTTCCATTGTAGCTATTGATGGGGACCTGGTGAACCTGCTTCATGGCCCTGCTTAGATCTGATCCTTTCAATAGGATTTGAAACTTCAGATATTTTCAGAGGCCCAAGGAACAGACAGGCTTGGTGTGGTTTTGATATCAGACCTTAGGAGGAGAGTTACTTCTGGTACATGAGGGGGTGGTGAGACATTTTAAGTAAGTAGTCAGATGTATTCCTGTCTTCTTGAACCTGCACAGTGACATTAGAGGAAAGAGTGTTAGGAGTGTGCTTGAAAAGGGAAGACAAGTTTTTTAAAACTTTCATAGGAAACAGTCCATACAGAATTCTGAAAGTTAAAAAGAATTGAGGGACACTGTATGAAGGATTTGTGACCTAAAGAGAGAAGACCAAAGGAGGTGAACTTAGCTTTTGAAAGCCAAAGAATATTGCAGAGTGGTTAAAAGTGTTTATAAGAGAAGGATATCAGATAACAGAGTGATTTTAAAAGAAATAGCAGGTCATTCCTTAACAACAATATCAAATGGCTGGAAGCTGAAGTTTGAAAATAAATTGAAGAATTAATTAAACTGCCGGTGAAAATAATTGAAAATAGAGCAATTCCATTTGTTTACCAGATAAATGACTTTGCAAACAAAAGTTTTCCCTGTGGAAATGTGGACGTTTTCTATTTTTTTTTAGTACAAAGGTGCTGTTTGATGCCTTTGTGGTTCAACTTTTACTAGCATGTTGCCCTGTTGGCATGAAGATTACATTTCTCATCATGGTCTGTTGCAAAAAGGTCTCATGATGTATATGGCTTCTCAACAAAAAAGGGAGAGACAAGTATAACGAAGTATGGAAATTAATCAGATTTGTTTATGGTGAGTTCGAGCACATCACACCTCCTGTGTTTGGAGTTGTTTTCAGAAGCATTCTGAGAATCAATTACACTGATTTCAGGATTCAAAATAATTAAAGGGGAGGAAAACATTTTCTAAACAGTTCTAGTTAGTACATGCTAGCTGATTAAGCACATGATTAGAGTATTTGTTGCTCAGAACCCTCTTAATCAAGACTTGTTATCTCTTTAAAATATATATTCATTTAAGAAAAAATACTTGTGTTTCTTTCATATACATTAAATTCTGGTTGACTATAAATTCATACTCTTAAAAACTAGGTAAGTAGTCTATCTGATTTTCCTTGAATTAAACTGTAAAGAATGGAAAACTGTAGAGTGTAAGAAGTAGCAAACTATTGCAAACTTACTGGATTTTTTAAAGATCTACTTACTGATACTTTTCTGTCAAATATGCTTCAGTAAATATAATAAAAGAAGTATTTATGTCTCATGATATTTCAAAACTTCACGCAAAAAGAGAATGAGGACAGATCAGCTGAAATTTATGGAGCATAGGTCAGTTTGCAAAATGAAAAAGAAAAAGAGAAAGGAAGACATAAAGAAAAGAAAAAGCAAAGAGAGAAGGAACCAGCAACATGGAAACATGGTTAGGTCTTATTTTGCTGAAGTTCCTTCCTTTGCACTATTTAGTTACCTTCTTCAACTTGGTTCCTAGTAATGCTCTAGGTAAAAGTTACACAGATGGCAGAAATTTGCTAAAAGAAGAATTTACTGTCATTCCTCCCATTAATAGATGGGAATGTAATATTCATTAAAAAGATTCCAGACTTCAGTCATCCCTCATCCCCTAATGATCATGCAAATTCTCTCATCGATGCATAATAGAACAAAAGAGATCTGTGCATTAGGAATTATTTCCACTACTTTCTATGGCATTCATTAAAATGTCATATTTCAAACAACATTTTGCAGAAGTTACTTATCAGATTTGCTTATGGGACACATCAGAAAGAGAAGGAAACGGCAGATGTTTCCCTGCAGTGCTGCTTTGTTTTTCTTGGCTTGGGTGGACTTTGATGTGCCACAGGTAAAATCCAGCATAAAATATTTATGCTTGGTGTTGAACTTCATTTCTGCAATATATTAAAAAAAAAATAAATCAGGATTTCCTTTAGGATGTGGGAAGATTTCATGAAAAGCCTTGCAGACCCAACAGGTAGCAACAAGCAATAAGAGAATCTGTGCTACTTGTGCCTACACTCTCTGCAGCAATGACAAGAAGGTATCCTTAGCTGAGGTGCTGGTTTGTAGTGATTTTTCTGTCTTACATTGCTTCACATAATGTTTTTACTCACAGTAATACAGATCTCTCAAAAACCCCATTTTTTACATCATATGCCCTGTCATCTGCCCATAGTTATGGACAGTGGTGAGAAAAAGCTGCAGTGAGTTACACTTCAGAGGTAAATATTGACAGAAAGAATCTCAAGTCAAAGTCAGTCTGGGAAACTGGGCTGCCAGTAGGAGGGAAGCATGAGAAGGATGGACATCCAAAATTTAGTCCAATTTAGGCTCCTTCTCTGAATTGCTCTCAGGATGCATTTACCCTTGATTACCTGGGGAGCCCACAGGCTAAACCTGTAACTTAGGTAAGGTGTCTTAAAACTCTTTGCATTGACCAAGACCTCTTCTTTCAAGTGCATTTCTGCTATTACATGCCTGGAATAGCTGTGAGGAAATCATATATGATTGCTGCTTTCCTTCTGCTGGAAAAACCTAAAATTTAATTCACCATGAAATAGGACCATGAGCTTAAATGATAGCTAAAATGGCTGTGAATCTGCTCAAGCTTTGTGAGAACTGAAAAATCCATGAAATGCCTGAAGGAGGATAGTAAAACAGTAGTCCCCTGATTGTGTGTCCCCCTGGTCAGTGTACCATGCCCAGGGTTTAGGAAAGCATCACTCAGGTCACATCACACTGGGAACAACCACCCACTTAGACAGGGCTGACCTGATTGCTTTAAGAAGATGTCTAGGGCAGTTCAGTGAACAGCAATAATATTTTTTAGGTGAGAAATGCAATGTAAACCCCTTGACCTTGCTGTGCTTATCCACCGCTGAGGACAGGAATTTCATTTTCTCTTTGTTTGTAACAGCATGAGAGAAAATAACAAGGCAAGGCTCTGGATTCATCTCAGGTGAGGTTCATTTATCAGGTACCAAGTTGCTCTAAAAACAATTCAACTTCTACATAAGTCAGTTAGCATTAGATTTTTTGATAACTTTCTGTCAATGTTTGTGAGCACAAGAACATTTCAATATCAGGATTTTTCTTTATCTGATGATGACACTATTTAAAAGGGAGTGGGGTTTGGGCAAGGAATACAAAGTCATGCTTGAGTAACTTTAATCATTAAGAACTTGCTCACTCATAATTGGCTAAAAATCCTCCCATGTTTCAGTTGTTAGTTCAATGGATTAACAGCACAAGGACACTGACCTGCCGTGTCTTTTCAGGAGGAACTTGCTGAGTGGAGATCCAGGAATAGTGAGCTCATTATGCATCCTAGGCAGGGGAGGATCAATCCTACTTCAGAGAGGGAAGATGGAGAGCAGAAAATGTGGGAGAATTAATAGAAAGGCTTTTTTTTTTTTTTTTTTTTTTTTTTTTTTGGCTATGCTTGCTCTAAAAAAAATCCCAACAGAATCTGTGTTAGGTCTGAAAGTTCTGAAAGTATGACTAGGTGTAAAAGCAGCTTGTGCCATTTTAAGGGAAAACATCACTCTAAGAATTACATTGTCGTGTCAAAAATTTTGGAGAGAGAAGAGGATACAACCAAGCAAGCAGTGGATTTAAACCATATCAAATTTGGGAAGAAATTATCACTGCAAGAGCTCTTCAAGAAAGGAAATGCTTTGCTGAATAAATGATTTACATCCACTTCTGGTTTCTACAAGTAATAAAAGAAATCTTGTTGTCACCATTTTCTTGCTGCAGTTTAGAAAAGTGAAAAATTATGACAAGGTTTCTGCTGTGGGACACCAACAGGGCTCTTGTGGATCAGCACATTCCTGTTGTCTGTGCTAAGAGCTACAACTGAGGAAATGGGTGGCTCTAATCTGGCATTACCATTACAGGGCTCAAAGAAGTCAGGCTGGTTGCTGGCTTCCATCAGCCAGGGCCCTGTACCAGAGATTAATGACCCTACAAGAATTAAACTCAGAGAAAGAGTTTGACCAAAGCTCTGAAACTCTAACCCAGTTAGATTGCTGTCAGTTTTTAGTACACCCATTTGCAGCATCAGAATCTTTAGGCTATAGCCAGCTGATGAAGAAGTTCTTCAATTGGTAAATGCCGTTGTATTAAATTCTTAGAGGACAATTTGACTGCATTTTTCAGAGGAAAAATGTCCAGAACTGGCTTGTTCTGACAGTATTAAAGTGGTTTTTGTATTTATTTTTAAAATTTATTTTTAAAAATAAATTATATATTGTTCATTGCAAGAAACTTTTTCCTAATACATGGCATTATCACAATGAAAAATTTTTGTTGTTTTTAACTTAAACTATCTGAAATATTACTGAATGGGAAGCTTCACTATGCTGGCTCTAAGTTTTCATTTAGAATTGAGAATAATGACAGGGAAGTCACTGTTTCCTAGAGAACAACAATAAACCCATGGATTTTCATCCAGGTCTACCACTAAGAATGACTGGAGAGAAAATGGGTCAGGTTTGGAAAAGTAAGCTACACTCTCAAAGCAATAATATTTTTGACATGTTCTTATTAGTAGGATAGCTCATTCTGCTCTGTCAGATGCTAGGTTGATAATCTAGTGCAAACTTGCTCCCTACTAAAGAATAAATTCTCTTATCTAGTATATACACATGTTTTCATCCCTATTGCCTATTTTAGGGTTTATAGCTTGTCCTCAAATCTGAGTAATGCCAACATAGATCAAGCCTCAAAGCAAATTCTGTACTGGAATTCAATTTCAGTACTTTACCCATCAGCATTCCTGGTGTAGACTGTGGTGGTGCTCTGCTCTGATGTCGGCATCCAGAAGTTACATGGCCGTGTGTAACTCAGACAAAGTGTCATTGTCACAGGTGATAAGTGGGCTCAAAGGATCTACCAAAAGCAGACATTTACCATGGACTTCCATTTAATCAGGAAGATTAAGGTAAATAAATACCACTCTGTGATGAAAAAAACCCTGAAATGTATTGTATTTTTTGAGGAAAGTACAAACAGCTTTCAAGCAAATCCAGAACTGTTTTCAGGGTGAGAAAAACAATGTCATTGGGTGTCACCCTGAAGATTGGTTCTACCTGGGTACACAGTGAAGTTCCTGCTTTAAGGAAGGAAACTATGTAGATTTACAAAAGACCGACATTTTGTACAACAGAATTATGCCATTACTTATAGCTCTTATCATAAAGAACTGTGGAGTTATTGAGAGACAAAAACGCTATCTACTGGGTTTCCTTAAGTCTACAAACTAAATTCACAGACTTCAAAGCTCTAGTTCAGCACTTTTGCCTTTTTCACTAGATAAACATGATGACAGATGATAGTTTCTTCTACCGAGTCAGAGAATTTCCTGAGAAAGATTTACAGGAGGACAGACTGCTTGCACATGTCCACCACAGATGCATTTCTTCTGGTTTCTATATTGCTGTTACTCATAGCTACTTTACACATCACTTGTTTTAGTTTTGATGCAAAGACAGTTTTGGATTTCTTCACGTACAACCTACAGTTTAATAACAACTCACAACTTTCAGTACTCTAAGGAGGCTTGTAAGAAAGATGAGTACAAACTTTAGCAGAGCCTGTTATGCTAGGACAAGAGATAATGCTTTTTAACCTAAAAGAGGGACAGTTCAGACTGGATATAAGGAAAACACTTTTTACAATGAGAATGGTAAAACACTGGCACGGGTTGCTCAGAGACGCTGTAGAAGCCCATCCCTGAAAACATTCTAGGTCAGGCTGGACTGGGCTCTGAGTAACTTGATCTAGTTGAAGATGTCCCTGCTCATTGCAGAAGGATTGGAACTAAACAACCTCTGAAGGTCCCTTCTAGTTCAAACCATTCTATGATTCTGTGGATTTATCTGAATCTTGCTTTTTACCCATTTATATCATTGCACCTCAAAACACTTAGCTAAGAATGTAATATATTTTGGGGCAACAGAAACATATAGAAACCACATATGTTTATATGTCACTGCCACCCAGCAGGAAGTGGCAGAATCTGGTACAGGCAGGCCTGTGAGCAGTTTTCCAAGCAATGCTGCATCCAGTATTTATCTGACTACAAAAGCTACTTGGGGCTTTTCAGAAAAATCGTGAAAATAAGAACAAATACCAGAGAGTGGACCATGATATGAAGGCTGTGAGGCTGCCAGAGGTGCTCAGAACTGACCTGAATTGTTCCTGTGGGACAGCAGCTAAAAGGGGCTGAGTGTTGGGTGATGAACTTTCTCTCAAATATATTTGCCATGTGAGCATATAACACGGCCTTGCCCTCAGTGCATATCTGGCAGCTCTATTTCTAGTTATGATTTGCAGCCAGTCCATTTTTCGCTCATGTAAGAACTGCAGAATGATTAATATTTCCAAGTGTTTGTTCCATCAAGAAAAAACAAATGTGTATTTACATTTGTCTTGCTTTGTATTTATGGATAAAACTCCTAGGAGCCCCCTTTTCTAACATACAGCTGCAGATATACACAGGAACCTGGGACAAAAAAGATTTCCTAATTAAGGTCTGCTATAGCATGCTGTGGCAATGAGTGTGTCCCAACTACTATTCAGTGACAGAGATGCTTGGGAAAATGAGGGACAGCAACCAACCAGCATTTAAGGACTTTGAGAAATGTTTGCACTGAGGAGATGCTGCTAATCAGAAGATACTCCCCAGGAATACAGGAGTCCACAGATAACAGGTTGTATTTCACATAAGAAATTATTTTCAGCCTTTCCCCAGCCTTGTCAAAGCAAGAAGGAACTAGAGATGATGGAATTACCGGTGACCCCAATAATGTTTGATCTTGGCTGGGAGAAATATGGTGGGCAGTAATCAGGGCTGATGTCAGAAGGCCCCTGTGAGCTCCAAGGACTGCATTTTCAGGGGGCAGAGCCGCAGCTCACTGCATTGCAGAGGCTCCAGGCAGCTCCCACCAAGAGCTCCCCAGCTCTGTTTGGATGATTTCCTTGTGCTGTTTAATTGCAAGATCTTTCTAGCTCCTCACACACTCCCACACCACGGGTTCATCATCTAAGCCCTCTCTTCACCCAAATCCTCTGCTCTGAGGGGTCCCACGCAAAACACACAGTAAACATTCGGAATTGCACCAGAGATCTTTTTGTACTCAAGCCAACAAGCACCCAGTAAAAAAAGCAACACAAAATCTAGTTATAAGTGGGAAGTTGTGAAATAGGTGTAGCATGAAGAAAAAGGCAAGGAACTGATTTTTTAAGTATATCAGCAGGGAGAAACACCAAACACGGAACCCTCTATAGCAATGAAATTTGGAGCCTAAATTAAGAAGATATCCACAAAGAGGCAATAGAGATCTTTCTGTTCCTGCAATTGCTGAAGCTGCTATTAGGCCTCCTGCCACTCAGCAATGCAACTGCTGTTGTCTTTGGGAGCACCAATTCAGGATCTGCTTCAGTGGCTGTAATTTAATAGTAAAGGTATCAGAAGTTGAAAATGGGAAGTTGGCAGGCATGTCTGGGAGAAGAGGGTTTTTGTGTGCAAATCACTAAACCTCCAAATGCTTTCTGCAATTTTTTTTTTTCAGGAAATGTACAGCCTCAGCATGTTAAGAATGAGAAGCATAGATAACCAGCCAGTGTTAAAATTACAGAGGTTCATACTGAGGTGAAAAGTCAATTTGAGAAAAATTAGAGAGCCCAAGGAAGCAGAGCCCTTCTTTCTGCCTTCTTCATGGATGCTCCTGTTGAATCAGGCTCTGGGCTGCAGGCTGTGCAGCTTCATTACAGATATAGGCAGCAAACTTCAGGCTTCAGGGCAGTTTGCTGAAACTCATGGCCTTGTATCCAGGGCTCAGAGATGCTGTGGCTCAGGTGAGTCACAGCTTGTTTGCATTCCCTGAGATCTCAGCAAGCAGGACCCAGCCCAGCTCAGCTCCACCAGCCAAGTTTTGGGCTGTGCAGAGCTGGAGCAAAGGCTGCAGCACTGGGGAGTGACTTAACCAGACTGGCACTGTAGCCAAGAGACCCATACTGCCTCCAAAGGAGCCAGCAGTGCTCTGGATGCTTTATAATTCACTGCTAAACATCACATGGACAGCAGGATCAATCTCTTCTTCACCATTTCCTAATTCCCATATGAAATTGGCATCATTTTATTGGGCATTTTTCCTTGGTGACCAAGCTTTGGGCATAATTTTAATTTGTCTGTGGACTCTTTGCATCATCCACAGACAGGTGGCAGCTTGGCTGGTCTCTAAGCCCACAGCAGGGGCCAGTGCAGTGAACTTTTCCTGGTCCCAGGGAATGTCACCCTCGTCACTCTTCCAGTTCTTATTTAAATAAAAGCTCTGGCAAGTCAAGAAAGCACTAGTGCTGCTGAGCCTTTCTAGGCCTCTTCTGTCAGGCTGACAGTCATGATGCAATAGATAAATTTTCAAAATACAGTGTATCCTGTTGGTGTTCTCTGGTGTTTAACATATTAGGATGATGTGTTTTGCAAGGTTAAGAGCTAAGATGAAGCCTCAGCACTTAAGTCTGATGCTCATGGCAGTTTTAAGCACTGAGCTGAATGCAGGACAGGTCATAGTGCTGAGTTTCCCCATGAACATGGAAGACAAAATTCTCCACTCCTGTAGACAACCTCATGAACACATAAATAGAGTGGCTGCTGCTGAATTTTGCTGTGATAGAGGGAAATCCTTACAATAAAGATAAAGAAAGTGAGAGGATTAAGTGCCCATGTCCATGTAAGCCTCAAGTCCACCCCAGAGTAGCTACTGCTGGGGGCAGAACTGGGGCCAGGCTAGTCTGCAGCTGTGCTGGCCAGGGCCTTGAGCAGAGAGCAGAGAGCAGAAGGACAGGGATGAGATCTCCAGCCAAAACTTTTTATTTCCCATAAACAGCCAGCATTTTAAAAAAAATCTCTTTTAAAGAACTCACATTTTCAAAAGAACCTAGCTTTCACTGAAAAAAAAATTTACAAAATTTGGTCTGTGTCAGGTGCTACTATATGTACAAAACCATACAAATACATTCCCCCCTTTTCCCAGTTCTCTTCCTGTGGGACCCATGGAGACAAGGCAGGGTTCTGCAGATGGAACCTGCTGTTGAGTTTATAGAACCTCTAAAACAAAAAGAAACTACATTCTGGGAGGGCTGTTTAACACAAGGGCGCCTGTGGCTGATGCTGAATCATACTCTGCTGAGCTTTAGGGAAAAGAAAAGAAAACACAAGTGACTTTGAGCACCACTGCAACTGTAACCGATATTCTTTTTGAATTAAACATTTCATTTACTCTGCCACAGTGACTGTGACCTTTTCAACTGCAGTTTGGCTCTAAATGACTGATGTTCTTCACGTCACACACGAGGCTTAACACACTTGTTCTGTGAAAGAATGAAAATAGCTCTGTGGGTATTTTGTCTCCCTGTTTCACAGAGAGATAACAGTGAATGCAATAAAAAGTAATGGTGTGGAAGAGATCATGCTGCTGCTTTCCAAGGGTCATGTATATATGGCTGATGAGGAACTTTGGCACTTCAACTGTCTACTGAATTAAAAAGCAGTGATGGGCAGCAGCCACTGTGCACCCTGAAAACGTGCTGCACGGTCCCGTGTCTGCAGAGCCAACGTGACCTTGGCAGAAAATTCAGGTTATACTCCTAGGGATGAACTTTCAGAATAAATGTTCTCTGAGTCAGGGAACTCTTGAAACCCTTGGTTTTCTTCATTGCCTAGGGTGTACAGGTGGATTGAAATGATGTTACAGGGAGGATGGCCCACCTGTCCCCCTACTCTCAGCAGCATGCAGCCCCTTATCAGAAGGGTGCAGTGCCACAGCTTAAAGGGAGTTTCAAGTAGTTTTCCCACACTGTATAGCTGGTGATTTTATTTATCTCCTCTCAGAAAACTGATGTATCTTCCTCCAGAAAAGAGAAATAGCAAAATATTTTAAAATATCTCTGTATTAGTGAGCCCCAGGGATTATTTGGTTGGAATAGCATCAAAACCCATTTTCATATTGTACTTTTCTTATTTTCCAGATTAAGTCTATTTCAAAGCACCTTAAGGAGAGAAGTAAGGTCCCTCTCTGCATGTCAAAAGTCCCTGTGGTACAGGGACAGATGACACCAGGTGCCTCAGCAAGACTCACACAGCCTGGAGCACCTGAAAAACAGACCTGGAAGGTGGAAGAAAGGGCATAAAAGCTGTAACTGGATGGTTTCTTAGGGATGCCACAGAGTCACCTGTGGTTATCTGTGTCACTCTCTTCATCACATACAGCAAAAGACAGCTGGATGCAGCTGGGTGGCTTGGGGCTGGAACTAAACACAGGGAAGGAGATAATCACAGAATCACAGATCCAGCTAGGTTGGAAAAGACCTTTGAGATCATCAAGTCCAACTTATGGCCAAACACCACCTTGTCAACTAGACCGTGGCACTAAGTGTCACATCCAGTCTTTCCTTAAACAACTCCAGGGACAGTGACTCTACAACCTCCTGGACAACCCACTCTGATGCCAAATCACCCTTTCTGTGAAGAAATTTCTTCTAATGTCCAATCTAAACCTTTCCTGGCACAGCTTTAGACTGTGTCCTCTTGTTCCTATTGCTGGCTGCCTGGAGAAGAGACTGATCCTCAGCTGGCTACACCCTCCTTTCAGGGACTTGTAGAGGACAGTAAGGTCTTCCCTGAGCCTTCTCCAGCTAAACAACCCAGCTCCCTCAGCCATTCTTCACAGGATTTGTATTCCAGACCCTTCACCAGCCTTGTTGCCCTTCTCTGGACAGTCTCCAGCACCTCAACATCCCTCCTCAGTTAAGGGGTCCAGAAACGAATGCAGTCCTCAAGGTGTGGCCACGCCAGTCTTCCCTAGTCCTGCTGGCCAAATTATTCCTGATACAGGCCAGGAAAATGTAGAGGCAGAAATGGCTGAATAAGGATGAGAAGGGACAATACAATCTCTTTTAGCAGCTCTGCTGGCTTTCAGTGCTTGTTGAACTCTAGCCTGATTTTAACACACAGAGATACACCAGGGATCAGGCACTTTTGAGGAATGAATGGCCTGAGAGCATGCACAGACCAGTGTCAGGTGTACACAGAGTCATGTCACCAGCAACAGAAAAGTACTGTCAGGTCTTGTGCAACATTGTGAAATCCCAGCTCCATACACGGCAAAATATCACTTCTCACAAGGGTCCACTCACTTTTGCAGTCAAGGGCTGTTGTGATGTTTGCAAAATGAGCCAGTTGGAGAATACTACAGGAAAAAGAAGAGTCAGGAAACAGAATATGCACAGACAGTTCAGTCTTTGATGATGCAGATGCATCATCCTGTGGATGTTCACTGAGACTCAAAAGGCTTGGCTACAATAGTCACAACATTCTATGTTTGTGTGGATAAGCTGGAAAGATGAGACACTGGTGGGAATAGTGCACTGAGACCCCTTAGAGGAAGACAAGTAGCACTCCAAAGCAGCCAAGAGGCTGGGAAGGTGGGAGGCAGCCTTTTCCTGCAGCAGTGACGGGGAGAGCCAGAAACCTGGTTTCATGTCCATCTCATGACCATGTCCTGGCTGGACAGAGGTCAAAGTCCAGCCCATTAGAGACCCACCAAGGAGACCAGAGGAGCCACCAGAGGAGGTAGATTAAGCTGCTTTATAATACAAGCCATGGTATTAACTTCATACTCTAAAAATAAGGGGAAAGGGAACTGAGGGAGCTCAGGTCTGGAGAACTCACAGTCAGATAACAGACTGGCATTAATGAGTACAAACAGTATCCAATCAATCTGAAGGGGCCCCAGCAGTACTTTGACAGTTTAGTCCTTTTTAGTGAATTTCATGCACTACTCCTTTGAAGTAAGCACACAAATTCCTCATCACACATGGGGGGAAGAAGTTTCACAGGTTTCCAAAGGGAGATCCAATCTGCCTAATATATGTACCTAAAATCATAACCCATTTGGCTAATTGCTCATAAGCGACACAAAAACTCACGGGTACCATGGCTGTTGGCTCCAGAACTAAGGCTTGTACCAACTCTGACAGTGATCTGGGGATGGAAACCAGCAACACATAAAACCACAAAAGTGATCTCTGATGGCAAGGCAGGCCCCATCAGTGGTCAGCTCTGCTTTCTCAGATTTTCTTGTATTAGCAGAGTACAGAGAGGATGCCCACACACAGTTAATTCACCTTTATACTTTGACTGCAAAAACTATCAATGCTGCAGGTGAATAATGCTTTTTATTACAGCACAGAGTGAGTTGAGAGCCAGGCTTACCTCCCACACACATATCTTGTAATATCAATATATGTGACTCACCCTTCAGCTGCTCCTATAAGAAACCAAGAAATATTTCATAAAAACCTATCCAGAGAATTTGTCTTTAGAAAAAATATTATAAGCCATGTGTCCTTCCTTTTTTTTTTTATTAATTCAAGCTTTATCTCAGAGTAATGCATTCTGCCTAAAGCTTTCTGCACCTTCCTAAATACCATAGGTATGGGAATTCATTGAACAATTATTCTTTGTGGTGCCCTATCCAATTCCTTTCTTTATTTGCAGAAGCAGTTTTCTGTTAGGAAATACAAGTACAGTTACCCATATCCATAACCGTTCTTCTCTGCTTTCCAAGACTTTTCATCCTTATTCTTGTCTTTTACAACTTATTTTCCTGTATCAAGAAGAACAGAACATTCTGTATCCTATTTGTAGCTCTTACTGATCTCCTGCTCTTTTCCAATATTGTGGGCATTGTTTTCTTTCCCAAAAAAGGGGGAAAAAAGGAGGTTTTGTTTGTTTGTTTTTGGTTTTGGTTTTGGTTTTGGTTTTGTGGGGCTTCTTTCCTTTATCACTATTATAGTAAAAACTGACAGGAACTCCTTTTACAGACTATCAAATCCACATGCTTGTAGATGTGCAGTCAGAACTTGCAGGGGTTAGTCATAAGGTGATTATCCATAGCAACTTCAGGTTGTGTCAGAGTACAGTTATTAGGCAAGCAGACTGATTATGTTATGCATATTTGCAGCATTTTGTTAGGTTTTGCCAGTAGATAATTGCTGCTTCTTAGTACTCTCTTATCTTCTCTAAGGAAAGACCATGTGTGGGCCACTTGCCACAGATATATTGATTGACATTAAAAATCTCAGCATGGGTATCAGTTACTTATCACTGTTTTCCCATATTTAGAGGATAGGATATAGTTTTTGATGAATGAGGACTCTCTTACAGCTAAAAGATACTTCAGTATTTATCCAGTTCTATTGAAGTTTTTAGTCCCATTGCATATGTCAGTTATGCTCTCCAAATTTAGACTCTCATCGCAATTAGCATTTTGCCTGGCACTTTGCAGAACTGCAGAGGAATAAGGTTCCTGCTCTAAAGAAGCTTACAGTCCAAGGGCTACAATGGGAACAACCAAATGGTGAGACACCGGTAAGCAGAGCAGAGAGATGTGTGTGAGAGGCTGTGTGATGCTCTGAATGGACAGAGAGCAGGGTGGGTGTTTGCAATGCCAGCACCAGTCTGCCTGTCTGACTGGGCTGTGGACCTGTACTGGTGCTGTTAGTCTGATGGGGGGATATCCTGCCAGGCTGAGTGTGTGCACTGCGTGAGGTGACATCTGGGAGTGGGGCTGAGCCAGCTGCTGCTGGAGCAGCACACGTGTCATGGATACACGAGCCAGCTGGCGTGTTTGGTGCCTGTGTGAAATGCACAGCCTTCCTCCTTAAATCAAAAGAAGCTTAATGTCATAAACCACTGGTGAGGGTTTTCAAGTCAATCCCAAGCACAAATGCAGGCTGGGCAGAGACCAGATTGAGAGCAGCCCTGAGGAGAAGGACTTGAGGTGTTGGCTGATGAGAAGCTTGACATGATCCAGCAATGTGTGCATGCAATCCAGAAAGTCAAACACATTCTGGGCTGCATCAAAGGCAGTGTGGTCAGAAGGTCAAGGGCAGGGATTGTCTCCTCTGCTCCTCTCTCATGAGACCCCAGCTGGAGTGCTGCATCCAGTTCTGGGGTCCTAAGAGGAGATGAACCTGTTGGAGTGAATACAGACGAGGGCCATGAGGATAGAGCACCTCTCTTGTGAAATCAGCTTGAGAGAGCTGGGGTTGTTCAGCCAGGAGAAAAGAAGGCTCCAGGCTGAGCTTATAGCAGCCTTCTAGTGCCTAAAGTGGCCTACAAAAAAGCCAGAAAAGAACTTTTGACAAGAGTGTGCTGTGATAACACAGAGCAACAGCTTCAAATTGATAGAGAGTGGGATTAGATTAGATACAAGGAAGAAATTCATTTCTACAGGAGTGGCAAGGTAGTTGAGCAGGTTGTCCAGAGAAGTTGTTGATGCTACATCGCTGGAAGTGTTCAAGGCCAGCTGGGATGGAGCTTTGAGGACCTTAGTCTGGTGTAAGGCATTGCCCATGGCAGGGGGTGGAGCGAGATAATCCTTAAGGTCCCTTCCCACCAAACCGTTCTGTGACTCTGAAGTCTGGGAGTTTTGGCTCCTGAGGCATTGCTCGGGTTACTGAGGATGCTCAGACAAGCAAAGCACCCCTCCTTGCAAGAGCCAGTGCCGTCCCTGCACGGCTCAGTTTGGATGAAGAAGACCCTTTTCCCTTGCACCACCCTTTCTCTCCGCTCCCCCGTGTCCTCGCTCTCCCAGCGGCTGCCCCGTGACCGGGAAGCGGGGCTGTCCCTGCACAGGGCCCGGAGCGGGCAGGAGCAGCGGAGGGATGAGGCGCAGGGCTGGGCCCGGCCCGTTCCGCTCCGCGCCGCGAGGTGGCGGCAGCCGCCCGCCTTTGGCAGCGCCGCGCTGCCCTGCCGCGGGCCTGCCGCCGTCATTGGTGTGTAAAGGTGTTCTCCACCTCGTTTCCCAGCCATTTTGTGAAAATCAATGTTCCGACAAAGAGGGGAGAAGCTGGCCTTTTCCATTCGGCCTGCGCTTGACTTGTCTGTGCAGTGGGAACAGAACCGGGTCACATTGCGAGCTCCCTCAGAGCTCTCCCAAGCCAGACGTGTCATTGCAATGCGACGTTGGTAGAGGGCAAATGAAAATCCCGCTCGGGAAAGCTGCTCAATCCCGCTCGGGAAAGCCGCTCAATCCCGCTCGGGAAAGCTGCTGAGCTTCAGACCGAAGCTCTCGGAGCCTGCTGCTTGCCAGTGCCACGTGCAGGTAAATGTGACTGAAAGTCAGGGATGTGCTCCCGCTGAGTGCTCCCAAGGCAGGCAGCGCTGCAGAGCTGCTCTCACCTTGCCTGTGCTTGCTGCGGGGTACGGCTGCTTTAATCCTTGGAGTTAAATTCTGCCTTTCTAATACCTCTCACTTAATTGCTGTCAGAGAAGACACATCCATTGACTGCAGTGGAATTCAGCCCGTGTTTTTACACCACTGTTCAATTGCAATAGTGCATTTTCATTGAGAAAATCTTTTGTAATTGGAAGGACATATGAAAATATATTGTATTATACAGCTACTTCCAGCATAAACCACTCAACTTGTCTTGTAGAGTTTGAATAAATCTTTAGATCAAGTTCACCTCTGGAATGACCCATAGATCAGTGCTGAGCTCTGCTGTGGTATTCAATTACTTATTCATTATGTTTTCCTCATTCTCATGACAAAAAGAAAGATTTAAAGAGTCATTATGGTGTTTATGGAAGTGTTAACCAATTAAAAGCTCAAGGTTGCATGCTATTTCTTCTGAACAAAGTAAAAAAATCAGGAGAATGATTGATACAGTTAATATATTTATTGGCATTAGTACATTCTCTTTTATTGCTGGGATCAGAGTGACATCATTCATCATAAAGACAGCATAATTGTCTCTGAATGTTATAAAAGGTGAAATTCATTCTCCTGGAAATTAAAGAGAACACTGCAAAGCTTCAGTTTAAAAAAAAAAAAAAAAAAAAAATGACTGAATGATACAGATGATAAAATGTACTAGCTTTGAATTTCTGTTCATAAACCTGGAATAAAGCTACTGAGAATTAGTCCGAAATGAAGATTGTAATGCAATACCCTGAAATTAGTTTAGGTGTTCCTCTAATCTCATTTTTCATGGAGTAGGACTATTCATCATAAAATCTGTTTTCCCTCATTGGCAGTATTTCAGCTGTCTCTCACTGAATGAAAACAGTAAAGGAGTAAAGACACCAAATGAAATATATGTTATTTGTTCTGGCAGAATTATCTCACCTCAGCAAAGCAAAGCAGACACAGCATCATCTTCTGCTTGGTCTTTGCTCCCCACACTCAGAACTACTCTCATCCCTTACTCCCCTTTTTCATCTGCAGGTTTGGCTTCAGGAGCAGGCCTTGACCTGATTAAGTGCCTCTCTCATAGGATTTTAACTTTGCTTCGATTTTGCTTTTATCTCGCTGTGTAATTTCTTATCTACAAAGAGACTCTGAAGACCTCTGTGCTACTCCTTTGAAGATCAACTCTGCCACTCCTGCCTGTATCAATTCTCAGCCTGTGAGGCTGGATGGGGTTCTCTTTCAGTTTGATGCTGCCTAAGAAATGAGATGCAAAAAGAGAGAGGACAGGGGGGAAAAAGGCTGAAGATTCTTACTCAGGATTCTACAGCCTCCACTGAAGCTGTGCTCTCCTCACCTGAGCAAACCTTTCCAGACCTGCCTCGTGCTTACTCTGTTTGCTCTGGGAGTGTCATCCATACGAGTTACCCATGGGAAGGGAAGGGAAGCTCCCATTTCAGATGCCCAGCATAGTTTTTCATGTTGTAAATCAAGGTGGATGTCCCTAGTGACTTAGAACTAGCCTTCTGAATTATGCAGTAGCTGTACATGCCTGGTTTAATCCAAGTATGTTTAAAATTAGCCTTTAATCTTTTGCAAGCCCCAATGTTCCAAAAATGAAATTGTCAGTGCAAACCAGACCAACTAAACAGTATTAATTAACACCAGGAGAAAATCACAAAGGATTCTCTTTGATCATTACTTGAAGACATTTTGTGCTTACCTTTAATTTCCTCTCCTGGTTTGAAATAGCAAGTTCAGGTTATAGCTCTTTGTTAGAATAATAATTAAAACAATCTAGTCTCTGCATATACATTGTTTAGCTAAAGGACACTAATTATGTGCATAGGTTTAGAGACTAATTGAGGTTAAACCTGCAAGGGAGCAGCCCTTAGATTCTTCAGGATGCAAAAATTTCTATTAAACATGGCAGTGTCAACCCAAATCTATACTCTTAATTATTTTCTCTTTCTTCTAAAGAATCCTCAAGTGTGCTTCTGAATTCTCCTCTCGAAAGGTACCGCTTTTTAAATGCTTCTGGAAGGGTTTCTCTGCCCTGTAGATGTTCAGGAAGTCACCAAAAGAGTTCAGACTAGAGGGGCTTTCAGCTGATGCTTGCTGCAGGTGCCCTGATGGAACCAAGCAGACAGAGGAGACAGGGACATGGCCCCACGATGTGTCCAGCTCCTGAAGAAGAAATGGCAATCAGAAATGGGATGCCACTGGCATTCCCCTGAGGAAATTCCCTTCACTGAGAGTTCTACCTCCACTCTTGGGACGTGAAGTGGGGCCACGCAGGCCAGCTGTATTGCACAGCCCCCAACACTGAGCAGACAGGGTCTCAGCTGACCTCCGAGCCTGCTCCTGGGTTTATCTTTACATGAAAGTGAGAAGTGTAAGAGAAGTATCACCGTGGATGCATGGAGAAGGCCTCAGCATTTTACCCTTCTAGTCGAAAGTAAACAAAGAGGACAGCCTGACAGGAAGGCCAGAGGTATCTAATCTGGAGTGAGCAAAAGGGAACTCTCACTGTGTCTACGTACAGTGGCCAAAATGTCGAGATACAGAGAAAAAGCACAGTGCAGTCTCAAAAAAATTAGCTAAACTGGGGTCAAGGCTTTCCCCTTCTGAGAAATCTGGAGTAATTCCATTACCTAGTGCAGCTATTGCAGGTTTTAGCACATACAGTCCCTGACTAAACATGGACTCTGCAGCTGTCCTTGGCAGGATAATGATTACAAGAGATAATCTTCGTGTTTCAAGAAGCACTGCTGACAGAACTCAGAAAGAAATGCCTTCTCTCTCTCACTGTAGCAAGAGTATTTCATAGCTATCCAGATGCATTATGAGAACTTTATGTCTTTCTCTAAAACAAATGGTGGAAAGCATTGTCAGAGAAAGCACAGACGGATTGTGTTTCTCCCTGCCATGCATCACTATGGTTAGACGAAGATTAAATTTCTCTTTTGTATTTAGGCAATCTTGCCTTTATTTTCTTACTAATAGCAGCTGGAGGAAAAACACTATAAATCTGTTTATTATGCATTCACCACATGACTACTCAGTACTTCTTATATGCAGCTCTAGTTCTGCTGTTGTTTAAATCAAAAATTGAACTCGGTGTTAGTTAGCAATGTCGGGATCTGTTTGATGGTCCTTCCCCTGCTCCATTGGTGATCACATCACAGGAGCACAGGGCAGGAGGAGACAAGGTTACAAATACTGGCACTGTTTCATATTGACTATTTTACTGCCTCTGTGTCCGTGCTCAGATCTTTGCTAACTCCTAAAGATTTACATCCCAATCCATCCAAATCACTGTGCAGGGCTAGGTTAACCTTGAAAAAGGTGTATCCTCCAGTGCTGAATTTAAAGCTAGAAAAATTGAGTTTCATCTTAGAGAGCTTAGTAATTTCTTTTCCAAATCTGCCACATTCAAGAGCAACACACAGCAAAGTTTCCTCCTCTAGACATTACCAAGAGGAATAGACAAATAAAGTGAACTCAGCCATGAAAAGTGCTGTGACTTCTCTCAGACAAGAAGGATGTTTAAGTCATACAGAACAGAGGAACTCAGGTACAGGTGCACTGCATCTGACACTGAAAAGATCATGTTGTTTCTGCTGAAAGTCAAAAACAAGGAAGTTGCTAAGCTCTCTTATGTTTGCTGCTAGGCAGAAAATAAATACCCTTAGTTGTTTTCTTTATAAATAATTTATTATCCACCATTTCAAGCCACATACCAGCTGCTGTTTATTCAAGTTCTGTAATTGTTTCAGTTTCTTGACATTAAGGAACCAGCCATTAATATCAAATAACACTAAGCATTTAATAACCATTTATTACGAAAGAGATAAATTAATGAGTTTCAGGAAACTTTCTCTTCAGAGAAGTTCTAAGAAGTGCTACGCCATCGGATGCAATGTTTAAAAATTTAGCTGCTTGTGACAATGGCTGTTCTATTTTGTGTGTGTGTCTGCAGTGCTCAGCAGTGTAATGAGGTGACATCTCTCTCAAGAACCTCTAGGTGCTGCCACAGTACCAAAAAAAGGATGGAGTGCTGCATTCGTTTCATTGTTGGAAAGAGAGGTAATCAAATAAACTGCTATTCTAGCAGGCTTTTAAATAAATACTGAGAAGCAGTAGTTTTCCTTTGCAGTTCTTTGGTCAACAGTTTAATTGCAATAATTTCTCAAAACAAAACAAAAAAAAATCCATGCATCAACATCCCTTCTGAAAGGAGAAATCTCTTAAATACATGGTGTATAGAAATGTCAGTGTATTTTTTTAAAAGATGAAAAGATGATAAAATATGGTTAACATTCAACTTCAATTTGAAGCTACTCCGCTTCATTTCCTCACCTACCAAATCTCACTGGTACACAAAGACATAGTCTTCTTTAATGCTCCCTCTCTCTCCCACAATTTCAAGCAATGATCAGCTACAAGGACTGAAAGCAAATGGAAATCATTTCATTCTACAAATGTAGGCAAGTTTAATGCAGCTGCTTGTTTAAAAACATTTTCCAGTGTTGTTTTCTATTTGCAGACCAAAGACTTTAAAAAAATCTTGCCCACCAGCAGCTTCCAAGGATTTTACTTCAGTGCCCCCTCCCTCAGGTGGGATAAAGCAGCACAACTTCCAAGGAATCCTGATTTACACTGAGGACTGGGCCTGAGAGCACTGCTCAGGGGACATGGAGCCACTCAGCGTTTGGATGCAGCTGTCCTCCGGACCCAGGGGCTCAGTACCCATCTCTGTGGTCTATGGTAACATTTTTGTCCCTATTAGCTCAGAATTAGCACACAGAAAATCTGTAGAAATTGGTTTTGTATTTAAAAAACCCCTCATTTAAATACACATCAGTCACAATTATAATTGCAGCAACAAATCTTCAGAGATGCTGAGTCTGGGTGACTTACATCGTGCCAGCATCAGAACTGAACACAGTGTCACCTCAGCTGTGCTCTGAGCCAGCACTATCACTGCCAGAGAGATGCCCCAGCAGGTGCCAGGAGTTTCATGTGGGAAAGGGCACTTGCCACAATAGCTCCTAACCAGCACTGTTATTATTTATGGTTTGGCAAGGGGTAGAGGGGGCACCTTGCTTTTAATTTGAACTGGTCTGTTTCCTGGTCCAGCCCCTCTCTGTGAGATTTAAGAGTCTTTTGGAGTCTGCTGAGAGGAGAGGTGTAAATTTGGCCTCAAAGAGGAAGAAACTTCATTAGGTACTGGTGTGCCTGCCTGGAGAGCTACTTAAATTCTTCCTCTCTGCACCAGAGTGCCTGTGTCTGAAAAGATGAGATTTGGTCAGCAGCTAAGGCCAGGATTTATCAGGGAAAAGCTTGGATGGACAGAAAACTTACTTCATGATATTTATTTATGAGAAAGATACTACATTCTTTTATGTCTACTAATATTAGGAATATCATTGTAAATTGAAATTACATTTATAAAAGTACTCCAAACTTCTCCTACCTTTTACTTCCAGACTTAAAAAAACTTGTTGTAACTCCTCACCTCTTTTAATCAGCCTAACCACAATGCATAAGATAAATGCTGTTATTATTTAAAATTCCTAGCACCAGCTTCCAAAAATGCTGACAAGTCACTAATCCCAAGAAAATGTACGGTAGTTAATTAAAAGTAAAATGTGCAGAAGTTATCCAGTAGATTGCAATCAACAAGATTCATTGAATGCACATTTTGTTCCTCACCACTGAGACAGGTTTTTTCCAACCCTTCCTCCTCCTCCCAGCAGGACATTGGGATAATGATGAGCACAAAATGAAACAAATGAACTAATGTGGCCTCAGCCCCAGAAGCAAATAAATTGTCTTTCAGAGCCAAGCACTTGGAGATACATATTTCCACCTCTTTCAGAGCTGTCCTGCTGGCCAGGGAGAGGGTTTGTTCACTTTACTTAACCTTGAGTTGAAAATGTGACAAACTCAAAAGACTCCCAATAAGCAAAGGGAAGTGCTGATGCACCCTGAGGCAGGATGGGGTGCCCCACAACATGTGCTATGGAACTGGGAACACCCCACTCAGCAAGCTTCCTGCCAGAGACCCTCTGTGAGCCGTGGAGAAAAAGAAGCCTCTCAAAGGGATCTGTTTTCCCAGCACTGGGCAGGAATGCCTGGGTGTAGTGAGACATCTCTATAGATCAGAAATGGTGTTGAAATGGTCTCTGTATGGTTGCAGAGTGCAGCTCTGCTGCTGGTGCAAGTGGTAAGCAGCTCTTGCAGACACAGGGAAACATTCCCTCCACCTTACTAGCACTGGCTGGTGCCACAGGGAGCAGCTCACCCAGAGGGACTAGGGGAAGCAGGAAAATAGTCTGCAATTGAGCTACTGTCTTGGCTTCATATCCCCAGAAATGCTCCTAGAAAAGTGCAAAGCTTTAGTGGCTGAAGTCAGCCTAGAGAACAGTCAAAGTTCTCACCAACAAGTCAGACTTTTATGGACTCTGGTAAAAACCCCCTTTCTTAAAAGTGATGTCTGGAGTCAACAGGTGGATATCTCCATGTCTGTATGGACAGGGTTGGTAGGCACACTGAGTTTGCCATGGGGAGAGAGGACATCACCAACGTGATTTCAAAGATTCAAGATGCAGCAAAGTCAACAGCTCAAATATGAAACCTTGTGAATTAAACAAATGGACCAAGGTTTTTGTCATGACAACAGGGTGACCTTTACCTTTTTGAGCTATTTGCTGCCTCAAAAGCAAAGCTTAGTGGGAACACACTACCACTGTTAGAATCATAAATTCATAAAATCCCAGGATGGTTTGAGTTGGAAGGGACCATAAAGATTGGCTAGTGCCAACCCCCTGCCACCCGTGCCACAAGCAGGCTCACTTTCCACTAGATCAAGTTGCTCAAAGCCCCATCCAGGCCTAGTGTTGAAGACTTCCAGGGATGAGGCATCCACAATTGCTCCAGGCAACCTGTTTCAGGTTCACCTCCCTCACACCCTCACAGTAAAGAATTTCTTCCTTGTACCTAATCTAAACTGACTCTTTCAGTTTAAAGCCATTGCCCCTGGTCTTATTAACTGCATGCCTCTATTAAAAGTCAAAAGTCCTTCTGCAGCTTTTTTGTAGGTCCCTTTAGGCACTGCAAGGCTAAGGAGTGAGGAGTTATAACAGTCCCTTTTGGCACTGCTGCTATAAGGTCAACTCAGAGCCTCCTCCTCTCCAGGCTGAACAACCCCAACTCAGCCTGTGCTCACAGGAGAAGTGCTCCAGCTCTCTGATCATCTTCATGACCCACCTCTGGACCTGACCTTATTATTTTAAGGTCCACAGAGCTGGATGCACCATTCCAGTGGGGCCTCATGAGAGCAAAGCAGCAGGGAATCACCTGCCTTGACCTGCTGGTCAGGTTCCTTTTGATGCAGCCCAGGACACATTTGGCTTTCTGGGCCACAGGCACACATTGTTGGCTCATGTTGAGCTTCTTGTAACTTTCCCAAGTCTTTCTCCCCAGGGCTGCTTTCAATCCATTCTCTGCCCAGCCTGTATTTATGCTTTGGATTGTCCCAACCCAGGTGCAGGCCCTTGCACTTGGCCTTGCTGAACTTCATGAGCATTGCAAGGGCCCACCTTTCCACCCTGACCTGGCCTCTCTGGATGGCATCCCTTCCCTCCAGAGTGTAAACAGCACCACACAGCTTGGTGTCTGTGGCAAACTAGCTGAGGGTGCACTGGATCCCACTGTCCATGTCGCTGACAAAGATGTCAAACAGTGCCAGTCCCAGTACTAACCTCTCAGGAATGACATTTGTCACTGGTCTCCAATTAGGACACCTACATTTAGCAAAGAAAAAAATGAGCAGTGGATGGCAAACAGTACACCCATAATATCTTCATTCTTGAATTACCCTTACAGAAGTCCTGTCTCCTCTGACAGCCATAGCTAGACATGTTTGATCTGGGGTTTTGAAAGGGAGGGAGGTTTTAAGACCTATTTACCAGGACCGTAGGGGTGTGTCTCACCAAAGTGACAGCTTGTCATGGTTTTATGTCAGTTCCAACCAGTGGAGGCAAGAGCATTACCAAATTGTGCAGACTAGCCCTGCACCTTGCCTGTCTCCTTTTAGCACTGAGATCTTTTCCATGGAACAAGCCTAGCATGGAAAATGTAAGTTTTCTGAGACCCATTTTATTCCTTTAAACAAGGTCATTAGAAACAGCAGATGCTGTTCATCACACCTGATGTGCTTTGGGGAAGTAAATTTCAATGCACTGTT
The DNA here is from genome assembly GCF_021018805.1 of Prinia subflava. Classification (NCBI taxonomy): domain Eukaryota; kingdom Metazoa; phylum Chordata; class Aves; order Passeriformes; family Cisticolidae; genus Prinia; species Prinia subflava. The sequence goes on from NC_086247.1 coordinate 14,357,147, forward strand.
TGAAGAAAGTGAGGGTAGCATTTATTAACTCAGCCGAATCTCTTCACCCAGTACAAGCTGAATTACCCAAGATGCCATAAATTTCAGGGAATGGGGAGATAAAGCACTGAAGTTATTGTGTTCCCATTGGATACTGCAACTGAAACTGTGTTTCATTATCCTCTCAGCCACACTCCACAACTTCCCCAGCAAACAGAATCACAGAACATGCTGAGTTGGAAGGGACCTACAAGGACTCCCACCAGGAGTCCAACTCCTGCCCCTGCACAGGACCATCCTCAAGAGTCACACCATGTGCCTGGGATCACTGTCCAAATGCTTCTTGAGCTCTGTCAGTCTTGATGCTGTGACCACCACCCTGGGGAGCCTGTTCCAGTGCCCAACAATCCTCTAGGTGAAGAACCCTTCTCTATTGTCCAACTGAAACCTTCCCTGACACAGCTTCAGGCCATTCCCTTGGGTCCTGTCCCTGGTCACCACACAGATCAGTGCCTGTCCCTCATCTTCCCCTTGTGAGGAAGCTGTAACTGCAATTAGGTCTCTCCTCAGTCTCCTCTTTTCCAGACTGAACAAACCAAGTGACCTCAGCCTCCTCATATGGCTTCCCCTCAAGGCCCTTCACCATTCTTATTGTTCTCCTTTGCATGCTCTCTATAAGCTTAATATCTTATATTGTGTCACCCAGAACTGCACACAATATTTAGTGAGGCTGTCCCAGTGCAGAGCAGAGCAGGACAATCCCCTCCCTTGGCCAGCTGGCAGTGCTGGGCCTGATGTCCCCAGGACAGGGTTGCCCTCCTGGCTGCCAGGGCACTGCTGGCTCTTGTTCATCTTTCCATTGACCAGGATCCCCAGGCCCCTTTCCACGCTGCTGTCCAGCCTCTCATTCCCCAGTCTTTTGTACATTCAGGGATGCCCCATCCCAGGTACAGAATCTGACACTCTCCCTTACTGAACTTCATTTTGTTTAGGAGTGCCCAGTCCTGAGTTGTCAAGGTCTCTCCCTGCCACTGAGGAAGTCAACAGCTCCTCCCAGTTTTGTATCATCTGCAGACTTGCTCACTGTCCCTTGCAGTCCTGTGCCCAAGGCATTTGGGAAGATCTTGAACTGCACAGAGCCCGAGATGGAGCCCTGCAGAGCCCCATGAGTGACAGGCTGCCAGTCTGATGTCACCTCATTCACTGGAACCCTTTGTGCCTGACCCATCAGCCAGTTGCTCACCCACCCCATGATGTTTATCCAGCTGTGTGCTGTCCAGAAGGATCCTCTGAAAGGCAGCATCAAAAGATTTACTGGAATCTAAAAAGATGACATCAACTGGCTTCCCTTAATCAACTAGGGGAGTTACCTTGATATCAAGATTTTCCTCTCATGAAGCCATGCTGGATGTGACTTATGACTGCATTGTCTTTCAGGGTTTTTTTAATATCTCTCAGAATAGTATTTTCCTTAACTTTGCCAGGCACTGAAGTGAGACTGACAGGCCTGTAGTTTCTGAGCTCCTTCTTCTTGCCCTTCTTGAAAATCAGGGCAATGTTGGCCAGCTTCCAATCAGCTGGGACCTCTCTGGATTCCAAAGACTGCTCAAAAATCAGCAAGAGAGATTCATCAAGAGTGATGTATTGTATTTCTAATTATAAGGGGAAGAAGGCAGAGTTTCCATCATATTTGTGTTTAACACCTTTTCCTGTAGAAAAAAAAATATTTCCAGGTACATTCACAATTTAGATTTAAACAATTTTCATTAGAAGTTTTAACATATATTGCTATAGAGTTATATAATTGTAAAATTTTACATTCCAAATTAGTTTATGGGTACTCTGTAAGGAAAAATATTCTGGTTTCAGTATTTAACTTCAAATCAATTTTCCTGGTTTTATCTGAAAGAAATAACTAGTGTGTATTAAAGGAAACGTATTCATTGGGTGGAAAAAAGGCTTTTTCAGGTACCACAATTTCATCTCCCCATTTTTGTATTACTAATCTATTATTTAGGATTTATCTTCCATCAGTAACACTCTCTGGTCTGTGTCACAACAACACTTTCTTCCCAAATTGGCTTATGTCCAAAATAAGATAAAATACACTTGTTTTGGGGGAGAAAGATTTGTTCTATTTAGATACAGACATATATCTGAGCATAGACATAAAAGCATCTCCTCTGACATTTAAAATGGGTTTTTCTTTGGTGTTATGGAAGACTAACTGAGGCACAAACAACTTTGTGACCTGGAGTTCTAAGGTCTTTCTCAATCAAAATGAACAAAAAGCAGTTATGGCAGCTAGGGAACTGAAGAGCAAGACCAGCATATCTTTACTTACAAAGTATATCTGTAGAATAGGAGGCATCAACATAGAAGAACTGTGCTGCACTGGTGAAAGGGAAAAAAGTTGAATGTAACAGAGTGTTCAGAGGAAAATTATATTCATGGAGATGAGTTTAGACTGACAGCTGAGAAAGACAGTTTTGGCAGACACATATTAGATAAATTAGAGTAGGATGAATCAAGTGTATATGGTATTTTTTAACTTTCATTCTTCACTTCCACTATTTTTGAAGGTCTCTCTGCAGAGAGACCTTGAAACTATTTTTCAGTTAAGCATAATTTTCCCTTACACAATATTTACAATCTCCACTCCAGATGAACAAGGCTTCCACCAGGCTTACACAAATAGTTTTTGGAAGGCTGAAGAAAACCTCATATATGGGAATGTCAGAAATTATGTCCTTCCTGCTAGGCTGAGTGCTGGACTTTCATCTAACACAGATAATACATACTTACCATGGCAAAATAACAGAATTTGCCTGGTGTCAGTGAGGAGGCAAGATCTTGCTCTTACCCTGTGGTCATATCTAGAATAAAATCCTAAGAATGTCTTAATTTCTAAGTAAGAGTTCTGAAATTTGGGAAGCAGAAATGTGTTCACTGTGACAGGTGTTTGCTGCACTTGTCACCTTCCTCATGTCCCCAAACATCCACAGGTCTCCTGTGCAAACACTGTTGCTCAATTCCTGCATGCACTTTTTCTTAAACCTGATAGCACAGAAAACGTTCCTGTGCAGCTCTTGAGAAAGACAAGGCTACAATAGCTGGAAATCATTACAATTCTGAGAGGTTAAAGGCAAACCTTCCCTGAAATGTAATAACATGTTTTACTTGGACTGAGAACAGAAACAGAAATAGAGCCATATGCCAATTTGTGTATCATTAGGCCCATTTAATTGAATTAATTTAGAGATAGATATATGACAGGATGCTGCACATCCAGCTGTTGAGGACAGAGCTGCTGGGTGCCGAGCTGCAGCAGCACAGCTCTCCTCCTGCCCACCTGACACTGCCCAGCTCTGCTGGCAGCTCCAGGCCTGCTGGACTCACCATCCTTGTTCCTTGCCTGGGCTGAAATTGTCTCCCACTAAATTTACAGACATGTCCAGCTGTCCACACCAAGGTCACCAGGATTTCAGCCTCCAGCTATCCTGTGCTGCCTTCTGCACTCAAATGCACTCTTCCTGAGCCCCAGTTCCCCGTGCTTACTTTTCAGATGTCTGAAATTAATTTGTGTTTTCCTGAAGCCATTAATCTAAATTGCTGCATGTTCTTACAGCCCAGCGAGGTTGGGAAGATGGCTGTATCCTTTGTGAGACTGCTCACTGCTTAGCACTGGGAGGGACACACCAGGCCCTGTCCATTCCTTCCCACGTACCAGCTATTGCAGTTTCCCCTGCTGAGCTGTTCCAACTCCACTCACAATTTTTTTCACGTTCCTGGGCACAGCCAGCTCACAGAGATGCAGCACTATGAAAATTAAATCGAATTTAATAGCTAACTAAATATCACCATGGGCATTTTCTGATTGCATTGCAGTGGGAGGGGGACAGCTGCTGCCATGTGCCATGTGATCTCCTGTGCTGGAATGCAGCAACAACTCTTTGAACAGATATCAATGACAGATCTAAAACTTGGCTTTACACAGCCTACATGTCATAGACCTCTTTCTCTTTAGATTAATGCAAGAGTGGATAAAGTTCTCCATCTTGATCTTGCTGATCCTCTCTTTGGATGTGGTAAAGGAGTGGGTAGATTTTTTTTAGAGTACTACAAGCTTTTAGAGGTATTGAATGCCTAGGTGGTTTCTGCTTTTAGATGTCTGCAATATCTTCAATTTTTCTTCTCTCCTGCTATGAAGAATTTTGGGGCTTTTTTTTACAAATGACTTATCTCTTTTGCTGTTATAATGTCCATATAGTCTCTTGTTTTTTCAATGTCTCTAATGAATATAGATACAGCCTGCAAATAAACCAATATCTGCAAGAGCTCTATACATTAGGCACAGGAGCCCCAGGACGAAACAGAGAAAGCACTTTAAATAATGAGAAAGTTGTAAAAATTAATGTTTTTCATTTGCTCATTTGAGCAGATTATCTGGAAAATTCCATTCTGCATCAGTAAGGAGATGAGATGTAAAGAACTGTCTTTTGTTAACAGATGGACTTGATGATCTGAAAGGTCTTTTCCAACCTAAATTACTCTTTGCCTCTGCAAACTCTCATATCTAAGATAGGATCATAAAACTAAAGAGCAACTGACCTGTTACAGATTGGTTGCACAGGATGATAAAGTTTTGAATGTTCAAAGACAAAGATCCCAGTCCAATACATTTCCTATAATGCTACACAGTAGAAATAAAAAATTCAGATGATATAGAGCCTTGAACATTATATATTACAGCACTGGCTGATCTCTTATTTGTGAACATAGAGCACACAGGGATTTTAATGTTCTCCTAAGACTAAACACCAGCTGCAAGTGTGGACCCTTCCCACGGAGATCCTGACTGTTGCCTAATGCAGGAGGTAAGAGAGTTAGGGCATCTGTCTCTTGGTCTCATCACTGCTGTCTCAAAATAACTCATTGCTTCCACTCCATAACTCAAATCTCTCCTTCCTGCACTTCTTCATATTTAATCTTACTCTTCAGCAAAAGGCGTTAAGTGAAAAATGTAAGCCACAAAGCTCAGAGTTTATCTGAACCTCTGCAAAAATAGAAATGGGTGAGGTCAAGAATATGGAATCATTAAGGTTGGAAAAGACCTCCAGGATCATTGAGTCCAACCTTAGATTAAATACCATGATGTCAGTTGAACCATTGTGGTGATCCCTGGTGGCACCACAGACGAAGTTATGCTCCTGTGGAGGGTCTGCAGCCTGTGAGCCACCTTCAAAGCAGTTGTATTCTCCCCCTGGGAAGTGTCTCTATGACACCTCCCTGCCTGTCATGGTGAGCAGGAAACTGCACAGTCCCGTGAGCTTTGGTCCTATGGTGATTCCTTGTTCCTGATTTGTTGTCACCCCAGTTCCTGGTTTTTACCCTCCCTCATCGCTGCAGTTTGGATCCCTTCCCTGATTGGTTATTTCCTCAATTCCTTCCCTCACTGGCCCAAGTTGTTAACCTCGCCTCCTTAATCTTCTATAAAACTCAGATGCCTTGAGATGTCAGGGTCTTTTGGTCGCTGGTTCCTGGGAAATAAAGAAGCTGCTGTGACCAGAAGATCAGATCCTGTTCCTCCTGCGTTGTCTGAGGAGGCACTGCTGCTCACCTGCCTTAGCAGCTGTCACAACTGAGCCAAATCACCAGGGAGTGCCTGTGCACAGGACAAGGGCAGCTTCTTTCTGGAGAGGCTTCCCCTGGGAAGGTTGTGGCACCCTCAAGAGCAGTGGATTGCCACACACCATAGCACTGAATGTCACACCCAGCTGGTTTTGAACACTTCCAGCTGTACTGACTCCACCACCTCCTGCGCAGCTCGTTCCAATACCTGACAGCTTTTTCAGTGAAGGAATTCTTCCTGATGTAAAGGACAAGAGCAAAAAGGATGGCACTGGGCTATGTGAGGAGCTACCAGGATGATCTTTGACTTGAAAATCTAAACAATTCCAAACTGGTTTTGCCAGTAAATAAGATATGAGGTCAGCCTGAAAAATCTTCATGTATATCCTTACCAGTGCATCCTCACCAGAGAATTTTCCCCTGAAAGTCCTCTTTAATGGTGTCTCTAGTTCAGGCTTCTCATGGCCATGTCAGCTGTTCTCAGATGAGTCCAACTTCCCTTTACTTTGCTTAGACTAAACTGCATATGTTCTGTTATTTTTCCTGTTTCTTGGCCTTTAAGAGAAAGGTTTTGCACTTTGCTTCTTCATCCCTTCTTTTCTGCTAGGATTTTTCCATGGCCTCAGTGTTGTCTCACACAAGCAATCTTAGAAGCCCTCCTATTTTCCTGTACTTGCGTCTTGCCCACTGTTCTATAGTGCTTGCACTATAGATTATTGCAATATATATATAATATATAGATTATTGCAATATAGATTATCCAGGTTAAGACTCTCCATTTTTTGTGTCAATCTTTCCAACCTAAATCTGGAGACAGTGACCTGTTAGGAAACTGATTCCATGTTCCTGAGCCTGCACGTTTTAGCTCACTGGATTTTTTCAGTCTAGGGTATTTAGAGTTTCCCAGATAATGCTGGTGCTCAAACAAACAAACAAACAAACAAACAAACAAAACTAAACTAAACTAAACTAAACTAAACTAAACTAAACTAAACTGAACTGAACTAAACTCTCTGTAGACTGGATGCCATAGAAAAACTCTACTGATGTTTTTATTCCAGTTTTGGGCACAACTCTACTAGTGTTCACACTATGAATGCTTTGCTGTTATATTAATAGTGTAATACAGAAAATGTACTTTTGAGTATAAATCTGGCTTACGGTATTTATAGATACAAAACCTTCATAATCTCACCAGTACTCAACTTGAACAGACTCAGATTTTCCCAAGTGTCACACTGGACATTCAGGGCCTGTGTATGGTCTTGTGGCTCTAGTTTTTGCACAACTAGCTCAAATACTCCGTTTGCCAAACAGTACCCTAATGTGCAAAGAGAAGCTTAATGGCTGCACTGCAGTGGAACAGACGAGGCCATGCATTTGCAATGCTTTTTATTTAGGAAATGGCTCAACATAATGAAGTGTTCAGATTCTGGCCATGACTCCAGTTTCCTGTGTGGTTCTGTCCTCAACTTGGATCTCAGAAACCCATTTTTGTTTTCTGTCTTTTACAAAGATTGTTTTAGGACAGCAGTGCTTTCAGGAGCAAATTTTCTTATGTTTGTGGGTGCATAGGACACAGGGAATTGCACAAGCACCACCTACACATTTCATAAAATTGCCGATTATTTACCCACAATTGAAAAGATACACTTTACCTTTCTCCTTTCTCTTTTACACTTCTCACTCTCACATACATTTTACATATGTATGTCCTTTCAGTGTGGATATTTTGCATTATGTCTTGCTGAAGTTTCACAAAATGAAAAGCATCTGTCCCCACATGGCAGACAGGTTTCTGCTCTTACAGGGTGCTCAGCTACAGGGACAGCAGTCAGGCAACACTCATCACTTTTCTGGCTTTCTGTATAGGAGACCTCTTGTCTGAAAGTCAGGCTCTTCTCTTGCCCTCTCCAAGCCTGCAGGGACTGGGGAGATTTCCTTTCTGGTGCTGAAACCTCCCTTCCCAGACATTGTATGATGAGAGTTGTGCACTTGAGTCTACAGCACAAAAAAAACCCCAACATGCAGACCTGAGATAAATCTGAGTTATTAATTGAAGCTCATGGCAGCCATAGGAAGCAAGAGGTTATTAGCTTAACTGAAGGATGGGGAAATTGAGGCAGCCTCCTAAGGTCACGCTGTGGAACAGTTTGATGAATAATCTAGTATCCCAGACCTGAGCTCTCATTTCCAGACCACTTCTGCATCCTAAGATATGTAATAGAGCAGCATTAGAATTTTGGTGTAGAATTTTATTAATAATCAGTAGTCAAAAATATGGCACATCTAGCAATAACAGCTGGAGGAAATTTAAAAATTTCCTTTTTAATGTATTTCCTTCTGTTCCACAGTATTTGAGATTAATTAAAAGAGACCCCTGAGCAGTACAGAACAGCAAAAACCTCAATCAGTCATAGCTGAGGATATGCTAAAACTTGATGTGCTAAACATTCAGGCATGGCTTTTGGTTTAGGTTGAGAGTGTATTCTGCTTTTTGTTGGCCCAGTTTAAAAAGACACATTTTCTGGCAAATCAACTGAGTCACCTGAGGGCTCTCAAATCCAATCCAAGAGTGAGTGATTTCTTCAAGATTTGCTGTCTTGTTATTTTTTAATTCCATATCAAATAATTTATATGGAGCTTTACTTATGTTGTAATTCACTGATGCAATTAATTTCAAAGGATTTTGGCAAAATAAACCTCTAGTGAAAAATATTTTTATTTAATAGCTAACATAAGAAAGCCAATAGTATTGCTATGAATCGTGAGTTCATTTTAGAGCTCTGCTGAAAATAATATTATTTTAGGTTGCAGGCCCATGGGGCAGATTGTCTGCTGTGGGACTATACAAAGACTATATAAAGACAATTGGTCAGGAAAATGCAGCATCTCCTTTATCATGCTTAGCTCTGATTTGCAACTGATTCAGAGCTATATCCTACCCTGAGGACCTCTAAACGAGCAAACTTTCAGGTGGATCATCAGCTTGCAGGCAGGCTGGCCTTCCTCTTGTAATTTGTGATCCAAGCTGAACAAGCTCCTCTAAAAAACCTTGCCCTTCTCTCCATCCAGCCCTCTCACTACTCAGCCGTCAGAGCCATCCCTCTTTCACAGAATCAGTGTGTCCAGAGAAGTCTGCAGAGGTGTGGTGCTGAGAGTGCACTTGCTTTGGGAGGTCTGTGACCAGACCTGGCCTGTGCCTCAGGAGGCAGCAGCAACACAGCCTCTCATGAAACTCTTGGAGATGGACACAGGTGCCCTCTCTCCCTGATAGCCTTTAGCCTCCAGGCAATGTTCACACAGTTATGATGCTGTGGTTCACAGAGCTGTTGAACAAGGAGCTTCTGTATCAGAAGGCTGTACATGCAGATCATCCCAGCAGCTCATACCTGCACCTCCATGCTGATCCTTCACAATTAGGGAAGATATGGCAGCTTCCTTGGAGTGGTAAAAGAGACAGAAATGTAGGAGGAAAGTTTGAAACCTGTATCACTATGCCAAACATATGGAGATATGGAGAAAATAGCTGAAGTGATGGCTGGATTCCAAATTCCTCCTGATTTCAAGTGAGATCCAGGCACACATTTCACACAAATGTGGATCTGTGACAGAACTAAGTAGCACTTCCAAAACTTATGAGATTTATCTGTTCTGAATGCTAAGACTACATAAAGTAATTCTTTGTACTCATTAATTCGTGTGCACTCATTACTCTCAGAGACTTTAAGGAAGTATATGACGCTGATCCAACAAATAAATGTCTATGATGCTGCTGAAATGATACAGGTGAAAATAAAAATAATAATGCATTTTCACCTCTACAGGTGAAAATGCATTATTTGGACAAGTGTTGATGAGACAGCTAAGGGAGCTTTCTGCCAGCATCCAAGACCCAAAACAGGAGCACAGTGACAGGATGGCAGCAAACTCAAAGAGTAGCACAATCAGTACCTCTTCCAGCCCTGTGTGTACCTGCCCTAATCACATCTTATCAGGAGTAATCTTTCACAAGTTGCCCCTTTGGAAGTCTGCCTACAGAAGCAGTTCAGTGCCATGATATATATATTTATCCCCTCTATATACACCTACATACATTACCAATTGCACATCAGTTATAGTTTTGTACAGCTCAAATCAGTAATCTCACTCCATTGCATTATGTTCTCTCTCCAAGCCATAACGCTGCCAAAAGTCTAAAAATCACAGGTTTTAGTTTTCTCATATTTTTAGATATATAATGCCAGACAGATACTTCACACATGTACACCTAAAAGAGGAAATACAGGACCACAAACATTTTAAATAGACAACTAACACAGGAGAACATTTACTCTGGAGATCAATATAGCTTTCGATAGGAGAGTGATGTCCACCCCCAAAGAGACACGACAGAAGCTGAAAAGCTGAAGTACCACAACATATGTGAGCAGTAAATATTCAGAATTAATGGTATTTGTATTTTTTTCTGGGTGATACTTGGTTTTCCTGGGAAAAGGCACTCCACTGTGGATTGAACCCAGTTTGCAATTTCAGAACGCTTTCCTTACATTACAAATTCTAGGTTAATTAAAGAAGACTAGGGTGACATGTGATTCTATAATTAAGTAGGCATTACACTTATGTCAGCAGAAGTGTGCAGCTCTGCATTCCACAGATCAAAGAGGAAGATGGTGAGCTACATTTTCTCCTTCCTGGCAGCAGGAACTGGTGGAACAATTTTTGGTAACAGACCCCAGTAGGGTTGAATGGTGCTGAGCTGCATTAGGAGGAGACTCCAGACCAGCAAAAACAAGCCTTGCTGGTCTCCAGCACAGCATGGGGCAAGGCTATCCTCTGGTAGAGACATGTCCTTGAGGTGCAGAAATTACATTTTTAATAACATAATCTCAACACAGTAAGATCCTGATCAAAATTCAGATGAAATTACACATTGCCACTGACTTCTGAAAATTAGGAAGTTTTAAAAATCTTGCCATATTCTCCAAAATTAATTTTTTAAATGTGCTTTATTTAATAACAGTATCTACAGCCTGTCAGAGGATTCAAAAATGTCTGTCCACAGTTTTGGTGACAGTTTACTCTTAAATTATAAGGCGAAAATCACTTCTCTGTGGCTAAGGTGTTCTCCTAGCAATGAGACTGAGAAGCCCTTCTCAGCTGTCGGGCTCCCAACAGTCCCACTGACCTCTGGAGGGTCAGAGGAAGACCCCTCATTATGAGCTATGAGTCACTCAATTACTGACATTGAACTGTTTTCCATTTATGCATAATTCTCTAGGCATAATTTAAATTTGATAGAAAAGGAGAAGATGTCCCATTTCTATCTCAGTTCCTCTGGTTATACAGTTCCCCAAATATATTAGGCCTCTTAAAGATTAGCTTAAAACAGAGATTAATAGTTTCTGGAGAAAGAAAGCCTCTTTCCTCCAGATGATATAACCAGTACCTCTAGTGGTTAAATCATTCCTTCTTTCCCAGCTGCACCAATCCATTTCCAAGATCAGCCTGACCCACAAACATAACAGATGAACTAAAAGAAAGGAAGGGTTTTTTTCTAGCTATTTGAATTTTGCACACACTATTGTTCATGGAAGTTCAAGTGAACTCAAGTGATCACTTAAATCCCAAAGCACAGAAGGTGCAGACATAACTAATAATGAGAACTAACTACATTGCAATACCAAACCCGACTGGTTTATAGATCTGAAACAGCCTGCACTGTAACAGAGCACCATTTCTTGAATGCAGCTTTATTATCTGAGATGATAAAAAAGGCCAGAAGAGAAGACAGGGGATCCATGGGAGTTGTGCTTCACCCTGGAGTAAGTCGTCTATGTTTGGCCAACACATTGATATCTCTCTCGTTTCAGTGAATGATCAGGAGTTACTTTTTTGCACTCCTTCACAATCCATTTCTCACTGCTGAAGACAAAATCCCATTTCTTATTTTCTACATAACTTCTCACCATCTTCCATTAAAATAATTGAGAAAAGAAATCATAGGGGTGGTAAGATGCATAGCCAAAATTACTCATCTTTGAAGTGTGCTATGAATTAGTTTTTCTTGTAGCTCATTTGAGCCCTATGACTCTTTCAGCAGCCAAATGTGCCCAGCAGTTAAAAAATCAATAGACTCCTATTGAGGAGTAAGTGTCTTCCCATCTCCTGTGTTGATTTGTTCTGTAACCTCTGACAGGACCAAGGTTCCTCTTTGGCTCCCACTTTGATTGTGAAATTGTGTGCAATAACAGCCCAAAGAGTGCAGTCTCCTCTCGCCTGAGCAACAGCAGCAGTAGGTGAGAGACATTTGCCTCCTCTGGCCATCCTGCCCTTGCCCACCTTGATTTTTCTGGAGAGCCTGTGAGACACTCAGGTCAGCATCAAGCAGGCAAGGGAGAGAGCTCTGGTGCATGTCTTGCAGTGCCACCCCTTTCTCGTGCCAAGCCCTAGTGAAACTATGAGCTGAACAGGCATTTGCCAGCACAAAACTTGCTACAGAGCTAACCAGGACCTATGCTGATATTACCACTGCAAGTTAGAGCCAAATCTGTGAGTATATGGGTAATTGCAAGCTTTGCTGGCTTTATCATCACAGTATTTCTGAGAACTGTGACAGCTGTGTTAAAAAATGGGATCATTTACATGGATCCCTATGCAAGATCATAAACCAGATTTCTTCCAGGCTTAATACTCTTTATAATCTCTAGCAGTTAGCACCCATACTGCTTGGGTTTCAAGAGAGCTAATTTGTCACCCTTATGGCTTCCACCAGCAGTAGGGCAAGAGTAGCAGTTTTAATTAAAAGTTTATATGCAAACACACCTCACAATTTCTGTGTGACAAATGGTTCTTCTCACCCTGCGGTTTCCCTGCCTCTGGTCAGGACAAAATTTTTGCCTTTGCAAAGTTGCACATTTTTGTCAAAACACAGGAAGACTGCAGTGATTCTCACACATTTATCTTGGACTTTTGTATGAGAGGTAAATTTCTTTCTGTGATCCTTACTATTTTATTTGTTTAGGGCTTCATTCCACAGATTATACTGTCTGGAATTCTATATCTTCACATCACCAGTATTCCTGCTTTAAAACAAAGACTATTATCTTCTGCATCAATACCCAGTACACAGATATCCCAACATCATTAAACTAGAAAAAAATAAATCTTTGAAGTACTTTCTTTCTAAGTAATTTTACAGTAATTTAAGTAATTTTTTAAACAATTTTACAATGTTACCACACATAGGGAAATCAAATGCCCAAAGGTATATTTGTACAAGGTATGTCAATGGTCAAAAAATGTGAGGAAATTATACAAATAACTATATCTAATTTAAATGGTCTGTGTGTGTTGTCTGAGTGGCTATTTATTTCTTTTTTTTTTTTTCTTCATATTAGCTTCTATTTCTGATTCTTCCCTTTCCATGAAGCCCACTAAGAGTAACTCATCTCTTTTCATACTTGGTGGCTACCTAAATCAGGCAGTTACTATGACTGCTGATGTAAATTCTTTTCATGAGCTGAAAGAAAGGTTTGGAGAGATTTTTTTCAAAATCAGCATATTCCAGTAGATCAGTCCAATACCCTCTGTGCTTTTTGACATTCTGTTCAATGGAAATTCATTACCAAATAGTCTTGGATCAGTACAGATGAAGTCTAATTAGCACAGTCTTTTGCATTCAGGAGCAGTGCTTCACATACTTGCAGACACTGGTCTGGTTATTTCAATGCAAAATTATTTAACTGCAGGCAGCTGTGACATCCAAAACCTGCATGCACAACCCTCTGCAGGTCTGCATTTGCATTGATTAAAAGATCCCACATCAACATACACAAGCTAGTGTTTGCACAGTGTTTGAATTTTTGATCTCTGCATCTGCCCCTGTATGTATACCAACATATCCCAAAAATAGAGTTACAGATTTGTTGCATTTCTCACTGTAGTGAGTGAAATTTAAGCCCATATGTGCAGTCCTTTTCTGTTCCTCTTAGAAAGAGAAAGAAATATTATATTTACCTTTCTTGGCACATCAAAATCAGCAAAAAGGAACAAAATATGTTTTCAAGAAAATGTTAACCTATTCTTAACTCTCAGCAGACATTCAAAGTTCAGAACTTCTTGGTATGGCAAAGAACTCCCAATGTGAATCTCTCCTGATAGTTGTTAAGACCCCTCTTCCCCCCCACTCTTCCAAACTGTATCAAATTTTCTATTGTCTTATTTTCCAATTCGCCTGTTGTTCACCTCTAACAGTCTTGTTGCATAAGTTGTTTTTTGCCCACGTGACAGTGATGAATGAGATTATAATTGTTAGATGTTTCCTAAATGGTTTCTTTTATCATCTCTGCCAGTACTTTTTTTCTAAGTTTTTCTGTTGCCTTTGACTTAATTTGTACATGTGATCAAATTACTTCAGTGTTTAGCAAGCTCTTCACCCTCTTAATTGTTGCGTGCTCTGTTTGAAAATACAAACATTCTGAACAACCTTCTTGCTTTCCACAAGTGTTACTCCATTTGCAGCATATAAACACATGCACTGAATGAGTAGCAGTTTCATTAATCCTGGCAAGGAAGCTTTTTCCCTCTGCACCCACATTCTTCTTCTCAATAGTCTATTAAACAATTATGTTGGCCCAGTTGTCACTGGTGACCTTAAAGTTTACTTAGACTGAAGAAAATAATAATTTTCCTGATCTGTTCATTGCTAATTTATCACCAAGGCTTAAACCAAAAATCTTAAAATGAAAAAAAGTACATTATTTTAATGGCTTAAAAATACATGTAGAGTTCATGAAACATGTAGAATGCACCAATCACCTCAGGTAGCTGGATGAACCTGGGAAAACAGAAATAACAGAGGAACCAGTTATCATATTAATAACATTTCTCTGTATATAAGGAATGCTGACACCATTTAACACAGAAGCAAAAGTGAAAAGACAGAGAATTAGACACTGCCCTTTGTCAAATGCACACAGGTCATTAATCCTAAAATACTCATGTGGTATTTACGAAATATTTAGCCAAAAGTCCAGCTATTGTGTTGCCTGCCTGCTTTTGTTATTCTTGGAAGGATGCACCATTATGTCATAAGGAAAAAGACACATAGTTTTGGGATTTGTCCATGGAAAGAGAGGAAAGCAAAAAGATATTACAAAAGGGCCACCACAGGCTGCAGCTGTTTGCACTGCCAGATTTAAAGACCCAGATCCAAAAGCACCTGTCAGGAATAAAAGCCACAAACAAGTGTAGTTTTGCCAGCAAGAAAGTTAACAGGCTTCAACTTACACTACAGAATGCTCCCAGAAGATTCTTTCTCCTGTGGTTTGATGCAACCATGGTGCTTTATGCAATGATATAATGCAATAATGTTACAGTTGTCTCCTGTTTTGATGCCAGTGCTTTGTTTAGGAGTGGAACATGACTAGAAGTTGACATACAGAGAATGAAGAGGCCCAAATTTGCTGCATGAGGTGATGAAGGACCTCAGCCAGGAAGAGAATAGAGCCCTCCAGCTCCACAGCTGGTTGAGAGCCACACATTGCAGAGCTTAGTCCTGGCAAAGGCTGTGTGTGCCCTTGAATAACCTGTCTTAGAAAGTCTAGACAAACAGCTAGATCATTCCAAGACACTTGCTGAAGTCAGTTCTAGTAACTGAGAGCCTCAAGGGGTCATTGTCCCATTTCTTATTTATTCTTGTTTGCAACTTCTCTTCATTCTTGTTTTCATTTCAGAGCCATTTTTTGCTGAAATGTATAGATGGGCAGAAAGATGCAAAAGAGACAAATGTGAGATGAGAAGTACCAAACACTTCCTGCTGGTCTCTCTGTTATAATGTATGTGGGTGCTTAGCTTCAAAATTGTTGTTGAATTCTTAGTATTTCCTTTTTGCTGTGCTGAACTCTCTTTTATACAACTGGCTGATAAAGAGGTGTTCTCCCCAAAACTAACAGGAGACAGTAGATTTGCAGCATTTTGAAGTTGCCATATCTCAGGATGCTGTCACATATTTCCTTCTAGCAACAGAGACACTATTATACCACAGTCAATCAGTTTTTCCATTTTCAAAGAGGAATAGTACAAAACTGGTAGGGCTGAGTGATGGCGTCATGTAAATGTGAGTTTGTGTCAGGAATTACTTTTTCTCAAGTGAAAAGGACAGAGGGCAAAAAGCCATTATTTATTCTATGTATCAAAGAGTAAGGAGTCATCTCTAGCAGACTGAGCTGCAATTAGATTTGGTGTTTGCATGCCTTAGTTGTCAATGGAAGAAGCACAGAGGTCTGGTCCTGCAGGCCCAAATCATGGGAATAAATCCTGCCAGAAGCAGCTTTGGTGCTGGTGGAGCTATCTTGCAGAGGCCCAGTGGAAGTGCTTCATTGTGGAGTCCCTACCCCTCAGGAGCAGTCATGCTTTGATTGCATTTAGCTCCACTCACAGATTGTCAGCCTGAAAGAGATCAGTGCTATATAAGCATCAAGGACAACAGCTATCTGCTATTACAATGTACATATAATCAATTATTTTTATATGAAAATTTGACCTATGTCCACTCTAATGGGGAAATTTAGATTCACATGTCATTTGAAACTCTGTCATAATATATTTACCTCTTGCAAATGATTAGCATATCTTGGAAATATTTTTCTAAAGCTGTTTCTTGCACATGCCTCTAAGCCTAATAAAGTTCTGTGTTGTTGTTAAGTGTGCATTGCTGTCTGCTTAACTGTGAAAAACAGAAATGAAAAGCAGAGAAGAGGTCTTTGCCAAAAGCTTTCACTCAAGTAGTAAAAAATCAGCAAGCAATCAACACAGGTCCTCATGTTCCCATTCAGAAAACAGAGTTTTGCATATAAGTGGTTATTTAACATGCTGAATAAATCAATCCTCTCAATATATTTCATCTAATTACCAAGGTTCAATATACCTTATGTGAACTACCTGTTTCCTCACATCAGGTTTTTAAAGAGCTGAGCAATGTTCGCAGTGAAAACACTGTAAAATATCAGTGGGAAAAGCCCATCTCCACTGTCCACACGTTTTAGCATCTGTTCCTTAGATCAGAGCTGAGATAATGTGAGCCCCACTTCTGCCTTCCTTCACCCTGGGCCCAGGATGCTGTCAGGGATATCTTCCACCCACATAAGTCAGTTTGAACTGTTTGGTGCTTACTTCACATTAAAGTGAAGCTGTGTGGTGTCAGGGGATTCCAGCAAACTGCATTGAGGCACATCATCTATACTACACTTTCAAAATCTGCATTCAAATAAATTTGAGAAGTTGACCTTGTTTCTTAGATGGCTCCAAAATCTGCAAGTGCTGAAAGTGGCAGAGAATTTCTAAAGGGCGAGATTGACATCCTGATCTGTGGAATCGTGTCCTGTCCAAGCAAATGAGGGACTATCAAGAGCAGTACAGCTGGGAGGAGGCCCTGGGGTACTAGATGTATTTGGGGCAAACTGTCTTCAGTCATTTCTATCTAATTTCTTTATGGAGAAGTTCTGGAGCTATTGCTGTACATCTCCTTTCCACAGAGGGACATGATCTCAGCCGTACCACACTCGTACTGTTCCAGAAATGCTAACAAGGAAGCATGAAAATAGGGTATCAACCACAATATCCATTGTCTTTCATAACTCCCTCTACTTCTTCTCTGCCACCAACCCAACATTCCTGCATGTCTCTGCAATGGTCTGGTGCTCTTTCAGCGACTCTTTCTCTCTAAAAAATGTTTACACATCATAAACGTACCATGTGGTGTTAAGAATATGTTCTCTAGTGTATTTTATCTAAAGCACTTTATCATCTCTACACATGGACAAAATTAGGCATCATCCTGGGCAAATAAAGGTTTTATGGTAACATAACATCAGCTGAGGAAATGTCAGGGCAGGACTGCAGCACTGCTTCTGTGTAGAGGGCTCAGAGCTGTGGGGTGAACTGCCAGCATGCCCAGTCCTACACACAGGCACAGGCAAGCCTTGTGGACACAGGCAATGAAGCTTTTAACATTCTGAGAGAGGTCTGTGCACAGAATTTGATTTGCCTTCTCAAAAGCACGGGATGGATGTTGGCAGCCAGTAGTACAGACAGGATGGTGACTTGGTGCATATAGCAGTCACATCTCTCAAAGGCAGAGCTTTCAGGACTGAAAAGAGCCCAGATGGGCTGAGGGAACCCTCTGAGGAGAGAGGAAGAGCAAGAGGGGATGCTTCCACTGGGACAGGTATTGAATGTGGTCTTGATGATGTAGAAGTATTAAACGTATTCAAACACAACAGCACTTGGCAAAAGATGTACAGAGAAGTTCTAAGGAAGTATGATCAAAGTAGGAGGGTTTTTTCCTATACATAAAGTGGAAAACACTTTCCAGTTTATTTTAAGGTGAAATCTTCTGCAAATACTAAAGCTACATTACACTGTTAAGCATTTATAGAGATACTTCGAGGACTTTAATTGCAACATACAGAAGGAGATGCAATATTACTCTCACTGAGCAATACTCATCTAGTTTTCTTTGAAGCCAGTGGTAGACTACTACTGCCATCAGTCAGAAACAAATTGGGCCTTGAATATGTACCCATTTAAGTAAATTGCTTGTTAGCTTCTCCCATCAAATCTGCAGTTGAGCCTATCATTGCCAGCAGAGATAAAACCCACATTCATTTAGAGAGGAAACGGTTGCAGAATATGAATTGCTTTGTCTCCTCTGTTTCCTTCAGCTACTCCATAGAGGGAAAGACAGGCAAGGCAAGGCAAAACCAGCCATCACACAGCTCTGGTTGACATGAAGTCATGGTCTCTGGCAGCCCAGTGCTGCCATTGCTGGACATGAACCAAGATTACAGTGTCTCAGAGCAGGGGCTTGCAAGACTTACTCTGCCTAAATTTGTCTTGCCCTGCCTGGAGCTTTGTTTTTACTTAGTTTTCATATTTTCACTTACTTGGGGTTTTTTTCTGACACACAATCCAATTACTGGATCATTAGGTGCAGCTTTTTTTGACCACTACAGAAGTCCAGAGACCTGCCAGAGAATCTCTGAATTGTGGGATTATGTATGAATTCCAAGTGCCAGACTGCCTTGTCCTTGTTGTCCTCTCTGAGAAATAATGAGGAAGACAATAAGCAGTTTCTAACAGATTTTTTTGCTGTAGAATATAATATGTTCTTTCCTCAGCCTGTTTACAAAAATGAATATAAAATCTGTCCATTCCACAAACCTTTTAAAAAGTCCTGCATGCAGTAAAAGGGTTAATAACTCAGCTTCTCCTGTGCCTGTAGACATTAGTTTTTATGACTAAATGTTAAATTTTACATACATTTTATATGCACTGATTTTTATTTCTTAGCCAGTTCTGCATTTTTGAATCATCCTCAGATCCTTTAGCTACTTGAATCTAGGAATGAGAGTTAAAATGCTGCTTGGTATTAACATTGTTGGGTTTGGTTTTTTTTAATCAGCTGACGAGGCACAGCTAAAATATTCATTTTCAGGAAAGAAAGTTCAAACTAATCAACACCTGAAGTGATATGTATCTTGAAGAAATCAGCATAGACATTTAAAGAACTAAAAACTGTACAAAAGTAAATATATGAAGAATAACTTAAGAGTGAAACAAAGGCCTTTTCCTATACATGCATACTTCTTATATACTTTTTTTTAAAAAGCAAACTCTTCTCCCTAAAAGAAAAGTAAACGTGCAAACTCTAATATAAACATCACTCTCCCCTACACCCTTGCTGAAACAGTTCTTTAATTTCCAAACAATGCCAAAGTGTTCTGCTACCAAACTGGATCAAGAAGCTGGTGGAGCTTATCCATAATCTTGTTCTCAGAACCATTTATCGAACATATATTTCATCCACAGGCCCTACATCTTGAAGCACAGTTTATTATTCTGGGCTCACGGCAACACTCGGCGCTTTGGATTAAAAGCTGCTGACAGTTCATTTCCATTGCCTCTGCGTTCCTGGGTTCAAATCCAGCCGAGTCCTGGCAAGCCGACGACGCAGCGAGTGCACCTCCAGCTAAAGGCACGAGGAAAGGATTTTTATTAGCAGAGGATAGCCATCAAACTAAATTACACCATGACTCTTTTAGGACAGACAGATACATTTGGATGGAAACATAAAAGTGATTGCTGTAAAACTCATTAGAAAAATAGACACTTCTCATTGCATTTTCAAGTGATAGAGCATTCCTGCTAGCTACAGGGCAGCCAAAATAATCCCTCACTGGAGAACCAACCACTGCATGTATATTTATCAGATACCTAAATAATCTGAAAAGGAAGCAAAAAGAATTAGAATCAAAAAGTTAACAATCTGAAAGCAGAAACAGAGAATCAAATGCAAGTGTGTGAATTAACACAGTTCTAATGCTCTAAAGTGTTGGTCTCTGAACCAAGCTCAGCAAATCCCTTCAGCACATTTCCTAACTAAACACGTCACATGAGACCCATTGGGGTGTGACTGGAGAGAGCCATTTTAGTGTGGCAATGAATGGAGACACAGTACCAGCATCCTGCAGGACTGTACCCTTTATGCTCATTTTCTATGTCCTGGAGTGTAAGATTTAACTGCATTTACCTTCCAAATACACAGTAACTACTGGAAGAGAGACACAAGCATGTAGATCCAGAAGTCTGCTCCTCTACTTATATAATGGCTGCTGTAATTGAAATGTTTGTATAGCCCAGACTTACAGAGTTTAAGTTTAAATTATATATTTTTTGTTAAAAGTACTTCCAGGTCCCACATCAAATCATGAATCCTTTGAAAATTATTTCTTCAGCCTCTATGTAAGCTTTTTTTTTTCCTAAAGGGGTACCTTTTCCAAAATTCTCTATTTTCTTTTTTTTTTTTTTCTTATCAATACCTACCACACATTGCTTCTCATGCAAAGTCTTAAAGTAAAATTAAATGCCACAGAAAATGCTGCACATTTTCTAATGCTTATTGCATGCCTTTAATGTCTTAGTAAATTTATGTTGACTTAGGTGTGGGCAAGAGTTCTGTTGCAAGGATGAAAGTTGCCAACTAGTATGAGTGTCTCAGAAACTTCAGGGATGAGGTAGGAGATTTAGGAGACCTGGAGCAGAAATAAGTTCCAGTATTACCAGATGTTTTTTATAAATGCAAAATGAAACCATAATGTGATTTCAATATAGTCAACACCAATTTCCACTTTAACTCTGCTAAATCATCACTGGATGATGATAGGTGATCCTGATAATTCTAGCTGTCTGATGTTTTGCCATGAAGTTCTTGCTTTCAGTGGCTTATGTTTTGCCAAACATGACCAAATGGAGTACATTTTCTTTCTTTACTCTAGGTAGTTATGTTTTTGTTTTCATTCTAAGATTTTGAACAGCCAGTTCAGCTGTTTCTGAGAAGAACTGGGGAAAAGAGTCAATAACTCTGCAAGAGCCTGAAATAACATTTTATGTGTTCTTTATGTTTACACATAGCAATAGGGAATTACAACTTAGCAGAATCTGTGCTGTGCCCATGAAAAACCTCTGCTTTGGGCAAATGACAAGTTTCTAAAATATACATATTTTTAAATCCATATACTGTATATTTTCTATGCACATTTTCTATATATTAATTATATATATAAATACAATCCGTGTGTGTGTGTGTATATATATATATATATATATATATATATATCTCAGATTTAAAGGATGTTTGCTGAAAATATCACTGGGGATCTCATCTGCACTGAGCATGTTTCATCCACTCTAAAAAGACTTTAAAGTACCAGGTATACGAGCATCCACTGGGGAAAGATTCATAACTCTGGGTGAATTTTCACTTCAGCAATCACTCTTGACCAGAAAAAAACAAACAATTATACTGTGGAAAGGAGGAAAACTTTCCTAGGTCTAAGGAATCTGCTTCCCTGAGTCTCTCTGATGCTCCAGTGCACAGTGCACATCCTTGAGCATTCTTACCTGGATCCCACTTCTGTTGTCCTGACCTGCTGGATTTTGCCAGCCCACAGCACTCGTGGGAGATCTACAGAGGGGCCCTGCACAACTGCAAAAGCTGAGTTCATTGTTCCTCTGTTGTAAAGAGGGGACTCAGCACCACACGATTCCAACAGAAATCAGTCTATGTTGCTAAACTAACCCAACACCCCAAGTACACTACATGCTCCTCTGTAAAAATCAGAGTAAGATTCACCTCAAGAACCACAAACTGAACCCACAATTGATGATGTATGTTACTGCCTATGACCAATCTCAGCAATCCCCAGGGTGTCCTTCAAACCTTTGCTGGGCAGCTGGTCTATATAAGTGTTACCAGCTGCTTCTTGAATTCATCTAGTGGAAGCCTGGGCTGGGTAGCTAAATGTCTAATGACTATTCTTTGTGGATCTACTAAATGGAAATAGATGTGGTAAAAGAATTACCTTTAAGAAATTTTGTAAATGTTAGAAGACAACATTGTCTGTAAGACTGAGTATTCCAAGATAGGAAATATTAAAATTAGGGAGGTTCCTTATAAACTGTCACTTGGGAAAAGATGTGCTGGACTGGTGAGCTCTGTGTTATCCCCGTTGTCTTGAAGAATCTCCCTGCAAATGGGTTTGATGTGGAGGACATGGGCAATAACAATTACAACCTGAAAGCCTGTAACTGCATGAACACATGATAGTTGTCTGAACCAACCACCAGACAACAAATATGCAAAAAAAATCATTGGACATGGCTTCAAGGAGAACAGAGGAAACACATTTAATTTAGGTGTTTGGGAACACAGGAGTGAGTGATTCATCTCCTGTCCTTTTCAAGGAGTCATGGGATGGTTGAGGTTGGAAGTGACAGGTCAGAAGGAGGTCATCCGGTCCAAGCTCTCTACCCAAGCAAGGCCACCCAGAGATGGTTGCCTGGAACTGTGTCCAGATGATTTTAATGTCTCCAAGTTAGAGACTCTACCCTCCCTAGGCAACCTGTGTCAGTGCTTGGTTACCCTCATAGTGAAGAAGAGTTTCTCTTTGTTCCGAAGGGACCCTCTCATCTCTCAGTTTGTGCCCATTGCCTGCAGTCCTGTCACTGGGCACCACTGAAATGAATCTGGCTCTGTTCTCTAGGTACCCTCTGTTCAGGGACTTACACACATTGGTAAGATCCCCCTGATCTCTTCTCCAGGCCTTCTATCCTCCAGGTTAAACAGACTCTCAAGCTTTCCCCACAGGAAAATTGCTCCAGACCATTCAGCATCTCCATGGCCATTCATTGGACTCCCTCCAGTATGTCCATGCTTTACTGGGGGGTCCAGCACACTCCATGTGTGGCCTCACCAGGATGGAGATGAAGGGAAGGATCACACCCTCAACCTTCTGGCAACACTAAGATGATTAATTTTAAGATTGTATCATATATGTCATAATCAGGGTGTGCAAATGACGTCTCTGACTTCCAGGGACTCTATATTCCTGATTTTGCTTTTTCCTGTAGTCTCCATTCTTCTTTTTCCCATCATAACTTTGAAAAGATCTTTCTGAAAGTACATCATATTTGTAGGCACAATTAATAAAATATATGTACTGGAAATACAATCGCAGTTTTAGATTTAACTCTTAAAAATTCAATAACCCAAAGTCATAAAGTACATGTAAATATTTCATTACATACATTTAATTGGACTAGGAATGTGCTTTTCTCTGATGTAGATTTATGAAATTGGCTGCAAAAAGGGATGGGGATGCTACTTGACTCTTCTTTCTATTTTATGATGGAGTATAAATCATTGTCAGTATTTTAATATATTGAATATTATGAATGTTTAACTAGTGTCTATAAATTTTTTATTAGAACTTTTCTTTGAATAATTGCTTCAAATTAAATTGAATTTTTTTTTAATACAACAATGCTACAGACATTTACATTTTCTCAGAATGTTCTTGAAAGGGAAATTAAGAGCAGAGAGACATACTGGAGATTTAGTATTTGCTGACATAGTGGAAGCATTACCGAAGAAACTTGAGTTTCAAAGGGTCTGTGTTAGCACCTTTCTGTATTTTACACAGAACAGATTCCTAAAAAAAACACCAAAAAACAAACCAAAACAAACTACCAAGCTAATGCAGAATAAATGACATAAGCACACAGCATATTGATCATATTGCCTGGTAGATAATTCCAGTTATGAACATCAGCAGTGTAGAGGCAACTTTCTCACACCACAAGTCTCCAAAGGCGAGCTGCCTGAGGCGGATGGAAAGGGAACAGTGCTGGAAGAGGAGCCCTGGCAAGCGGCTTGTTCAGAGCTGCCCACAGGACCCTCCCAGACACTGTGCCCGACTCTGCCGCCCGAAAAGCTGCTGCTGCGGCGTGTGCTCTGTGCTGAGCTCCCTGGCATTTCATCTTGAGATTCTGTGCTGGGAGGGCTGGGATTCTGTGCTCTGATGGGCTGAAACCTGGGCAGCAGGGAGCTCCTTCATCAGCTCCTTCCACTTCAATCAAACCCTTCTTATGCACCTGGACAGTAGCTTTTACCAGCTGGCCTCTGGTGAGCTCACGAGTACTAGGATAAGCTCCTCAGTTTGCTTAAACAGGGGAAGTGGTAACCAGAATTCTTGGGTTTCGCATTAGTAACTTCTTGTAATCTCAACTGCAGCTGCTGGCTAGGATTGAGCTTTTCTGAACATCTTAGCTTCCTTGAAGTCAAAACATCACCGGATAATGATTTTTGCTAGTAGGAGACAGACAAAATTAAAGTTACAGGTTAAAGTAACAACACAGCAGGATGTCACAGTTCAAGTCACACTTTACCTGCTGCTGAGCCCAGCCCCTCCCTTATATTGACTGAGGCAGCTGCTGGATCCTGAGTGGTTTTGCAGAACATGCCAGCACTGCCCACTGCAGGGACACGCCGGAACCTGAACTACTTCTAAATAAAAATATAGCTTGGAGAAACCACACTGTTGCCTTATAAGAGTGTTCCACATTAATTTTACTCAAGACTACTGATTTAAAACACAACACTACTGCAACAAATTTGCTTCCAGGACTTGGCCTCTCTCATTTACAGCTCACCTCCGATGGCTTTTTTGCCTCACAAGAATGTGGCCCCGGGGATCCACATTTACAGAGCACCATCTCTCACATCCTAAGTGTGAGGTATTAATCGGATGGACTTATGGCCCTGGGGACAGAGGTGGGGACTTGCTTGGTGGCTGGGGAGCAGCCCTACCCTGAAACCAGCCCCAGGGCAGCCCAGGCCATCAAGGGGATGAAGCAAGGCGCCAACAACTGTGTGCTTCTGAAATATGTGCTTGTTGGGCAATTTTGTGGTTTTTTATGTTTTAAATCACAGAAAGCTGTCGGGGTTGCAGCGTGTCCCATCAATCAGCGTACCACGCAGTGTCTATATTAAACATCCTACCGAGTCTCACAGGGAGCGTGAAATTTCCAGTGACACAAGATAAGAAAATATTCAGCAGGCTTTCTTAAACAATTTATATGTTACAGGACTAAAAGGTCAGTGAGCAAACATTGTATTTTATCTTCCCTGCATATATATTGCTTGATGATTTGGTAAAAAATATTACAAACACAGATGCAAGTGAAAAAATATGACTATGCATAATCAGGGATGGGAAAACGAGAGGGTTATACTGCTCATTTCAGTCCCTGAACAACAGATTCAAAGAATGATTGTGCATTGCTAGGGAGAGCAGCTTTTCTGTCTCTTACAGCTATTTTCAATCTTTTGCCCTTGCCATACCTGCAAAGCTTGTGTAAAATCACTAGGAAAATACATATTTTATCAATTCCTGGCCACCTCCAGTGCAAAAATGCATGAAGAGCTAGCTCATACTTCAACTGGCAATATTAGAGAAATGCAAATGAGTCACATTCCCATCCTACTGATTGCTAAGGTGTTTAATCTTGTCTTCAAATACTTGCAGGGATGGGGGCCCTAAGTAGACCTGGTAAGTCTGGTTGGGTAATTAGTGCTGAAAAATCTGAAGTTCATACTTCCTGTTTAATGGGGTAGATGTATGCTGGATTTTCTGTTCAAAGAATTCATCAAAGGAAAGGGGAAAGACCAAATTCAGACCTTCTCTGTAGTGACTGTGCCTTGTCTCAGCTGAATCAAGGCAGAAGTTTTTAGGAGTGAATTTCTTTTATGTTGAATTTAAGAGAGTTTTCATTTCAGCAAAAAGAAAGGAAAAACAATAACAATTTTTTTAATGCACAGGACAGACAATAGGGCACAAGGCATTTCTGGGCTTTTTGCCCAGATCTGTCATTGACTTCTTGAATATATCTTGTGGGTCTGTTTTATGTTTTTAAGGTAAAAAAAAATAAAATTCAGTAATGTGAATGTTAAGAAAAAGGAGAGGTTTGATTCACTGCAGAGTGATCTGTAGGGTCATGTTGCACGCTGGGTTAAGAGACCTTCAGTGTATTTCAGTCCTTCTCTATATCCATTTTGCCATTTTTCTTTATTATGTACTGGCCTCAAATCTGTTTTCTTCAGGGCAAATGCTCTGTCTGGCTATGTGGCTACAGCAAAGTAGCCATGCATGACAGAGACACCTGTGCTAGCTTTAAAGAACATGTCTCATTACAGAGAGGCATCTCCTACAGGCAAAGTCACCAGGCTTCTCTGAGAGGCATGAAGGACCACGCTGAACTGGTGGAGACCCCTGTAATGTTTTGAGGTAGCTCAGAGCCATGATGCAATATGCAGCACAGACATGGGAATTTTCTACAGGATGGTATAAACAGAGCACTCCCTTCAATCTACAGGGGAACACAGGAAGGGCTGCTTAGACTTTATTGATCCTTGTCACAACTCGCTCTTCTTGAGGAATTTGGGCAATGGGGTCTGTAGACACACACGTGTGCACACAGGCGATGTTACCAGAAAACAGCAAGAGGAAGGGTATGGAGAGAGAGTGCATGTGGAAGTCTCACAAAAGATGATAAGCTCTGGAGACTTGTGTTTCTCTTGAATCTGAGATAGCTGATAAACTCAGAACAGCAAGAGCCTGCAGATTATCCAAGGCCATCACCTTGGCACGAGAAGAGCACCAGCACCAGGCTTTGTAACTCACACCACAGTCAAGGAGGTGGTGGCTGCCATATGTAGACAGAGCACAGTCTACAGCATTGATACAGGAAAGGAAGGGACTTCTGAACACCTTCCTAAAAGCTACTGGTGCATTACTATGAACCTCTGCTTCTCAGTGAATATCCAGAGTTGGTGTCCCCACTGCTGCTCTAGCTGGGTAAAATGAATGACTGAGAGGAGTAACTGAGTGGACTGTACCAACAATTACCCGCTGTTAACAGTGACTGCTTTATTCTCTTATTAATTGTTGTGTAGCTCATAAAATGTGTTCCCATAAATGCTGGTGGTAATCCATATCTCCTCCAACTGGTTCCCTTGTCTGGAAAGTTTACCTCCTTTTCCCCCATAGCTGGAGACAAGCAGACAGGGCAAAGAAGATTCCATACTATCCTTGTTGGGAATTGGGGAGGAAGGGATTGTTATAAATACTCAGCCAATTCCCAATTAATAAAATATTTTTTATTAATTAAAGAATCAACAAACAGAAATTTCAGACAAGACAGCAATCGAAAGTTCAGTGTCGAGTCCCGGGATCGGCACTGGGTGAACCTTATCTACGGCCTCTATCGCACCGTAGTTCCCCCTGTTCACGAATTCAGCCCTTTTTGGGGTCCCCTTATATACAGTTTATTTTGCCTGTGGCCCCCATAGTCTTTTGTCTTCTTTCTTTTCTTTATCAGTTTCTTTCTGCCCTCCTGTCTGCTGAATGGGGCTTTCTGAGGGAAAGATGAATAATAATTTAGTTTCACAAAAAGCCTGGTTAGGGAAATGGAATGGTGAATAAAGGGGCATCTTCCCCAGTCGCTGCTAGATCAGTATCGTTCTTGATGGCTGGGCACTTCATACACCCAGAAGGGTTAGTCCACTCTCTTTTCTGTTGTTAATGTCAGTGTTTCTCAGATTTCCAGCTCCACCTTGGATTCCCAGCAGCGGCTTTTGTTTGTCCTAAAGTCTGGACTTCCTTGTTTCATTTATTCTTACAGACATATATCAAAAAATATATATACATTATAATACAAATTATCCCATGTTATTTATCACAGGATGATGCTCTGGAGTGGGAGGCAGGAGAGAGGAAAGCTTTTACAGGGGCAGAGAAGGAGAGGCCAGAAACATACCCCAGGTATGAGCCCACTGATCTGACCTAGAGGTCACTCATAACATCTAGGTACTGATATAAATATAATACTTACATTAACAATAATGATGGCATTAAATTACCTAACTTCTTAGACAGATGGTGCTACAGGCTGTTCTACCTCTTTCATTTGGTGCATAAAGCACACATTAGACAGTCATGTACAGATTGCTAAGAATTCCTGTTCACAACTGACTTTTTGCAGAGACTGATTTTTAGAGGCTGTTTAACTTTCGGAAACATAATATTTCAGTCCACAAAAATTTTATCTTACTAATAGATCTAACAGGCTCATGAATGGACAGTAAAATCTTTGTCTTTATATTCTCCCGCCCTGTTGCTAAGAGCTATATGAGTAAGAAACTGTTCACATAAAATTTCACATTTTTCTTCACTAAAACCCCAACAGGAAGAAAAAAAATCTCCTGACATTGATTAAGATTTTGAAAAAGCTCCTATGGTTTTTGCCACACCAGGCTGCTAGTTTATAGTCTGGGAACATTATCACAGTTTCATTTCCACAACAAAAAGGCAGGCTCCATTCTTTTCTTCAAGGTTTGACCATTCACCCTGTCCTTGGTGTTTTGCATCAGAAATGCACTTGTGTTGTCAGCCTCTCTATTAGCACTCACTTATCAAGTGTGCCAAAGAAAAGTAAAAGAAAAGGACAAGTGTCTAACAGGTTACTATAGTTTCTTTTGTGCTCTCACAATTTGTAGGCTTTAGGCATTTAAAAATGTAATTAACATTTGTGCATATGATAAATTTAAAAAAATAGGTGAAGTTTTCACACTTGAATGTTAACAATTTCCATTGTCTGTTACCAGTCAATTTCAATGGCTGGAAACGTTTACTCTATGAATTTTTGTCAGGCTGTAATGCTGATAGGTTGTACTGAGCAGGTTATACCAAGTTGGGTGGGAGTGTTGATCTGCTGGAAGGCAGGAAGACATTGCAGAGGAATCCAAACATACTGGATTCGTGGGCCAAGACCAATTGTATGAGGTTTAGCTAGTGCTGGGTCTTGCACTTGGGTCACAACAACCCCATGCAGTCCTACAGGCTGGGGGAACAGTGGCTGGAAAGGTGCCCTTGGAACAGGACCTGGAGGTGCTCGTAGACAGTGACTAAACTGAGCCAGTGTGTGCCCAGGTGGCCAAGAAGGCCAGTGGCATCCTGGCCTGGATCAGCAATAGAGTGGCCAACAGGACCAGGGCAGGGATTGTCCCCCTGTACTCAGCACTGCTCTAGTGCTGTGCCCGTACCTCGAGTGCTGTGTCCACTTCTGGGCCCCTCAGTACAAGAAGGACATTGAGATTCTGGAGCATGTCCAGATGCTATAAATGCATAGCCAATCAAATTAATAAAAAAGAATTTTATTAATAATTTACAAAATAGAATTTGGAAACAGAATTTACAAAATGAAAAAGCCACAAACAAAGTCAGTGTCAAGGCCGGGGTTGGTGCTGGGTGAACCTAGCTCTGTCCTCTATCGCACCAGAGCTCTCCTGTTCACCATTTCAGTCCCTGCAGGGTCAGTTCATATACAGTTTTTCCAGTTGGACAGGGCATTGCTTCATACTTCTTTGTCCTTTTTGACTTCTTTTCCATATTCATGTAATTCTGTCCTCACTGCCGGATGGTTGATTGGATTTTCGAGAAGAGATGAATACTTGATTCAATTTCTTGGAATCTCGTATTGAGATGAGGTCCGTCTCCATCGTGGGCTTATCTCTTCTTGAAGTCACTCTCCTTTCTGTTGCAAATCATGGTCCTTGCCTGAGTTTTGGGCAAGGGCATTTACAATTCCTAATCATTTTACTTTATTTCCAAGCCCGAGTGACTGTTCCCGTATTCCTTCTAAAACGCGGCTGATTTTATACCATCGATCACAAATGCAGGTTATTCCACATCATATTACATGAACAATTTCACATTTACATTGTATTAACATGAATTATCTCACATCATATATTACACAGAGAAGGGCAATGTGGCTGAGGAAGGGTCTGGAGCACAAGTCTGATGAGGAACACCTGAGGGAGCTGGAGCTGTCTAGCCTGGAGAGAAAGAGGCCCAGGGGAGACCTTATCCCTCTCTATAACTCCCTGAAAGGGGGCTGTAGCCAGGTGTTGGTCTCTTCTTCCAGGCATCAAGTGACAGGATGAGAGGACATAGCCTCTAACTGTGCCAGGAGAGATACAGACTGGATATCAGGGTGAATTTCTTTGTGGAATGGGTTGTTAAAGCATTGGAATGGGCTGCCCAGGGAGGTGGTGGACTCATCATCCTTGGAGGTGTTCAAGAAATTACTGGACGTAACATTTAGTGCCATGGTGTAGTTGACAGGGTGGTGATTGCTCAAAGTTTGGACTCTATGATCTCAGAGGTCTTTTCCAACCTAAATAATTCTGTGATTTTACAGACACAGAACAGGAAATAACCATTTCAATGTTCAGTGGAAAATAAAAGGTATTTTCCCCCCAAAAGTGAAAGAAAAGAATTTCAATTATTGCAGGCTAGTAGGTGGGAGGCATCTTGCTACTATTACATGTTGCTAATTCTTTTTTCTTTCACTGTAATTTTATACAGTCATTTAGTCACAAGCTATGAAAATGTGTGAATAATCCACTTCTGCTACGCCAACTTAACACAGCTCCATAAGCAAATCAAATATGATCTTGGCAACATCTGAAGGTATGGCAAAATTAATGCAGTGGAGAATAGAGAGATCATGCAGCCAGAGATCTCACATGACAGTATTCTTCCTCTGAAATACCCCTGTTAAATTCCAGAACTGAATAATTGTTAATGGAAAATATAATTTTACAGTTGTCCTACAAAGAGTATAAAGGTTTTAGGGTTGTCTAGTTTAAAGCATTATGGTATCTGTATGTACTGGTTTGAAAGCAAAATCAGTGAGACTCCAAATCAGAAATACAATTTAATAGAGAAAGAAGAAACCAACAACAAAAAGAATAAAAATAAAATAAGACAAATGCAATAGTACAAAAGGACCACTGACAGAGTCAGAATGCAAACCTAACACCCTGTTATCAGGGTGTTGGAAGCAGCCCAAAGTAAGTCCTCCTGGAGTGACAGATGTGGCTCCGTTGGAGTAGAAATGATCCTCAAGAAAGGGTCCAGTCATCCCCTGAGGAATCCAGTGGAAACAGGCTCACTTGGTTTTTGGGATTGCAGCTTCTATGCTGGTGGAAAGGCTTTGCTCCTCCCACTGGGTGGAGCATCTCACAATGGAATGAGGTGATGTTATCAGTCATGTGAGAGGCCTTAAATGGCCCATTCACAGGTGATGTCCCTCCCAGCAGGGTGGGTGGAGGAAGAGATAAGAAGGCACTGCCTTATCTGGTGTTATCAGGTGTCCCATTAATGGAAGGCATCCACTCTCTCCTTCCCCCCTAGAGTTACAAGAGATAAAGAACAATATCTCCCAACTGGTTTCAACAGATGAAAATAGAATACACATTTTTGGTTACATTTTTCAACCCAGGACACTGTATCACAAAACCATGTATCACAGGTTGCCTGGTTGGCAAACTCAGCAGCAAATCCAGTAACTATTGCATTAGCCCCTGGTGCCAGCATTTGCAGGTCAGAGGAAGGTAACACAGCACCAGGAATTCTGCATGTTCTGTGGTAGTAACCTGAACTTCTTTCTCTGAGGCTGATAGGGTGATGCCTTAGAAAGGTGCTAGTTCACACAGTCCTTAAAAACGCAGTTGAGGCTTAGTCTCCAGGAGGACATTATACCAATTTGAGCAATTAGGCTTAGAAAGAGACAGAATTAAGTTAATACTACTGAATTTTGATGATATGTCTCTTTAAAGATTGGTGCCCAAGAGAAAAAAAAATGTTGTAACAGAGAATTTGAAAGTAAACACCTCAGCATTTTAATAACTGCAAAAGCCACTTTTGCTGGAATATCATGAACATTATTGCTGTAAGATAAAGTGAAGGATGGTCCTATAAACAATATAAAAAGACAAAGACACTATTTGTCATACTGCTTATTTCAGGGCTAAAATGCTGGCTACAAGTTCCAATTGCCCTATTTTAATGTTCCCAGCTGGCTTCTGCAGGGAAATGCTTACTTTTTCTCATGAAGGAATGAGAAAATATACCTTCATCTAATACAACTCATATAGGGAATACAGGAAAACTGTCTCCCTGTTACCTTTTTGTTCCCCATCTCCCTGGACTGGTGATAGAAAAGTACACTAATTGTAGATCACTAGCACTGATATGAGACTTTCTGGAAAACACTGTAAATATATCAGTATTTAATGAAAGGGACATAATAAATTCAATAGAGAATCCTCATTCCATTGCATCTCTCCATGGCAGAGAAAGCAAGATGAGTTTGGATTTAATTGAGAGTAAACAGAGGAGGTAGGAAAATCAAAGTAGTTTTATTTGTCTTAAAGCAGATTTTGCTCTTTAATACTAACAAAGGATTGCACACTTTGAAATTGTCACTTACAACTGCAAGATCCAGAAGTCTCAATAGATGTAGACCCATATACAAAATTGATGCTATAACTGACCTTGTTTTCTGGAGGAGAGACAAGAGATTAATTTCTATGGAAGCCTTCCAGCCACTAAAAGCACAATTGAACTAGACAAAATATCATAAAATCTGCCTCAGTTATGGGGTAATCTAGCCATTAGTTCTGGGGTGAAAACATTTTGGAGAATGATTAGTGTTGAAAACAGATTTATAGTCCCAGGAATTGCAGAATAAAACTCTATGGGAACCCCCATTTTCAGACTTTTTTTTTTTTGAGGATAGTCCAGAACTACTGGGGCCATACCAGCCAAAGTATCAATGCAGGCTGGTTTTGCTCAGTAACTAGAAGATTGAATTACCTGCCATGGGTTGGATGGAAAACTTGTGCCTAGATTATTAGTTTAGGAAGTCAGCACAGATCTTTCGTATTTTTTCAGTTGTTAAATGATCATGAAAAAAGAGCCCAACTCCCGATTTCCAAGCTACTTGTGGCTTACCCAACAGTTGATGTTGCTCAGAAGGGCTGCTGATGAGACAAGCTCTACTTGCACATTGGCACCGACTATTTTATGCCCTGGTTCCATGGCAAGGTGATAATGATAGAATGTGCTGTGCTTTTACTCGAGTGCTACACCTGCACTGCCATGGAGGCTACAGGCCCCTGACAGATGCAGTTGATGCCTTGGAGAGGCTAGACAAAGTCAAAAGAATGAAGTAGGTATTTATTAAAAGGCTTTCAAAGGGTACACCTTGGGCAGTGCAAAGCCTCACAGAGGCTACATCCAAGATGAAGGGTGGTCACGACTTTCCCACATGGATATAAGTTTGGTCTATTTGCATATCAGAGCAATTATAGCTTCAGGTAATGAAGTAATATTTCCCTGGTTTGCTTCCCCCCCATTTTGTTACACCCTTCAGGGCCTGAGGCTGATGGTGTGACCTTGGTTCCCAGGCCCAGAAGGATTGTATAGTCTGACCAAAATGTGAAGAAAGCTAGCTAGCATTCTATATAGAGTTCGGAGTTATAGGCTAATTCAGTGCAATCTGAAAAAATGTACAAGCTAAAAACTTAAGGCATCACAGTAATTTTGCCTCAGACACCAAAATATCCATCCCTGCAGTGCCAGCAGCTGCTGTTGGTCACACCCTCACATGTATGCAGTGAAGTGTTAGCAGGGCTAACAGCATTGCTTCAGGTGAGTAGGGAAGTTGACCCACTGTAATCCACTAACAAAGGCTGTCATGTCTTAATCTGAAATATAAAAGCAAATTTATGTATCCACCATAGAAAATGTGAGAGCCCTCTCCCCATAACCAACCAGAAATATATCCCTGCAAAGTACACCTAACTCCCCTGCTACAGGACGAGATAAATAAATTGTAAAATGAGCTTTCTAAATATATTGCTCTCTTTTGTTTGGGTAGAAGAGTACCAACTAATAAATCATATGAGAATAAAAAATGCTTTTAAAAAAATTCCACCTGTTTAAATATGCCTTAGCATAATTAAGTTCATTTAACTGGCAATGACTTGCCTCTTCTACCTAGCCTCTTGCAGGCTGATCTTGGTACAGATGTTAAACAATACATTTTTAAGAAGCAATCACTCTTCAAATCACTCAAACAAAAAGACTGCATCACATGGGTACTTCCATCTAATGATCCTGATGCTGTTGGTTAGTGGATAAACTCAATATCACTTGTCCCACTGTATTTTGTTTTGTTGCCCATCACAACCAATCCACTTGTGCCAGTTCTGTTATGCTGACAGAGTTCTCCAGTGGGAGGACAACAAACACCAGACAAACATTTTCTGCAAGGCCAGTTCAAGTGGCTGTCCACAGAACTCACCGTCAGGGTTGTAGAGCTGACCCTGTTGACCAGTGCTGTGGGCTTCTCCCTCCATCCCTAGCTGGTCACAGACACAACACACAGAAACACTGCGTGCTCGCCAAGCCTGGGATCCGGGGCTACAGGGAGTTCAGTATGGAGAATGGCTGCACCGGGTAATCGGCATTGCAGGGCTGGGAGCAAGGTGACTTGTTGTAGTTTAAATATATGGGGGGGGGGTCCCCGGGGAGTGCCCCCCGGAGACCCCCGGGGTCTTTTGGGGTCGTGGTGTTCCCGGGCTTGCAGGCAAGGAGACTTCAGACGCCGGTGGGATGCTGATGAGGTGAGGGTTTATTCACTGAGGGAGAGGGGAAGGGGGGAGGGGGAGGGGGGGGAGGAGAGAGGAGCGTCCGGACGCCTCCAGGGGTAGAGGGGCAAGAGGGGGGGGCCTTCTCCCTTAGCATTCTTATCACAGAGGTTCAAAGGGGCGCGGTAACATTCTCCAGCCAATGAGGTTACAGATACAGGATACTGCAGGGAGGGTACAGACTGGGGATAAACCATACATTTTCCAAGGGTGAGCCAGAGCAAACCATTTCCATAAAATGCAATCCCACAGTGACTTATTCCCAAGAAGAGACAGGGCAAAACTGGAGGAGTGCAATGGGCAAAGCAATGGGTGCGTGCACAGAACAGTATGACAGGAGATGGGTGAAGTTTGCCAAGCTGTCAGCAGCAGGGGGAGTTGGCATGTGGGGACACTGTGCCTTGAGGATCTGACGTGCTATACAGCCCATCACTGACCAAAGAAGTTTTAAAAACAGCTTTGTCCTACTGTGAAAGGATTTAAAGCATAAGCTCTGACATTAATCCTGAACATAATCTTTAGTATTAAATAGCTGCCATTTTATTTCAACTCTACAGGGATTCTCTGAATTTCTTTCATCAGAAATGGCTAAAACAGTTCAGATACCCCTGGCATCAGTCTGGCATATGCAGTGTATATTGGGACTTCTTCTTTACTCACTAAGATTTATTCTGGTGTAAAACTGACATAATAGAGTACTAAGTCTCCAACCTCTGTGTTTAGTTACCAGCCTTAGCTTGAGTATAGAATAAAATAAATCAGTGTATCTGTTACATATTTCTTGTCTTTCTTATCTTCAGAGGCAAAATCATTTTGGAAAGTTGCCCTACGGAGCAGAAAGACCACGTGTTTTCAGCTTTTGTGATATTTGTTTTTTATTGCATCAGAAGATTACACAGTAATCCCCTCCCCCCAAAAAATCCAAACAATAATAATATCTAAATATTATAACTGTCTGAAGAAAAATATCTTCAGTGAAGAATTTGCAGTGAATTAGGAGGTGATAGAGAGGTTAATTTGGATCCTTAAGGTTATTTGATTTGTGACTGGGAGCAGTGCTACTGAAGAAAGCACATTAAACCTCTCTGACAGGATTTTATCTCAATCACTAGCAAAGGTCCTGTCAACAAAGCCATAGCAGTGGTCCACAGTTCCCAGGGAGCAGGGCCAGTGAGCAGCTGATGCACTGCACGCATGCAGTCTTCAGCAGAACAGTGCAGAAGGATGCTGAATTGTTACTCTGCCCTCTGCTCTCCCATCAACACTCCTCTTTGCCCCAAAAAAGGCTCATGAAGCTGGCTTCATACCTCTCTCCAGCCCCAAATGTCACAGTTTTCTCCTGGTTTCTAAAAGGATATGCAAGTATAACCTTGGATAAGAACTTGTTTCCCAAATCTAAGCTCTATGAAGATGCTTAGTGAAAACATTATTTCTCTTCATTCTTATTCGTGCTGCAAAATAATGGCACACACAACGACAAGGGCCACCCTCCTTCCCTCTGAACAAACATATGCTGATACTCAAGTGGTTGTGGTTAAACTGATGAGTGAGCTGGAAGTGCAAACTGCTGGCACAAAGGGGTTCAGGGCCAGGCATGTGTTTCTCACAGCTGTTACCCAGCACACGTGAAATTTGTTTTTTGTTTTCCTGTTTGAAAAGACACTTCCTTTTTTGAAATTGTTGCTAGCTTTGAGAAAAATAACACATTTCAAGCTTTCTTTGCACATTGTATGGGAACACAAACAACAACGGTAAGATTACAAACAACATTTAAGAGAGTCTCTGCCAGTCACCTTTAAAAACCTGTTATTTTCTGTAAAAGCATTCTGCTGCACATATTTTCCCATTATATCTCAGGTCTTCTCAGTTCCCTGTTTCTGCTAGGTGGGGAGAATTATGTTAGCAATGTAGTATCATGTCACAGATGTGATGTGGCATACTATTTCAGCACAGTTTTAGGAATCATCTGGGTTAAAGTAAGATATCAGTTTATATTCAATGATCATCTTAAAAGGTGTGTCACACTCTTCTGGGAAAAGGAGGGGAAAAACAACAAGATACACAAAATTGCCATGGGAAGTAAACTGTAGAGGTATATACTTTTTCATAAAGATACACTAAAAAATATGCTAAAGGGCCTGAAAATATGGAAGTTCTCTTCTGTACACATATGTCTTTTCTGATAGATGTTCAAAAAAAGATCTACTTGAGGAAAATACAGCTGCTATGATAACAGTCCTTTTCTACATTGAACTGTCATCCTCACCTACATTTCATTGCCTGTCATACACATCTCTTCCTAAGATGTACATTTGCAGCCATCAGTGGTAATGTCTCTCTAAACTTTCCAAATGGCCCATTATGTGGTCATCCATGGTGCATTTATCTTCACATTTTTTAATCTAGAAGTTGGCCATCTAGTCCAAACCAGCTGACCAGAGAACTTTTCTAGTCAGTGGAAGGATACAAGTGTCTTCACAAGGCAAAGACACACACCTCAAGAGGTGTGTTTGGCACCAATAAGAGGAACTGCCTTTTCTGGATGAACCTGTGTCAGCTCCCTAAATTTGGAGACAGCTAGCTGAGACAAGCTCAGCCTCTACATGCCAGAACATGGGTGAGATAAAGCTCACCACAAATATACCGTTGCACTGGGGCTGCTGTAAGGCTCAGATTCACTCCATTTCTGTTTAGGTAAACTTCCAAGATACCTATGGGAGAAGTCATGAGGGACTTTCTTTAAAGACTGGAGAATGACAGGCACATCCTGAGAGTGAGCCATACCACAGGACTGCACAAACAAATGTAAGAAAAACACTCAAATTCTACCCAGGCCACCAAAGACCTGCTGAGAGACTACAGCCAAACCAAATGTGACCCTGTTCCATTTCAGGCAACCTGTACAAGGGGTTAGCATAATGTGTGATGAATCCCAGCCTAAACTCCACTAAACTGGATTTTCACATGTAATGTACAGCATTAAATATATAATCATATGTAAGATAAACAATACCTAACTAAGCATAAGGCAAGTTCATAATTGCCTGAAATGGTACCTCCTAGAGACTTTTTTTTATAGCAGAAGAAGCCAGATGTTGACTTTATGGAGGTGATAAACTGTTTTAAACACCATAGCACAATAGGATTTCAGCTGTTCAAACAGATTCTGCTAAGTCATCTGTCTAGTCCAAGGAGAGCATCTGCCCTTAATGACCATGCTTCTGCTTGTTTTTAACTGGCTGTTACAAGGCGTGCACACTCACAGGGCCCTAAAGAGTGACTTCACATTTCTGAGCCTGGGAGTGCGGGATTGTAGGGCACGACTGTGATGGCACCGACAATACGGGGAAGAGACGGGTCTCGTTTGGATAGCCATGGACTGGTTATTCAGGAACGGCTTCAGACAGAATCAGGGACAAGAACAGAGATCTGGCCTGGGGCATGGAGTTATAAATGAGACAAATGGGGCGGATCTGAGGGTCAAGGGCCAATAGGGATAGGGAAAAGTGGTGCAGAGGAGGAACTGGAGGGAACCAACAGGGTAACGGGTGGAACTGTGGCGAGACAGAGCCAGTGGGGCTCAAGAGAAGGAAGAACATTCTAGGAGGGGTGAAGATATGGTGAACAGGGCTGAACAGGGTGACATAAACTTAATAAACCAATCAAACAATAAAACCCAAGAAATATTAACATGTGGCTACAAAGACCCATGGGAGGAAGATTTTCCTCATTCTAATCTGTAAGGGTGTTCTGCTGGTGGCAGGCCCCTGGGCCTCCATAACTGGCAACTTAAAGACATCAGTCAGCATGAAGTATTGGATCCAAGTGGTCACCTGCTATGTTTATTAATTTCAGTGCAGAGCCATTTAGCTCTGGTTTTTGACATTCAGTTCTATGCACCATATTCCCTGATATTTCTGATCATAGTACTGTGGTGCATAAAGATATGCACAGAGCTCTGTGTGTGATAGATAAGGACAGGCGACCGGAAGATCTCGCGATGTCACGGAAAGATAAGGACCCTCCCCCCGTCTCTCCGGTGGTGACCCCTCCTAACCCCATTGGCTTCCCACCAACCACTAACCTTTGAACCCTCCGCCCCCCCTCCAACGTAGTAAAGACCCCTTAGGCTATTTAACCCCATGTGCTGATCCAATAAACGCCATTTGCCGTCCACCACATTGGTGTCTGCGTGTCTGTGGCCCGAGTGGCTCGGGAAAAGGTTGAGCCGCCGTGCTGGCTTTCTGAAACCAGGTCGCCAGCCTTTCTATCGAAAGGCGACAGAACTCGTGCATCAGATGAAAGTTACTGAAGTGCTTCTGTTCCAAAGCATCAAAGTCAAGAGTCCAAAGTATTCAAACTAGCACAATTTAAACTGGACCTG
This sequence comes from Prinia subflava, assembly GCF_021018805.1. NCBI lineage: Eukaryota > Metazoa > Chordata > Aves > Passeriformes > Cisticolidae > Prinia > Prinia subflava. The sequence continues at coordinate 14,396,104 of NC_086247.1, forward strand.
TAAAGTCAGGTTGCTACGGTTTAGCATGCTTGTCCACCCCACACACTCTGCTCAGCTGTAACACCACTCTCAGGGTAAGCAGACTCAGCTGAATGCAAAAAATACCTTTTTTTTCATCAGTCTTCCAAAGTCCAAGCCCTGCTCTGAAGTGCAGCTTTTTGGTTATTTCTGTGTTCACTGCTTTAACTGCTGTTACCTCAGTCCTGTTAGATCATAAAAGTCAATGCTGCTGCTAACCTAGACCAGACTCCAGTGTGCAAAGACCCAAGGCCAGTTTAGTCCAATCTTTCAGATTAACTCTGCAAACCTCATTAGTTAAAACCAGATACCCACCTCCCCCTTCTTACCAAATTGTCCATACAGTCATGCAGGAGATGCTTAATGCCATATACCTGTTCATTCATTTTCTTTCATTACTAAGAAGACAACAGCATTCCACTGATATTTAAGGAAAACAAGCAAATAATACATAAGGATAAATTACAAATATGAAGTAGTGCAATTCATGCAAGTGAATAGGATTAATAGCTACTTTTCTCCCTCCCCACACATGGTGGAGTTTTTTGTGCTTCTAAATAATGTTACTATAGTTACTATTAATATTACTATGATTAGGTTTCATAGAAATTGACTTTGAGGCTCTACCTGGGTCATTGTGGACATTTTCCTGTCTCCACTGATTTGCAAGTGCTTTCCTACAGTTTGATTTTTTTTCTCTGCTAAGGCAAACTTACCTTACTTTGAAAGTACATTAAAACCAAATCTATAACAGCATGTGGTGTTTAACTGCTGGAAGCTGAGGATATTATATACAGAAAGTTTACTGGAAAGCTCAGAGCTCAGGGATTTGTACATATTAGCTATGACATCTCTAGCAATATTTAGATTTTGAATCAGAACTCAGGTGGGGTTTTGTGACATCAATTTTATCTCTAAAGGAATATTATCACAATAGAAGGCAAATGATATTGGTTTGTTCCTATATAAGAAAAACTTAATTTTCATCAAAAATAATGTGCTGACTTGGTGAACTCTGCTATGCTGGAAGGTTTATGCAAAACCTTATTCTGGGTATATATAGAGACCTCAGAATAGGATGTGAGGGGGTGTGTACACATATATGGCTTTCATTCTCAAAACATTGCAGTGATAACGGCAAGAAAAAACCTGAGATTGTTGTGCCCCAGTTAGCTTGTTAAATGTTCGCACTAATAGATATAGTTACTAACTGGAAAAACTGCCCCTGATGCTGAGAGTGTTATATATTGGCTGGAGATAAGCAGGAGTTTCTAGACTGAAACTAGAACATGCACAGGTAAGTAGGCAGGTGATTTCAAGCAAAGTCAATTTGTCTCTTTCTTGCAATAGAGGGAGTCACAAGATAGGAAAAATAGTCATTTAGCAGATGTTAAGCAATTCAGATGTGTTTAGCAGCTTTAGTTTTCCAATTACTTGAAGCAGGAATTTGGAGTCTGGCATAATATAAGCATGATCCCACTGATCTGTGTTTGGCTTTCTCTGTGAAATGCTGCCTACAGCAGAGCAAGCTGATAGCCTGAACTGGAAAGGAAATGAGGATTATTTAATTAAGTTCACTGTCAATCCTTCCCTAATAAGTTTTGAAGCAGATGGCCATTTGAAAAAAAAAAGAAAGGTAAATAGGACTGAAGTCTCTGCAGTCAGAAGTTCCTGGAAGATTTTGGAAAAGCAGTAAATGCAAAAAGAAGGAAGGATTAAATATTGCATAGCCAGTGGAGAAAACAAGTGAGCTCAATTTATCTGTTGTGTTTGGCAGCCCCCCAGCAGTAATATTTAGATTCGAAATTACTGCATGCAACTTTTTTTGATATAACTATTATGGAGAGCATGAAAGCTCTTCCAGCACATGAAAACTGATTCTACAATACCTACAGTATGATCCATGGAATTAGTATCTTAGTACACCCAAGGAACCAGCACCCTGGCAGCACAGAATCAGCCACATTATATGTTTCCTCTTGTCCAAGGCAGAAAACTGAGGACAATCTGGGGGGAAAAAAACAAAACAAAACAAAACAAAACAGGCTTTTAGGAAGCGAGGGAGGAACATTTTGAGAAAAGGGGAAGTGCTAGGGGCTGTGAGAGAGAATAGTGCTCTCCCAGGTGAGGGTAGAGGGAATATGTAGTAACAGAGACACAAATTGGTAGGAAATGAGATTTAAGTATTTCTGCATGTGCACTTTTAATGTGGATTCCTGCTTATTAAACATAATCATCACAGTACTATACATAAGCATTTTCACTGACCTGAGCTTTTGCAAATATACATATACATCTATATACAACTGATCTATACATGTGCATATTTAGATCTGATTAACCCCACTTTATCTCAACATCAGGCATATAAAGTTATTTCTAGTAGTAACAGGAAGGGCACACGAGGTAGAAATTGAAAATTCTTTTTTTCTCTCCTAACTGTAAGATGAAATTTGGGGTTGCAGTATTTGGATTTGAAATTACTGTTTGTAGGGTTTTTTTCATATAACTATTACAGTGAGCATGAAAGCTCCTCCATCAAATTACAACTGATTCTAAAATACCTACAGTATCACTAGAGTCAGGAATTCCTTTATGTTTTGCCTCACCTCAAAAGGAAAGCAAGTCTGAAAAATGTTTTACAATGTAACAGACTTACAAGGAAGGGAGGCTAGTACAGTAGTGCAAATTTATTTTACTGCTGTGCATCATATTTTACTTTCTCCTATTGCTTTCACGGTGCTGCTATTTCTGCTAGACAATGTATTCTATACGAAATTTGTTTTCTATATTAAAATTTGTTATCATAATATTACAGAATAAAACACTAAATAGTAATCTCTCTTGCCAAAACCAAACTGCATTGTATCCCTCTCTGGTTTTGTTTAATGAACTTAAATACAACAATCTTTCTTATTCTCTTGACATAAACAGTCTCCCTGTTCTCCTGACTCTCTCAGTACTCCCACCTCCCAGGCTGAACTGCTAACCTGTTTCTGGCACAACTTTAGCACACACAATCCAGTTTTCCTCTGGACAACGCATGGCTCAAGGGACAGAGCAAGTCATAGGCATTTCCAGAAGATGCTTTGGGATGGATCCTGGATTTCTCTCTTAGGTGTGGCACTTGGGAAGAAGCAATGCATTTTAACCTTATGAGACATTTATTTTCATATGAAGGCATAGCCACAACATTTCAGGCATTAATGACACTTCATTTAGATGCTGGAGACACTCTGATTCAATTGATGATTGCATTTACTGTTTTCATGAACATACCACATGTATGATACCACATCAACTGACCTTTTGAGATTGTGGCCCTTAGAAGCTTCTTTGCTTTACACTTCAACTTAACTACAGCTGAACTAATTTCTGATCACTCATTTCAAAGTATTTTTCAATGACCCACTTTTCAATAACATCACAAGACAACCTTAGTCTTATATAGTACCATTTCTGATGGGTTCTGTAAATGTTTGATGCATGTTTTTTATAACACCAGGCTCCAAAATATCTAGACTTTAACATTTGTTCTCCAGTCTCTATCAGAATGACAGACACTATAGTGAATTGCATCTATGTCTAAGTCAAAATCCGAGGGGAAATCTCCAGCAAATTTCATCTACTCCCTTCAGGAAACTTCTTGTGCTTTTTAGGAATCAGTAATCAAAAGCAACAGTAAATTAGTAAAGCTATTTTTTTTCTTTTTGAGGTCTCTCTTATAGAATAAGGGCATTAGCATTTAGCTATCTGTTCCATTCCAAACTGCCTTTAACATTTCTTCTGAAAATGTGATTTCAAATTATTTCTGAACATTTTATGCTTTACAAAGATGATTGCTATTCACTATGTTCCCATAACATCTCATTTCATTTTCTGCATTGGTTTTTCTTATTTTAGTACAAACCCCTTATAATTAGTGTATAGATACTTCAGTTGCTTTTTAATGTTTATAGAAAAATTCTCAGACAGACAAGACACTGTCCTTGTTAAAGCTTCTTTTAATTAATATAAATACATCCTTCTAGCTATGAATGTTTTCCTACTCTTTAACCTTCTTCTTTTTTTTTTTTTTTTTTTTTTTTTTTTTTTTTTTTTTTTTTTTTTTTTTTTTGTCTGTGTACTTTTCAATCAATTTTTTTCTTTCTGGTGAAACCAGATATCTTTTCCACTCCTTGCAATTTTTCTCACTTCATCGCACACATAACAGACTCCCAAGAGGCCAGCATCCCTGGTGCTCAGTACTGAGCATAAATGTTTTCTAGAAGACAGATATCCCAAAGTATTTTTTTTTCACAGAGATAATTCCTGTCACTATGTCACATAATTACAGGAAAGGCGAACTGCAGAAGTTACAGCAGATCATCAGATCCAACCAGATCACCAAATCTAACCATGCTGTTCAAGGCAAGGACAGATGACAGGCTGCAGAAGCAGCAGCAGGAAGTATCAAACATAGGAGAAAAGGAATAGGAATGACCTAGGAACAGGAATATAGCACCTGATTATGGAGGCCATCTCTAGCCACATGGATGACAAGAAGGCAGTCAGATTGCTCAAGCATGATTTACCTTTAGTGAAATGATTTACCTTCTACAATGAAACGACTACCTGGATAGATGAGGGGATAGCAGTGGATATTGTCTCCCTTGACTTCAACAAGGCTTTCTACACTGTCACTCACAATGTCCTCATAGACAAACTCAGGAAGTGTGGATTGGATGAGTGGACAGTGAGGTGGACTGAGAACTGGCTGAACAGCAGATCCCAGATGGTCATAATCAGTGGCATATGCTGTAGTTGGAGGCCTATCTCTGGTGGTGTTCCCCAAAGTTCAGTACTGGGCCCAGTATTGTTTAACTTACTGACTTCTTGGATGAAGAGTGCCTCTGTGACGGACCAAACTTTGATTGGATGGGCTAGCTGAGCCTGTGACGTATTGTTTCCCAAAGTGGGTTTGTGCCAGCTGAGAAAATGCTGATAAGAAGCAGATACTGCAAGGTGGGGTAATGCTTGTTATATTCCAATCTCCTCCCTCCCAATAAAGCACCTGACAGTGTAAAACTCCCCCAAGAGAGGTATTGGATCATTTCCACATATATGGGGAATATATACATGAGAATTATATATATATAAACATATGTAATCCATTGAACTCTTTGTTGCATGGTCCCCCACTCCCAAGGGATCAAGACTGCAAGCCTCACTCTGTCCACAGACACTGAAATTGCAACTGTGAAGTTTTGTCACTGGATCCACAGGTGGTGATACTGTCCCTCTCCACTATCTGCTCTTGTCCCTTCCTCCTTCTTTCTTTTCCTTATAGTATTTTTATATAATTATAGAAACCCAAAATGACTACATGTCTCCTTTCTCTTGCAACCAAATTGTTTTAAAATAAACCTGCCTCATATCTACACTGATTATTCAGTGTTATTCATTCTAATTCACCCCAAAGGACCTACTAACAAGAACCTCAGTTACTCTGCCTCAGAGGTGGGAGATAACAGCCTCCTCCGTAAGTTTGCTGAGCTGGGAGGAGTGGCCCATTCCCCCGAGGGTATGAATCTATTGAATACGCTGAGTGTATTGAAGGCATCTAGAGATTAGCAGTTCATTATGATACCAACACACAGATGGCAGCTTCTTAGGACAAAAAAAGACTGAATAAATGCTGACAGCTCTTAGAGGTGAGATGTGGGATAGGATTGAAAAACTCATTGCTTAGATGCTCTAAAGGATAGAGAAAGGCATGGGTAAAAATCAGCTTTAGCTCTCAACCTAAGCAGAGACCAGGAGACAAGATGAGGCCTCAACAGCCAGTGTTATCATCCTACAACAGGACACCTGTATTTAAACATCCTGATGCCTGCATGCTGGACAGACTACCTGGGTATACATGCCCTGGTGCTTGTCTGTGGAAGTCTGAGAGAACATGTGTGAAATCAGCAATGTTTTAAAGTAAGTCACCTTCCAATCCTATTTTCCTGCAGCTGCTGCTTTTTGTTATTTCAATATCCTGTCTCTCCTAAAGCCCCTTTCAACAGTGTAAGACTGCTCTTGGAGCCAAATGGAACCTGCTATTCTCTTGGCTGAAGTCCACTTTGCTATCCTCATATGCTGCATACTCCAGCTCCCTCACCAAAGAGTTTCAAAGTCCTCTGCAGTATGCTAACAGCTCCCTGGTGCAGGCCCACCCTATAAAGTGCTCGTGATGTGACCTCACCAGTGTTAACCAGAGGGAAAATGGACAAGGTAAATGAAGGCTGCATGAGTAGAGGACAATGAAAGGAGGTTCTCCATTTCCTGAGCATCTCTGCCTTGACTGCCATTACCATCACTGATCTGTTCCAGGTCACGTCCCTTGTACGCAGAATGGTGACAACCAGAGGAGACTTCTCTGAGTCATCAGTCTACAAATGTACATCAAACTACATCTTGGTCACCCTTCAAGTCTGCTACAACAGCCAGTATGTCTGTGGCTTCCTTATGACCTTGGTATATGAAAATCTCTAACATCTTCCACTTGCATGCTTCCAGGCACCTTCAGCTTACTCTATATATAATCCACTTATAACATTTATTGATCATCTATTAATTTTACATGAAGTATTTATAAATGCATCCTTCATATAAAGTATGATTCATTCATCTACAAAATTTATTGTTTGTGGGGTTATCTTATATAAAACGGATCTTTGTTATTAACAGAATGAAATTACAACATCCTGTAAAAATCATTCATGATTATGAAGATAGAGAAACTACACTGACACATTTAATGGTACTAGAAATTAAGTAGTATGGCTATTATACTGTATATGTAATATATAGGTTTTTATGGCTGAACAGCTTCTGGCTTCATTCCTTATTTAGTAGCTATTTTCATCCAATACATAGCAGTAACTTCCATCACAATTCTCTATAAATCATGTCCACACTTAAATGCTGTAATTTATTGTCCTACCTGATCAAAGAAACAAATATAACCATACCTATATATAACAATAAAATTCCCAGAAGAAAATTTCAACAAATAGTCCCAGACAATTCGTACTGAAAAATATTTAAGTTACAACTTTGAAGCATAAAGCAACTGCAAATAGGAATTGTGAAACGTAAAAACATACAAAGAAAAAGTGCATAGCTAAAAAAAGGGATAAATTCAGTGAGGGAACTGATTTTTCACTTCTAAAAGATTTTAAGACCTGATACTCATTTGATATGAAACACTGTATTTCTACTAACCTCCAGTACTTGATTTAAAGGCAGGCTGATTTATGCCACTGGATAACCTTGCTCAACATCCATAAATGTTACATAGTTTGACTCAGAATCTCTATTCTACAATTTTTCTCAGGACTTTAGCCTTGCCTGCAAGGTTACCTTGCAGTACGAATATTCATTTTATTCATGTCACACTAATGGGGATGTTTCATCCATGTTCAGTGTGATGATTTTTACTTCACCATGATGCCTCTGCATACAGAGAATGGAATTTATTTTGAATTGCATGATCAGCTTGGGGAAGAGGACTGCTTGTCTCTTCCCTTTCAAACACCACCTTTTGCATGACAGCTTCTATGAAGACTTGAAGGACACTTAACAAGGTAAGTTGGAAGTCAGTGTAATTCTGAGTATGAAATCAGGATTTGTTTCCAGCTATCATTTACAATTGTATCAATGTATAATCCTGATACAATTTTCATACTCTTTCAAAAGAGTTTTTGGTGCTGCAACAACAATGTCTGAGACCAGGATACAACCTGTACCTTCTTGTCTTTGATAAGTCACCAGGGCATGACTGAACCTTTGGGGGCCAGACACAGTTACCGATGGTGGTTTCCAAAACAGCACCTACATATTAACCCTGGGATTTACTCGGACAGAGAATGGTGCTACTAATGCCAAGATTGTGGATTTAATCCCTGTATGGGCCTGACTTCCCAGCTCAGGATATTCTGTATATATTCTGTAACACATGTATTGTCCCTGTAGTGTCAGAGATGGACATGAGTGGAAGCGTCTGCTGGAGCAGATTCATTCTCTGCTCCCAGACTTGTGAAGCACTGACAGGTACATTCAGTACAGGAGCTGCAAAGTAACCAGAAGGCAGATCACTCCATGGTTAGTGCTTGCACTGTGGTTATCACTTTGAGCAAATGCTGGAATGCAGAAAAGCATAATTTGGAAAGCTGACAAGTATAACTTGCCAAAGAACAAATTTGTTTTTGACAAATTTAACTCAAAAGACATGCCTACCAACAGAGCATGAGTACTATTAGTACCACAAGTGCTATAAGTACAGTAGATTAGTAGAACACTAGTTTTGATCTAAATACAGCTTTCATATCAACACACAAAACCCAATTATATTAATTTACATCACAGGAACCTGAGAAGTCAGACGAAAGGGAGGTCAAATCGAATAGCCTGATGACAACTGGACCAACAATATATACTTTACTCTCTCATGAATTCTAAAATTTTCTGATCCATCTAATTGCTAGTGTGCCAAAATCTAGCTAGTTTGTATTTATCTCTTCCAGAGATGTACTAGCCTCAGATCCACAGTTAAAGAAGCTTTCATGATTACTTAATTACTTTAATTATGTACCCCTTTTTTTTTTAAGAAAAAGTCTATTTAGTGAAATATATGGTGGATTACGATTGTTAAGAAATTATGAAACTCCTTGTGCATTGTATTTTGGGAACGTTTTCAGACATTATCAATAACAGATATTTTTCATATACATCAGCAATACACACCTTCCGGGTTCTATGAATCAGGTAAAACTATCCTAACTGTATTTCAGTATCAAACTGCTCCCAGGGTACTTCTGAGTACCATTGTGCTGATGGAGATACAAAGTATACTTTCATTTCTGCAAGATTTACGTTACTGTAAGACTGCTCCCAATTAAACTGTTGTATTCAACATCAGTACTCAAAGTATTTAAAAAGTTGGCGTATTTGACTGAAAAAACATTTAAAAATCAATGTGTCTTCTGTATTTCTGGTGCTTGCCTTCAGTCCCTCCCTTCCCTGCAAAGCTGTCCCTGTGTTCTTTTCCCTGGACCATTTACTACCTGCCAGTTTCCTCATTAGTTCCACCATTTGATGAACTCTAGAAGTCAGAAATGACCACAAACTATGGCTAGCAGGTTGGGAGGAGAAAGATAGGAATGCCTGGGAAGAGTGTAACAGAAGACAGGAGAGAAGAAAGACTGCAATTAAGCAGCAAATAGAAACCTTTAGGCCCAAAGAAGCATTACAGGTGTTTATTGGTAAAATCTGAAACCTATTAAGCTCCAGAAAGAAAAAAACCTCCACCTGATCAGCTGAAAATACAAAAAAAACCAAAACAAAACCAAAAAAAATAGTGCAGCACCTTTCTAAATAATTAATATTATGAATTGTTAAACACATATTTCAGTTTACTGGAAACAAAATATGCTAGGAAGAAAAAGGAAGGATGTTTTCAAAGTTTTCTTCTTGAATAGCCATAAACTTAAATACTTTTAAAATTATTAACCAGAAGTGGGCTGATACATAATGGAATCAAAAAGGCCAGTACACGAATGCTGAGTCTATAGATAGTTTGAAATTTTTATACTGTTTCTCCTCAGCTGGGAAAAAAAATTTATTTTAAGAAACAAAATCACAGAAACCTTGAAAACCCCAATAGAAACAAGTTTACTTGCACTGATTATGTAATGCATGATTTACTGTGTCAGATCCTAACAACATTCCATCTATCCAGGATTAGAAAATACCGAGAGCTGAATTTCTAGTGCAGTTTCAGAAATCCAGACTTTCTTTGCCTCATAAATAAAATCTCTTTGTGTTCCTCTGCCACGGTTGCCATTAGAGGTGGCAACAAAGTACCCCACAGTCATTCATTCCCCATCCCAAAGGGAAGAAAAATTGGGAAAAATAAAACTTAACGGTTTGAGATAAGAACAGTGTAATAATGGAAACAAAAGAAAATAATTGTTTTAATATTGTTATTATTATTATTATTAACAATAATAATAATATAATGAAAAGGAGAGAGAGAAGAATAAAACCCATGAAAAACAAGTGATGCACAGTACAGTTGCTCACCTCCCACTGACTGATGCCCAGCCCATCCCTGTGATCATTTGCCCCTGGGCAATTCTGGCTTACACACTGGACACGATGTTCTCTGGTACAGAATATGCCAGTCAGCCATCCTGGCCATGCTCCCCTCCAAGCTTTTTGTGCAACTCCTCACTGGCAGAGCATGGGAAACTGAAAATCCTTGATTTAAAGTAAGCACTGCTTAGCAACAACCAAACATCAGTGTGTTATCAACATTATTCTCATAATAAATTCAAAACACTGCACTGTACCAGCTGCTGGAAAAAAGTTAACTCTATCCCAGTCAAAACCAGGTCATTCTCTAATTAAATATGCTGGTAGGAAACATCTTTGACTTGCCTTGTAAAGAATTCCCAGCAAGTATAAACCCTTTTTGCTTGGTGCTTTTGGTAAAGGGATGTGTTGAGAAATAAAGGCCTGGTGGTAAGAAATCAGTGTTTTCAGTTATTCTCATTTTTCACGTACTTCACATGTGACTGTGGCAGGTGGCCCACACTGAAATCAAGAGTCTAAACTACAAGTTAGAGTGCAAATATTTGTATTCTAATGTTCAGAACAGAGTACCAAGGTGATTTTGTGGTATATTTGAATGCCACTTTCAGAAACCATTTCACCTATGGGCAGTCATGGCTTACAGCTGGAAATTTCCATATGCACTTGTATACCAGTTCTCTTTCCAGGACCTCCTGCTTTTCTGTACAGCTGCAGCAAAGCTGACTTACTGTAAACTGGGGCTGAAATTGTTCCTCAGATAAGGTCCCAACATAATGGACAAACTTTGGATTATCTGCCTTAAAAAGCTGAAGTTTTTAGAGTACACAGGTTCTAATCAAATCACAAGTTATGGTATTTTTCCTTTTGTTTCATATGGTAGAAGTGTGACTGTGACTATCCTGAATGTCGTTTGATGGCTCAAAAAAGCAATTTATTGTTGCCAATACTTGGAAGTGATTGGGCAAAGCAGCTTAGATTGGAAGGAACTAGAGGATCGGTGAGTGACTCAAGAGCAGATTTGGATCTCAAAATTCAAGGGAGAATATTTGTCAGGCAAAAAATGATTACTTCAGTTAATCGAAAGTAATTAAAACATGTTGTCCTTCCTCCTAAGAGAAAGTTATTTATATATGAACTAAGTTGTTCTGCACTTGCAAATGATGATTTCATTGCCTGATAGATATACTTGACCAAAGCTGAAAACAAAAATAGGCTTCTTGCCTCAGTTTCTTCCTAAATGTCACTGATAATGTGATCTGCTATATGCTAGCAAGAATGTACATCATAGTAACAAACTTGCTTTTTTAAGTGCCATCTGGAATGCATGTGTCTGAGCAGAGCCCGAGGAGAAATTCAGCAAAGTACGGAGTGCTGAATACAAATCAGCGGCAAAACTTTTTCTCAAGAGCTGCCACAAGCAGCTCTTGAGAACAAGAAAATGGGGACAGGAAGATCAGTTACATTGTCTGTCTCAGGTCAGGGCATTCAAGGCACTTTCCAAGCTGGGTTAAAAAAAAACCCTCCCAAACTGCAAAAATGGAGAATTTATTTTTTTTTAATAATTGATCTTCATGAGAACTTAAGCACAAAAGGTTGAAATATTTGGCTTAATCACAAACATTTGAAAGAGCCATGCATAATTTAGTGTGTTATTAATAATGAAGAAAACTTATTTATCGTATTTTAAAACTGATAGTTCAGTGGATGGAACTCAATGGACATGAGTTCCAGCACACACTGTATTTTGATATTCCTTATTTACTCTACTATAATTACTTTAATTCTTAGCAGAACATCTGAAAATTATGGTGAAGTTTAAATACCAATTTGTTAATGAAGTGCATTTATCTCCACAGTACAAATGAAACATTTTCATATCAGGCAATTAACCTTAATTTTAGACCACACAAATGAATTGTCTTGATTTTTAATTTTGATGGAAAGAAACATTCTTTTGAGATGATACAGAAAAATATCAAAATGAATAGATGTTGGAAAAAAAGAAATAATATTAAATTAGACTGGCATAATTTTAAAATACATTCAAGAATAAAATAGAGGACAAGATTACTGATTGATCTTCACAGTAGTCACATACTGCCATGAGAAACAGATGTGATAATTCAAATCCTTTAGATTTAAACTGAGCCAAATTTAGACTACAAATTCTCTGGGATTTGCATATATTTTCTTCTTTGAAGTATGTACATTTAAAGCCCTGTAGTAACAAAGAATGGAAAAACTGGAAACTAAACTTTGGAAAAATTGGAAACTGACTAGAGAGAGTCATCAGGAAAAGACTGGAGCTACATACAAGCTTAATGCTTTTAACTCCATGGTAGGTATTACCAAAAATTTAACTAGAACTTCCTAGTTTTGTTCTCAAAAAGAATGCTTTTTGTGAAAAAAAATTGCTTGCTCAAACAGTAGAGAGCATGAGAAAAACAACAGACACATTTTAATTATTTTATTTTTTTAATGTGCAACCATTAAAGAATTGGTAGTGACAACTAAAAAATATAATAATAATTCCTTCCCGTCGTTAATTTCTGTTCAGTCAATGGCAATATGATGTAGGGCTTCTAAAAAGGTAACTGGCACACAGTCACTAGAAAGGCAATTTTGACCAATCCTCAGTGTCTGCTGAGCCAGAGAAAGAAGGATTTCATACTAAAATGGATGCAACTGAGGTAAGCACTGAGCAGGGCAAGAGCCAGAGCCAGGCTGTGCTGTGGACATTTCAGCGGCACCGTGGGTCAGGGCATGAAGCACTGAGGCTTCTGACTCACTCCACTGTGCTTGTGAGGCTTTTTTCCCCTACTGGGGAGTGGCTATTTCCTATAGAAGCAAATGATGCAGCTTGGCTGGGCCACAGTTTTGGTGGACTTTGATGCAACCCAGTGCATCAGCACTGTTAAACGAATGCAAGTGTCAGCAAGCCAATGGCCCATGGCCTGGACACTCCCCGGTTCAAAGCCCAGACCTCTAACTCCACATGGAGATACAGGAGAGCAGTGATAACAGCAAATGTTTTCTAGCAGATGAAAACCCTTGAAATATTACTACACCTGGCAGAAATCCATGTGGGACATACAGAGAATCGATGTTTATTCTGAATAAAGGTTCTAATGAAACATTATGAACGAAAATGAATGCTGAAATCTTCAAAACTGCATCTAAGTAAAGAGAACCAGGAGACTGAACCTGTATGTTTTTATGTATTATTTGCTGATGTTATCATCCCCTACGATATATTATCTGAGTATCACAAACAGCAGTAATACTCCTTAAACCCTCAGTAGGCAGATTTTCTTGACATTATCTATGTAAATTGATGATCCATTGCACTAGAAGTATTGTTTCAGAGGTTATTTTAATGAGGCTTTTGAATTTTGTGTCTCTTTGGGCCAAAGGCTGTTTGGTACAATGGTAAGTACTCATAGCATCAGACTTCCTAGCGCCTGACAGAAACCAGGAAAATCTGTTTCCCATAGCAGTCCTTGTTTTCCCTTTCCATTGATTTTACCTAATGATTAACTCTAGTTTAGAATCATGTTGTAGCCATACTTCCCTCTCCATTACATCATATGTGGCCATCATAAATTAGTAAATTGAGACCAAGAAAACCTTTCTGTATACAGTTGAAACCAAATTTGTCCAGACAAAGAAAGCGAGTGGTGCCCGCAGTTGTTCCCCATGACAACAAACCAGCACACAGCACAGAACACCTGCAGCGCCCCGGCAGCAGGAGGGGGCTGCAGAGACCAGAACGAGCTCACGGGGAGCAGGCTGTGAAAGAAGAGAACGACTGTTTCACACGTTTTAAAGCGAGATAACCAAGAACGCCGGGCCGTTCCGGCGGAACGAGGGCGGGGCGCCCTCACAGCCCGGCCGCTCGCTGGTGCCCGCGCGCACGCGCGGCTGCCCCGCCCCCGCCGAGGCCCCGCCTCCCGCGGTGCTCGCGCGCCGCTGTCACTCAGCGGCCATTCGTCACCCCCGCGGCTCTGCCCCGCCTCCCGGGGCCGCGCGCACGCGCAGTGGCGGGGCCGGGGCCGGGGGGGAATTTGACCGTAAACATCCTGCGGTTTGAACGGCGCGTTCGCGCGCAGGAAGGACCGCGGCCGCCATCTTGTTTGCTTGAGCGGGAGGCTCGGCTCCGCTCGGCTTCACTTCGGCTCCGCTCGGCTCGGCCCGGCTCGGCTCCGGCTCAGCTTCGGTTCGGTTCGGCGCCGCTCGGCTCGGGCTCGGCCCGGCCCGGCCCGGCTCGGCTCGGCAGGAGCAGCGAGTGGTCCCCGGGCGTGGAGCAGGGTAAGGAGTGGCTCCGGCCGCCGCGGTCGTTGCCGCCGCCCGAAGGGGCCCGGCGGGGCCCAGGCGGGCCCGGCTCTCGGGGTCCTGCCGTCATGCTCGGGCTCGGAGCCGGCTTCGGCCGAGCTCTCCCGGCGGGGAGGGCCCGCCTGGTGCGCCGCGACACCTGGGCCTCCCTGGGAAGGGCACGGCTGCCCCGGGACCCTGCACCGGGGCCGGGTGTCGGGGCCATCAGAGGCGAGGCCGGGCGCAGCGGGGCCCGGAGCGCGGCCTGGCGGCGGCACGGACGAGGCCCGGGGGTGCGCGGCCGGGGCGGAGGGGGGAGCTGGAGCCGGGCCGCGGTCTGTGTACCTGGAGCGGCCACACGCGCGGATCCGCAGCGACCTGCCCCGGAGAGCCGGGTCACTGGGCAGCCGAGGGAGCCGCGGGAGGCCCGGGGGCGCCGCGCTGTAACATCCCTGGCTCTGGGGTCGCTAAATGGACAGCGGGGCTGCTGCGGCCTCGGGAGAGGGACAGGAGCAAAGTTTCATTTGCCAGTCTTCTGTTTTTAAGTGCAATTTTCCCTCTGCCATGGATGGGGCAGGGTACTGAATGTTCTCACAGCCTCTCTGGTGGCAATGAACTGCCTTCTGGACACTGTGGCTGTTCAGCTGCAAATAAAAGGGCCCTTTAAAAATGCCGGCCTTTTGAAAAACCAAGATCCCGCTTTTATGCCCACTTATAGAAATCTTGCTATCGTTTATAAGATTTCTATGATCCTGAATAGAAACGCTAATTAGAAATGTTAAATATAAAACAGTTGTGTTTTTATCAGTAACAAAGGAAACTTGGGGTCAGTGTGACTTACTGGCATCTTTCATTGAAAATGGCTTTTCTTTAAATTCAGACACATAAAGAAACTACTGTAAATTTGGAGAAGTTACCATTTAGGCCCACATTGTGTGAATGTGGGCTATAAGAACACTTTCCTTAATCTCTTACTCAGGTAAAACTCGTATTACCAAAACCGGGGGACATCAAAGCATTATTAGGGCCAGGCTTCTGTTTTATTATATGAGGTTTCCTTTATAAATATTTGACATACTACAAAATTTGGGAAAGCACAGCCCACTCATCTAAAGTTTTAACTAGAGAGGAAGTAGGTGTGATGGGGGTAATAAAAGGAGGAGCAAAAAGTTAGGAAGACCTACAATAAACTTAAATTACCACACAAATTAATCATGTCTTGCATATACCATGGGATTTCCCACAGAAATTAGAGTATTTGCTTTAGTTGCCACATCAGTTTAACTTCTTAAAGGTAAAATGTTAAAAAGATTTTTATATATGGGCTCTTCAGATAAACAGTGCAGAGAAATAACAACTGCAAAAGATGGACTAACATAAGGAATTCTGTCCAACTTACCTGCCTTTAAAGAGTGTGTTAGTACATGGTTTCTACAAGTTTATTAGTTTGACTTGGATCTGGAATTGCACAAAATAGGTTGGGATAATGGAGACAGGGCCTTAAATTAAAAAGATTTTTTTCCTATTGGTTGAGCATTCTGAATGTAGGGACAAGGGCAGGCAGGATACCTGCTGAGGTTTGGGTGTGAATGTGGAATTGAGGGAGGAGGACAACAGTGTTCGTAGGGTTCAGTAATCTCCAGCTCTCTGCAGTACTTGAGATCTGCCTTTTGAATTGGTAACCCTAGTGGGGCGCTGGTTCTATCTGATTATGTAGGTGTGTGGTGTATTGTAATTGGAGAACAGTGAGTGCAGTTCCTGTAACGGAGTGGTGTGGTTTGAGTAATTAATGGACCTGGTAGTGCAACCTCAGCCATAGAATTTCTGTACAATTGTTAATGCAAAAATCAAGACCCGAAGAGAAATAGAAAATGCTCTATCTATTTATCAATGGTATGTCAAGTTGAACTAGTTCAATTTCATCTTTTTCAATAATTGATTTTTGTGGGCACAAGGAATTGAGGTGATTTGACACTGAACTTTAGTAAAGCTGCAGGTGCCACAAAAAAACATACTAAAATTCAGATAAATATGGATTAACCAGACAATTATAAAGAGGTTGAAGGAAGACTATCAGATAAGGTAGTGGTGAAAAGAGGCATGGAGCTGTAAGGTGATGTTAGTGGAGGTTGTGATGAATTTTTTTTCAGTGGCACCAGGTGTTCAGTGTGGTACTGAAACCTGCCAGGGAGGCAGTGTTAATGTAGGGCATGTGGGAAGTGTAGTCATGTAAGAAGGACTGGAGAGTGAAGGGGTAGGAGTTAAAGTTGGAGAATTCAAAGTACAATGCGGGGTCAGGGTAGTTCTGAATTTCTGAAGTGTGGTAGGGCCAGCTCAGGGTGATCTCGCACTTCCAAAGATCACCCCGGGCTGCCTGAGCTTAGCAAAGCAGAAACAGCATAGGAGGAAAAATGCAGGTGGGGAAAACCAGCAGAGAAGAGAAATGGAAGGCTAGCATAAGGACAAATGAATTAAAATGACTGGCTGATTTCTTAAACTGTAGTGTGGACTTTGTATACTCATCTGTGTCTGACTGTGGTTCTGGACTAGCTTTACAAGGAATAAAAGTAGGTGACAGTAAAAGAACCTGAACTCAGTAAAGACTGAACTTTAGTTGTGGACTGGTGTGTGTGTGTGTGTGTGTGTGTGTGCATAACCTAACCTAGGGAGAGCCCCTGACAAGTGGGTTAATGAGCTGGAGTGAACCACAGTCAAAATATGGTGAATGCTCTGTTGTCAACTCTTAGTTCATTAAGCCCCTTTCTGCATCCCTTGAAGGGTGGGACTAGCTATGCCAATGTGCTCTTCAGAGGTTAGCTAGTTAGCCATTCTAATCTGAAGAAGGATTTTAAGACAAAATATATGCAAATCGAGGGTTAAAATGAAGCCCATAGTTACTATCTACCAAATTTTTTAGTGCTATTTTGGAAGGGGCAATTACCAGAGTCTCAGATGAGAGAATGAAACAAGCACATTCTGGATCAGACCCTGTGTATGACCAGTAATACATTAGTTCTGCTTTACATTTCATTTGCTTTGTGTAGAAGTAGAGCATTTTTTACACTTCTGTGGGAAGAAAAATATTTTTTAAATTGTGCAATTGTTGACCAAGTTTGGCAGAGAAAACCTGTGGACGATTGTGGCACATTGAAGCAAATTCAAAGTTAATGACTGTAAAGTTTCAAGTATTTTTAAAAAGTTGATTTGGCAAGATCAGGTGATCACACAGGGTCCTACCTGGCCTTGTGTGAGTACATATTCTTTTTTGCCTTAGAGGATGGAAGCAAGACAGAAAAAATGCCTAAGTTCTTAGCAAGTTTTATGGTCCTGTTTCATATCCAGTCAATTTCAAAAATCGACAGTTACATTTTACCTTACGAGCTTTTTAATAGCCGTCAAGCTTTTACTTTTGTGGGATGTTAGGAGTTGCTTTTTCAGCCAATGACATATTCTATGTGTCTGCTTGAGCCCTCTGTCACTTCTAGAAACTCTTGGTTCCTTTAACATTCATCCCAGTCTCAAGTTATGCCAGAAAATCAATTTCTTCTTTTATGCCACTGCATCAACATACTGTGCTATGAATTAAAGATCAGACAAGTCTGAAATGCAGAAAACGGAGTATATGAAAAGAAAGAAAAAAAATCTAGAGAAAGCAGGAGCAGCTTTTGGGGCCCACTTTGAAGAGCTGAGGAGCTAAACAGCTGGACTGCAAAAGTGGGCTTTGTACAGTTGCTGTAACCCAGTTATTGCCATGCAGAGCATCTGCTGGAATTTGGCAGTGACAGGGACTCGCGTGACAAGAAATTATTGCTTTAGGTAATAGAACCCTCATTTGTTAAGAACAGTTCAGATTGAAGCACACTAAAAGTATCTAGTTTGATTGTCACTGTTTCTCTTCATGTATTTCAGTATGGCAAGGCTTCAGTGATGGAAGAAGAGAAACAGATTTAAAGTGATAGATAAATTGTTTTTGTCCAGGTTGTCCAAATAGTGAGTTTCACATTTAACAGGAAACTTTAAGTACGTTTTCAGTTAACTCTATATTTGAAGTTTTGTGAAGCTCACGTTATCTGTTTTAATAAATGTGCCAAGCTTCAATAAACTCCACTAATCAAAGTACATTCTTTTGCAACTGTTGTTGGACCCGTTTAATGGCCTAATACAAGAGGTTTTGTTTCCTCTGTGTTTTCCCCTATTCCTCATGTTCAGGGGTAATTACAGGCTTACTGCTGCATAGTTCTGGTAGCAACTCAAGATACCAAAATGCTGTGCTGCAAAGTTATGTCTCTGCATATACAAAAATACAGAGGCCTTCAAAAATATGCAAGGATTGAATTGTCTGCTGGCCATCAGACAGTGTGATGTCTTTAAAAAAATCCTGGGGGAGAAAAAAGTGGAATACTTTCCTTTAGATAATGTTTATCCAAAATTTATTTCATTGTGCTTCCTGGAAAAACTTGCTGATGTCCATCTTTTTACAGTGCTGTCCTTAACCCTCACAACCTCAACAAATGAAAATAGCATTTTAACTTTTTGTCAGTTTGTCAGCTTCATTACGACTAAAAGCTATTAACTTCACTCCTAAGAGTAGTTTTAATTCTGTATACTGAATTAATTTGAGTTTAAGATGAACGTGGCCTTTATTTCCTTTAAATCCTCTCCACTGTTTTGGTTGTGGATGGAATTGGTGGTCAGTCTGTCATTAAGAGAGTAGCTCAATAATCAGTTCTGTTATGCAACTCTCAAAATGGAAAAAAGAAATTCTTGGACATAACTTTGAGATGTACATCTGTTTATTTGTTATCCAGGTGTCTAGAGGATGGCTTTATTTCCACTGAATCAGTAATGTCAGAGCTTCTCTTGCCCCTGTACTTCAATTCCTAACAGTAACAATTGTGACTTGCTGTGCTTCCTCTGGCAGTTTTTCTGTAGGCATAGAGGAGGTAAAAACTGAAATGCTCTTGTTTTGCCTTTCCTTTTCTTCTCTTTTAATTCATTTTCCTGGGTTATAGAAACTACTGGAAAAACTCTTTGTGGAGATTCTACTTTTTTAAAGCAAGCTTTTTTCCCCCTCTGTATGTGGTTAACTCAATCATATACTTACCTCATGCATGGAACTAGCATGTTTAGATCATAAGACATCACGCTGTTCTGATTCCCCATGATTTGATGTCTTGGCATCTTATCAGCCCTAACAAAGTAGTTACTCGATAAATAGATAAGAGTGTCTTTTTGTGTTTTTTCCTAGTGAAGGAGAAAGAAAATGGAATCTTAAGGAAGTTTGGAATCATGCAGTCAATTTTCTCACCACTTTTATCAACACTTGATTAAAAAAAGCTGTGAAATAGAGATGGGTCTGTTCAGAAATAAAGACATGATGGTGCTTTGTGTTTAGTAAGTTATAGTGAAGCCCAAAAAGATTTAGGGCTGTATATTTTATAAAGGTGAATCATTTGCTGGAACAGTGTACAATATATACTGGTATAGTAGAGTAGTAGCTACTGAATTAAAAATTAGAAAGAAATGGAAGTTGTAGAAAACTACCATGGAGTGAACACTGAGATGTGCTTCTTTGCATTCGGAGAGTTTGGTATCATTACCCTAAAGGTAAAAAGATTCAAGATTATTTTTCTTGAGGGATGGTAAAGATTCCTGAGTTGTGTATGTGGCTGTTAGTGGCTATATGCTGTTACATGGACACCGTTTGTAAGTCTTGGCTTCTTAAATGTATTAAACAAATAGTCTGACCTCAGTGGTTAAAAATCAAATGTGCACTATTTCTGAGGATAAAGGGGGTGTTTACAAGGATGTTCCTCATAAAATAAAAGAGGTGGAAAGAAATATTTGCCTTTCTCTTTACAGGTTTGCACTTTGTTTTAGACATCTGGGACCATGTTCTATGCCCACTTTGTCCTGAGCAAACGTGGGCCGCTGGCCAAAATCTGGCTGGCGGCCCACTGGGATAAGAAGCTGACCAAAGCTCACGTTTTTGAATGTAATCTGGAGAGCAGTGTGGAGAGCATCATTTCCCCAAAGGTATCTATTTTACACTAATGTTGTGTTACCTTGTAGTGAAAAGAACTTGAGTGTACAGATGGTAATTACTATTTGGGTCACTGAAGCAAATAAGTTCTTAATGTTGCTATTTTAAAGGGTGGAAAGATCTGTTAAGATGTGAAATATTATTGTGAAACAGGAGGAAATTTTAAGTAGCTTCATGTTTTTACATGTTTCTTTTTCTTCCCCTCTACTACTCGTGACAATGAAATTTTTCATCTTGTAACTGATGCTACAGTTGTGACTTTTGTCATTTAATAGATGTCAGTGTCTTATAAAAAAAGCAACTACTTGAAAACAAAACCAAACTAATGTCTTTTAGTCTGGTTGATACAAATGTTAAGAGGTTTTATAATGCTACTCTATATTTTAGAAGAACTGCAAAGTGTAAGCAAAAAGTGTATTGTACAATCACAGAGATGCTTACTCTTCTAGAATAGTGATTTGCTTCATTACCACCTTTGGAAGGATTTAGGAAGAAGATAATGTTCATAGACTCACTAGTGAGCTGGAGCATTCTTTTAGAGAAAGGAGAAACTAATAGGCACTTCTTCATATATTTAACATTTTGTAATAGTTCTTTAGCTGAAATATTAAAAAGACATTGGGGGAAATAAAAATTTTGAATTCTCACAGTTGATGTTAAATCCGGTATGGCTTACTCTTTCTGTGAGACAATTATACCATGTACCATTCAACACAAATTTCATGCTCTTGCAGCCTAAAATACTTAAAAAAGAGTCCTTCTGTGAATTTTTTTTCAATTTTATGTTCCCACAGTAGATACTTCATTACATGGTAAAGCAGTGAGATTGAAGAGGAAAGGAACTTATAATTGTTTAGTGTGGCAGTGCTTGTTTATGGGCACTCCACATCTTCCACTGTGTCTCTCTGATTTTCTTTTTAACTGCAGGACAGAAGATGGAGAGGTAGCTAACAGTTTTTAACCAGATTTTACTTAATCAAATCACTATTTATGGCTGTCCAACTTATTGTATTTTTCACTTTTTCCACAACTGAAATAGCAAAGGTGGTAGAAAAGAAAATGTGGTTAAAATAGGCTTTATTATTTATTTTTTTAACTAGACAGAGCAGTGTTTAGGAATTCCTGGGTGAGCTGCTGTTAATTTAGTGATATTTGCCAGGTTATCCATGAATAATGTAATAACGTATCATCTTGAACTGTAGACTTTACATTCTTTGTTTCTTCAGATTTCTGCTGATTTTTAGACTTATTTTGGATATTTATTTTATTGAGTAATTTCATGTAAAGCTGACTGAGGTGTCATTTAAGGGAAAAGTGAGGGTACATCTAATTCACTGATTGTGCAATGTGTTTTTAGGTGAAGATGGCTCTTCGAACCTCAGGACATCTTTTACTAGGCGTTGTTAGAATCTACCACAGGAAAGCAAAATATCTTCTTGCAGACTGTAATGAGGCTTTCATTAAGATTAAGATGGCTTTTCGTCCAGGTATGTCTTTATCTAAGCGCTCTGTGAAAAGTTATATTGATAAATGTATTTAGTAAGAAGGCATACAGTTCTTCTTTCTTATGTCTGTATAATTATATAAAGGTATAGGTTATAGGAGAAGTAATTATTGCAACTGGCTGACTGAGTTGTCTGCTGAAAAACATCTTCTAACTGAATTCTGAACAAAAACTTTTCCTATTGATGCTGATTCAGTAAAATCCCACGTAAGATTTTGGCTGTTGCTGGTGTATGATGTTAAATGGAAATACACTGCATGGTTTTTACCTTCTGTCTGAGAAAGGCCAGTGCCCTACTGAGCACAAGCACAGAAGGGGACTGGTTTCCGTCAAGGATGAGGATTCTTTTGCTATGAGTTATAAAAGAAACATGAAAGCAAGCTGATTTTTTACCACTTTCATGTTTTAGTTTCTGAAAATAATGTGAACTGTAATGTGTGCATCAAAGATCATTTTCCTTTTGTGTGTTCGCAACATAATTCCCCCCTCTGTAGTTGCTTACTAACTTGTAGTTGTTTTCCATGAAGATGGGGTGCCATATTAATATCTGAAGTTACTTTTCCATCCAGCAGTCAATTAATTGTTTGGCTTTCATTCTTTCATGGCTTTAAAGATAGTTTTCTTTAATTTTAGCCTGGGGAACTTTTTCTCAACTGAAGTGTAGCTGTGTGCAGTGATGCTGCTGGATGCTCACAGCTACTATTTAAGTTAGTGAGTGCAATAGATTTAAAGCTGAACTTTAGGGGGACTTGTTTTTTAAAAAGGCAACTCTTGAAAGCCAGTGCAGTAGCAACTTGAGAAAAGTTAAGGTTTGTCATGCCTTTATCTTCATTTCCTGATCTACAGGTTGTGATCCACGCATTGAATTCAAGTACTGAATTTTATACAGCTTTCAGTGGCAATTTGTTGGCTGTTGCTAATTTTTTTTTTTTTTTTTTTGTTTAGTACTGTGTTTAACTTCCCTGGGTGATAAGAACATCAATTTGTTCTAATATCACAAGGCAATCTGTTTTCCCAATTTTCCCTCCTAACAGAGTGCCTGTTGAAGGTGAAGCACCTTAAAATCAAGATTTACAAAAAGTGGCATGCTGGCCTAACAGAAGCTGAGGCACTGGTCTTTATTTTCAGTTTATCAGCTTTTTGCCTTAGGCATTGAGTCTTTCTGTTCTGAGAATTATTTACATTATTTCATTTTAAGCAGCAGAGTAAAAATATTGAACAGCCCTGAAAGGATGGACTAGATTTCTTCGTTCCTAGTCAAGTACCATGATGATGAGTAAGCTACATACTCATGCTTGTTCTTGGTCTCTGTGGACGGTGGTTCTTGAATTATTCATTGCAGAGGGGAGCAGAATGAGCAGAGTGTTTCTGAAGTATCTGTACCTCAGAATTGCTTGTGTTGTATGTGTGGGTCAGAAGGCAGAGCATAGAGCTCAAATCTTCTGCAAGTTACAGAAGGAATTGAACCTGCATTTCCCATGCACTTTCAAGTGTCCTGACCTTTTAAGACTTTGAACAAAAGAGAAGGACCAACTACTGGCACTGGTTTTGTGATGCCCAATCTGATAGTCATGCTCTGAGAATGCCTGCTGAATAAGAGTAAGCATCTCTGGAGGATAAGAAAAGGTACGTGTGTGGTTTTGGTAATACAGCTCTTTTATGTGCAGAAGCCTAGGAGTCAGTGAGCCCCAAGGGCAATCAGTACTGTTCCAGGACTTCTGGAGCTGATGGAACTGAATAAAGGACCAGGAGCAAAGTAGTCCCACTGTGCTGCTGCTGTAATGTAGAGCCCTGCAGCTCGTATCGTGTATCATGATAAAATGATTTTGGAGCAGGTACCTGTAGTGTTGTGAGACACTGTGACAATGCCTGTGTTGGCTGCACAGCTCTGCATAGTGCCACACCAACATCACTGATGGATTTCAGGCTTCTGGGATTATACAGACACTGCAAGGGCTTGAGGATGTGTTTTGAATTTAGTTTGAATTTCACTTACTGGCATTATCTAAGGTTTCTTTGTAGTTGTCTCAGCATCAGTTGAACAATTTAAAGATAGGCTCATGCAGAGAGGACATGCTAATGGCATGGCAAAAAATGCTGTCCTTGTCAGGAATGGGAACTCATGTCTGGGTGTTCTTCTTTGCAGGAGTTGTTGATTTGCCTGAGGAAAACAGAGAGGCTGCTTACAATGCTATTACTTTACCTGAGGAGTTCCATGATTTTGACCAACCACTTCCTGATCTAGAGTAAGCTTGGGATTTTTTTCATTTCCATGAAAATGAGAATTGGTTTTAGTCGTGGACAACATAGTTTTAAACAACTAACTCATTGCTGAATGTTTAAAAAAAAAAAAAAAAAGTCTGTGGGTAACTTCTGTTATTAGGTCTTTTGATAAGGAAATGTGCGGTCATCTTTGTGTTGATTTTAAGTTCAAAGTAGCATTGACTTTAAAGTTAAAGCTGTCCTTACAGGAGCTTTTGAAAAACTCAGATACCTATTATAACTTGCTTTTTCTTCTGTGCAAGGCACCTTTACATCACATATATCCTTATGTTACACAAGATTAGTTTTATGAAAATGTTGTTGACCTTTTGAAGTGGCACTTTTAGTTCTTCAGCGTTCTTAATACTTACGGGTTACTTGTACTTATAACAGGTACACAACCTGAATAGTTCTTAGTCTTTAAGAAATTGAAGTTGTTTTTTTTTTTTAATTATTCATAAGGGAGTTTTTAGAATACAACTTACTCAGTGTTCAATTTAGTTTAAATTCAAATTAGAGTATATGCTAATTTGAAACTGCATAAAATTTCTGTGTATTTATAAGAAATATACCTTAATATACCACAAAGGCTGTTAACTTGGTAGTGGTGCAAAATACAGTGTTTGATAAACTATATTAATAGCTTTTGAAGTTGAAGAGGTGCAATGTTTTTCTTAATTGTTAATTTGGCCTTTGAAATTAGTAATCCCAACACAGCAAGGAGTAAGAGAGGTTACTGACTCGTTTTCCAGAAGCTAATGCAATTTGGATGATAGGTTTGAACCATTAATGGTCTCACTGTTTTAAGTCGTAGTTTCTATTCAGTGTTCACCGTTACTTTTTTTCAATAATTGGCTTGAATGTAAAATTGCTTTTTACTGAATAATGTCATGTTTATTTTAGCAGGCTTTATTTGTTGTTCGTTTTTTAATGAGATTTTTAATAATTGCCTTCTGTTTGTTTAAGTGATATTGATGTGGCTCAGCAGTTCAGTTTGAACCAGAGTAGAGTGGAAGAAATTACAATGAGAGAAGAAGTAGGCAACATCAGTATCCTCCAGGATAATGACTTTGGTAAAGATTTCGTGTGTTATTATGTGTTACTAGCTAATTTCAGTTATTGTAAGATAGGGTTTTGCAAGTACTATGGAATGCCCAATAAGCACTAAACAAATTAGATCAAACATGCTGTGGTTTTTTATGTTTAATTTTTAGTTCATTTCATTTTTTCCAGAAAGTCTGTCCTCTAATGCTCAGCAAACTTCTGGCTGCCTAGAGTAGGTAGAAGGAAAAGCTGAAGAATATTCAGTCAAGTTAATAATTCAAGTACAATTATGTGACAACTATAATTTTCAAAATGGGGTGGGAATATGAAGTGAGCTGTTGCTTTAATCATAAGAATGCTCTCAGTCAGAAACCATTGGGAGATCTCTAAAGCTGAATCAGTCACTTGTGACAAGTTTGCTATTCCAGATATCCTTTCAAGGACAGTGTTCTAACATCTGAATCAAAGCCTAAAACCAGTTTTATTTGAATATCTGTTTCCCAACATACAGGATTGTAATCCATAATGCAGTAATTGTTTTGAAGGAATAATCTAGAAATGGTATTGAGTGGGTATTGGTTTGTTCCCTGTACTTGAAGCCCAGCCTGGAGGCATAAGGCAAAACATCTTTGAATTCCATTGACTTCTTTGGTTTCTGTGCAGATAAAGTTTTGTAGGATCTGGCTAATATCAATTCAAATAAGTACAATGAGATGCTTTGAAAAGAAGATAGTTATTTTTATAATTGAACAGTATTTTTTGCTATGGTATTGCTGGGCACAATTCCTTAGATCTTGTCATTAACTCTGCACATAAGATAAATTAAATTAAAGCTTGGTCTTACATATGGGCCCTTCTTGATGAATTAGGTAGGTCTCTTGCATCTTGGTTTTTTAGCACTTAGAGCTGTGCAATTGTGTTCTTGCAGGTGACTTTGGGATGGATGATCGTGAGATGATGAGGGAAGGCAGTGCCTTTGAGGATGACATGCTGGTGAGCACTAGTGCTTCCAATCTCCTGCTGGAACCTGAGCAGAGCACCAGTCACCTCAATGAGAAATCCAATCACCTGGAATATGAAGACCAATACAAAGATGATAATTTTGGAGAAGGAAATGATGGTGGAATATTGGGTAAGTTAGAGAAATTTGTTTTTCCTCTATTCTACCTCGTGCCTTAATTATAATTAATTAGTTTGTGCGTAGATGAGGGGAAGTTGTTTCCCTTGTTGCCAAGATCCCTGTCAGAGTTATGCCCTGCACCATGGAATTCTGATGTGTGAGTACAGCAGCAGTATAGATGACACACAACATATTAAGTGTTGGCATATTTAAAACGAAATTCTAAAAAATTAGATGTAAGATGCAAATGTGTGGCAAGTATATTGTAATAAAGGTTATCTTCATGCTCAGAGCTGAAATGCCCCTTGAAAGAGCACTGCTACTTTCTTCTTTGTCAGCATTGAAAGTATTGGTTTCTAGCTTCTGCACATCTTCATCTGTGTAATAAATTTGTCTGTACTTCCTTGTAAATTTGTCTATACTTGTTTCATGAATTTCTGGATGCACAACTGATTGTTTTTTATGGTTGCTTCAGATGACAAGCTTCTTAGTAATAATGATGGTGGTATTTTTGATGACCCACCTGCACTCTCAGAAAGTGGAGTAATGATGCCAGAGCAGCCTCCCCATGATGATATGGATGATGATGATAATGTATCAAGTGAGTATGATCTAGGACCAGATCCTGAATTACTTTCAACTCATGTAGTTTGGATTCTAATTCCTTAAAAGCATACTGAGCTGAAAAGTATGAAATTTGTTGAAGCACCTGAAGGAGGAGGGGATGAGGGAGCAGCACAGCCTGTTAATGCTTTGACCTAGTGCAAGGTTCTTGTTGTGGTTGGCAGTGGGAGGCCCGGACAGCCCGGACTCAGTCGATCCCGTGGAGCCGTTACCAACCATGACTGACCAGACAACGCTTGTTCCCAACGAAGAGGAAGCTTTTGCTCTGGAGCCTATTGACATAACTGGTGAGTGAGCTGCTGGGGAGTATTTTACACAGTTTGTCAGAGACCATAGCTTGATAGTCTAGCACTGCTGCTGACTCTGCTTCTCACTTGGGAGAGAAACCAGGGATCATGCTGAACTCCTTTTATTCTAATAGTAGCCCTCCAGTACTTTCCAGAGAGATAGCTTACATGGATGGTGTCAGAGAATACTAGTTTACAGTTTCTGCAGTCAGTGCAGGTAACAGCGTGATACTGTAGCTTTAGGTAAACATGCTAGTTGAAATGCACTGAGCTGGAATGGTGCTCAGCATGTCTTTAATTCTAACATGGTATCTGTAGTGCAGCACTGTTCTTGATATGCTGTGTTTAAAGGGCAGGAGTGACTGTTTACACTGAGAAGGAGTGCTGTTCTAGTGATTTGTAGCTTTAATGAATTGCTGATTTCAGGAGGTGCAGCTTTGTATTTGAATTTCTGCTAAGTAGGGATTTTCCTTGTCGTTTGCTTTAGTGCAAGAAACTTGCTTATTTAACTGATACTATATTTGGCTCATTATATACTGACCCCCGCTTTATTAAAAAACTAATGTCTGGGAAGAAATTAGCTTGTCCTATGCCTTTATAAAAGACAGAGCTCCAGGCCCTCATTCCCTCTTGGCGGTGGGAGAGCCCTGGCACTGCCCTCTCGTGGCAGGCTGGCAGCAGGGGACCAGCAACGACAGCATTTGCCAGAGCCTCAAGGTCTGCTGCAGAGTACCAGGCTGTGAGCACAGTTATCCTGGAACAGGGTCAGAAGTTTACAGTAAAAACAACCACCCACATTAACTCTACCAAAGCTCAAGTAGGGCTTAGGGGGAAAACTGGGTGAGTTATTTTAAATCTGTCATTAGAGTCACAGAATGGCTGGGATTGGAAGGGATCATGAAGATGTAGTTCCAACTCTCTTGCCATGAGCAGGGACACCTTCCACTACACCACTTGCTCAGAGCTTCATCCAGCCTGGCCTTGAACACTGACAGGGATGGGACATCTCTGAGCAACCTGTTCCAGTCCCTCGCCACACTCACAGTAGAGAATTTCTTTCTAATATCTGGTCTGAACCTACTCTCTGCCAGTGGCAGCCATCCCCCTTACCCTGTCACTACATGTCTTTAAAACGTCTCCTCAGTCTTCCTTGTAGTCTCCCTTCAGGTACTGGAATGCCACAGTTAGATCACCCCAAAGCTCCCTTTTCTCCAGGCTGAACAAAACCAAATCTCTCGGCCTTTCCTTGTAAGAGAGATGCTCCATCTTCTCTTCAACTCAGTGGCCAGTGTTTGCACCAGCCTAACAAGCAAACCATGGGAGATAAAGGCATGTGCAGTGAGGACATTGAGGCTTAGGTAGATGGAAATTCACAGAATAATTTGTAGGTTATGGGACAGCATTCATAGTATTTGATGTTTTATATTGCACATAGGTTTTAATCCTCCCAGAGCTAGTGTTGCCTTAGATTCTTGAGGCAGCTTTATATGTGGGCAGGTAGGACCTATAGAGAGCTTGCAGGATTCTTTTACAGCATGGTACCTGTTTGAGCTAACCTTCATTGCTTGCTAAAAATCTCAACAGTCAAGGAAACCAAGGCAAAGAGGAAGAGAAAGCTGATTGTGGACAGTGTGAAAGAACTGGACAGCAAGACTATTCGAGCCCAATTAAGTGACTACTCTGATATTGTTACTACTTTGGATTTGGCACCTCCTACTAAGAAACTGATGATGTGGAAAGAAACTGGTGGAGTTGAAAAGCTTTTCTCTCTGCCTGCACAGCCTCTATGGAATAACAGGCTACTGAAGGTAATGTTTTTATGCAAGTTCATTTTTAAATGGACTATATTCTGGATTGTGCCTCATGTATAGCAAACATCAGCATATAAATACTGATATAGCGATGGCAGTATTCATCAATGGAAGAAAAAAATCATATTAAAAAAACTAATGTAAATATTTTAAACATTGCTATTATTAATTATGATGTTTTGGAAGATAGTACTGTTGGAGAAGAGTTTAAAAACTGAAAAAGAAAGATAGCCCATAATTACTTGATCCATAACTAAATGAAAGGACACTGAGAACTGCAGTAGTGAATAATAACCTTTCCTCTGTAGCTCTTTACTCGCTGTCTTACACCTCTGGTACCAGAAGACCTGAGAAAGAGGAGGAAAGGTGGAGAAGCTGACAATCTTGATGAGTTCCTTAAAGACTTTGAAAACCCAGAGGTTCCCAGAGAGGAGCAGCAACAGCAACAGCAGCAACGAGATGTCATTGGTTTGTGTCTTGTCAAAGATGCTCTGCTTTCCCTTGGAGCTTTTTTTTTCTCTTTTATCTGTGCTCTGTATTAAGTCATCAAAGATTATGTGTGAAGCAGTGAGCTTTGTAATGGTTGTTTCATTTGTTTAGCTTGATGTACAACCTGTGACGTAAAATAACTTTTTTTCCTAGAAATAGGGGATGTTTAAGAGTTGTTTGAACCAGTGGATTAAAAGTGCAGTGTTGAGAGTGCTCAGTGCTAATAGCAGGTTGGATTTTGGTACAGTTTCTAACTACATTCTTAAGTATCTAAAAGAAGGTTTGTTGTGGAATGTAGATGAGCCTATTCTGGAAGAACCAAGCCGTTTGCAGGAGTCGATGATGGAGGGCAGCAGAACCAACCTGGATGAGTCGGTGATGCCACCCCCACCAGCGCAGACCGGTGTGAAGCGCAAACTGCAGCAAGTGGAACCAGAGCCAGTGTTACCTGTGAGTAAGCCTTGAGTAATATTTTATGGGGAGTGAGAAGTGGGCAGTGTCTTTGAGTAGGAAATGACACAGATTTCAGGCCCTAGCTTCTGATGGTCCTTTGAGATTCACTGATACTGAGTAGTATCAGAACATTTGTCCCTGGGTAGTCATTCTGGTGCTTTTGTTAGCTGAAAAGCTTACTGAAACATTTAAAATGCTTGTAGAATAAAGAAATTATACTATTTCCTCCAGTAAAAGTCTTCAAGGAGTCTAGTGTATTGCTTATCAAGTTCTGCTTGGCAAGTGTATATGAACAGCTTCCATGAAGCAAGGATTGTGTTAGCTGCATAACTGTCTTTTGAGGTGGCCCTAGTGTTCCAGGCTTAAGGATTCAAAGAAAAACTTGGGAGCGATTTCTTGGTTGAGTTGTGGGTAGACTTGGGCATTAGCTGTAATGCAGTGTGAAAGGAAACTGTTTGTGAAGGGGAGAGGAAGGAAACAGGCAAAATGAAAGGTATTTTTCTGAATGCTTGTGTGTTGAGAACAGTCCTGGTTTATGCTGTGTCTCATATTTAAATGTGCATTTTTTAACCTCACTATTCACACTCCTGGGCTAACAGGTTCACTGTAGAGTGGGACTGTTAGATATTACATGATCTCACCAAGCAGGGTGGCAGCTGCTGCTCCTCTTGGCCCTGTCATGGGGTGGAATTGGCGTGGACTGGGCTAAGCCAGTGTAATTGGGAGTGTTGGTGTGTGGGAATTCTGTGATCATCTTTAGAGGCCAGGTCAGGCCTCTAATGACATGTACAGCCTGTAGTGATACCTGCTGTGTGACTGTATCAGAAGTTGCTCAGCCATTTTTGGATATGTGTAGAAACAGTTTCAGGTGTCAGGGTAACTTTACTGGCAAGCACTTGATTGTTTATAGATTCAGGGGAGAGTACCATATATTAATTTTATTAAAACTGTCTACATAAATCCCATTAAATTGCTTTTCTGTAGTTTCCTCTTAACATAAATATTTTCTGAGAATATACTTCATCACCAAAGTAATTACTACATTTTCAGAAACTTGCAGGTACCAGTGTTTTAATTCCTTCATGTTTGTATTGACAAGAACAGCATTTTGATGTTTTGAAGATGACTAGTTCCAGTGAGTTAAAGTGTGTTCATGCAGCATTGCATCTGGTGATGTGGGATTTTAAATTTGCATGTGCTGATCCAAGGAATGTGATCAGTATTTTGGATGGTGGCATAAGTGATGTTACTGGAAAGCCTTTTTACTTTACAGTGGTATCATAATTTCTGGTTTGAGTAGAATCTAAAGGATTGAAAACATACATATGGACAGCAAAACAGAATTGCTTTTGGTTTTCAAAAATGAAAAGTTATGACAGATTGGTAATATTAGATACTTGGATTTTATTAAACTGGTCTGTAGCACATCATTCTATTGTAAAACTCACAAAATTATTCTGTTTGTTTACCTGTACTGTGTACTCCTAAAGCATCCACCATCACAACAGCTGGAAATACCACCTGTAGAAATGCCTCCAGAGGAGCCCCAAAACATCTGCCAGTTAATACCAGAGCTAGAACTTCTGCCAGAAAAAGAGAAAGAGAAGGAAAAGGAGAAAGAGGAGGAGGAGGAGGAAGAAGTAAGAACTCTGTGTAGAATCAGTTTGTGTGAAACATTCACCCACTTTCCCAGAAGTGGGTGAATGTTTGACTGTGGATTCAGTAAAAGGCATAAGAAATAACTCGTCTGTCCTTATTAATAGCCCTTGGAAATATAATTCTTAAATTATTTTGTGTCCATTTAATAATATTTATATTATTTAATTTTATAAATTACATATACATTCTGTTTTGAATTAGTGTTCTGCTGTTCTCACTCATGGCTGGATTAAACCACTCTGTATGTTTACAGTGCCCTAGATAAGAACTTTTGAACTTAACAGCGTGGTCCATTTTAAATAGCTTGTGATACTTAATGAAAGTAGCTTTTTGCAAGAAAACCAGTCATGTCCTCAAATAGGATAACTTAAGTTGTCTCTTAGCTACAGAATTTAATATCCAGTGGTAACAAACAGAACAAACTTCATTGATGTCTTTCATTTTGCACCTGCTTCTAGGAAGAAGATGGCACAGGGGGTGATCAGGATCAAGAAGAAAGGAGATGGAACAAGAGGACTCAGCAAATGCTCCATGGCCTTCAGGTACACATGCTCATCTGCTTTCTCTTAAAGTAGCCTTTGAGTGTGTCCACTGAGGCTTTTGAGCTAAAAGGTCTAGAAAGAGCTTTCTCTGCAGTTAGTGTTACAGCCTAAAATACCAGTTATCCTAGAGGGGGAAGAATGCATGTAGTTGATTTAATCTGTATCAGATAATTGTATTAAAATTAAATCTATACTTTTATAATTGTCACTTACTGTTCAGAGAACATTTGAATTACAATTTTTCACTTAAATATTTTTCAACTTTTAACTTCACACTTGGTGTGCAACTACAATTCCCAGAAATTTAAATTTCAAAATAATTGACTATATTTTTAATATGGTCAATTTAATAAAACCATAGCATCTCTGACTTTGTGCTGTGGGTCTTTAGGATTATCCTTTTGGCCAGTTAGGCTCTGCTGTCCTGGCTGTGTTCCCTCCCAGCTTCTTGTGCACCTCCAGCCTACTTGATGCAAAACATAGCACGCTATGAGCTGTTGTGAAGAAAATTAACTCTGTCCCAGAACAAATCAGTATAACTGATTAAAATAAAGAATAGCTTAAAAATAACTTCTAAAATATACAAATGTTGAGTTGATAGTGTTGTGTAATGTTTTCCTCTCTGAATGTTTTATCACAGTTTCTGAAGACAGCTTTAGAATTCTCTTTGGCCATAACTAGCTTTTTTCAATTCTTTCTTCCATTTACCCAAAAGAGCATCACATTGGATGGCTGAAACATTAAATCTGCAATGAGATTTGGAGTTAAGATTTGATTAATATAAAGTGATTTGGTTTGGCCAGCCAAATATCATTTCATCTGGATGAAATTCATTCCAGGGCAGACAGTTCTGTTTTAAATCGAACACTTCAATTGTTGTCCTGGCCAGCAAAAAGATGTATTATTATGACTTTTTTAATATATATTCTTGCCAAGACTTTGAGAAAATCTAAGTGACTTTGGGTACTTAGTTTACGACAAAGGAGTTTTAGAAATAAACAGGCTTTTACCTTGGGAAAATTATGCATCTCGTAAAGAACGTTAGCTCTTGAAATTTGACTTTATTATTTTTGAAATTAAATTTATTTTGAAAAATAAAACTTGATTTTTTAAAAATTCCTGTTAAGAAAAAATGACCCTGTAGTCAAAAAAGACTGGTTAGCTATTGCTGCAGAAATAAAATCTTGTGCTATACAATGGTGTTTCTGTGAATATGTTCAGCAGATGCAAAATGATTTTTCACACATCTCTGAGAAGCCTACTAGGTTTCATTTAGATAAGAGCCATAAAGAAACTGTCATGTATGTGTTGTAGTGTTCCCATCCTTCTGAATCCCTCAGTGTTCTGGGATTGACAACAAACAGAATCTTGCCAGGAGACGTTGTTTCTGTGTAGTTCTCTATTTAACTTGTGCTATCAATGTTGTGTTTTTCAGAGAGCTCTTGCTAAGACTGGAGCAGAATCTATCAGTTTGCTTGAGCTGTGCAGAAATACGAATAGAAAACAAGCAGCTGCAAAGTTCTACAGTTTCCTGGTACTGAAAAAACAGCAAGCTATAGAGCTGACACAGGAGGAGCCCTACAGTGACATCATTGCCACCCCTGGTCCCAGGTTTCACATTATCTGAATGGTTCCCTAGAGCAGAGCGTGCGTGTATTGCCCTGTCTGTAGGGCCCACAAGACCATTGCAGAAAATTTAGATTTTATTGTCTGTATAAAGTCCTTGGTTTTCTCTTGGGGTTATTTTGGGGTTTGTATTTTAACTTTACCACTCAAATTTTTAGTGAAAACTGCTGGCTGGGTTGGGTGACTTGAGTTCCAGCTGCAGAAACCATTATCTCAAGCGTCCAGATAAAGACTGTTTTAGCAGCTCAGAGCAGATGTGTGCAATATTGGTGCATGTGATGTTGAGTATCAATGAAAATGTCTTACATTTGACTAGTTGATTCAATAGAGGTGTTTTTAACCTATACAAGTAAATCTGAATGGCCAGCCTTTTGTCTGATGAAAAATGTTGCCAAACTCATCTGAAATGTTCGGTCTGCTTCTCATAGTAGTAGTTTTTTCTCCCCTTCTCTAGATCTTTGTGCATACCCTGGGTCTCTTGAAGCTGCCAATATGAAAGGTAGTGCCTGATATGTCAGCTTGCTGTGTCACTGCGTTTTTGCAGTCAGATTTTTGTAGCCCTTGATGCTAAGGGGAAATGAGTGTCTGTGGAAAGCACGTCCTCTACATGATACCTGAAAGGACAGAACATGTGAAGCATTTTAGATGAAACATTCCTTTTTGCTTATCACCCTGTTATGGTCCACTACTGATAATGGCTAATTGCTGTTAATAAATGACAAATGAAAACTAGTAATTTCATTTAACCATTTAAGAAATCATAATGCTTTAGGTTTGTTAGAGCTGTATATAAACTTCAGACTTTTTAAAACAGACTTCTAGATTGTAAATTATCTGATTTTTTTATTAAGCAGGCACTGACAGTAAGAATAAGAAAAATTGCTGAATTCAGATACCACTTGTACCAAAAGGTTAACAAATTTTGAATATAGAGTACAGATGGGCACAATTCCACTTAATTGTGTAGTGTATTAATGGCTCTTCAGATGTATTTATGGTTTTTAGTGTCAATTT
Organism: Prinia subflava; assembly: GCF_021018805.1. NCBI lineage: Eukaryota > Metazoa > Chordata > Aves > Passeriformes > Cisticolidae > Prinia > Prinia subflava. The sequence continues at coordinate 14,431,033 of NC_086247.1, forward strand.
TTTCTGATAATGTACACTCCCATGTTGAAAACGTTTTATCAGTTTTGTGAAAGAAATCCGGTTTGATTTTATTTCTAAACAATGAAGCTTTACTGTTAGACCAGGTAGCACCAGAAATTATGTGAATATGTTGATTATGGAGACCTGTCTTAACTTTTTTTAGGGCAAAATTATTCACACTGAAGGTTCTGGTTTTAATGTTGGCACTTTTGTGAAATAACTTGGGACTCTGAAATTTCAATGTATACTCAACTGTAAAATTATGTGAATGTTTAAAAAACTCTGAGACTACATAATGACCATGTTTTAATAATCCTTGAAAAAGTTAATTGTATAAAGTTACTGCAACTTTATTTTCAACATAATGTGCCTGTAAAACCATAATTTTCCCCTTTGTAAAAAGAGACATTGTAGATAATTTGAATGTTTAATTATAGAAAAGGTCATTAGTTTCTTGTTACACATTTTTAGTCTGTTTTTGTTGCTTTTCAAGGTTAATATTCTTGAAAATAGTTGATGCTGTTATGTATAACTTTTCTAATAAAAATTGTGTTATAAGCTGTTATGTATTAGCTCTGTATGTTGTTTGAACAACTCCCATTTATGTAGGAGAGACTGAGCACTAAGAGATTGGTTATTTTGGTATTAGGTGTGGAAAGATCTGGCTCTTCAAAAGATTAAACTTGAATATGTAATTTTCTTGCCATTAGGAAGGAAGTGGTACTCTGGTGGCTGTACTGTGCTTTTGTTCAAGGATTCTAAGCTAGGAATGTGTGTGAAAAATTATGGGAGACTGTGTATAAACTGTGATTTATCTACATGCCTGTCCCTTCTGAATGCCAGAACGTATCCAGCTTGGATTCTTTTAGCTCTGCTGTTCCCTTTCTTCTGGAATTGCCTCTGCTTGTATGTCATTACCTCTGAAGTTGCATGCTCCTCCTGGTATATCCAGACATTTGGATCCAAGCCTGTGGCTGCAGCACATGGAGTCAGTTGGTTCCCTCTAGAGTTTTATATAAGGGCAGTGAATTCTGCATGCCCTGGGCTGAGTGAGCTGACTTAGTCTGGGCACAAGGAGCTGTCCTGCTTTTGAGTGACCTGTGGAAGCAGCTGGGCCCATCCTGATGTGCTGGAATTCCTGTGGGATGCAGGCTGGCCTGTGCTCAGCCAGCCCAAGGGTGCATGTGCAGGTGTAGCTCTGGAAAAGTGACTTCCATTCCTTTGGTTCGAGCTCTGTGGGAGAGAGGTGTGGAAATTTGGGTGCTCAGACTAGAAAGAAAGCTTTTCTGGCTTTCCTTCTATCAATAATCTAGTACAGTTTTTTCACCAGTTTGGCTCTTTGTTACAGCCCGGTGATCAACACTCATGACAAGTTGATTTTGCTCAAACATGTGCTTGGTGACACCCTAATCTGGGGCACTGAGTACAAGCTCTGCTTTGTCACGTACAGGATTTGTTACTAATTCTGACCACAGCCTAGAAGCAGTACCAAGGGGCTTGCATTTCTTGGAAAGGAGGCTTTGTGCTAATGCACTGATGAGCTGTTGAATGAGGTCTGAGGAGTGGTGATAGAGCACTGGTGTTCTTATATGGCTCCTGCATGTACAAGAAGTGTATTTCCCTTCTCTGTTGCAGACACAAGTGATGAGATGGAGATGGGTTCTCTGTTTCACAGCATTCATTGTTTTCCCTATGACTGCTGTTGGGTTTTTTTGAAGTGCTTCAGTATCTTGGTAAAGAAGTACAGCATCTGCATTTTATTATAGATCCTCCTCAAACAAAAATGTCAAAATTGTTCTAAAGAAATTAACCATAAGCATTCACTTAGTGTTTATAAGATAGGAAGACATTTTTGTCACAGCTCAGTGAGTAACATTTCTTTTCAGAAAGCTGTCTTGGGAGGATTTGGATTTGATCGAGTGCATTACTGTAAAATGTGTTCTTCACTGCTTCAGTCAGGCTGGATTGGCTGTGGTGCCTTTGGCGAGGGGAAGGAACTGCTGGGAATGCTTCCCTGTGCTCCATCTTCCCGTTGGTGGCAAAGCTTAACGGCTCACACTGGGGGCACTGTGCAGGCCCTGCCTTCCAAATTACTCCTCCTTGGTGTGTAAAAAAGAGAACAGTTCAGGAATCTAAGGAAGTATTTCTTCAATGAGATTGAATTGTTGAATGAATTCCTGCCCTGTGTGTGTGATCACCTTGAAGACACACTGCTCTGTTTATTCCATCTGGGGTGGAAGGGAAGGAGGCAGGTGATGTTATCTATAGCTGGAGGTTGAACAGTGCTCTGTATCTGGGAAGAGTATGAGTAGAGGATTCTTCCTAATTCACAAGATATGATTTAAACCAGCTTGTTAGGCAGTGACCTGGTAGCTGTTGTGTGCAACTTTGTTTCAGAGTCTTCATTGCATGGTCAGGTGTGTGGTGCTGAGGATGCTGATCTGTGCTCATCTTGTGTGGGCACGGAATTGCCTTTTCTGCTTGGGTCATTCCAGCTGACATCCTACACTGGTAAATCAAGGAAGTCAAATCTCCAAGGGTTGTTTTTCACTCCCTATTCTTGTTCCACTGCTACACCCAAGTCTGTGTCATGGTACTTTAATATTACTTTTTTGGGAGAAGGAGAGGGTTAAGGTAAATTTTTCTGTTTCTAAACCTCTTAAGTGTCCATAGATTGTACATCCTTCCTCAAGTAGTTGTGTTTATCTTTGTGCTTTTTCAGACCTGTTTCACCACCAAGAAGTGGCTGGAGTATATACTGTGAATTTCTACAATATGAACATATAGAAGAGCTGAGCTACCAAGAAATAAATTGTCCCAACACACAAGGAAGAAAGGACAGTTCTCTGCATTTCTTGCTGACCTCTGAAGGTCTACTAAAGCCATAGGAGAGACAGGAGGTGGAAGGGAAGATTTTCTCTAGTTCTTATAACAGGAGCTGGTTTTATATTTGTTTTTGCTTAAAACATTTTTATGCAGAATAAAAATAAATTCCAAAATCTCAGCTAGGACAAAATATTCCTATTAGCCAAACTCTAATGTTATTGTTGTATTATAAGTAGAATAAAGTGCTAGAAACTTCCTGGGAGAACACACCCTCCAATTTCATTTGGCCCTAGATACTCCCCAGCAGCCAGGAAAGATACAAGAGGTAGTTTGGTTGTCATGAGCTGGATCTCTACATGTTCTCCTTTTCCCAGCCTCCCTGCTTTTCTTGTTTGCCTAATTTTTCTTTTCAATAAAAATATTAAACATCCTACCATATCCTGAAACTAACATTAAATAATTGAGAATGTGTGGTTGACCTTTAATCATGGATGTTTATAAATGTTTGACACTGATCAAGAGTACATGTGATGAGAAACAGTTGTCATGACACTTGGCATCCTTCTGGAGCAGATGGGGGTTTGAAGCCAGTAGTATTCTCCATGCAGGGACTCCTCTCTAAATTAAACTGTCCTGCTAAGTTCTTGAAACACTTTCTCCTTCCCTGCCTTGCAGTGCCCAGGTAGTGATGGCAATTATTTGCACAATTTAGTTTTCTAGGTTTGGGGATATTGGGAACTGATTCAGGGTGAAACCCACTAAAAGAAACACTTCTTTTTTTCCCAGCTGGATCGATTTCTACATCCTGCACACTGGGCAGCCACACAGAAACTTGTGCCAGCATAACACAAGAAGCACCAGGCAGGAGAATAGAGAAGGGAAGGAGCGAGGATTTCTTTTTCATATGGCTGTGCCAACTTCGCATGTGTGTTAAATCAGTCTAAGAAAATTATTCACAAAGTTGCAATTTCAATTCAGAAGTCCCAGCCCTGGCTAAAACTGTGTACTGGCCTGTTCATCATCAACTTGCACACCACTTATTAATATTCTGTTTCTCCAAGGCAGATGTTGAAAGTTCTCCCTGAAATCAGGTATTTCTATGACAGAGCCCAAGCCCAGCCTCTGCCAGCAGATGTGTCTGCACTAATTTTCTGTTCATTTTGTGAAAGTTAATATATCCAGTTCTCACGTTACTGGAGAGGAAGCCAGAATTGGAGTCAATTCACAGGCAGCATGTACCACACATCGCACTGGACTGAGAGCTCTGAAACCAAGGGATCAGATTACCATAAAACGTTCCACTGCTGAGCATTTTTGCAGAAAAGTTCAGCTAAATTTGTCTTTGTACAAATTAAGCTGCTTCTCATATTTCTTGACTATGGGACTAATCTCCAAAATAAAAGAAATGCTGATGTTTAAGGAATAAGAAACCACAGTCAGTGTTATAAGAAAAAATAGAAGGAGAAGCAGCTTAGCATTTGGATTTCAAAGCCAAATTTGATGCTTAGGAATGTTTCTCTGGTCAAGTAACTAATGAGAGACCCTGAAAATAAACTAATGGTACCATTTTGCATTTTGTATTTATGTGAGTGCAAACTTGTACCTAGTGCTGCTGATGCTGAGGGAGGCAGCAATGAGCTACAAAAGGCACACAAAGATTTGTTATGGTGGCAGCTACTTAGCAACATAAGCTGCAAGCTTGATCATGTCTGGAGACTGAAATAAGTGCAGGAGACACCGGTGCTCCAGTGCTAAGTTTCATCTCCACATCTGCGAGAAGCAGTTCCAGTTCATTAACCATGGCAGGCTGCTCCCTGGGGTGTGAGTTGGGGCTGAGACCTCTGGGATCTCTTGCCTTCACCACTGAGCCTGTGGAATTATATGGAGGCTCTCTGACAAAAAAAGTTTAAAAACCAAGCCCAAAAAGAGCAGACCCACCACATGCAAGAGGAATCTCTCAGGAATATTTAAATCATCCTCATGTCTGCAGCAAAGCCACCATCATTCCCATCTCTCCTGTGCTATTCCCTTGGCAGGGTGACGTGACCATGGGAGTGTTGCAGGTGTTGGGCAGGTTTTGCTGGTCACCAAGGAGCTGCTTTTGGAGAGGCCCAGCTGAGCAAGCAGCTCAGGCCCCAGTGCACACAGCTGTGCAGGAAAGTTTTACTTGTCCTCCTGACCCAACTGCCCAAGAGCTGTTCCCTGGAGGCTGGTGCATGTTACTCTTAGCTGGGGAGGAGGAGGATGAGCCTTCCTCAGAGAACAATGTTAAGTCCAGCAAAAAGGGTGCACATAAAGCCTTACATGAAATTATTTTGCATTCATGGCACTTTATTCTTATGACTTAGTACTGCCATTTCTGTTAGGAAAGGACCCTTCTGGCTCAGTGTGATGTGCAGATCATTCATGCCCTGAGGAAAATACAGCAGGTACCAAATCCAGCCAGATGTGCTGGGCACATGTATAATGGAGCAATAGGACTGAATCCCTAAGGCTGGATTGAAAGAAAGTGAGAGAACTGTTCAATTTTCCTTGCAAACAGGGTGGAGACATAAGGTTTGCCAGCTGTGTAGGTGGATTCAGCAGGATGAGAGTCTGGCTGTTGGGACAAGGATATGAGAAAGTTACCCACCTGTCCAATGGATCACTAGTTCAAACATGAACATGCTGTCTCTGTGTCTTTCCTCAAAACCCTTCTCTGTTTCTATCATCCCCGAGGCTCAGTTTTTCAGCAGTAACAGTTCTCTGCCTAATTTGAGGGCCAAGATGTTGATAGAAAGGGTCATTAAACATTGGAATTGATTGCCCAGGGAAGTGATGGAGTCACAGTCCCTGGAAGTATTTAAGAAAAGATTGGATGTGGCACTTTGTGCCATGGTCTAGTTCACATGGTGGTGTTTGGTCATAGGTTGGACTCCATGATCTCACAGGTCTTTTCCAACCTAACTGACCCTGTGATTCTGTGACAAGATTTCTGGAACCAAGGTTATGTGTGCTCATTCTGTACTGCAAAGCAAAGCACACTCTTACCTCACATGCAAAATAAGACATCATCAGTGGAAAACCACAACCAAAACATGCTTACCATACTGGAAGGAAAGGCAAGACTACTCTTTCTAGATTCTCATGGTTACACACTCTTATCTCCTAAGTGGTACTTCTATTTTTGTATTAATGTCTGTGGTTTTAGTTAAAAACAACAGTAATTTTTTTGAACTTGACACTTTCTTCCTTATGGTAAGAGGAGCTGAGCAGCAAAATGCCTGAGTAAATGGCAAAGCAGTACTTGTGATCTGTGAGGAAAATGAGACATGATATCAGTGGTTGTGCCTGATTGAGGCAGGCAGCACTGTATGAGAAGGGTAAAACAGCTGCTGGATTGTGGCAGTGCAGTGACTGGATAAAACACACCATTCCTGGCTACACAGGTCAAAACCTTGGCCTGAGTGTTCTTTTGCCCAAAGGGAAAATGGATGCTGTTATACAGTGGCCCAAGTCTGGTAGTCAGCTGTGAGCTGCCAAGAGTTCCCTTGCAGCCTTGGGGTTTGCCACTCCACAGAAGCAGATATTTTCCTCAGAGATGCACTGTGCAAGGACACAGGAGTGAACACTCCTCCACGAACGGCACTTGGCAAGCCACCTGGCCTTCGAAGTTCCACTTTCCTCCTTCCCCTCCTGCAGAGGAATTTCCCAGCCTGTCCTACTAGAGAGCCCAGTTGTGCCTACCCAGGGCGAAAGCCATGTGAGAGAACCCTGTGAAGACTGAGCTGACTGTGCCCTGATTGTCCTCTTCTGCATCCCATCACCTCAGGCACATCACAGCTGCACAGGAAAGCCACAACTCTCTTTCCCACGACAGCACAACCTGCCAGTGGCAGAGGTGAGGGGCAGGGTGGAGAGATCATCTCTCACCAGGAGCCTCACAGTTAGGACAGAGTCCCTGCACCAGTCATCGATGCACAATCAGGTCTTCATCACTTGGGAAAGGCTTAGACTAGAGTACCAGGACAAGGTACTTTGAAGCAAAAATCAAGCTGGTTTCACCTGAATGTTACATAGATGTGAGTAATGAATGCTCATCCATGATTATTTTCCACCTACTCCAATGGAGAAGTACCAAGTTGGCACCAAGTTTTAAACCCAACAACATAACTTAAAATGCTACAGAAAACTTTGGTCTGACATTTAAAGAAAAAAATAGTCTTTGAAGGTCATTCAACCAACCTACTATAAAAACCACATATTATTTGAAAGCTTTAGCTTCTAATTAATGTTGTTCAAAAGAATTCTGGATAGAGAATCCAGTTTAACCAAAAAGTACAAATAGCAAAGAAGCACAACATATTTGATTGCAGAATGTATAATTTGATATATCATCACCATAAAGTAGTTTGTACATGTTTAAAACATATCCTCCACAGATTCCAGTTAAATGTCGTAGAAGCAGCTAGCATTTAAAATAGTCCCGTACAAATTGTATTTTCTCCATAATTTTTTTCCTTCAATCAGCTAAATTAGAGCTTTTTCAGGTTTAGGGTATAGAAGCCCAGTTGTCTGGTAGGTATGAGTTCTTGATGAAAGCCATGTAACAGTGGGCAAAAAGCCAAGAAAAGATTTAAAGCAGTTTGTTTCCTGGTGCCTGAAGGATGTGTGTGAGGTCAAATCTTTGGTTGTGACTCCACATTCCCTTCTGGAAGGGGAAGGATAGTTGTCTTCTTGACATTTCTGCAGGGATATTTTAATTTTAGAAGATATCACTGTAAAAAGAAGGACAAAGAATCTGAGCAACCCAGGGAAGGCTCTTAAATTCTTGAAATATTTAAAGTACTATGAGGTGGAAACAGTCCACAGAAAAATATCATCAGCTCCTTGCTCACAACCTAAATATCTCCCTGCTCCATCACTGAGGACTGAGCTAACCTTCTCCCCTCCATGTGTGGATTGGTCTCAAAAAGCCAGAAATCCTTCTCAGAAAGGTCTTTCCCAGAAATCACATTCCTGAATATCCTTTTCGTGACTTTGAAACTGCAGTCATTTGGCTTTCAGTTATTTTTCTCCAGCATTGGCAATTTGTTGTTTCTCTCAAATGTTCATCTGGCTCCGTTTTGCCTAATCATAGTGTCTCCCAAAGGTCTGCACTAATGAGTTTCTGCATTCATACCATATGTTTTATTTGCCATGGAGAGGTTTAGTTGTATACAAAACAGATTTTGAGACTCTTTCTATTCCCTTTCTCTTCTATCTCCATATCTGAAAGGTCTTCTAGGCAAAAGAATTTTCTCACCTTCTTCACCTGGCTAATTAGACCACATCTAAACAATGCTCCCATGTAATTTAGATATGTGACAAAACTTTGAAAGTAATCGTCCAATTGCTTGATCTGTATTTAGGTTAACTAGCTTTTTTGGAGTCCTCATTTGAAATCCCAGAGGCCAAGGTCATCCACACACTAAGAATGTGGTGGCAGCTCCTACTGGCAGGGGATAACAGATTCCTAATGAAGGAGCTGTGCTTCTAAGGGTGGTAGAATTATATAAAAGGAATAAATTCTTTACGGTGAAGGTCCTGAGACAGGTTGCCCAGAGAAGTTGTGGAGACCCCATCCTTGGAAACATTCAAGGCCAAACTGGACAAGCCATTGAGTTGGAAAGTGTCCCTGCTCATGGCAGGGGAGCTGGAATGAGATTTTCTTTAAGGTCCCTTCCAATATAAAGCATTCTATAACTGTGATTTTATGATTCTCACCATTTCTGGCAATTTCTCTCTCTCCATGCCCATAAATTCCCATTCCAGGTCACTTCTGCCACAGATCTGTTATTCACAGCAATGCTTAGCTTAGTGAAGCATCATAATTTCAGTTCCAGTAGCACAAAATAATTCTTTCCTCCATTTTCCCTATACAAAACACTATCTCTTAGTTTTCTTTTTTAGATTCAATGGAAGCAGTGTTCAAATGGCATTCCAGTTTTTCTGATTGTCTATCGAGCTGAAAGCCTCCGTGAGTGCAGAGCACTCTTAGCACAGCCAACTCTCTGTTGTCTGGAACATAGGGAAGCATGGAAGAACCTGGTGATTTTGATCTTAGGAGCAGTGGCAAGGAAAACATCTCGTTCCAATACAGTTGTGTCAGGAAGCCTTCTGGGAGGGAGCCATGCATGCACCATGTGTGGAGTATAGGAAGATGCTGACTGACTTGCAGGATGGAGGAAAGGACAGTGGCATTGCTGTGCACTGGAGCTGGGACAGTTGTATAAAGGAGTTCATGTTGGGATGATTGGAACATGGGAATTGGGAATATGCATCAGAACAGATTTGTTTAGAATAGCATTGGGGAGGAGTAACAGTTTTCCCATAGTGAAACCTTATTATTTATGGTACTAGATTAAAACCAGCAACACTCCCTGATATTCCTCAGAAAGACACTATTTACCTTTTGGAATCTGTCATTTCTCAACCTGTTTGTTACTGGAGGCTCATGCGGGTCTGATGCACTTGGTCACCAACCCAGAGCAGCATCCAGGACAGTCAACTCCCTCAGCAGTGGTGCCAACTCCAGCCCAGCTCAGAGCTGTGCTGGACCTACCTCTGCATTCATTCATGGCACTGAGAAGGATATCTCAGACCCTCTTGGTGATGAGAATCCAGTTTAAGGAGGAGACTCACCACAGCTGAAGTTCACTAGTGATGTCCTGCCCTCTCTGCTTTCTTGCCAAGTTCTTTGGCAAGTAAGCAAAGCATTAACACCAGAGGATGGTGTTTTTCTCTCATACATTACCTAACTATCAGCCAATGGTATCAAATCTTCCTGCTTATCTAGGCACTGCCAGAAGAGCAGAAGACAAAACTGCTTGTGTCTCCAAGATCAGTTCCAGTTTGTCTGCTGAAGTTACTGCTCCTACAACATTTTACAGTATTTGATTGCCAGGGTGTTTGTCATACATATTTTTTTCAGTCAGGATGGATTTTCAAATTATCTAGTTTCATTTTCTTTTGCCTGTTTTAGAGACAATTCCCAGTGTTCAGGCTGCTTTAATGCAAACACTGGGCTTACCTGTAGGATGTCCCCTGGTGAACTTGACTATTAGTTATATAAGATCAGATTTTTCATAAGCTGGCAAGACCTCTTGGAACACTCCAAAATATGTTGCATTAATGTATGGGAAGAAGCTTAATCTACCTTTATATCCATTTTCAATAAACCACAATTTTCTCCAAATATCTGCCTAAAACCCTTGTCTTCTAAATTGAAATATGTTTCTGAAAGTAATAACATTTTCCATTACACCAGCAAAGTAGATATTAACTTTCATTTCTCTGAGTATCAGAACTTCACATCCCTAAAGGGATGGCTTCTGTGTCTCTCTGCAGACTTGATAAATGATGTGCAATGAATCTAATTGATGTCCCACCTTCAATGCAGGGTTATTATAAAACAGAGAGAGCTACAGTAAGGGAGTCAGAAAAAAATCTCCTTGTGTTCTCAGCATACTTGGAGATTTCTGGCAAAAATTACGACAAGGCATTTTACTTCTGTATGTGTCCTTAACTGTAAGGGCAGCTTGCCACACGCTTCACACATTTAGAGAAAACATCCCTGTGATGGATGACCCTACTATATAAAAATAACAGCCTGGTGATAAATTTCATGTGCAGCTTTGACCTCCTGCCTTTCTAATACTTATGTGCTGCAGTTTTGCTTTGGCTGGCAGAGGAGGAGGGAGCCCAAGCAGGGGCCTCCTCATCTGACCCACCACCCACATCATGACCACTATTGAGAAAGGAGCACAGAAAAGCTCTCTCCTCAGAAATACAAACCTACCAAACTTCAGATTTCAAATTATAATTAAAGCCCTAGTGTTTTAGGAAGGAAGACTATCCCTTGATTTTTTGCATGTTGAATAAGATAGAAAAAAGTGGTGGTTAGCTCTCGGGGTTTAGAAAGGACAGAACAAATTGCCTGTTGCTGTCAGAAGCCACTTGCTGTCCAAGGACACTTAGGCAGAGGATCAGCTGCTAGGTGAATACCACGGTTCAGCACTGATCAATGGTTTTTTTGTTTTGTTGTCCTATAGTCTCTGTGTCCAGTTGAAATCTCCATGGTCACTGTCCTCTCAAGGTGATTGGTGTGGTGAAGGCAGGTGAGTTGGGCATGTGCTGTAACAGAAGCCCGTCCTCTAATCCTGCACTTCAGACTTCTTCTAGTTAGGCTGTACTGCTTAATAGGTACACTGAAAAACTCTAGTGAGAAATGGATCTGACTGCTGTCAAAGAGCAGGACACTGGATGAGATGTTTGTTCATTCTTTAAAATAACCTTAGACAAAGCTGTAGCTTCCTTGGACTATGCTTCCATCCAGATATGCAGGTAAACTAGGTATGGTGGGGATCTCTGATGCATCTCTGATGATTTTCCTCACACTTTATAAGTAGCAAAACAAAAATGCTCTTGATGCTGAAATAAGTTACCCTGGTGTACAGATGCCTGTGTAGTGGTCAGTCTGATGTCCAGACACATCCCTGGAAGAAGACCCTCAGATACCTGACATACTTTGTCCAACCCAAACCTGCAGGCATCCAGCCCTGGTGCTTGTTGAAAGGTGGGTATCAAACCAAAGAGATGTTGGGTTTGGTCTCCTACTCTTAAAACCCCACTGCTTTCTCGAAACCCGTTGTGCCTACGTCTTCCAGCCAAGCTCCAACCTGCACAGAACACTCTGCTTTCCAGCAGCAAGCCAGGGCTAGCTCAGCAGTCATGTCTGATGGAAATGGCAGTTTCATTACTCCTAAAATGATTTGCTCAGTGTGAAATGGGAGTGCTTGGCACTGAAAGATGCACAGCAGATACCACAGATAAAGCCAAAGGGTTTGGGGATATCTCGTGCCTGATAAAAGGCATGGCCAGAAAAAGACCCACCATTTCCTTCTAAAATGTTTGTGTGCAGGTAACCAAGATATGCAGCCTGAATTCTGATACTAGTTGAAAATATTATAAAATCCATTTTCAGGTCACACCTAGCAGGCAGACAGGCTGTCATCAGCTCTGATTCTGCCATTTCATTTTCACTCACTCTCATTCATGTGGAAAGATCCTGGAGTGCCCTGGGCTGTGATCTGCTCAGTTCTATTTTTGGCTGTCTCCTTTCTAAAGGAAGGTGATTTCTCACATGTGGTGTTTTCCAATTATCACTTGTTGAGACATACCCCCTGGTTATATTACAAAGAGAATCAGGTGGCAAGTACATATTTACAAGTCTTTATTCTAGGACACAGGAATACTTTATTGATCTGAGCTTTGAACTGAAGCTCTGGGTACTCTTGGGAATCATGTTTCTTCTGAGTGAGTTGATCCAGCCTCTTATTCTTCTGAGAGATAGAGAAAATTAAGAATCATCTAATTTACTTGTGTGTATATGTGAATAGGCTGTTGGTGGTCCATTCCACAATATTTAAAATATGCAAGTGTCTCCTTCAATATCCTGTATTGTATGTGGTATTAAACAGGCTTTTTTTCCCCAGTTACTGTTCACCCACTGCTCACTAAGCTGTGACTCAGCTGCTTCCTTCATTTCAAATGCTTAATCTTTTTGGTTTAAAGTATTACTTTGTAAAGCACTTTATCAGGAAAAGCATGGATTTGTGGAGGGACGAGTGGGTGAGCAAGCACCCTGCTGTGGCCTTTCTCTCTGTCCCATTCTCAAGATACACAGGATTACCTTGGAGCTCTCTCAGCAACATAAGTTTGAAAACTGAAAAAAGCATGATAATGACGGTAAATGAAATGTTTCCATTAGTAGGGGTGTATTTTGCATCAAAAATTAACTCAATTATTGACAACATTACAGTAATACATCAAGAACAGGAAAGAAAAACTCAGCAAGGAAGCTGGGGTTGCACAAGAATTTGGGAGGGGACAAAGCTGGGACAGCTTACCCCGACTGACCAAGGTGATATTCCATAACATATGGTGTCACCATCAGTGTATAAAACTGGGGGGAAAGGAAGGTGGGAACATCCAGAGCAGTGGCATTTGTCAAGTCACTGCTACGTGTGAGGGAGCCCTGCTTTCCTGGGAATATCTGAACACTCTGTGTTGTATTCTCAATAGCTGAACCTGCCCATGGGAAGTGGTGAATCAACTCCTAGTTTTGCATTGCTTGTTGTGCACAGCTTTTGCTTTACCTATCAAACTGTCTTTATCTCAATCCACCCAAGATTTCTCACCTTAACACTTCCTATTCTTTCCACCGTCCCACCAAGGGGGTTGATTGAGTGGCTGTGTGGGGCTGAGTTGCCAGCTGGGGTTAAACCATGACACTTCCCCATCATCCACTGAAGCAGCAGAGTCCCGGGGCAGGTCTCAGAAGTTCCCCAGTGCATCTCAGCTGTGAGAACAGGACCAGCAGGGTCTTGCTTGGGGCAGCCTTGTCATCAGTTGAGAGTCCCTTCCATGTACATGTGCAGATCAGCAAAACCTCCAGTCACTGGTTTTCCTCCATTCCACAAGCTCTCACAAGTGGCAAAAGTCCCAGTGAGAGCTACTGAGAAGAGAGAATCTGCTTTGTTGATGCTGTGGATGTTTCATGGCTAACAACCTTTGAGTGTTTCTGGCAGCCACCTTTTCCTTTGCACCACAGTGGTCAGCAGTCATCCATTCTTGTTGAAACTTGAACAAATTTGACATATTTCTGCAGCTGCTGTTACTTTGATGAGCAGTTTATCCCAGGGTCTTTTTACCATCAGTTTTCCTCTTCCAGCTGTTTGCTCACATCTCTTGGAATGATTTCATTAGATCAGCTTCAAGCTCATAGTAGTCAATACTCCAGTTTCCTTTACAGGTCATTAAGATGCGATTCATGTTCTTGCTTGTAGCTTTGAAGACTGAAATTGAGATGCACCAACATTCCCTTAATTTCTGGTTCTTTTCTACCCATCTTTTTATTTAGAGAAATCCTTTTTTTTCCAGGCCGATAATACACCCTTTATCCCCCTTCTTTTTCTGCATTTTTTCATTCAGAAAATCACACTGGAGAATTAACTCATAGGGCTTTTCATCTACAAGTACAAATATTCAGCCTGTGGTTAGTTGTTTTGGCTCTGGTTCAAATAAAAAAGAGGACCAGATGTAAATATGGTACCTGTAGGGCCTGGGAAACTGAAAGAAAAAAAAAAAAAAAGAGGTTTTCTGAGAATGCACACAGTAAGTGTAGGATCTTCCTGTCTAAGATATGAACTCCACAAGCCTGGACTGTGCAGCCTTACTTTGTACTGGGGCACAAGTCTTGGAGATTTCTGTGAGCACAGTGAACAGAAAGAGTGCTGAAAAAGAAAAAAAGGTACAATCATGCTGCAAAACACATGGGCAACAAATTGTGAAGTTCAGTAATAGCATCAGATAGCTGGGATGGAAAATGCCCCAAGAATGTATGATTACTCTCTGAGGAGGCTTGCAGTTGAAATCTCAATACACTAAGTGGACTATTTCCTTATCAAATGTGACAGAGGGCAGGGAAGACTGTAAGGTACTGTACAAATAAGACCTATAGCCATTATTTAAAGTCACCCTACTGAATAGTCTGACACCTAGAAATTCATCTACCAGTGAGATACTGTGCCTAAGTCATTGTCCATGCCTAAATCATATTTCTGAATCTTTTCTACCTGTCAGTCATTAAGTTAGAAATAATTATGAGATTGAATAGTATATTACTAGAAAAATAAATGGTATGAGGAAAAAAAGGTAATTTTCCACTATTCAGCTTTGTTTTCCATGCTGCCTTCTGTGCCTTTCGTGCTTTCTTTGTATAAAATGGATTCATCCTAATCTGAAAGAAGACTCCAGTGGCCTGGAAATACTTTATTCTATATGTGCATATCAGAACCACTGAATCACAGAATCACAGATTTGACTAGGCTGGAAAAGACCTCTGAGACCTCATCATGTTCAACCTATGACCAAACATCATCTTGTCAACTAGACCATGGCACTGAATACCACATCCAGCCTTTTCTTCAACACCTCTAGGGATGGTGACTCCACCATCTCCCTATGCAGCCCATTCCAATCCCAATCACCCTTTCCATGAAGAATTTCTTCCTAACGTCCACCCTAAACCTCTTCTTATGCAGCCTGTGTCCTCTTCTCCTATTGCTAGTTGCCTGGAGCTGCCTGACAAAATAAACCAGCATGGTGGATTTTATTGAAATGGGTTTTATTGAAAAGAATAAGCAAGGGAGTTAATTTTTAAGGCAGCAAGGGTAAATCTGCTACAATTTTGCAAAGTTAATTAAAAACGGAACAATCTCGTGATTGCATCAGTGTTCCTATTAAGACTAAATCAATAAACCAATGGGTTTGAATCACGGAATTGGTAAATTAATGCAGTGAGTAATCAAACTGGAGTCTGAGGTTGGCAGTGAAAGGAATTACTTTGTGTTAGTCCTTTTTCCAGCTCTGGCAAGAAAAAGGAGCAGAATTCAAGGAAAAGGCAGCTTCCTTTCCATCTCTAGCTGCAGGCTGTAGTCTAACCAGCTCATGAAACTATTTAGTCAGTGAAGAATCATTTTGGTTTCAGGGCCATGCCAAGGAGACATTGCAATCCCATCCTGTTTCACTTTGAGGAAATCCGATTTAGAGAGTTCTCAAAGGTCCCTCTTTAACATGGCCTCTTCATGCTGAGCTGCTGCCAGTGGTTTTGGGTTAAGTGCTCTCTCCAAATACCGCAAAAGCTACAAACTTCCCAAAGATGAAAAAAGACTCCTTCCATGGGTTGCAAAATAAATGTTACTAAGAGGATCCACCGTCTCCAGGTTATCTGCTATTTCCCTCCCCAAGCACTTCTTCCCATCAGCAAATTGGCAGGTACTGCTCTCATGACCCCTCTGCCTTGTGGAAAGACTATTCCAGCACAGAGTTAAACATGTCCTGCAGCAATGACTCCAGATAAGTGGCTTTGGAAGGGAAAAAGTTACCTGTGATTAAAGACACTTCTTCTCTGATTATATCTATGACTCTAAATTTGCTATTCCAGTACAAAATGTCCATATAATTATTTATGGCACACAGAAAGCCCCTCAAATGGATGTCACAGAACATCCTCCCTCCAGACCTAGACTAAGTGCCCCTACATGGACCAGCCTCCCTGCTGTCCCTGCCCTCTGTACCCACTGATTAGCCAAATAAGTGGCAAAACTTCAGAACAATTCGAAATAATGACTTTGATTTATTGCTTGTTTTATTTAAAATCCCTTTAAAACTCAAGCTGTCTTATTTCTCAGAAGAGAAGCATAAGCCTCCTTGGTATGTCTGTGACTTCCTTGCTGCCCTGTCTTTATCCAGGCATTTTCAGGAGGCTATACTCTGTAAAACTAGATGCCATGCTATTTTCCAAATATTTTATGCACTTTCTTGTCAATACAGAGTAGTGCAAGGAAAACAGTGAATTTTTACCTGTGGAGATTTAGTTAGGGTTCACTGGTAAAGTTTTGAGAGCCACATTTTTAAAGGTACTTCCTGGCAGACAGCTTGCAGGACTTTTAGTACTATCTTTACATCTGATTTCTAAACTTTTAAGTTTCTAGCTCCCACTCAGATGAGTTCCTTCATAAATCAGGTGTAATGCCAAATTACACCTGATGGGTGGTGGATGTTTTGAGAAAATGTAAAATTGTCCTATTAATTTACTTATGTTTTAAACCCCTCTGTTACTCAAGCACTTTACTGTGCAAAATAGGTATCTTCTCCTATGTTTATCCATTTTGGTGTATTGCTTCAGTTAGGAGGGTAAGTGTCAGATGAACACACTCTTTAAGAATGGATTAGGATATTATGACCAACACAAGACAAGGATACCAAAATGCTGTAATTCTTATCCCTCACATGTAAAGTAGGAAAGGTACTTCTGCTTTTGTTTTCCTGTGTATAACATAGGGTCAGGAAAGGTTCTCCTTCTGATGTCCCTCAGCACAGGCTATTACAGGAGAGAGAGTCAAATCCTAGCCAAACCCCAGCTCCACTCCTGATGTAGTACTATTGATATTGCTCCTGTCCTCCTGTCCAAGTGCAGTGAAGTCCTCTATGGTCACTAGATGACATGGAACAGTCAGAATAACCAAATTATTTCCTCCAGCTGAAATCACTGTTATGGCCTAAGGACTGAGGGCTCAGCCAGCTGGGCACAAACTCCTCACACCTGGCAGAGCAGCCGGGGCTGTGCCACCACTGACAACTCCAGAGGGCTGGGTAGGCCGTGGTATTATTGTCATAGATGTCTGTGGGAGACAGGGAAAATATACAGGCAGGTTAGTGTGCTTTACTGGATTTGACATGTTTTTAATGAATTAGAAAAAATTCATGGTAAATTCATTAAGTCTTTTCCATGGGGGTCTCTAACCAGAATGCCCTAGCTGGGATTTGAAAGACTTAAGACAAGATGTAGAAGTTTTCCCCTTGGATGAGGCCCAGAGAACATACTGGAAAGATAAATACCTGCTTCTCTCCTCATCATTTCTTTCTCTGTAAAACGTTTAGGCTTAGATCTTCCCTGGAGATAAACTGGCACAGTTTCAGTCGTTGCAGCAGAGCTGCAGTAATTTACAAAGGGCCTGTGCATTTTAAATCGTGGCAGTGATGGCAGAGAGAGGAAATACCGCAAACCGCGATAGGTCACTTCTAGGACCAGGTCGCCTCCAGCCCCGGCTGCTCTCCCTGACCCCACTCCAAAGCCGGGCTCGTCGGAGGTTCTCTCTCATCCACAGCACCCAGTGTGAGCAGGGCACAAGTGTGTGTGGGCCAGAGCTGCGGGTCGGTGCCCGTCCCGGGCCCAGCCAGGCCGAGCCGTCCCGGCTGCCTGAGGAGCGGTGCCCCGGGAGCGCACCCTGCCCTGGGCCGGGGGAGCTGGGGCTGCCCCGCTCCCCTTCCCAGCACAGCGGAGCGGTGCCCGAGAGCCCACCCTGCCCTGGGCCGGGGGAGCTGGGGCTGCCCTGCTCCCCTTCCCCAGCTCCCCTTCCCCAGCACAGCGGAGCGGTGCCCGAGAGCCCACCCTGCCCTGGGCCGGGGGAGCTGGGGCTGCCCCGCTCCCCTTCCCAGCACAGCGCAGCGCGGGCCCGCCCGCGGCCTCCCCACATCCCGCGCACACCTCCGGCTCCCCGGTTAGCGTCCTTCACAAGTAATTAATGCAGAGGGCCGTATGCTGATTCCGCAGAGCCCATTAATCACTTTTGCTGAGGCTCAGGGGCTGTTTGTACAGTTTGCAGAGATTATCGCCCTGGCTCCGGGATTTGTCACACTGCATTACAAATGGCGCTTTAGTGAGCTCCTGGGGTCTCGGGGGGGTATAACCTGTCTGAGGCAAAGGCAAATATTGTCAAGCTGCAGAGGTTTCCCAAGAAGAGGCTTATCTGTTCCAGATTGCTTGATCATATAAATAGGACTTCGATATGAGATACATATGCAATTAATTCCTCCAGGGTTACATTTGATAATGGCACAGAAATTAATCTCCAGTCACAGTAATAACACTGGCTGTTTCAGAGAATTCAAGTAAAAGCTCGTAGAGATATCCACCATCAAGAATACTGCTTTATTTTCTGTTTTGACAGAATTTTGTTGTTGTTGTTGTTATTATTATTATTATTGTAGCCTGCTGAGATTTCTGTTTTGAACTTGTTCTAACAGGGATTATGAGTTCCTTAGTAACCACAGGGAAGGGCACAGCAGCCACAAGACGGCCGAGCCTCAAGCACTGTCCTGCACGAGGGCTCCTGGCTTTGAGATCCAGTCTCTCATCCACAGTCTGGTAGAAGGATGAGCCAAGAAGAGACACACTCGATATACCAAAAAAGTGGTGCCCATCACTAGGCAGGGAGAGCACGATGTCATGAGAAATGTGTGCAGGGATTGTGACACACAGTTTTGGCCTGAAAAAAAACCATGCTGAGAGGTGCTTCAGAAAAAGGTGTGAAAGCAGGGCATTAGCCTTCTTCAGCATAATGCTATCAGATATGTTTGTGGTGGAGGTAAGTTTGTGTATAACTGGAGCGTAGTTGAGAAAGCCTTAATCAAATGTGATTTTATAAAAGTATACATGAAAAAAGTTTTGTTACTTAGAAGCTTGGCAATTATGTATTTTGAGCAATCCTACCACCTGCAGCTTGAGTCAGCTAGCTACTTCAGAGAGTTCTGGAAAGCACAAGTGAACAGATGGTGTGTTTGTGACACCATCAGGTAGTGGGCAGTGAATATTAGTAAACTGGCAAGTGCCAACCAAAAATATTCTACAGCACATAATCAAATAGGTTATAAATAACAGCAACAGCAACAACAACCCTAAAAATTATAATAAAAAACTCATTAGTTGAAAAGAAAGGAGTAGAGAGAGGAACCAAGATTTTTTTCAGATTAGTTATACAGCCTTACTTCTTACCTTTTCTTACACACAGAGACCAAGTAAAAATCTAATAAATGAAACAGTCCTCAAGTCCTTAGTCCTGAAGCTAATTGGCTACCATTTTTATATTGTCAAGCATACGTAATAACAATGTTCTAGTTCTCACTATCATAAGAAGTAAATACAGACTTGAAAACAAGTCCCTCAGAAAACACAGAAGGCCAAATATATGGAAGAAAATGTGACTGTCTGGTATAATATGGTGATTTGTATGAATGCCATATCCCCGTTTTAATTTTACTCTCTTCTTCTCAGAAGCTTGGCAAGCCTGCCCAGGTTCTGATAGCACCAATCTTCATGCAGATTTACCTCTGACTCAAGCTTGACTCCAGTGGTGTTGCTTGTGTTTAGGGCAACAATAAATTTGACTTCTTTACTACACAAAGAAAAAAGAAATACTGCAGTTCAATGGGCATTCTAATGATGATGCAGAACTCTTTTCTTTTAAATATCGTTTAATTAATTTTAAAAAACCCTAATATGAGCAGACAATATTCTGAGAAGTCATTATTCTGAGAGACAAGGCCTAAAATGGGATAAAAATACAAACAGGACTTGGGACTTGGGGGAAGATTCTGGTTATGGACATGCAGCCACGTAGCCTTTGAGGACTACGAGAACTGTGGCAGGGCATGCAAAGAGGCAGCCAAGAAAGCTAAGGCTCAGCTAAGCCTGATATTAACCAGAGATGTCAAGAACAAGAAGATCTGGGTATGCAGCACATGACCAATAAGCAGAATCACAGGTAAGACACAGGACCACTGTTAAACATGGCAGGGAAATGAGCTACTTCTCAGTGCAAGGCCACTGTCTATAATATTTGGAAAGTCATGGAAATCAGGGGTGGATCCCCCAGGGATGTGCACTGGGCCCCGTGATGCTGAACATCTTCATAAATGATCTGAATGATGGGACTGAAAGTAGCCTCAACAAATTTACTGATGACACCAGACTAGATGGTGAGGGGGACACGTCAGAAGGCAGAGACAGCTCACAGGCCCAGGCAGGCTGGGAGAGCAAGAACTGGATGAAGTTTAACAAGTGCAAGGTCCTGCACGTGGGACAACAGAACCAAAGAGCCTAGAACAGGATCTGTGCCTGGGGAGCAGCATCACTGAAAGGGGCCTGGGGTCTTGGTGGATGACAAGCTGACACAAGTCAGCAGTGTGCAGCTGCAGCTACAAAGGTAAATTGGATCTGAGGCTGCATCTGCAGGGGCTTAACTTGCAGTGGTAGGGACTTCACCATCCCACTCAGTGCTTGTCAGGCTGCACTTGGAGTAGTGTGTCTTGTTCTGGCCCCCACAATTCAAGAAAGATGTAAGCAGAGTGGGGAGGGTGCAGAGGGGCCATGAAGATTATCAGAGAGCTGCAGAACCTGCTCTGTGAGGGAAGACTGAAGGAGTTTGGTATTTTTCCCCTGAAGAAGGCTTAGGGAGAGCTCATCACTGTGTTTAGAGGGTGGCCACAAGAGGACACTGTCTCTTCACAAAGAGCCACAAGGAAAATACAAGGGGCAACATGAACAAGTGGCACGGGCAGAGGTTTCATATCAAAATAAAAAAGACATTTTTTACACAAAGAGCAACCATTCACTGAAACAACCTCCCCAGCGACAGGGTAGAGTCTCCATTACTGGAGGTTTTTCAGACATCATTGAACTGGGTGCTAGATAATCTCATTTAGGCTCCCTGTTCTGTGAAAGGTGGTATCAAATGATCTTTAAAGGTCCCTTCCAACCTGGGCTATTCTATTATTTTACTTGATTCAAATTATCATTTACATTTTAATTTTAGGGTACAGGGATACAATCCTAAGCCTAGTGTGCAGCTGAGTTACATTTAGGATTTATTGTGTATTGGGTGAAGCCTGGGCTCTTACAACAGTATAAGCACAGTAGCCAGTTGAGCTGTGAATGCCAGTGATGCCAGTCTCTGGAGAGCTTGGGAGCTCAGGGAAGCACATACACCATCATTCCATGGGCAAGAAGCCCAGACGTTCAAGGGCAGTGGCATTCAGCTCAGGCACCCCTGGAGTCTGTGACAAACAATGAGCTGAATGCAAAGTTCCCGTCCTGCACCTTTTCTCACAGGACTCTTCCTGTCCACGCTTTTCCTTGAAGAACACCCATCAGAAGGCAGAGACTCTGGTTTTCTCAAGTGTGCCTGCTTTCTGTTTAGGTACTTCTGTTTGTGATGCAGAAGACATTTCAGCTTGGAAAAGAGATGAATGAGGGGAAATATCACAGATATTTCAGTCACAAGTGGCATGGGAAGGATAACTAAGGTTTAGGGAGAGCTCATCACTGTGTTTAAAGGGTGGCTACAAGAGGTAGTACAAGATTGCTTAAACTTTTACCCGTTATAAAGGCCAGCTGGTAACCAGTAGATTCTTAACTGACACATGAAAGAATTTTTCATAAGATGTGTTCAAGTTAAGCAATGCCTTGCCACAGAAAATTAGAGGTTTAAAGTTTACATGGTTTCAAGGAGAAATTGAACAAATTAGTGAAACAGAAAATCATTGTTTGCTGTTAAAAACAAAATATTTTTCTTGGGACTGCAACTCCCTAATAAATTGTCAGACAGTTGGAAAGTCATTTGAGGAAGCACCAAGAAGATGTTTTGTCAATTTTCATTCTATGCCCGAGAACAACATTCAGCCATTATTGGAGGCGTGATGCTGGCTGAGACAGATTTTTGGACCAGAATATCCCAGAATAGCTCTGCTTGTATTCTTCAGAGCTGAAAGAGAAGTCAGGGTGGAAAGGGGGAGCCAGGAATCCTATAAAAGTGTTGTTTGTCTTAATCTTTTCTGAAAACTTGCCTGTTGAAGGGGGTGCCAGTTCACAAATTAAAAAATTTCCTGTGCTTCTCCAAGACAGTCTGAAAGAGTATCCACCCTGAAGAGTCAAATCAGTAGCATCTCTGGCCTCAGAGGAATTAACATGGCAACAAGATCATTCTGGATCAACCAGAAGTCAAGACTACAACAAGAAACTTTTGTGGTCCCCTACTGAGTTCTTGGAAAGAGATTCCACTTTAAAGAGAACCCATAGCATGCCAGAACTGCGGGCTGGCTATCCCAGAGTATTGCTGTGAATACCCTCAGGAGCAATTAACCCTATCAGTAATGGCATCATAGGGTCACTCCTGGATGTAATATCTGCATGCTGGGCTGTGAGCCACACGCAAGGTCAGGCAAAATCTACAGCAGAAGGATTTGGCTGCAAACCTGCAGTGCTGCAAAGTAAGTGATACTGAAAAACCATAAAGACACAAAGTGTTTGGTGGCATGAGACTGGCATTCTGCAGGACTTCTAGGGCTATCAGCCCAGGATCTGGGAGCAGTTTAGTCAGTTCAGCTCACTGTTTCGAAAAGGCAGAAACTGAGCCACAAAGAGTAATGAGGTTTTTTTAAGGTAATTAGAATTTTTTTTAAAAAAACTTCGTTTTGGTTTATTATTCTTCCCTACTCTCCTTGACTGATGAGCCATTTCTGGTTCACCTTTACTGCTGACCAATTCTTTCCTCCAGTTAACACTGTGAAACCCTCATATATTTTTTTTCTCTTCCTTGATTTCTTTAAATCTCAGTGACCAATGTATTTTCTTTTTTCTTCCTTCCAGCTCTCAGCTCTGGGTTGTTTTTAATTGGACCCTTGTTAACAGCTTCGTTGTTTCCTTGTATCCATACACAAAGCACAGCTGCATGTTCTCCCTCTCAACCACAGGAGAAGAAATCAGAAAACAAAGTCCCCCCGAGGGAGCCCAGCCAGTCTCTTCTATAACAAGCTATAGCAACTTTTACAAAATGACTGCCTCTGTGCGCAGACAGCTGAGCTCTCTGAGACAAATCTAGGGCTTGGAGTGCACAGACATAATAATTACCAGAAATACATCACAAGCCCCTTTCCCAGCATTAGTTAGGCTGTTCCTAAATCACAAGGTGCAGTCTCTCTCTCACTCCTGACTCTCTGGGTACAAAAACTTTTGCTTTCTGTCATTCTCTCTCGGAACACTGCAATTTTTCTCCCTTAAATTGTAAATGATAACACCTGCTGGGGCTCTTATTTGTTCATTTCCGTATCTCTGGCTGCTCCCTGTGTGAGATATTACGCCCACACAGAGGTATGAAATATACAGTAGCTGTTTGAGAAACTTCTATATGAAAGATGCAGTGAATATAAATAATGGTATTGTTCTGACGCCCTTCATCTTGTATCTGACAGAACATGTTCAAGAAACTCCAGGAACACTATAAAGCTGATTGAGAAGCCATTCACGCTGTATCAGTGTAGCTGAAATCAAATGAGCAGGACTGATCTGGATGTCCTATTTTCCTTTCACCACCAGAATGTATTTATTCCTCAAGTCGTACCATATTCATATTTACTTTAATGATTCATAAACATCCCAGGATCCAGAGGCTTCTAATTAACTCATCTATTTAGTGTCATTAACAGATGCCCAGGGAGTGATTTATTGTACAGTTCTGGATCACACTAACATATAAATCCAGGCAATTGAAGTGGCAGGCAGTCTAGGTAAATATCTGCTGCTGCTGGTAGATGACACTCCATCCTAAATTCAGCATTAATACCCTGCAGACTGTGGCTGATGTATTGTTTTCTTCCTCTATTACTCTGCACATACATACTCTGTAGCATACATTGCATTGTACAACACTGGTTATCTCTCTGTCTTAAAAAAAAAAATGATATAGTGAGCTGCTGCCTAGGATTTGGGGTATATTTTTATACCGTCTGGGAAAAGAGGAAATCAATACCCCAAAGAAGTTTTTGGTCAAGCTCCTTTTAATTTACCTCTGGCTTCTGAAACCAGTCCATCTAACACCCTAGAGTAAAACAATCCTAAACTTTATTAGAAAAGTTATGTTGGAAACGCTGTCTATAGCAGAGTTGTGGCCACAGCTCCAGACCTTTTATTGATAAATAAGGCAATGGCTTTTTGGGCAGTACATGGAGAGAACACCTATGACAGCAAAGATGGCTCTGTGGGTACTCCCACAGTGGTGTTTCTCACAGGCCTGGGGATGCTTCGAGAGATTCTCACTGCTGAATTCCTGGAGGGGCTTGCCAGGGTTCACAGCCCGGGCCAGGTCCCCTCACCGAACCCGGCAGGCGGAGCCGCGCAGCCCGAGAGCCGCCGGGGCCGCTCGGCGGCAGCCACAGCGCTGCGAGCGGGCAGGGCAGAGCCGGGGCAGAGCCGGGGCAGAGCCGGGGCAGAGCCGGGGCAGAGCCGGGACAGAGCCGGGACAGAGCCGGGACAGAGCCGGGCACAGCCGGGCCCGGGCAGAGCCAGGGCAGAGCCGAGGCAGGGCCGGCCCGGACAGAGCCGGGGCAGAGCCGGGGCAGAGCCGGGCAGAGCCAGGGCAGAGCCGAGGCAGGGCCGGCCCGGGCAGAGCCAGGGCAGAGCCAGGGCAGAGCCGAGGCAGGGCCGGCCCGGACAGAGCCGGGGCAGAGCCGGGGCAGAGCCGGGACAGAGTCGGGCACAGTCGGGCAGAGCCGGGGCAGAGCCGGGGCAGAGCCGGGACAGAGCCGGGCACAGTCGGGCAGAGCCGGGGCAGAGCCGGGGCAGAGCCGGGCACAGTCGGGCAGAGCCGGGGCAGAGCCGGGGCAGAGCCGGGCACAGTCGGGCAGAGCCGGGGCAGAGCCGGGACAGAGCCGGGCACAGTCGGGCAGAGCCGGGGCAGAGCCGGGGCAGAGCCGGGCACAGTCGGGCAGAGCCGGGGCAGAGCCGGGGCACAGCCGGGCAGAGCCGGGACAGAGCCGGGGCAGAGCAGGGTCCGGACAGAGCCAGCGCAGAGCCGGCCCGGGCAGGCTGGGCTGTCCGCTGGGCTCGGTGTCACCGGCTGCTCCAGGGTTACTGATTTAACCGCGTAAACACAGCCAGCCAGTTTTGGCCAGCAGGGCTTGCTGCACCTGGAAACTAGGTAGGCTTCTCTTTCAAATTCCAAAGCGGTAAAACACATGGTCTGATTGCCTGTGCGTGTTGCCTGGGCGGGAGCTCTCTCCCAGAGCTCACAGACAAATTACCACGCAGGAGAGCTGCAGGTATGCGGCAGATAAATTTTACAGTTTTTCTCTTCGAGAAAGAGCTCGCTCTCTTCGCATTCCAGTTCTTCCCAATGCCAGCATCACGAGTCGGTTTGTGTTCAAATGCTAAGCAAACATAGATAAATGCTGTTTTAAATTCCTTAAGGTGGGAGTCATTAGAGGACTCTTAAAAAACTCTTTTTTTTTTTTTTTTTTTTTTACAGAAATTGTGCTTGTGTCTGTTTCACAGTGTTAAAAAAGGTGTATTTAAGCTTTGTGTTTCAATGACACTGAAAGGGACTACTATATGTAATTAGGGTGTTTTCTACTCTATTTTAAAAACCAATATTTTTAGTAAAGTTACTGGGTTTTCATATACTTTTGACTCAGAATGAGATTTTGATGGCACACCATCTCTGCTGTCTACTCCAAGCTTTACTTACAGCAGTGATATCTGTGGGTTTTGGGAGGGGGAAGACATATAAGCAGTATTTATGGAGGAATGGGAAGAAAAGCTACATTAAAATGGGACTGTGCCCAAAGAAGTGAAGGTATAGGGACTATGAGAGCTTGAGAAAGGTAATATACAGCAAACAAATATGCTGCATTAAGGTATTTCTAGGAGTTACTAAATTTCTCCTCAGGACTCACTTCAGCAATGTGGGAATAACACCATGATGAGCATGACTGTTTTAAATTTCAATTAAAGCTTTCATCTTGACTGTAGCACCCTTCTGCCCTGCTTCTGTCTCTCACAGTCTGTTCCAAAGATGCTCATGGTCTCTCGCACAGAACAATGGAGGCCCAGGCTGCTCCTCACAGCTGTGTTGTGGGGAAGGGGCTGGGGCCGCAGCAGCGGTGTCCGTGCTGCGAGCACAGAGCACACCCTGCACCTCCCTGTGCTGGCCAGAGGGAACTCTGCAGTCTGCTAAGACTGGCCAACTCCCATCACTCGAGCTGGCCTCTCAAACTGTGAAACAACTGTCTGTATAATTTGAAAAGACAACAGAAAGCATCATACATTATAGCTATATACTCCAGACATTCAAGAACCTGTGCAGACAATGCACGAGAATTACTTTGCAAATGCATGATACACAGGCTGAAGAATTGTTTAGAACACACAGCTTAAACCCATGTAGGTCAAGAAGCAGAAAGCTTTCCTTATAAGAACATCTCAGTTACAAAGAAATGCATTGAAGAAAGTTAAAAATTTGTCAAGAGATAACTGGGAACACTGAGAGCACACTGATGCCACAGCACGTGCTATGCGTGCACATCTATTTGTCATTTGGGTCACTCACTTCAGACTCTAATGCCACTAAACATTTAAGGAGGCATAGGAAGCAAGAGTTATAGAAAATCAGATGCTTGAAACCATGTTGGAAACTCTCTCCTTGTGTTGCTTTAGGCTGGGATAGTTAGTTTTCTTCACAGTAGCTATGTTTTTGGATTTGTGCTTAAGAGTCAGGATGTTTTCATTATTGCTGAGCAGGGCTTACACAGGGTCAAGGCATTTTCTGCTTCGTACCCCACCAGCAAGTAGGCAGGAGGGACACAAAAAGCTGGGAGGGGACACAGCCAGGGCAGCTGATCCCAATTGACCCAAGATATTCCAGAACATATGGCATCACACTCAGCATAGAAATCTGGGAAGGAAAGTGGGACGTTTGGAGCAGTGTTTGTCTTCCCAAGTCACCATTACAGCTGATGGAGCTCTGCTTTCCTAGGGGTGGCTGAACACCTGTCTGTCCATGGGAAGCTGTGAATGAATTCCTTCTTCTGCACTGCTCGTTTTGCTTTGCTTGTGTTTTGCATGTTTTGTATGGCTTTTACTTTCCTTATTGAACTGTCTTTATCTTAACCCACAAGTTCTCTCACTTCACCCTTCCGCTTCTCTCCATCCCAGTGCAGGGGAAGTTGAGTGAATGGTTCCATGGGGCCGAGCTGCCAGCTCGGGTTAAACCACAACTCTCCTCTAACCCAGTTCTGTTCTGTTCCTGACCTTACCACAACAGCAGAACAGTCATCAGGGCCCGAGTCCCATCAACCTCAACTATTTGTAATTCCAGGCGTCCTGCAAAGCTCTGCTATACTGAGACAGCATTAGGTGCTACCAGGGCTTTGATTCAGCATTTTTAATTAAAAACAAAAAATAAACTACAGGTGAAATAGGCAAGACTAGAGATGCCCTAATAATGTCAGGAATGTCAACACAATTGCACACCCTCCAGATCAAGAGCAAGACACATATTGGTTCACATGGTACTTACAGATAAATTTAGGCTGGACAGGGCTTTTGAGGGCATGCGGTCTCTTTGCAAGAGTTAACTTTTGTATTCAGACAGAGATCACTAAGCTATTGTGTTATTTTAGGTCAGTTTCATGATCCCTAACAGGCTAGTTGTAAAAACTCGTTTTATTAAGATTAGCAGCCTTGATTGAGAAAGAAATCTAATATCCCACCAAAATCCATATGGAAGCCAAGAAGCATTTCTAAAAAACTGCTACACAGCATGTGAATTTTAACACAAACCATGATGCTGGAGAGAATAATGACATATGAGGGTTCTTAAATATTTTGTCACAAACCCAATGCTAAATAACACAATAAATTGCTAGGATAATAACCTGAAAAATACTGAGATACAGCAATAAACAATACCACCTCATAAAAATAAATTTTAATATTAACAACTCAATTTCATATGACTGCATATTAATCTATGCTTTTTTTTTCTGAAGTTCAAACAATGTTCAAGTTCTGTGTTGTCTACAAAGATGGGTTTATTCTCCTTCATTCTTCTGCACTGACTGCATGGCTTCTGTTTTAACTCTATTTCGTTTTCTTTTTCTTCTTTTCTTCTTTTCAGCAGAAGGCTCCTGACCCTCCTGTGTTTTCTTCTTTTTCTTCTTCAGACAGCTGAGAGGATTTGGGCCGCCTGCCCTTTTGCGTTTTCTTCTCTTTTCACCTTCTTGCTTTACTAGTCCTTCTTTTTCTTTAAGCTCCACAATACTTTGTTTTTGGTACTCTGGAACAAGCTGATTTGTCTGCAACTTTTCAACAAATGCCAAAGATTTAGGAGAAGGTTTGTCTAGCACCATAGTGTTCTGAATAATAAAGAGGAGAGGAATGCCAGGCTTCCTTTTCACTTTGTTTGATAAGTCCTGGTCCTGCAAAATTAAATACTTTAGTCAATATTTTCAGATTAAATGGTATTTGCAATTCAAATGCACCTACTCTTAATGCAAAACTATGAAGATAAATTACATTATGAAAAAGATAAACCTAATCTAGCAGATATACATGGCAGTGCCTTTCAGAGCAACTAAATTTCAATTTCTCTCCTGATTAGCTGTACTTCTGATGCAAAATTTACCAACATTGTTTTTTTCCTGCATGTATATGCATACATACATTTTTTGAGGAAAAAATCCCAATTCACTTGTATGCCGAACACCACACCACAAGAAGTAACATAATTTTTTTCTCTAATAAATCATTTTTAAACTCCTGTAACTCACATAACTATGAAGAATTCTACTATAAACTATTTTATATATATTGTCTATAATTTATACATGTAGTTCCAATAACAAACCCAAGAAAAAATTGCCTTTTTTATTTGTATAGTTATAAATTCTTTAGTTCAAAATGTCTTAAAATTGAAGTTATATGGATGCTAACATTTAATTTCATTTTTCAGACTACTGTACAAAGCAGTTCAGCGAAGCAATGCGCACACAAGCAATATGCAAATTAACATGCACGAGTTGTTTTTTACATCAATAGGTAGTCATATGTTTTGTACACTTTCAGCTAAACTAAGCAATGTCATTACAAAGTAAAAAAAATCTAGTTGTTTAAGTCAGAGAAAAGATTCCCTGCTTCATAATTAAGAAATACATTAAAGAGCAAGTAAGGCTTTACATGATTAATTCCCACAAACTATTTTAAAACCTCATAATCAAGGCTACTGTAGGTTTCTTTATCCTTAGGTATCAAAGCATCACTTCAAAAGAAATGAAGCTACATTTCCCATGAGCTTTTACCTGTGTAGCAATAAAGAAGTGATGAGGGTTGCCATCTTCAATCATGGAAAGTAAACAGGTTGAACCACTCACAGGATTCTTATGGTGAGAACAGTTTCGAACTTGAAATCTCTGGGCAATTAATTTTGCTCCATACAGTGCCTTCCCCAGTGATTCAAGTTCTTTTATAACACATCTGAAAACCAAAAGAAACAATAATTTTTAAACAAAAAGAACTCATTGTTTTTACAACAGCAAAAGGCTGATGTGAGTGACTTAGGAATGAGCAATGCTCAGTTGTTCAGACTCTAGGGTTTATAAATGGCACCCAGAACGCTGACAGCAATAACCCACCTGAAGACATCAGCAAGGTTTCCTTGGTTGTAAACATGATTAACCAGTAATAAAATTAAGGTATATTAAATGACTTAAAGATAATTCACATCAGTGACAATGCTGAATCCTTAAATTTATAAGGATACCACCGAGCATATGAACCACTACTTAACAAATAAAATTATTTTTTAAATTTAATTTATTTTTAAATTAACTTATTGTAAAACTTGAAAATTTAATTTATCTTTAAAAATGGAAATAAAAGATCTGGGGAACAACAGACCAGTCGGTCTCACCTCTGTGCCTGGCAAGATTATGGAGCAGATCCTCCTGGAAAGTATGTAAGGCATGAGAAAAACAAGGAGCTGACTGGTGACAGCCAACATGGTTTCACTAAGGGGAAATCATGAAAAATATGGTGGCCTTCTGTGACAGAATTACAGTGCTGATGGATAAAGAAGGGCAACAGATGCCACCCAGTTGGACTTATGCAAAGCTTTTCACACTGCTCCATACAACATCATTGTCTTTACATTGGAAGCATGGATTTTACAGATGGATCACTTGGTGGATATGGATTGACTGGAGGGCTGAAGTTGAAGAGTTGCAGTAAGAAGCTCAGTGTCCAAGTGGAGACCTGTGACAAGTGTCGTACCTCAGGGGTTGGTATTGGGAACTGTTTGACATCTTTGTGAGCAGCATGGACTGTGGGATCCAGTGCACCCTCAGCAAGTTTGCCATAGACACCACAAGCCACAAGTTGTGTGGTGCTGTTGGCACTCTGGAGGGAAGGGATGCCATCCAGAGGGGCCTGGAGAGGATTCAGACGGGCTTGTGTAATCCTTATGAAGTTCAACAACGCCAGGTGCAAGGTCCTGTAAATGGGTCAGTGCA
Organism: Prinia subflava; assembly: GCF_021018805.1. Lineage (NCBI taxonomy): Eukaryota > Metazoa > Chordata > Aves > Passeriformes > Cisticolidae > Prinia > Prinia subflava. The sequence goes on from NC_086247.1 coordinate 14,461,621, forward strand.
ACCCAAGCACAGATACTGGGGAAAAAATGCATTGAGAGCAGTCCTGACAAGAGTGACTGGGGAGGGGTGCTGGTGGACAAGAAGCTCAACATGAGCTGGCAGTGTAAAAGCCAACTGTGATGAAGCCTGGGCTTCATCAAAAGCAGCACAGGCAGCAAGGTAAGGGAGGGGATTCTCCCTCCAGCTCCAAGCTAGTGGGACCCACCTGGGGGTCACAGCGAGCCAGCCCATTTCCCCTGCGAGGCTCTTTTCATAAGAGAGGTGCTGTCTCAGCAACTCAGTGTTCTGACAGCAGAGAAAACATGGCCATTCAGCTGGCCGAAGTGGAAGCTGGTCAAAATGACCGACAGATATTGCTGAAAAAAGAAGCAAGAAGTGACATTTCAACGTGACAGGAACAGTTTGGATCAAAGCAATTCCCAAACCTTTCACAGCTAAGGACATGACTCAATACTTCATACGGCGTACAAGTGGAGGCCGGTTCTATACGCTGTGCAAGAAGGCTCAGTGTGTTTTTTGAGCCTAGGGTATACATCTTCCTGGCATTTTCACTACTTGCCTCCAGAGTGGGAAGTTGGCTATTCTGGTATTGCAGATAGACAATGTAAATGTATTTTTGTATTTTAATATACACAATATACATAATCAAGTAATAGCAAAGGCAACTTCAGTATGTAGCATGCATGCTTTACTTCCATGTCTGTCCAGCCCGTCCTTGTCCTCTCTGCGAACAGCTGCTTTGGAAAGAACCCGGCACTGGCAGGCTGCAGCGCCAGCCAGGCAGGAACTCCCTCCAGGCCCAGGGGATCTCCGCTTGCTCCTGCTGTTACCACTCCGCCAAGCAGCCGCTGCGGGCGGGAAGAGACCCACCCGGCCCTGCCTCACAGCGGGGTCACCGCTGTCCCCGCAGGTCGTGGCACTTTCGGAGAGGCAGCTGGGTGTGAGGGCTGCTCCCCACCTCCTGCGAGCCACCCTCAGCCCCAGCGCCACCGCCCGCCGGCCCCTCCTGCTCTCCTTTCCTACCGCGTGGTGCAGAGCTGCGTGGCGCCGCCCAGGTACCCGGGCAGCTGCTCCCGGATCTGGATCTTGTTGCGGAGCGCGGCCTGGCAGAAGGTGCCGTCCAGCAGCACCTGGAAGGGCTCGCGGAACTGGAAGTTGTGCTTGTAGAAGCCCATGATCTTCTTGGCGTGCTTCTGTCTCGTCACCCCCATGGCGCCCGCGCCGCCGCCCGGAACGGCCGCGGCTGCCCCGGAAGCTGCGCCGGGCCCGGGCGGGGCCTCCCCGGAGAGGACCGGGACAGGCCGGGGGAGCGCCGGGACCTCCCCGGAGAGCGCAGGGACCGGCCGGGGAAGGGCCGGGACCTCTCCAGAGAGGGCCGGGACAGTCTGGGGGAGCGCTGGGGCCTCCCCGAAGAGCCGGGACCGGCCGGGGCAGCTGCCCTGTCCCGGAGGGGCCCGCCCGCCTAGCCCTACACACGGGGTAGCTTCAGGGCTGGTTTATTGCCCCTTGTTCTGCGGTACTGTGGTGGCTCCTGCCGTTTGCTAAGATCAGAAATGCTGAGTTTTCTTTCTTTTTTTTTTCCTTGTTCACTGCACTGATAAAATTACAGTTGCTGTCGCAGCGACTCGTCAGCATACAGAATTAATTCGATTGAGAAAGCCCTCTGAGGTCATCGAGTCCAGTTTAGGACCCAGCACCGCTTTGTCAGCCAGACCGTGGCACTGAGTGCCTTGTTCAATGTTAAGCATCTCCAGAGATGGTGATTCCACGTCCTCTCTGGGCAGACCATTCCAAAGTCTAATTCCCCTTTCTGTTACGAAATTTCACCTAATGTCCAATCTAAACCTCTCCTGGCACAGCTTAACACTCTCATCCTAGGCCTTTGGTACCTGAAAGGCCTAGGAATACATGGAAAGACTTAGTCAGTCCCCTTTCATATTGTTTGCCTGTATTAGCTACATCAAAGTTCAATGTGCACAAAACCCAAGTTGAAAAGGATATTCTACATTTTAATTATTTTTTTTCCATGGCAATTTAATTGGACTGCAAACTGGGGACACAACTGTCATTGAAAAAGTGCACAAACTTCTCCCTGTCCAATACGAAACATGAACACACCAGACATCTGGCATTAGGAAACCAAACTTAATGCCTTTGTTTTAGCCACGCAAGAGAATGTGATACCTTAACACCATCAAAATGGTAATTGGAGACATCTGTCTTGCTATGCAGGTTCCACAGGAGACATCTTTCTGCCTGGGACAACTGTACTGGGAGCAAAACCATTGCAAGCACCCACCAGATTGTAGTAATCAGTTAGACTGCTCTAAGGTCATTTAAGCAAATACCCAGCTGCCCCATTGGCCTTTTTGCTAGCAATGAGACATGGAAAATAAGTGCTTCCAAGCAAGTTAGTTACTGTCAAGAGAAAGTTAAAAATAAAGGATTTGATTACTATTCTAGAAATTTAAATGTTTACATGGGAAAATATTTTAAAGCACTTAGGATGAAAAGTGCAAAGAACAGGTGATTGAGAATATTTTCCATGGATCCAATTGTGCTGTTGACAGTATTTTTCTGCCATTAAATCCTTCTTTCCAGCTATCTTCAGGGGACAGTTGAATATCTTCCTGAGTATCATGGACATACATGGATATATGCCTGATTATGAGCCAAGTGACATGTTGAATTCATTATTGACATAGCCTTATATATACAATTCTTATTAAATTTCAGTCCTGTCGCTGATGTGTTTTAATAATGCCATGATAATCCTGTTCGCTTAACCGCACAGTTTCACTATTGAAGATGTAAGACAGAAACGTTCAGCAAGACTCCAAAGTAAAACCTTACTAGAGAAATGATTTTTCCTTCAAGTTGCTTTTTGCTTTTTTGTTTTTGCATTCTGTGGGTGTGTGATGACAACTCAATAACTGCCCACAGACAAGCAGTTATTCCATGTTAAGAACACTTTCCACACCTTACAGCTAGAATGAGGAATCTCCAGTGATAATGGCTGCTATTCCAGAATGGAGATGAAAATGAAAAATGAGTAAATAAGAGCTTGAACTAGTTTTTGAACTAAATGCAAAGTAAGATATAATTCAGATTAGGGTATTAAATACTGTTGTGATGACATACTGCTCCCCTGGGAAATAGTATCATCACAGACAAGTTGCAATGCAGTTGGTATAGTGGAATATGTTCAGAAGACTGGTTAGCAGGCAAAACACAGCACAGATTTCTCCTTCTTCATTGGTCAGAAAATGGCATTAATTGGATGATAAACTACTTTCAGTACGATTATGTAAGTTGTTTTTCACATTTATGCAATTCTTTTAAAATTTATTTTTAATAAATTTAAAATGTTAAAAGTAATGTCCATAAGACTACTGTATCAGTGCAGAGAAGTACAGTTCTTTCAGCATTTTCTATTTTGACAGTATTTTGTATAAACTAAAATTCACCATATTCCTTTCAATTCTTCTACTATTCCCATGAGCCATCTGTAAAGTGGATTTTTCAGAAAATAAGCCTAGGGATCTTCTGAGAGGTGTTGAATCCAGATATCTCTGGGGTTTGTTGCTTCTGGCTGCTGAAATCCATCCATGTACACTCTCTGCACTCAGCAGGATTCTTATGCTCCCGTGTGTCCTGGACAAGTGTGGCACACACAAGGGACACTAACAGAGCCACCAGTCAGACTACCACAGCACACAGAACTGTACCAGAAATGTCACAGAATGCAAGTTCAGAGAGTGACGTCCTACCCCCCTCTGCAGCTGAACAGGGCTGAGATGCCCAGGTGATCCCTGACACAGCCTCCCTCCCTGCACTCAGCAGAACACCCTCAGTCACAAATCCCCATGGCCCCTTGGTCCATCCAGGCCTGTGCCTGGACCCTGGCCCTCCTGTGCATGTGTGTGTGTCCCCTGCTCACTGGCTAGTCCTGTTTAAATCTGATAACAGATTACACATCCACAGGATTAAATTCACTGGGGCAGGATATTTAGATGTGAAAGAAAAGTTAGAAACAAGCTTCATAAAAAGATAGGACTGGTTGCTGTGATCAGGCAGAGAGCTCAGTAAGACAAATGTACTGAATGCTGTCAGCTCACATGTGAGTCCCTTTACATCTCATTTTCCCATAAGTCTTCCTAGATCTGCCCTGATCCTTCCTTTCCCTGTCTTTGGCCAGTTCTGTGAACATTCCACAGAAAATTTTGCAGACTCCTGCTGATATTCCATAAGACGTCCTGCTGATATTCCATAAGAAGTCCTATACACCCCCTCAAATATCTTGTGGTACTCATGGATAATCATGTTTGCCCACTTAGCAGAGACAAAGCTCAGACAGACCCTGTTCTGGGTGTCTTCCTGGACAGCTCCTTTAATGGCCTCAAGGCTTCTGCTCCCCACTCTTGTCTTTGTTACCCCCAACTTATTCAGCAAATTTGTTCACCTGTGTGTGTTTCATAGATCACTTGCCCTCTTGTTGTCTTTTATATTGAACAAATGCAATGAACCAGATTTTTTTTTGCATTTTTGCATTCCACATATCTTAAAAACACTATCAGTAGCACAGCAAAGCTTGTCATAAAGCTTGGGGAAAGGTTATGTTTTAAAAATTTCTAGCCAATGTACTTTTAATTAAGAAGTTTCATCAATTATCTGGCTGCACTCATAATACTTTGAGCTTGGGGGTTTTGAGGGTTCTAGTGTTTTAGGGGGGTTTCTTTCTTTCTTTCTTTCTTTCTTTCTTTCTTTCTTTCTTTCTTTCTTTCTTTCTTTCTTTCTTTCTTTCTTTCTTTCTTTCTTTCTTTCTTTCTTTCTTTCTTTCTTTCTTTCTTTCTTTCTTTCTTTCTTTCTTTCTTTCTTTCTTTCTTTCTTTCTTTCTTTCTTTCTTTCTTTCTTTCTTTCTTTCTTTCTTTCTTTCTTTCTTTCTTTCTTTCTTTCTTTTTCTTTCTTCCTTTCTTCCTTTCTTCCTTTCCTCCTTTCCTCCTTTCCTCCTTTCCTCCTTTCTTCCTTTCTTTTCTTTCATTCATTCATTTTATTTTTTTAAAGTGAGCATTTTACTGAAGAACTAACAAACCACTTGCATCTTCAGTAGCCTGCCTATCAGCAGGGTCATTGCAGAAGTGAGCCTGAAGAGGAATGTGGAGGTTGTTTTAACATTACCTTGTTAATGTGACTTGCTGTGTCCAAAGACAGGAAACAGAATTTGAAATGGGGAGCTTCTTTTTCTGAAATACAAGTCCTTGTTTGCTGCCAGACAGGATATAGGTTTCTGGATGCAGTTCTGATCTGACAAAACAGCTCTTGTGTCTTTATCAATAATATTTATACCTTTTAGGTAAATGGACAGTATTTATGAAAAGCAGTGCCACTGAAGAAGGGGACCTTCTTTCTCTGTATCCAAAGTGGGAGGAAATCCTCACACTGAACTTCCCAAGCCTGTGCAGCAGTGAAGCAGGCATCACAGGAAGCTGGCCTACACTAGGCACACTGCACACAAAATGTGCTCCAGCAGAAAATTAGCTCTCTGCAGAGCAGACTATCTCTTGGCATAAATCAGTTCAGCTCTGGTTTTGAGTGCTAGGTAATGCAGTAGTAGAATTAAATAACAAAATTGCTGTGGCATGTATTACTTGAAGTGAAAGCTGCTCTTTATCAAAGGAGCTTTGATGTAGGGCTAGTAACAAGGATTTCCCTTAATAGCTGGCACTTGTCAAATGCTTGTAGCATGTTGAGAAAATAGCTTCTCATTCTCCTAAAGTTGTCCTGACCTGTGTCAGACCTTTTAAATCTGAATGTGTTGCTTTGGGCAAATGTGCTGAGTGGTCATCTGCAGTAAGTCTTAGACCCATGCTTAAATATGAGAAATTAACTGATTTACAAAAAAAGGAAAAGGGTAAGGTTTTCAATTTCAACATTAAAAAAAACCCCTGTAATAAACACAGACCATAAAACATTGTTGGAGTGTATCTGAAAACATTTCCCTGGTGTATTTTTCATTAATTTTTCTGAGGTATGTGTGGGCCATAGAAGAAGACTCAGATGCATTTACTGCTAAATTATATTTGTCAGAATGTATATTATTCATTGCTGACCCCTCCTTTCATTGCCTTGGAGCTGGTATTGAGCTTTGAATTTTAGTCATCATGTGCATTCCTCCTTTACAGTGCCTATTTTTCTGATATTTCATGGGAATGTAGTATCTGGATTTATAATAATCATGGCTGTGACAAGTTCTGTTTTTCCTTCATGCATTGGTATGATTTCAGCAGATGAGAATTTTGTGTATGACAAAGCTTTCTGCTTTTCTGGTTCTACCATTACTGTAGCTTGAAAATGATTTCTGGCTTAAATTCCATAATGGCCCATCACTGTATGTCCCACATTAACTATCTTTTAGATTGTGTATCATAAGAAGCACAAATTTAATGTGGAGATCAGCATATTGAGTTTCACAAGAGTAAGAAATAAAATGCAGAGACTATCAGTGCAGGTTTTAAGTGACTGCTTGTAGTAGCATATTTTGATAATGCTCTGGAAGACAAAGATTTTGCAGGCAACTTTACCTTTCTTACTAGAACTGAAAAAAAATATAGGGATGAAAATAACCAGGGGGATTCTTGACAATTTCTCAAATGTTAAACCAGCATTGCTCTCTTTTTTGACCTTGAGCTAAATTAACATGAAAGATGAACAGAATCAGATCTTATCCAATGTAACTAAACTTTCTGAATAGATACACATCTCTGATACACATCATTTCGTTTATGCAGCATTTTAGGTTGATGCAGCTCTTTAAGATGTACATGTTAAACAGCTGGTTTCATGCTCTGGTAAGGACACACAAGGACATTGATTTGTGCAGCCTCCTTCCCTGCATTGTTCCTCAAGATCTGCACCAGTTCGGTGCCCTTCTGCACCACGTGTGCCGTACTGCAGTACTGCTCCCTCTGGGCACACTTGTAGAAAGAAGCCCTTGAAGGATGCAGAAATGTCATCATGTAGAAAAATGGAAAGTCTTTGTGGAGTACCCAAGACTGGAATTGTAACTTCAGTTTGTGAATTGTGAAGAACACAGGAGAGAGGAAGGTACCTTGCCAAACCCTGACTGTCCTATACCTGATGTGCAAGGGGAAGAACAGAGGGATGCTTTACACCTCATCTCCTATTGTGCTTATTGCTTCATTTTGAGCAGAACATCCCCCTTTGACTATTTCTGATACAAAGTAAATATAAGTCCATTTTAATTCTCTTAAACACCTTCATGGTCTTACCTTGGAGATGACAGGAAGCTCAGAAGACATGAAACATTTTGGATTTTTGGTATGTTTATTTCCATTTCTTCAGCTCTTGTTCTCCTTAGAGAAGGTTGTTATATTCATCATAGGATGGCTTGTTTGTCATCAAGGATCAGAAGGGTCAATTAATTGATTAATTAATTGATTACGAAGAGAAGGCTGAACAAATTTACATCAAAAGAGATATTATGTGGGAAGCCTATCTCCAACAAGAAATGAACTTATGGCCAAAATTCTGATTTATACCAGAGAACTCAATTCAGTTGCCTGAGATACTATTTTCATCTTTTCATTGATTTCAGGGAGAAATCAGTTTACTGGGAACAGAGAAGTGGAATTTTTACAGTGTGGTAATACATCATATATGCTCCCTACACTTACATAATTTTCTAATTTGATACTCTAGAAAGAGTCTAGTTCTGCTTAGAAACATGTGGTAACTTTGTGAAATACATTGTCTTTGTTTTACAGGCTAAAATTAGCACTTAAAATGTCTGAATTTATTTTATCAAATTCATTTTCAATTAGGCAATTTTATTGTTAATTCCTTTGTCATTTTTTTGTTCCTGTTAGCTGCATGCTAATAGTTTGAGGTGCTGTACATTAATGATTAAAAATAGCTATAAACACCTGAAACATAAAAGCTAATAAGAATAGAAGGTGACTAAAAACACTTGTTGGAAAACATCTATTGAAAAAAGCAGAGAAAAAACATTGAATTGTAAAAAAACCCCAAACTTTCCCAAGGAAAGAGCTTATATTTTTTAATATTTCCTTCACATGCAGAAATACCTTATTATGTTACTGTCCATTTTTTTAAATATACTGCTTATACTTCTAGTCCAGTAAATGGTAAAGGTTGCCTGTGTAACAGCATGGCTGAAACCTTCCATGGCCTCTAAACCCTCCACTGTTACAGAGAAGAAATTGTATTTTCCAAGTTTATATTTTGGTTCCATAGTTCCTTATTGCATTTGATGTTTGTCCCTGGGAGTGATGCAATCCCTGGGATTGCAGCTCCCACTTTTACCATTTTTCTATCACTCCTGCACCTTACTACTTTCCATTTCCTACTTCAAATTAAAAACAATAACAACAACAATAAAACCCAATTCCATTCACTTTCATTGCCTTGAAAAAAATTAGGAAAAAATGTGATATCAGCACTGGTAACATTAACTTCTAAAGTCACAATATCCTCATGAGAAATAATAGTAATTAAAAATCTACCTGCACAAAATGCCCATCCATTTAAGTAGCCTGATCTTAAATTTTCTCATTGAGCTCCTCTGTGGAAAGCAGTAAACATGAGATGAATACCTGACACTTCAGAAGGTGATTATTTATCACTGAAACAGAATATTATAGATGCTGTAGAAAAAAATATGCAAAAGTCTTGACTTGAGTGAGTTGCAGCTGGTGATCAGTGATACCTGAACAAATTCAGAATGGGCTGCTGCCTCGTTTATCAAGGAGAACCTACCTTAACATGGGTTGGTATGCCTGGGGGTATTTTATTTCTTTGAGTCTTAAATTGCTGTGGTCAGCAGGACACAAATAGCTGAAACTCCTGAATTACACAAGATTTATAAACAAGGCTGCTTCCTGAGGCTGGAGTTGGAATTTGGAATTGCCCTGCACATGGCAGAGAGTGCTGCTGAATTTAACTGCAGTTATAGGTTCTGTACTGGTACAGAGGCATGCACTGGCAAAATGGCATCTGCAGGTGAGACATGAGGGTCCCTGTTACATCTTTGGAGGGAAGGGAACAAAGTAAAGAAAAGAACGAGTATTTAGGAGATCTTGTCTGTTCCATGGCTTTGGAAATGTTGTTCATGGCTCTTCTTGCCACCCTTCTGTTTCCCCCATGCTGTGGGATGAGAGCTGAGTAGGGGTTTGGCTGTTGGCCAGGGTTAACCCACCACAGAGACCTACACAGGCACAGTGAGGGACCTCGTGTCATCAGGATTTTCACTCTCCCAAAGGGATATAAGAGTGGCATGTAAAGGAGAGGTTCCTATCAAAAGGTGTCCTGTGAAAGGGATTTCAAAAGGAGGAGAGGCCATGCAAAGCATGGAATTACACAGAATAGCTTTCTGCTTGAATGTGAGGATTAAATACAGCCTTAAAATCACTACACTTTTCCCAAATACAAGCCTTCCTTTACACAGAAAAGATGTTAAATTCTTCATTTGTAAGCAGTGCACTGGCCTGCTGAGGCAGTGTAGGTACGTTCCCTTTGTGGCACACCAAAAAAGGCCATCTAGAAATGTACCACAAGCCTTTGTTTCCCCATGTTTGAAAGCTTGAGCCTGAATACATCACCTCTTTCAGAATACTGAGATTTTCTGACCTTGAAACTTCTGTAAACTGTAAGATATTACAAGGCAATTTTAAGTTTGTGTTAGGAGAATTTTTTCCACTGAATTTTGCAGATTGTTTTACTGGAAACATTTATTTTTTAAACATAATTAATGCTGGTTTAGGCAACTCTAGTCATTTGTGCAAGTTTGTATTTGGGTGTTGTTATGTCTCAGTGCAAGTACAGACTACTATGTGTATCCTAAGTGATTCTTCCCTATTCCTCTACACTTTGTGATAATGAAATTAAAGTGTTCATTATGCTTAGAAATACTTGGAATTGCTGGGAGGGCAGGGAAGAAAAACACAGAATTCAGACATGACCTATTTACCAAGTGGTAACAAGTCATTGCAGGCTAGCCAATCTCTGGTGCATGGTCTTAGCCTGCAGCATACACAAATGAAACTCAAGTTGGTTTAGCCCTTAAGGTAAAGTCAGTCTGACGATTTGGAAGGGATTATATCTTTGAACCCTAATCAGATAATTTCTATTTAGTAACTCTAGTTCTGCTCATAGCCCTGATATGGTTCAGAGGTGCTTTGGGGGATATGACACATCTCAGTTTCACCAAGGTTTTAACTTAAACAGGACTGGGGAATTAAAGGGTTTTGTTTGTTTCCAGCTGTCTTTTGATTTAGAGTATAATTTAAAAATGATTAATGGAGATTGTGCACTCCTTGAATTTTCTAAAGTATTTTGTAATGAAAGTCTTCTGGTTTGTGGTTTTCCTGAGCCTGGGCAATGTTTCTGAATTCTTCACACTGACATCCTTTTGGTGGCCTCCTTTTCAAGAATTCAGAATTTTCAATGGTGAAATTTTTAATGGCCTCTTGCCCCCAGTGATTTGGTTAGTTTTGTAAAGTAGAAAGTTGATATTTGTTTTTCATTTTTCATGTTAATAATAATTAACAAAAATTGACTCAATTATTCTGGCAGTGCATTAAGTAGTGAGCGCCATGCCAGTCCCTTGAATAGGGATATTTTGGGTGCCCACAGCAATATCTCTGAACATGGTGATGTTCTGTGCTGTAGCTACTTGTTGGGTTTTTGGGGGGTTGTGGGGTTTTTTTAAGTTTTGGGTTGATTTTCTTTTTGGTTGGTTTTTTGTTTTGATTTGCTTGTTGGTATTTTTAAAAATTATATTTTCTATTCAAAAACTTCATAGGCCAGGAAAACACATCACATTTGTATTATCCTAGGAGGTTTTGTTCTTTTTCAGATCCCTAAGAATTTGCCAATGGTAAAGCACTGTGCATTTACTGTCAGAAGGTATGTTTTTCTATGTAAATACCTTTCAACAACATCTTTGAAGTATTCCACAGATCTCAGCAGCCCATAGATGGGAGTTGAAATTCACTGTATTACCATAGCACAACTTCCCACTCTTTTTTTTCTTTAATTAAAACATTTTGATCAGAGTTAGTTTAACAGGAGCCAGTGCCAGATTCTGCACCTGGGACAGGGCAGGAGAATGAGAGGCTGGAGAACAGTGCCATGGAAAGGGACCTGGGGGTTGATGTCAGGTTGAACATGAGTCAGCAGTGCCCTGGCAGCCAGGAGGGCCAACCCTGTCCTGGGGTGCAGGACAGATCCTTCAGGCCCAGCGTCACCAGCCGAGCAAGGGAGGGGATTGTCCTGCTCTGCTCTGCACTGGGGCAGCCTCAACGTGAGTCCTGGCTACAGTTTGGTCACCATAATATAAAAATTATTTTAAACCATTAAAGAGTATCCAAAGGAGGGCAACCAAGGTGATGAAGGGCCTTGAGGAGATGCTGTACAAGGAGCAGGTCTGTTTGGCCTGGAGGAGTCTGAGGAGAGACCTCATCACAATTTACAACTTCCTCAGGAGGGGAAGTGGAGGGGCAGGTACAGATCTCTTCACCTTCATGACCAGTGACAGCACTTAAGGAAACAGCATGAAGCTGAGTCAGGGCAGGCTTAGGTTGGATATCAGGAAAAGGGTCTTCACCCAGAGGGTGATTGGTGACTGGAACAGCCCCCAGGGAAGTGGTCTCAGTATGAAACCTGACAGAGCTCAAGAGGCATTGAGACTACACTCATGCACATGGTGAGAGTCTTGGGGATGTGCTGTGCAGAGCCAGGAGCTGGACTCGATGATCCTGATGGGTTCCTTCCAACTCAGCATATTCCATGATTCTATTATGTTATAAATTAAAACTGGATATTCATGTCAATATAACAGCTAAGTGAAATAATATTGAATTAAGCAACTTCATTGTCTAAAAAAACTTCAAAAGGCAAAGCCAGTGGGAGTGCAGCCTTCCATCATGGAAACCTAAGGGTAGGACTCAAATTTTCAACACCTACATGACAGCTGAGCTCGCTGGCCACTGGCCTGAAGCTCGAGGTTGTTATTGCATTAGCCTCTCTACAGACTGTAGAAAAAAACCCCAATCCCACTGCACATGCACTTCAGTCTTTTTGGGGCACGAGGCACATTCAACCTCAGTGATGCTGCCATTCTGAACTTCCCCTTCAATCTCCATTTAAGAATTATTTTCCCAGTGGAGAATGTAAAGTGGGATTCATCACTCCCTGATTTAGACATCTATCACAAAGAAAGTGTCCTTAGCACAGCTGGGTGTCTAGATTTCTTGTTAGAGTCAATGCAGTTTCTAGTCAGTGATATCAGTGGCATTCAGGATACATTTTGCCTTGCTGGGATGATTATTATTCTAGATTCTTTGGCTGAATTTGTTCCAGCAGCAATGCAAGCAACTGATAGGGACTATTCTAAGGGATGTGAGAAGCCTTTTATAAGAACAGGTAAATGTTGGGCCTGTGTTTTCAGGCAAATACAGATATGTTTTAATATTGGTGTTGATAAATATGTTCCTCACCCTTAAATTAGAAATTACTGTTAACTACATTGTTGAAAAGATAAATTTTTATGAAGTTACATATTTGGCATAACATCTGAACAGATTTGGGGGGTTTGGTAGGGCTGCCTTTCACAGCCTGTTGCATTTTTCAGAATGAATTTGAAGAATAGAGTTTGAAATTAAACTTTAAAAAACACAATAAAAACCCTATGTCTTGGGCTGAAAAATGTAAACAAAATGTGTATTCTATTTTCATCTGTTGAAAACAGTTGGGAGATATTGTTCTTTATCTCTTGTAACTCTAGTGGGGAAAGAGGGCAGATGCCTTCTGTTAATGGGGCAACAGATAACTCCAGATAAGGCAGTGTTTCTTATCTCTTTCATCCACTTCGTCTCGCCCTCTCGGGGATATCTTCTGTCAATGGGCCATTAAGGCTCACCAATGACATGACACATTGCATCAAACCATTGTGAGATGCACCACCCTGTGGGGAAGAGCCAACTATTCCCTACACAGATAAAATGAGAACACAGGCACCCCAGAGTAGCCTGTTTCCACTGGATTCCCAGAGGAAGACTGGACCCTTTCTTGAGGATTATCTCTACTCCACATCTGTCACCCCAGGAGTACTTACTTTGGACTGCTTCCAACACCCTGGCCGACAGGGTGTCAGGTTTGCATTCTGACTCTGTCAGTGGTCCTTTGTACTACTGCATTATCTTATTTTATTTTTACCTTTCTTGTTGTTTGTTCTTCTCTCTCTATTAAATTGTATTTCTGACTTGGAGTCTCATTGGTTTTGCTTTCAAACCAGTACACCCCACCTCAAACAAAATAGAGCAGCAAAGCAAAACCAACTGTTTTAATGCAACACAAACTCATTCCTGAGAATTGCATGAAAAGTTGATAGTTCAGGGATTTGTGTAATGTTGAGACTCTGCACTGATGCTTCGTTATTCATGCTCAAGACAGATATTTACGTCACTCCACAGCAGTTTGCTTTTTGTAAAGATAATACACAAAGCTTTCAAGTCTATTAGAAGTACATCTCCCTCAACACATGCAGGTTTATTCGTGTAAATCCTCCCTCAAGACCAGGGTCTCCTCAACCATGCTGGTGAGCCCTCACTGCAGCCCAGGGCTGGGAATTCACTGTGGCACCAGAACTGCCCAAGGTGACCACAGAAATGCACAAATGGACATTCCTGGGCTGACAGAAATGGTTTGCCAGGGGCCAGCTGGCACCTGGACCAGGGTAGTGACCCGTCCCCTCCACTCAGCACTGCTCAGGCCACACCTCAAATCCTGTGCTCAGTTTTAGGCCCCTCATTACAAGAGGAAAACTGAGGGGCTGGAGCGAGTCCAGAGATGGGCAATGGATCTGGTGAAGGGTCTGGAGCACAGGTCTGATGAAGAGCAGCTGAGAGAGCTGGGAGTGTGTGGCCTGGGGAAAAGGAGGCTCAAGGGGGACCTTATTGCTCTCTACATCTCCCTGAAAGTGTTGCCCAAACAGGTTCTTTCCCCCAGTGTGCAAGAGGCCAATCCACAGAGTGGAGGTATTTGATTTATTTACAGTTCTGTGCAGAAAAGGGTGCTGGGTGGCTAATCCCCAAAGCCATCACAATGACTACCAAAACTTTTCACTATTTATACATTTTAGCAAAGGCACTAATGTTCATTCGTTAGAAGTTACTTAGTTCTCGTAATAATTAGTGTTCTATCTTCTACTGGATAATGATTCTCTTACTTCTAATGTTAATTAGTCTGCATGCTAAGTCTTTCTCTTCCTTTGATTTGGTGGGGTTTTTGAGTTATGATTTTCCACAGCTGGAATTACCTTTCACCCCATAGGAGCTGATTCAGCACAGTTGCTAGTTGTCCATACTAGTTTCTTCCTTATCTTGGGGGTTCTGCCAAATGTCCTTGTGGCCCATTAATTCCACATTCTTTGTGTCCACTGTCAGTGGCACCTCGTTCTTCCCAAGCTCTTTGTTAACCTCCCCCTAGGTCTGAGATCATTGAAGCATGTCCAGCACTAAACCTTAACCAGACAGCAAGTATTTTTTCTTTCTAATGCCTGGACATCACTTAAACCTTGTTAGCTGCTATCTAATTCACAGAGTAAATCTCCTTTCTTGTTGATTAGGCTTGAAGGTATACAAAGATTGAATGTCAAAGAACATCCTTTCTTTAAAAAATGTACATATTCCACATTTTGGAACCAAAGAAGGTTGTAGCCAGATGGAGGCCAGCCTCATTTCCCAGGCAATAGCAACACAGTGACAGGAACAGAGGACATGGCCTCAAGCTGTACCAGGGGAGGTTTCAGTTGCACGTCAGGAAGAATTTCTTCACAGAAAAGGCAATTAAACAATGGAACGGGCTGCCCGGGGAGTGGAGTCAGCATCGATGGAAGTGTTCAAGAAATGCCTGGATTGGCATTTAGTGCCATGCTGTCGGTGACAGGGTGGTGTTTGCTCATAGGTTGGCCTCGATGAACTCGGAGATTTTTTCCAATGTGACTGATCCTGTGATTCTGTGGAGAGGAAAGCCGGCAGGGAAGCCTGTCTTGGCCCGTCCCATGCTGGATGAGCTGGGACAAGACACAGGACACAGGGCACAGAGCACAGGGAACAGGGCTCAGGGCACAGAGCACAGGGCACAGGGCACAGAGCATAGGGAACAGAGCACAGGGCACAGAGTACAAGGCACAGAGCACACGGCACAGAGCACACGGCACAAGGTACACGTCGCAGTCTCTGCAGGCGCACCCGGGCCCGCGGGGCCGAGCCGGGCGGCTGAGGCGGCACCGCCGCAGTGCCGGACCCCGCACGCGCGCCTCCGCGTTCCGCCCGGGGCCGTTTGGCCGCGCACCGCCCCGGCCGCGCCGCCGCTTCCGGTGTGGCGCGTTTCCCTTTCCGGCCGTGCGGGGCAGCCATGGCGTCGCGCAAGGAAGGCTCGGGCTCTGCCGGCGGCGGCTTCGGCGCCGCCAAGGGCAAAGGCAAAGCCGCGGCCGCGGGAGACTCGGCCGTCAAGCAAGTGCAGATCGACGGGCTGGTGAGCACAGGGCGCGGGGCCTCTGTGGGAGAGGGGTGGGCGGGGTGGCCGCGTGGAGCGCCGGCGGGGCCCGTCTGTGGGGCGGTGCCGCGGCAGAGCCTCGTGTCCTGCCGGGACCGGCGCTTCCCGAGGAGCAGGAGCGGCTTTGGACCCCTGCCCAACGTCCCGACTGTGGCCGGGACCCCGTGCTCGTCCCTGGCGAGGGGAGCGGCTCCCGCCCTGTGTAAGCAAAGGCCGGGCCAGGGCAGAGCGCGTTGTTTTTAAATGCCCCATTTCGTTTGTCAGTTCTGCCACCCCTGTGCCCGGAGCTGCTATTTTCAGCTTTCATACCTCATACTCATAACATATACCCAGAAAATCCCGCAGGTGTAAGAGCTGAGGAGCACGGTGGGTTTTTGCTTGACCCGTTGTGCTTTTCGCCTTCTCTGTCAGGGCTGCCCGGACCTGCGGGCGTTTGCTTAATGAGAAGTAAAATAAACTAACGTGTTAAAGGCACTTAGCAGAGAACAGAGCCATTCTAGAACAGACAATCCATGCAGCATCTACGAAAGTTGGTTCTGGGCTTTGCTGCTGGCTCTTTTTGTGTTGGTTCATGTCTTAGAGAGTTGGTGATACTATTAATGACACAGGGAAAAGAGTTTCTTCTTAAAGATAGAAACATTGTCTGGTACTTTGTTGTCTTTGCCAAGTGTCAGCAGAACTGTACAGCTGAAGTGTGAAGGAGAGAGTTGGTACCCTGGTTGGGAGAAGGAAGATCACAGTTTTGAGACAAACTTTGAAGTCAACTTGGCATTATTAGTGGTAGTACTCAGCCCTTATCCTGAATATATACAGTATAGTAAATATGTGGGAAGAGGAAGAATAATTTATTTGTGTGTAGTGAATCTTGTGAAAGAGAAAATTTAAATCACATTTTTTCTGCCCTGTTCTGTCCAACTATTTGTGCCTATGGCTTTGGTGCATGGAGCATTTTTAAGGAGTGCTGAAAACTGACCAGTTGTGAAATGTTCCTGAAAACCCAGCAGTGGGTAGCAGACTGCTCCTGCTGCAGGCTGGTGCCTGCACTTTGATAACAACTGCTAAATTCGATTTATTTTGCTCCTGATTTTTCTCTGTCAGGCAGATAATCTGCTTTGTGAGCTGCTGTTGATTCAGATCAACTGTGAGTGGCCCTGATGCTCTGCTTCTGGCAGTTTAGCAAATCCTTAAGATTTTTATTTTTGTTTCATGATTTTCCTTTTCCTTCTCCTCATGTTTTCTTCTGGTGCAGCACAGTGGTGCCTCTTGCACGGAGTCAGTACAGAGGGAGGTGATTTACTGAAAACTATGAAAGCTTTCAACTTTCCACCTCCCGAGGATGTGTCCTAAACAAAGTGTTCTCAGCACATTGGCATTGCTTCATAAACTTCTTTGACATCTGTGATGGAGAGAAGTGTTGGCATAGATTTGCTTGCTTTGCAAACCAAGTGGCTTCTGTTATAAGTCCTTCAAATTTACTGAAATTCTTCTGAAGTGTTTGTAAGACCTCACTGATTTAAATGTCTTGTCTGCTCTCACAAAGTAACGAGGCTTCATCACTCATCTTGATGATGACCAGGGTGATGACATGCCAAGAATTCTGAATTCTGGGGGCCATCAGGGAAGTTGGTGACTCTTTCTCTTCAGTGGTGTCTCTTCTCTTGGCAGTGTCACAATTAATCCTTCAAATGGGGCTGCTTTGAAATCAAAGGCTTGTTTAGGTGGGTTGATTTGAGTCTGTGAGTGCAAGTTAGAAGATGCATCAGTCATCTCTCTATGTGAGAATGTGAAGGTATGTTTAGCAAGTTTAATATTTCAGAGAAATAATAAAGTAAAAAAACCCAGTATTTGTAATGAAAAGAAGTTCTAAGTGTCAGGATATTATTTTAAAACATAATATGTAAAGATGCAGCAATATCTACTCTTCGGGCCTGTTTTTAAAAACTGGTACAGATGAAGCATCCCAGAGTTAACTTCTTTCTTATTTTAATCTGTTCAATTTCTTAATAAATAAACTCAGATTGAAAATGGGTTCCAGTGTAGGTGATTTAGTATTTCTAAGGAATTAGAAACTGCAGGGTATAGAATAGCCCTCCAGAAGCACATTGCAAAATGTGCTTTTTCCTTTAGGTGAGATGTAAGAATTGATGTGTTTGGTTTTGGCCCTCCTGACAAAAGGATCACATTAAGTGCCATATTTTGTTGTCTTTGCTTCCTGTTGCAGACATTTGGATGGAGATTCCGTCAGGTTTTCTCCACTCAGGTAGCCCAGAGGAGGCTCGTGTGTACAGTAGTGAACAGGCTTGGGAAAGAGTGACTGGTAGGAAGGAACCTGAGGGTGCTGGTTGGCAGCAGCCAGACGTGAGCCAGCGTGTGCTCAGGTGTCCAGAAAGGCCAACAGCATCCTGGCCTGGGTCAGGAGTGGTGTGGCCAGCAGAGCCAGGGCAGGGATTGTCCCCTGTACTCAGCACTGGGGAGGCTGCACCCCGAATCCCATGTTCAGTTCTGGGCTCTTTGCTACAGTAAAGACATTGAGGGGCTGGAGCACGTCCAGAGAAGGGATGTGCTGGGGAAGGGTCTGGAGCACAAGTCTGAGGAGGAGCAGCTGAAGGAACTGGGGGTGTTTAGCCTGGAGAAAAGAAAGCCCAGGGGAGACCTTATCCCTCTCTGCAGCTCCCTGGAAAGAGGCTGTAGCCAGGTAGGGGTCAGTCTCTTCACCCAGGTAACAAGTGATAGGACAAGAGGAAATCACCTCAGGTTGGTACAGGGGAGGTTTAGATTGGATATTTGGAAAAATTTCTTTACTGTAAGGGTGGTTAAATACTGGAACAGGCAGCTCAGGGTGGTCCAATCACTGTTCCTCAAGTGTTTGAAAAAACACTAGGCACTTGAAGGCATAGTTTCATGGTGAGTGCTGTGGTGGGGTTGAGTTAATGGTGCAACTTGATGATCTTAGAGATCTTTCCAACCTAAACAGTTCTCTGATTTTGTGATTATTGTAAGTTGTCAGGAAGAACTGTACAGCAGTGCCATAATTTGCTTACCCATTTTCTTTTTTTTTTGCAAGAAGTGTTGATGGACTCAGGTTGGTTGCATTCTAGAAATTCTTCAATATGAACCAAATTCTTTTTGTAATTCAGCTGCTGAAATTAATCAGATTTGGTTCATTGATATTATAGTCTTTTCTTTCAGTAAGGTGCAATAAATTTCAAACTATAAGCTGGTGGATTTTAGAACATAAGAAATAATTACTCCATTGAATGATTTTTAGGTTAACAGAAGACTCCAGATTTCCGTCAAATCTTGGAGACTTCTCTAAAATCCTTCCCTAGTGGAACTTTTAACCCTGCTACACTGACTGAAATGGGATTTATGGAGGACTTCCTTGGCATATTTATGCATTTCTCATGATTTTAGTAGTGGTATCAGGCAACACAGAAAACTGTGAAGGCAGAAGTGAGCTGGTGTACCATTCAAAGGCATAAGATCTGGTAGGGTAAGTGGCATTTTTACAAGATGAGCATCAAAGTCTGTGTCATTCAGAGACTGAACTAATACCCAAAACCAGATACTCCGTGTGGTAGATTGTGGGTTGTGTCAGGCCACTAATATGTAGGTGATGGATATATGGAAACTTTCTTCTGGAAAATAACAGCTATGGGATGGGAGATGGGGAGCTCTTAGCAATGCAAATGTGCTGCTGGGCCAGATAAGTGTTTTTATTAATCACATTTGCCTTCAGAGTAGTTACAAGGCACTGTGTTTTTAATGGGAAGGAGTTTCATTCTCTACAAGTCTTCTACATGAGATTATTCTTGGAAGGATGGTAAAAGTAACTAAATTCATCCAACTAAATTCATAAGCACCAAAATTACTTTTTCTTTTTAAATCTTCCTGTTGCATTTATTTACACATTCAAAAAATACACACCCAGGAATGGTTCTGAAGAACAGTGTTAGCTGCCTGAAAAAGGTTTGCTGGTACATGGCTCTTGCATGGTAATATAACTAAATCCTTAACTCATGTTAGAGCATTAATATGTGCATTGCTTTTTTTTTTGTTTTATCATTTCATTAATGGGAATGATAGTTCCTTTTTTACTCAGCCACGCCATATGATTTCTTTTTACACTTATGTCCATTGAACAAAAGTTTTACACTTAGGTCCATTTTTACATGTTGTAGGACGTAGCAAAAGTTACATGGGCTTCTCAAAATGCCTGTAGGTTTTTATTCTTACATCTTTATAACTGCTGATGTAGAAATGCCTTAATACTACTAACAAATTGCCACTAAACCTTAAGATATCTTTTTTGTAAGTTTGTTTATAGTAAATACAAACATACATTGGCCAAAACATAAATATATTAAGATGGTTAGAAGTTGTAGGGCGTGGTCTGCATTTGTGCACTGCCATCACCAGTGTGGCTACAGTGCAACATTCTCTGTGTGTTCTTGTGTCAGATGTGACTGATTTAATCAAAGATTGTTACTTTAAGCTTCATTACATCACCCTTGATTTGGTGATGGTGTCGTGTGCCTAGTGCTTCATATATTTATCTATGATAAGTACATATAAAGGATTTATTTATTTATTTACAAAAATATAGATAATATGTGAGACTACATTTAAAAAAATCCCTCAGATCATTATTGAATTCTTTTTCACTAGTTACTCAATTCATAATTGTGATATTTAAGTTGCTTGTGCCTTGTTTTTTTTATCACCGTCCATTTTTGCCAGGAAGGGGTTGGATACATTGGACTGTGGCCCCAGCTGGTCATAGGAGGAGCCCTTCAGGGTGATATGTTTGATCACACTAAAGTACCATGGTTACTGAAAATCAGTTTCTAAGACTTGCAAATGTTTGTGTAAGCACTTCTTAAAATAACAACTTTTGACAACTTGAAAGAACGCAATCAATTTCCATAGTGAACTGGTGAAGCCTGTATTGAACTGGCTGAAATCTCTGACATTTCTTAAGTTGTGAATATTGTGCTTTTCCTAGCATTTCTTGTGGGATTTTTTTTTTCCTTCTTTACCCATTCTGATGGCTTTGGAAGAATGCACAGTGGTGGGTTCTGCCTGCTGGTTTTTTGTGGAGTTTCTTGATGTTGCAGAGCTGTAGAGTAGTATTTTAGGATATAACGTCCTTCAGGCTGTATTGTATTTTGTATGTCTTCCAAAGGAGTTAAAATGGAATTTTAAGTTGAAGTTTAATCTTGTTGACTTTTCCTTGACCTGTTTCCCTGAAAAATTAGATCACATTATGCTGGCCCTGAGAGTTGGTGTGTGAATTGAATACTGGCTTGATGTATTCAGGGATGTCTTGAACCATGCAGAAGACAGAAGAGCTTTGTTTTATATTCTATTAATCTTCATGTGTTAACAATGAGTTGCATGAATTTAACCCAGAAAGGGACTTCTGATATATAATCTGTGCTTAAATTCAGAAGAGAAAACATTAATGTGTGCTGGTAAGTTGAAAGGTCAAGAGCCTCCTTGGAATGTAACAATTCCCAGGCTTAGTGAAATTTCTTGGACTGCAGTGGGTAAAGTACCCATACCATGATGGTCTGAGAATGCAAATTTCAGTGTGTTTTGTCAGTGGATAGCAGTGGATAAGTGCTAACAAAGCACAAACGAAATGATTTGTAAGAGTGCAGTGGTGCACTCAGCATCTCCTAAGTGTCATGGTAAGTGTACCCTGGTGAGGCATTTAGAGCTGCAACATCTGGGATCGCTTCATACCATGGAACTAGTGTGCTGACAAAAGGAGTTAATCTAAGTGTGGAGGTGGCTTAGATGTGTTGAGCAGTGTTACACTTCAAGACTTTAAGGGAAAATCTTATTTCAAAAAGTGCTTTTCTTTCTTTCTCTGCGTGCAAAGAGAAATAATGTGTTGCCCTCTAGACTGCTGTCGTTAGTGGTTAAAGTTCTCGGGTTTTGTGTCCCTCTTATGTGCGTATGAACTGGTCTCTGTTGTGGTAATTGTATATTCACAGCTCCTGTGAAAAACAGTAGATCTTGTGGTTTCTATTTGGTTGTGTTAATACTGAGGACAAGAGAGTTTCCACCAGATATCTTTCAAAAAACTTCCTACCTTTTAGTGATGAAAATGTTGCATATAAAATGCAGCAGATAATAATCATTACCTTTTGTCCTGGTTGGTATTGACTTTGCCTTTGTGGTTGGGAGGTGACCAGTGATGGCTTTGTTGCATCATGCATCATGGCTTCTTGCACACTGAACATTGTTAAATGTTCTCCTTTGGTTTTCAGTTTCTTGTAGGAGAATTAGAGCTTTGCAGCTGACGCTCAGTGTGATGTGGGTGAGGGAAGTGTACACAGAACTCCATGCCCCAGGGATACTGAAAGGCCCTTGGTGGTGTGTACAAAATGAACAACTCCTACACCCTATTCAGTCTTAGGACTTTTTCTTCTTCCACCTTTTAAATAAATCTTACAGACCATATGAAAGGCCTTGTAAGAAGAGGAGCAAACTTTTTTTTTGACCCCTAGTCTGTGAAAAAGATCATGTATCTTCAACTTACTGTTGCTATAGTATTTTATCATTAATCTTTTTTTTGCCAGAGATATTTTTTGGATGTGGTTACTTTGTGTGTTGCTTTTCCATATTTACACACAAGCTCAAAATACCTTCTCAGTGATGGTACAGTTTTGAGCATACTTTTCTTTCGTATTATTTTTAATCTTCCAGCAGCATTAAGATTGCAGAGATGTGATACTGACTTTACCAACAGTGTGTAGCAGTTTAATTAAGTTACCACGTAACGGAATCATATCAGCTTAATGGAAAGTAAATGAATTGTTAATGTACCAAACGGAAAAAATTCAGGCTCATATAATATATATTCTTGTTAATATTTTGTTTGATTATTCCATAATCTAAAATCAAGACAGTAGAGCTTAACTCTGATAATGTCTTTTGTAATGTGCATACACAAAGTTACTTCAGCATAAGAGTGGGAATATTTTTGAATGACTTGTATATGGGTATTTATTTCAGATAAGCATTCTATTAATTTATTTTGGCTTAATCAAATTTTAAAGTTAATTGAGAGGCTTATTTACTCACTGGAGTTTGAAGATATGCTTGAATGTTACTTTATGCATGCAATAACAGGCTAATTCTCTTTTGTAAATATTTGGGTTTTTTCTGCAAAGTGAATGTTAGGATGTTGCTGTGAGGATGTAAGACTTGTTGGTCTTTGTCTTTGCTCTGTTCACACATGTCCTGCTTTGCAGTGTGTTTGCTGCACATCCTTCCTGTTCTCAGGAGCCCCTATCAGTGCAAGAAGCAATGTGCATACCCCTTCCTGTTTAGCAAGTTCTCTGGTGTTCAGGAACTTGGAGGTGTAAATCACTTACCAATATTCAGAAATTTTTCATGCATGCCTGAGAAAAGTATGCAGTCTTACAAAATCCTTCATCAATGTAGGAATGAGGTTTGAGCACTTAGGTCTCAAAGGGGTTTTTTACTATTACATTATTACCAGTGCAAAAAGAATTAACTTTTTTAAAGCTTTTTAAACTTTAGATAAGATGTAGAATATTAACTGCAGCTGTCATCACTCCTTGGAAGCAATTTGAAAGCTATACTGCCTTGTCCATTGGCATTCTCAGCAATAAAATTAGGATAGTTGTTTTTAATCTCATTGTCACAGTAGCTGTTATTAGAAATGAAACTTTTCTGGAAGTGATTTTCATGTGGCGATGTTCAGATGATGATAAAAAGGCAAATATCTGTTTGAAAGATGGGAAAGCTGAAACAATAACTGATGTTCATGGTTTGGGCGCTTTTTTTTCTCTATTATATACTTTTAAGTCATCTGGAAAACTGAGACTCCATGCAGGCTTGGTTCTCTGGACTGCACTAGCTGTTACTAGGAGGATCTGTCTCTGCTGCAGCCCCTTAGCACATAACCAATTGCTTGCCAGGAAGGCTGAATGTTTCAATGTGGAAAAAAATGTTGTGAAAAAGTTATAAATTATTAAAATGATATGGAAGTCATGTCCGGTAGGGATTTTACTGGTCACTTGGAAGCATCTGTTGGATGCATATGGAAGTCATGCTTTAATGACACACCCTTAAAGAGCATATCCCAGTTTCGTTGTGCGGGATATGTTTTTTGGAAAAGGTCAGTAGTCTCAGATGAGCCCCCACTCCCTCCTCCCCATCTAGGTCTGCCTCACTTTGCTAATTTTTGAAGGTCAAATACATAAGGGTAACTGTCTTGCAGTTTTTCTTCAGCTTCAAAATGGTAGCAGTCTGGCACAATCTGATAAAAGAATAGGCTGTTAAGTAAAATTGCTACTGCTGCTTTTGGCTGTCATCTTGAAATCTTTTTATAGGAAGCTGCTAGAAGTTGATGCTGAAGAAAACCTTATACTTGCAATACATTCCTTGCTTGGTGAGTGCCATGAATTTTGAGCAGTGGTGATTCACTGATACACAGAACATATGTGTCGACTCTATGTTGAAGTATAAATGTAAAGCTCTGGTGTTTTGAGCAGAAAATGTTGAAACTGTGCCTGTCTCTACCGCTTCTATATAATTTCCATATGTTGTGCTCTGAAGGAGTATATTCATCAGCTTTCATTCTTGAAATGATGGCTAGATATTGAATTCATTAAAAATAATAAATATGAATCATGTTGGCAATTTGTAAAAACTGCCTAAAATACGGAATGTTTTCAAAAGTTTTTTGTTCAGTGAGATTTGGGAAATAGAAGACATAATACTAAGTAGTCCTGGGGAAATGTTCCATCCCTCTTGCAACCAGCAGAATTTTGGATGTTAATCTCATGACATCCCTGTCACTGCCTCCTGGCAGTGTGCTGATGACATCTAATGCCCTGCCACTCACACGACTGAGGTCCTGGGCTGTCTTATGGAAGTGTTCCTATAAGGAAGTGATTCTGCAGTGCCCCTAGCCTTGATGGTTTCCATGGGAATGTGCATGAATCCATGTACTGTGAAATGTGTAAAGAAACTTTGTATTGCAGAGAACTACATGTTACCAGCATGTGAACACAGCAGTGGGGAGTTTCAGTACACATGTGTAATGATGCATTTTTGCTTACACTGAGGCAGTATTAAAGTCTGCTAATGGCTTGTGATTAACCCTGGAGTTGGTTGTTAGCCTGAACTGCTGTGAAACTCAAATGTAGTGGGACAAAAATGAAGAAGAGATTGGTCTACTTGGTAACACACACCTTGATTAACATTCAGTATTTTCCTGTGTTTTAATAACCTTTGATTTTCTCCACTGTTTAATTAGTTTTTCCTTTGATGTACTGCAGTTTGTGTTTAACTGCTTCCTTTTGCAAGAACAAGCAGCTCACTTGGACAGGAGTAAATAAATGACTTAAACAGATATTTCATGGTACCTACAAGATATTAGCTGATGAATGTAAATTCCTGGCAGAGTCAAGGAAAACCACAGCCTATGAAAACCCAACATGCCTCAAGCCAAAATCCAGTAATCTTCCCTTCTAATGTTGTAGTTGTGCAGAGACAGGCTTGCTATCTGTACTATTTCAGTTCTTCAGTCTGAACTCCACCTACCTGTGGAGTCTTGTCTCAGTTTGTCTTCTCCACTTTATATTTTGGATATTAAGCAGTTTTAGTTCTAGGTATTGAGAAATGGTCTCGTTTATGTTCTGTGTCTGGTTTACATGAAATCTGTGATTTTTGTAATTTGAAGTAGCTTTTTTTACAGGCTATGATTTTTAAAAAAATCTTTGTGACTTTGAAAGTCTTATCTCCGTAATAGAATGAGCGAGCAGCTAACCCATGTTTGCAGCAGCTGAGCTTGCTTCCAGTGAGTGAGCAGTGTGTGTGTGTCAATCGCTTAAGGGTGTGTAGGAATCTGGAATTGCACTGTGGGAGCAACCACCTTGGCTGGAAGCAGGGGCTGTTGGAAGGTGCAGCCAGGATGTGTCCCTGTAGGGAGGCCCACTTCATGTTAGAATGGTTTTCCCTCTTGCTTTTAGGGAAATTCTAGAGCTCTAGAATCACAGCAGTTTGGAAGTAGTTCTTAAAAAGAGAAATAAAGCAACTGAAAGAGCAAGTACTTTAGAAGTATTTTCTATGGTGCATTTTCAGTGGGGGTTGAAGCTTTTCTTTCAGTTTGTGTTGTGCTGCTGAGCTACACATAATCTGGGCAAGAGTGTTCAGAAAGTGAAAAATGAACAGAATGTCTACTTTTTCTATACTAGGCTTTAGGGTAAGCAAGGTACAGCTTTTTCAGCCATGCCCCTAACAGTGCACATAAGCAGTCAGGGTTCAGGAAGAAGTGATAAAATGCTTCTTGGCCTGTCACTGACTTAAAATTGTGCTTTGACTCAGCCACTTACTGAGATAGAGTGACAAGGGATGTTATATCTGGCTTGTTGCTGTGTATGGATATTATTGCCTTTGTTCTGTCAGAAAAACACCCCAACCAGATGCTGAAGCAAAGTGAGATTGCTATAAACAAGAGGTAATCTGATCCTAGATTATCCATATAGGAATCCATCTAGATTCCTATAATTACAGGGAGAAATGGTTCCTAAACCAAGCAGAAGTGACAGAAAAAGACTTGTTAAATCAATAATCTGTTACGATTTGGGTAGTTTTCTTTAGCCTCATGTACATGCTGTGGAGCAGAAAGGTTACTGATATTCCCTTTTGCAGTTAAGTCATCTGAAGTCTTGATGTTTACAAAATAAGCAAGTTTTAGGGTACCAGTGGTAATGGTAATAAAGACACCTGTGGAACAAAAAGCTTTGGATGCCTCTCATGGGCTTCCTAATACTCAAAAATATTAATGTAGTACAGAAGCATATAACATCATTCCCCCCATAGTTCAAGATGAACTACCTTCCATTCAATTTAACATGGATTTGCAGAATGGTTTGGTGCTGAGGACCTACATGAGACAAAATCAACAGACTCCTTTAATTTATAATGTCAGCGTGAAAATATGTGTAGCATCCTCTGCTTGAGGACCACCTCAGATCAATACACAATGTTCACTGTTGGTGAATTCAGGCTCAGCTCCAAGAAACCTCTGCTCGTGTCAAAAAGGTATTTTGAAATACAATTGAGATGGTATGACATGGCATGCATTATTCTGTTATGCTTGCTATATAATTAGTGTTTTTAAGTCCCAAATTTGTGTCAAGCTCAGAAATAAGATTTTAACATCTGATGTTGAATTAGCTGTTGAGTGACATAAAATGTAAGCTTACTATTCCAAGAACTGTATTTACGAAGACTTTATAAATGTTGGTATTTAGGCTTTATTAAAAGTCAAGATAAATGTAAATTATTGTGGGGCATTTGAGGTCTTCTGTCCAAAGGATTACTGCTACGCTTACTAGATAAAACAGTGAGGGCTAAGGCTTATTTCTGAAGTCGCTGTTCAAAACAACATTTTTCTGAAGTTACCTTGCCTTTAAAGTCTACTCAGTCTTGGCCTTAGGTTTTTCAGCAGAATGTTTAGATTAAGTATCTTTTTGATTACTGCTCAGGGAATTGATTTTTTTTTTTTTTTTGGCCACCAAACATAGTTACGACTGAAGATATCTGCCAGAACAATTACTTTAAAGATGTTGAAGGTCTTAATGGAAAACTATTTTTAAGTTTGTTTTCCTTTACTTCTCCTGAGATAAAATAAAAGCTTTAAGAGCTTTTATTCTAAACTTAAGTATGAATAAGAAAAGAAAAAATGTTTGGGCATCCATCATGTCAAAAATGCAGTTCTGTTCAGTAAGAGAATCTAGAAAGATTTAAAGATCTCTGCAAATAAGCTGGAATGCGCATTTAAGGGAATTCTGTGTTTATCAGTCATATTTCTTGAGATTGGTATAACATGTAAAATCCAATTTCACCTCTAATCTTCAGTTTCATAGAATGGTTTGAATTGAAAGGGATCTTAAGACTCATCTAGTCCAGGCCCCTCTGTCATGGGCAGGGACACCTTTCACAAAACCAGGCTGCTCAGAGCTCCATCCAGCCTGGCCTTGAACACCTTCAGGGATGGGGCACGCACAGCTTCTCTGGGCAGCCAATGCCAGTGCCTGACCACCCTCACATTGAAGGATTTTTTTCCAATATCTGATGTAGAACCACTCTCTTTGAGTTTGAAGCCATTCCCCCTTGTCCTGTCACTTCATGCTCGTGTAAATCCTCCCCATTATCCTTGTAGGCTCCCTTGAGGTGCTGAAAGGCCACTATTGGGTCACCTCACAGCCTTCTTTCCCAGGCTGAAAGCCTGAATCTCTCAGCTTTTCCTCATAGGAGAAGTATTCCATCCCTCTGATCAGAGGTGGCTTCCTCTGGATTCACTCAAACAGGTCCATGGCTTTTCTGTGTTGAGGATTCCAGAGCTGGACACAGCACTGCAGGTGGGATCTCATGAGAGCAGGGTGAGATCTCCTGAGAAGGGGCGGACTCACCTGCTCGAGCTGCTGCCCTGCTTTGGATGCAGCCCGGGGCACGTTTGGCTTTCTGGCCTGTGAGTGCACATTGCCAGCTCGTGTCCATCCTCCCATCCACCAGCACTCAAAGTCCTTCTGGGCAGGGCTGCTCTGCATCTGCTCATCCCCCAGCCTGTTTGGTACTGGGGGTTGCTGACCCAGGTGCAGCACCTTGCCCTTGCTCTTACTAAACCTCATGCAGTTCCCGTGGCCTGCTTCTCGAGCTTGTCCACGTCCCTCTGAATGGCATCCTGTCCTTCAGGACTGTCAACCACACAACTCAGCTTGAACTCATGCCATGACTTTATGTGGTGAGTCTTGTACCATAAAGGTTCATATCCAACAGCTATGAGACCTGTTGATTTTGTGCTTCTGACCTGTTATCTGTCACAGTGCTTTCTAGAAGCCATTTCTGTGGACTGCACTGATTAAGGTGGGATTTTTTATGTGTGTCTATAAACATCTGTCTCCTTAATTATCTGGAGGAGTGTGTCATGTGTATCAGACATGTTTTCTTACTCTTAATCGTTGCAATGATATCTCTAATTTACTTCAGAGTTTCTTTTCTCCTGGCAGGAAAGTTGAGAGTCTCTGTTATTGTCTTATCAAGTGGTGCTATAGCCAGGAGACAAATCAGCTCAAGGCAAATTTTTGCTTGGTCGGTTTCCAGAACTTGTCTTTCGTAAGTGTAGGATAAGCACTTATCTGTAGTGTGTAAAAACCTCATCTGGAACTATTAAAATGTTAACATTGCTCATGTTTCATGGTACCTAGGTTTTTTGTATTTTTTTCCAAGTCGTTGTTTAAAAACAAAGCCATTCTATACTTACTTGAGGATTTCAGAACTCTTTAATTAAATTTCATTTTTGCATAGCTAGTTGATTGTTCCAGCACAACACCAGTCGTAGATTTCCTTTTGGTGTAGGGTCACCTGGGCAAGGAGACATGACCACTAAATTAGAGTAAAATGTGGTTTGTGTTCATGTGGCTATTAATTGCTAAACAGTTCAACTCTTTATCCAGAGGTGGCATATATGCATGTTATGTGTATCAGGATGATGTTGATTCTAGGCAGCTTTGAGGTTAACACAATTGCCTGAGTTGTTGTTAGTAATGACTAACATTGTGATCTATCCACTTACAAAGCTGCATTGTCAGTTCTCTCTGGAATTTGGTTTATGCTAGGAGTTTAAGTAAAATTGCCTGTGCTGAAACACTCAAATGCAAAAGTTCATAGTTTTAGTTTTAAGAAGTTGTATGGAGAAGGCTACATATGTAATATGGATGTATTCAAAATGTATCACACATTATTAGCACTTGTAGCTTTCAGGACCTCTTTGCCAAGCTAAATGTTGATCACTGTTGCAGTAGTGTTAGGTACTGAGAGGATGTGAGCACCTTCCACGTTAATGCTGAAACCAGCTACATAGCACGGAGTTATTTAGACTCTCTCCCCATCCTCTTCCCCAGATGCTGGAAATTGGTGCTAGTGGTTGTGACCACAAAGCTTTCTTGGGTGGCAAAAAATGTTAAGCATTTAAAAAGATATAAATACTTAATTTGAGACTGTAGATCAGTGTGCTACATCATGTATCCAGTGGGCTAACAGAAGCTCCCTCTTGTTTGATTTCACATGTGGAAGACATGGCACAGGTACTGGCAATCTGCTTTCAATGTGGTGACATTCAGCTCTCTGGAACACTGCCATAAATGAATCCTCAGTGCTTTGATTTGCTGTTGTTTCTCTTTAGATAAATGCAGAAATGTGCATCTTGGTATATTCATGTCCCCACAGCGGGATCTTCACACAACTCCCCCAAAGGCTCACGATACTTCAGCTGCGGGTTCATGTTGCATGTATTTCTGTAGTGAGGTACAAACTTTGGAAATTAACAACTGTGATGTCAGGATGTAGCCAAATTTAAAATTTGGCAGTATGCAGTTAAAATGTGTATCTTTGATGTTCTTAATAGTTTCAGAATGTTTTTTTTTTGTTGGGGTGTTTTTTTTTTCTTTTTTTTTTTTTTTTTTCTTTTTTTTTTTTTTCTTTTTTCTTTTAAAATTTTTTTTCATATGACTTCATTCTTAATGTTTGAGCAGTGCTTTGAAGATTTGGAGATTAGGAGCACTGCAGAACTGCAAGGTTAGGGTTTTTTTTGATTGAGGATTAATGGTCATTAAAATCTGACAAGTGGCTGCTCCAAGTGATTAAATTACTTTGGTGTTTTGAACACTAAATTTACAAGGCTGGGGGACTCTTGAGTTTTATTTAGGAGTTACTTGTATATACTTTTCTAAAGAGCCATTATGTACCCGAGTATTACTTACATGCTGATTTACTAAATCATGCTGCGTATGATTATTGACAAGTGTTCGGGGTATTAGAGTTCAGCAATCTGGGGGGGGGTTGTTATTTGATACATTTTCTCCTTAAAAACATAAGCTTTCCTGGCTGGCCAGCTGCATTACTTTAACAGCACCAGCAGTTGAAATGTGGTTTGGTTTGGGTGCTGTTAATTTTGTGTAGCTATGGCATAGCAGTGAAGGGTCTACGGGTATTTAAAAACAATCATAGCTTGTACAAAGGGGCAATATCTCCTAGTAAGGGAATAATTGGATGGCAGTTATAAATGGTGTTTGGAAAGTGAATCAGCATTGACTGAAAGATGCTTATACTGCATTGAGATTTCTTTGGGATTTTTTTAAAGTATAATTTGGAAAAATTGATATTTTTCAATGTGCTGAGTTACTTGCAGTATTAACATTTACTACGTTTATTTTCAGACCTATATAACTACTCTGATTCTGTTCCAATGCTTCACAAACATAACATCTTTTTCTTTTAGGAAATGTCTAGATACAAATTAGTGCTCATTTTTCTTGAGTATATGTGGTTTATTTAATATGGAGTATTGGTTTGTACCTTCAGTCAGAATTGTCATGGGATTGGTGTTTGCATAGTGGTCATCTCTTCCTGCTGTATCTAGACTAGCAAACAAATGGAAATGACGTTTTTAGCGTCATTACTTGTTATTACTTGATAAATAGTTCTGCTTTACACCTGAAGGTCTGTTTTTTAGTACTGAAACACAAGTTTGAGAGCACATTTCCTGCTTGGTTATACAGCAGTATTTTGGTGGCAGGTTTTTCAATCTGAGCTGAAGAGTCTGCTGTATAAAAGACTGGTGTCTTATGTGCTAAATAAAACTGTCCAGAACAAAGAACAAAATGAAAACAAGAATCCTGTGTCATTGGATGCATCTTTTTATAGGTGATTTCGGTAGCTAATGTATTTTCCAGTGCAGTCATAAACACAAACTTCTGCAGTGTCCTAATGATTGTGAAATTTGGAGTATTAAGTTTATGAACTGCTCTGCTGCCTTTCTCAGACTCTGTTGGAAACAAGGTTGCAGGTAGGCTTAAATCCCTGGGGTCATTATCTCCCTGGATAACATCTGCTCTGGTCTTCAGGCTGGAGATCAAAAAGTGCAGGCTTGTGTAATAACTTCATTGTGTATTGGGGTATTTGGTTAACATTTAAGAGCTTTGAACTCCTAGTTTCTTTCTCTGAAAAATCATTGATACGCTGTGACAGCCCATGCTTGTTTCATTTGTGGCTGCTTTCTGTGAGCAATTATCATCAGAAACGCTGCAGCAAATTGGCATCGTATCACAAATGCTCCTGGAATGAAATCAAACAGACAAACAGTACTCACATTAACAGGGACAGTCAGTGTGCATAGAGAGCTCAAGAGAAAATTAGAAAAATACTGGAAAAGGTGAAGCTTACAAGACTGTAAAGATGCTGAGAAGTTCTGTAGTAGACAGAGCTCTCTGTGCTGTAATCTGGCAGGGTAGTTATGGATTCTGTGACTGTGGAAGACAGGGCTTCCTGTCTTCCACAAATATATGATAAAGCTTTACATAGCTTTAAAGCTGGCAAATGTATGATAAAGCTTTACACCAAATGCAGGTTGAATATTATTTATGTGCTGACTGTGGTACATTCATCTTCTGTGTCCAGGTGATCTCAAACTGGTGGTTGCTGTACTGCTTCCATCAGTGTTAAATACTGCTTCACTGCCCACTGATCCTAATTTCCTTACTGTTTTCCCATGAAATGAGATGTAGATAGCCAAAGCATCTCTTTGTGTCTCTGCTCTGTAGAACTGTTTTAGCAAATTGGATAAAAAGGTGTGGCTGCAAAGGACTTGAGTGACAGATGTGAATGTGTATTGGAGTGAAATGTTTTCTACCTGTGATTGAGAAGCCTCATTGCAAGTATATCAAGATGCAAGAGGAAGCACAAGTGAATGATACTGTAAATAAACAGGGAATCAGTGGGTCCAACTTAGTTGGAAATAAGTATTTCTTTTCAGATTTACCCTGTCTGCCCTGCCTCCAAGTAGGCTGCATATGAAGCTCATTTTCCCATTTTAGCCCAAGAGGGCAGTGTATTTGTAAACAATTTCTATTCTGGTCTCCTTTTTCTTTCATTTAACCTGTATTGTGGTACTTCAATACATGAATGGTGTTTTACAAAAAGTGACATCTGCTAATCAACAAAGGAGAAAGCTAGAGACAAATATATGTTCTTGATGTGTAAGTATGAGCTTAGCTTCCTTTTTTTCCCCCTCCCCTGTAGAATGTTCACTAAAAGGCAGCACTTGTACCAAGTCTGCTGAATTTTACTAAGCTAGTCTGTTTGCCAGCAGATGTTAAAGCAGTACTGCTTTAATGACAGCATAATCATCAGACATTTTTGGCTGAATTTTGAATGGATGGATTAGGGTTTAGTAAAATAAACCTCTCTTACGCTAGACAAAGTGTAAGTTGTTTCAAGTCAATGTTTGTGATTAGTGTCTTACCTTATTGTAGTTCTTGTTGTTGAGTATAAAATGTTAAGTATGAAGTGTTGCTAGCAAATGACTGTTTTTGAGTGGTTTTGTTCATACTGTTCCAATTTACAGTATCATCTCATGAGAGTTATTCATTGTAGAGTTCAGATTTAAAGAAGGAAGTTGGATTTACGTTGTTAAAAATATTATGAGTAATTCATGCATATTTTTTCTTTTATCATTGGTTTTTCTTAAATACCCTATGACACGCCATTCGCATTATATGGCTTGAACTGTCTGAAGTAAAACTGCAATGAGATGTACTTTGGAAGATTATTGCAATTGAACTTTGATGTGATCTGCACCTTTTAAGAAATTCATACAAGTTTCTGCATAGTTTTTTAAGATGTTTTGTTAGTTTCTTGAGCACTGTTTCCCTCAAGAGCAGGGCTACTGAGTGTGCAAGATCCTGATAAAAGCTCACAGTTAAAGCAACAAGCTAAAGTAAAAAGGATCAATATTTCATTTTAGAATGGTGTTTCAGAAAATTGGTTTAGAATTGCATTTTGATGGTTCATTTAATGGTCTTGTTTTTTCCCTGTAATATTAGGATGGCTGTCTGTTCCTCAACCTGTATTAAAATTGCTGGTGCTTAAGCCAGTATCTCACTTGGTTTGCAGCTCTAATCCGTGCTACAAATTAAAAATTCCAGATAGGGAATTTTTGAGGACAAATATAATGCATTACATATTATGATTCTATTGTTTTGTGTTCTAGGTTGTGTTAA
This sequence comes from Prinia subflava, assembly GCF_021018805.1. NCBI lineage: Eukaryota > Metazoa > Chordata > Aves > Passeriformes > Cisticolidae > Prinia > Prinia subflava. The sequence continues at coordinate 14,495,328 of NC_086247.1, forward strand.
AGATCATTAAACATTACCAAGAAGAAGGACAGGGGAATGAAGTTGTCCAAGGAGTGCTGCTGGGTCTTGTGGTGGATGACAGACTTGAAATCACAAATTGCTTCCCTTTCCCTCAGCATACAGAAGATGATGCAGACTTTGATGAAGGTAATAGTTACAGTTTTGTACAACTTAGGAGAAAAAATCTCTATTGGCTAAAAAGGCCTTTTATTCCCCTCACAGTGAGCAGATGCTTGTATGTACTCAGATATTTTAGTGTGGCTTGAGGTGTCAGTGGGTTAATCAGAGTGCCATCCTGAATATCCAACTTAAAGCTTGTTTGTATAAGGGAAGTTACAGGGGATGAATGCTATATTATATGGACTTTTATTTTAGGATGAAACTATCTGCACAGGAAGATGCATTAGTTTCCTGTCTGTAATTCATAATCACTGTAAAGCTTTTTGTGGAGATGGCTGTGTATATGTGTGTGCAGACATCCACATCTGGATGTAGCTCAGCACATAGATTGCCTCTCTGTAGATTTACTTGTATGTGTTAAGTACTCATTGAAAGCCTGGAGAGCAGAGCTTTGTAAGTTTTAAGAGGCTTTGGCTAACTTGAATTCTGGGTGATCATTTTGCTTTCCAAGGGAGCTAGAACATAAGATGGGTGGTTTCTGTGTGTCTCAGTGGTTTTTGCTGGTCCTAGTGATTTTTTATGTTACTGACATTATAAGTTCGTATGATTGGCTTGGCATGGAATGACATCAAATTTATAAAACAAACTTAAAAACTTACAGTTCTAATCTTGATATTTTATGAATGCATGTGTGTATTTAATGATACTAGTAGAAAAACTTGATTAGGGCATATAGAGAGTTTAACTTCAGGAGTAACTAAAGCAGCAATATAGGCAAAGTAGTTGTAGTTGATTCTGTTTTGATAATTCAGTTTGAGCAAGATCATTTAATCTATACATGTAAACTGCTTTTTCTTGCTTATAATGAGATTAGGTATTATTAAATTAATATTTTATCTTATAACAAAAGAATCTTGGACCCTGCATGTATAGCAGAAATAATTTTAAGAATTCTTTGCAACTTGGTATGGTTTAGTAGCTGTTTGTTGCTTCCTTTGTGGAATTATACAGTTAGCTCAAAGAAGAAAAGTGCAAAACAAAAAGGAATCTAATTGTCCTACAGTAACATGGTACTTGAGTCAGAACTATATTTTACTAAAGCCTTAAAAATGTTTTAAAGATTCCTTCTCTTCTGGAGCTCTTAAAAGGATTGTAATAATCGAAGTTGTTAATCGGACCCCATGCTTCATTTTTTTTTTATAGAAAATATCTGGATTATTTCCATGTAGCTGATAGGAGAGCAAGTATTGAAACGAATTTCTCAGTGGTGGAGATGGATTCAGCTCACTGTAGGACGGCTCCCGTGCTGAGCTGTAAGCCTGGGATCTGGTATGCAGGGTTCAACTGTTCATGTTTGGGAGAAACTTCATTCCAGGAAAGTGACTTTTGGTACAGAAGTACTTTGGTACACTTTTCCCCTTCTTTAGCAAGTAGGCAATAATCCTGGCATTAAGGTAGGTCCAAAGGCAAAGCTTCCCTCACCTGGACCCCTGAGCTTTTCAGCTTTCTGTTCCCATACTGCGGGCAGAGAAAACAGAGCAAACTCTAGCCAGAGTGGGAAGTGAGCCTGTGGCAGTGAGGCTGATGCTGCCTCTGGCAGTGCTGGGGAATCTGCAGCCAGGTCAGGGGAGCTTGCCTATGTTAAACCTGAAAACAAATTCAGGAGAATTTCCCATTGGTTTCCTTCTTCCCTAGCCTATACTACATAGATCACAGAGATGTTGCCTCTGTATTCTTCTCAGAGAAATACAGTGAAATAGACTGAACCATTTAGGAAATGCGAAGTGCTCATGTTTGTTCTGCATTCCCTTAGTAGAGGTCTGTTGAGCTCTTCAGCCTATGTGGTAGAGCCTAGGTAAGATGAAAACCTAAACAAAATGGCTGTTGAAGTTGCTAGCCTGAGCCTTTGGTATCTTTTTAGGCTCTTCAGAGCTGTCTCTTCTGTCCTGCCAATGTGAAAAACAATAATGTTTTATAAATGCTCCCTGTTTGTTTTCCCTGGAGCTGTTTCCCTATGCAAGCATCCTGCCAGGTTTTCAAAAGATTCTTTTTTCTTCTAGATACAGATAACTGAAGCAGAGAAATCTCTAGTTATGTGCCAGAATGTTAAAATTCAGGTTGCTAAAACCCAAAGAAAACAAGACAGCTCCTTCCCCCTAAGACTTGTGTGTTACTTCAGTACCCTGTCTGGCTTTATATATTTGCACAAGTTCAGGCCCATAGATATGGAGGGAAAATATAAGGGCCTTGGCACTTCAGCACTGCTGTCACACAGAATAACACTTAACATTGTGCTCTTTGTCAGGATGATGTTGCATCATCCTCTGCCTTAGTGTAGGCCTTAGTGGTCTTGAGGTGATTGTTGTTAAGAGAATTTGAGCTTTTGTACAGGAGGGTGATATTTGAGCAAATAAACTGTTGGGTCATTGGCAAGACACATTTACGTGAATGTTTGCCTCTTTCAAGCTGTGCAAATCTAATATAAAACACATTTTTGAGGGTGCGAAGAAAATATCCTTAAATTGAACTTGAAATAGGTATGCATGACATTAAGAATCAATTTGATAAAGATGTATTTAAGCTTGCTTATAACAACCGTTTCTTCAGATATGCTTAGTTATGCTTTTATTGTGGTGCCATTTTATCTCTTGCTACTAATGCCTGAGATAATATCAAATTTTGACTCTTTACTGTTACAGAATTCCTTCAAAAATAATTAAAAAAAAATTTATCTGGAGTTGTTATTTTAGTGCAAGAACATTTTTAATCCAACTTGAATTGGACTATTTCTGAAACTACAGAAAGCATGAGAGGTTTTTTAGCTTCAAGTAATTCCTATTGCAAATCTGGGCGGACTGTCCATCACGTATGAATCCACAGGTGTTTTTCATCTTAGAAACTTTCTTCTGCAGTGTTGTCTTCCTATGATTCTTTTTACAAAGTGCAGGTTTTTTGGTAAGATTTCCTGTCAGGGAAGTCTTAAACACTTAGGTTGGCCTGCTGCAGCATGAGATTTTTAGTGGGGGTGAGAAGGTTCAACCCAGCTCTCTGTTAGAAATCTGTAGGTGAAGTCTAGTTGATGATGTGTGAGCTAATGGAGGAAAATGGCAGAATTGTTGTTAGTCCTCAGCAAAAGATGCTTCAATGTGAATGTTTGATATTTCAGGACTGCACTTAGAGCTTTTGGTTAGGCATTTACTTTTCACATAATTGTGTTTCCTTATTGCTGGTGCACTTAAATCCTTATAGGCATTGACTTTACTTTTCAAAGCACTGATCTTTAATTTCATGAAGATACTTTCAGTGATTTACACATACAACCCCTATTCCTGTTGGCCTATTCCTGGGAGGCCTCCTGCCTCCCCTTCCCCATGTCTTTCACCCCATAGATTCAGCTCTTGTTTAGCGAAAATCAGGTTTCTGCTGCAAGGATTCTTGGCTTAGATACTTCTGTGAAATGATGGAGTACTCCAGCTTGTCTTACAGAGGGTAGTTTTCTGAGAAGGGCTTTCACTTTAGGGTACTTCCAAGCCTTTGCCTGAGCTGTTTTGCTGTCTTTCAGTTAAGGTTTACTGAAACCCTTATTTTCTGTATGTTCTTCCTGATAAAACAAATGTATTTTTCATGTCTATACATTTTATTTCTAAGCAACAAGTTAAATTCAGTCCTTTGTACTTTATTGATTTTATCTTTGGTCCTTTTCACTGAGTAGTTTTTCTCCCCATTTAAAGGAAATCTATATTTCCATCTTGGAAATCCAACAGTTAAAAATGAAGTATACCTCTTGTCACTCATTACAGATGTTGTGAGACATTATTTTGAAACAGATTTATTTCAGTCCGATGTATTTTAGTAATTTAGTTCCAAAGCTAAGATAATAAATTAAGTTCTGTGGTAAATATGCCAATCAGAACTTTGAGACAGTTATGTAATTATATATCAAAAGTTCTGTGCAGTTGTAACTTTTTCTTTTTTTATTGGGTTCCCTCTGAAATGGTCCAGAAAGAAAGCTGATGCCTTCTCCCCCTATCCCCCAACATGATTTTTACTCTGTTACTTAAGAAGATTCTTTTTGGTTTTCAGGTTAGAAGTTAGCTAGATGATTAAAGATTCTATTACCTTTGGTTTTCTGTGCTTTAGGTTGTATTCAGTTGTGTAATCATTCAGTAACAACTAGAAATAACATAATGCAGCATTTCCACAAGCCCAGCAGTTTTTTAGCCTCGAATGGGTGCAGTTGCATGTGGACAAAGGTGTTATAGCTCATAAATAGTGCTTATTCAGGGTTTTACTTGGCCAGGGGCAGCAGCAGTTGGAGCTGCCTTGTCACTCACCTGTGATGTGTGGTCCCTGCACAAGCAGAGGGCTTCAGACAGAATCACAGAACCATCAAGGCTGGAAGAAAACTACAAGATCATCAAGTCCAACCATTGCCCAGTGCTACCACTATAACCCCTGAACCACATCACCCAGGACCAGATCCAGATACCTCTTAAACACCTCCAGGCCTGGTGAGTCTGTTACCTCCCTGGGCAACCTATTCCAGTGCCTGGCTACCCTAACACTGAAAAAAAAAAATTCCAGTACCTAATCTGCATCTCCCCTGTCTCAGTTTAAGGCCATTTCCTCTGGTGCTCTCTCTGCAGGCACAGCAGAATAGAGTGGCCTCCACCTCACTACACCCCCCCTGTATGATGTAGATGATTGTAGAGAGTGATGAGGCCCCTCCTGAGCCTCCTCTGCTCGAGACTGAACAAACACAGCTCCATCAGGTGTTCCCCTTAAGACACTTTCTAGACCTTTCATAAGCCTTTTGCAATAGAGTCCAAATGGACTCTGTGAGGGTTGATTTCTTTTGCTAGTATTGCTATAGAAGTCCTGGTGTCATGAAATCACAACCCCCCAGCAGTGTAGGTTCATCTCCTTTCTGTAGAGGCTTCTGTCCAGGCTAGATTTTGTCAGGTTTTTTTTATTTTATTCCCATTTTAAATCTAAGGTTTTGTCATTGTATTTATCATCTTGTATTTCTCTTGTATTGTTACATGACAGACCTTGAACATGCAGTGACAGTTAACTATGTTGTGAATAGGCGCGTATGCAATTTTAGCTGACTGATTTTTTCTTCTTTTTTTGTTTGTATAGGTTTATTCTCTTTAGGTATAACAGTTGTAGCTCATGTTTGTTGTCTTTTACTGTAGGAAAATTGAATGTTTATGAAATGAAGAAATCAAAACAGGTTACATGACACTGGAGTTTTATTTCACTAAGGACAGGAACAGATGACCCAAAGCTCCTAAATCACAGCCTTGGTTCTGGTTCCAGCTGCAGTCCGTTTATCTAAATTCTTTGTCTGTCTTTTTTGTGAGGCCTGTTGTAATTCTTCATTTTGTAATGAAGAAAGCCATACTGTGTAAATGTTGACTTTTCAATTACTGAGTGGTGGCGAAAGCATGTCAGGTTTGTCCATGCATTTGTGAAGTTACACTTTGCTCTCTGTGTGAAAAGGATATAGAATTTTAAGGTTGGGGTTTGTGGGGTTTTTTTGGTTTTGGTTTTTGGTTTTGGTTTGTTTTTTTTTTTAAATTATTTGGGTGTAATGAATGCGTGAAATATTCCATAGGCTCCATAAGGTTTAATTTCTATAAGTAATTCAGGTGATTGTGACAGAGGGTGGATGGTCAGTTGTTAAGCACTCAAAATAATTTCATCTGATCTTCTGGTTTTGTTTTTTTTTTTGTGTATTGCCAGAACTGATACTGCAATATACTGATGGACAAAAATGTTATTTATTATGTGCTTAATTGTCATCTGATAAGATATATCACATATTCAAGGTTCTTTAATAAAACTGCTAATCACACCTGAATTATTTTGTGCTTTACCTGTCCCCGGTGCAAACCCTTGATTTGTTTCCTGAAAGGAAGCTAATACTGACATGGTTTGTGTAATTGTCATGGTTCAGAGGAGTAGCAGGCGTGCAGCCTGTTAAATGTTTTGCCTAAGTTTTCATACTGTGCAGCCTTACCTGTAATGACTGGAGGTTTTTGTCTTTAACGAGTAAGAAAGAAGAAATCCCAATAAAAGGCTGCTTCCTTGGGTGCGGGCTGAAGTGGGCCTTGGGTGTGTGGATGTCGCTTGTCGCTATCAGATGCGGCCGCGTATGCCAAAGGATGGTTTTGTGCACGAGTGCTGAGAAACACGGCTTTAATCTCTTGTCCGGGGCAAGGGAATTGTCCGGGTGTACCCCCCACCCCCGTGCCCGCGCTTTTCCCCCGCCGTGCCCGCGCTTTTCCCCGCCGTGCCCGCGCTTTTCCCCGCCGTGCCCGCGCTTTTCCCCGCCGTGCCCGCGCTTTTCCCCGCCGTGCCCGCGCTTTTCCCCGCCGTGCCCGCGCTTCCCCCCCGTGCCCGCGCTTCCCCCCCCGTGCCCGCGCTTCCCCCCCCCGTGCCCGCGCTTTCTCCCCCCCCGTGCCCGCGCTTTCTCCCCCCCCCGTGCCCGCGCTTTTTCCCCCCCCCGTGCCCGCGCTTTTTCCCCCCCCGTGCCCGCGCTTTCCCCCCCCGTGCCCGCGCTTTCCCCCCCCGTGCCCGCGCTTTCCCCCCCCGTGCCCGCGCTTTCCCCCCCCGTGCCCGCGCTTTCCCCCCCCGTGCCCGCGCTTTCCCCCGTGCCCGCGCACAGCCGCCGTCAGAGGGCGCCCGTGGCCCTCGCACGGCCCCGGCCCGAGCCGCCCTCCCGGCCGGGAGCCCCGGGGCCTGCGGCAGCGCGGGGGTAACGCGGTACCTGCATCTGATAAAGTGCGTGTAATCTTTTGCACAAATGAAGCCAGTAAATATGTTACAAAGTGCAGTAACTATCCTGACTCAGTGTTTTTTTCGGTGCTTAAATCAGCCTAAGTGGGCTGTGTGCTCTAAGGCTCAGCATAGATGGGGAGAATTTGATCCAGACTTGTGCGTGTATCCTAAAAGCAGGACAGGACCTTGCTTGTTCTGCGGGTTTGCTTCTTTGCAAATTCTTTGCGATTCTGCCACACATAACTAAGAAAGAGGAGGTAGCACTTGGGATGGAACTCTTTGGCTTATCTAAGGGAATTTATACTAGTGGACTGGGCAGACTTAAAAATTGCACATCAACTATTCCTCTCCTGACAGTATTGGACAAACTGCCTGAAATGCTTTGTTTACTGCATTTCTGGATTTTCAAGTTGATTTTTACTGTAGGGGCAATGCTTTAAAGTGGTAGGCTAATCCTTTTGTTCAACGTCTAATTTTGTATTAAAAAAGAGAAATCATTTTGCTCTTTAAAGTACCATGCATATTAAAGTTTTATTTAAATCAGATTCCATTGAAATTTTGCTACAAAAGAAGTTAGTGTGCTTTGATTTAAAATGCAAAATGTTCTACTAGCTCTTAGCCTTCTTTTTAAGAAAACATATTTAGTGGCAGTTTTCCTTGAGCAATTTTAAACAGGAAAACCTAGCCTAAAATCTATTGTAAGTAGTTTGATTTTTTTTCACAATTCACAATTGCAGGGATATTATTACCATACTTAATAAACTTCCATGCTGTACTTTACTGAAAATTGTGTTTAAGAATATTCACTTACTTAGCCTGAAAATGAAGCCAGAGAAGCGTCTGTTTTAAGGGGTAGATAGGTAGTTAGATGTATATAACCATTTTTTAGCAGCATTAGAATGAGCTGGGAGATTGTATCGAGCTCAGCTATGCATATATACATTTCATTATATGGAAGATTTCATCTTGAAGCCAGGAGTTTTTACTTCATAGCTTCTGTTCCATCTTAGCTATAGGCTTTATTTAAAATCACGGTATACAGTAATTTAGTTTGTTATATGGATATTTCATACACTTTTGTAAGACTTGCAGAAACTCATTAATTTTTATATGGTCAGCAATATGAAAGCCCAGTTTCTTTTACCTTCAATTTTGGTAAAATATTACTAGTGAGTCATTCTGAATTTAATTTTTTTGGTGCTAATATAATCAGCTCAACTTTGACTAAAGACATAAAAGAGCACAGAAGCAGATAAACAATTAAATTATGAATGTATGTGTGTATGTGTATATATATATACACATACTTAATGTCTGCTCTTGTGTCTGCCTCTGTGTTTAGAAGAACTAAAACTTCATCGAGAAGGAAGCCCATACCTTGTGAAGATAACATTGTGACTTCTGCTAAAAACTTTCAACTTCTTCATCCTTGATTATTATTCCTTGGTCTTACAGTGTGGGACAGGAGTGGCTGTTTCAGTTGGACTGTGCTTTGTGCATGTCGTGCTTCATTCTGTAGCATGTCCTTTCTTAAGGGACCAGCTGTTTGTGGGCTTTGTGCTTCCCCTCAGCCTTGGCCACACATTTGGACTCTGTGCTCATCTGTTCTTTTCCCAGTGGGACTGGACCAAGAGAAAGAGAGAGTTCTTTTAACACCTTCTTATTACCTCTTTCCATTCCCCCTCCTTTCCTTTTTTGCTAATGCGAGTATTTAGCCATTTCCTTTCCCAAAGAATGCTGTAATAAACTTGAGGGAGCTGAAGGAAAGTGCAGCAAAATGAGCAAATCCCCTATTTTTTTTTCTGAGAGCTAAAATTAAGGAAATGCCTATAGTTCTATTGAAAAGCAGTTCAAATCAATACATCTGTGTGAAAGGTAATAGAAACTGATTGAAATAAACTGTAGTAGTAATTTATGAAAAGTCATTTTCATTCTTATTTCTTGTTCAGTATTTTTTTATGGATTTATCAACTCCATAATGTGCAAAAAAAACATAGCATTATTCTCTAAGAAAATGTTCCATACCCAGGGTATAGTACACATGAAACCTAAGTTGCACCTCTTTTGTTCATAGTGTTCACATTTATTTTATTGACGGAAAGGCAAAGACAAGCTGGCCCAAGGTTCAGGACTGAATTTGGAATTAAATGCTTGAGGAACAGACTCAAAATCCGTTTTGCTGGCGGGAAACGCACTGCAGCATTGGAGCTAAAGAGATAAAAGAATTTTTTTCATAAAAATTATAGAACTTTAAAGATGTTCTAGAAAGGTACTAGTCTTTGATAGAAAAGAGAAAAATCCTTAGAGTTTACATTTGTATCTTTATTTTAGCATTAGTTGTTTATAATTAATATGTATTGTGAAATCCAGTGGTGCAGTCAAAAATACATGGAGAAACTGAGAAAGCTCAAACTGAGCAAATCTTGCTTATCTCTGTAGTTTGAAGGTAAGCCAGTGTATAGAATCTTAATGTCAGCAAAATTTAAGAAAGCAAACTTCTTTAAAGCTCTAGTGAAGATGAGCAGGGTGTGCATAGGTGCATATGTAATAGTGTATAGTAGCTTAAATTTATATAATTCCTTACTGACTGCATCCACAAAATGTATTTATTGCAGATAAGGCTCTCACCCATCCAACTGAAGAAATTTACTCTGTTTTGGTTTGTGGTGTGTCGGTCGATAAGTTGCTGTTGTATGCAGCTTGTCTTTTGTTTCACTGTGCTGAATACACAGTTTGATTTCTTTTATTGGATTACATGCTTCAGTACAACATAAATTCATGTTGTAGAAAAAGATACATGAAAATAGGTTGTTTACAGTAAAATACTTATAAGGTTTTTATGTTTACTGCGATAACTCCTCTGTACATATTTATAGCTGGCATGCAAACGTGTGGAGTTCTAGTCAGTAATAAAAATGGAAAGATTTCCTGAAACTTTTTTAGAAAACAAGACAGGCATGTTCTTTGTGTGATATATTTAGGTCATAAGGGACATCTGCTAAGGATAATTTTTTAACACTTGCTAACAATCCTAATATAATATGGCCTATTCATCAGTCACATTGTTCCTGACTTGGGTAGCATGGATTTTAGTGATTCCCGATGTGCATTTAGCCTCTCTTTAATTGCTGGTTTCTTGCTGTTCTAGCTTATTGTTTTGTAGGACAATGCATAAGCAGGCACAGAATAATCAAAATGGTTTCCCTGGCCATATTAGGCACCTAACACGAGATATATTTGCTGTGCAATGTGTGCGTGTTTTTGCAAGTAGAAGTCTCGTTGAAACAAAATAAATCTTACCAGGGAAGTAATTCAAGGATTTGAACATGCTATTCAGTGTCTGTGTGTGTACATATGTATATATTTATATATAAAAACCTGATCTGTGTGGTTTGTATTGCAGATTTTATAGTGTTCCTTTATGCAGCAGAGAAATCAGAAGGGTAAGGGAGGAACAGACAGTGAACATCACAATTTTGAAGTTCTCGATAAACTGTTAAATTGTGCCAATTTTGTGTCTTTGGTTGAGAAGCAAAAGCTTCTTTAGAAATATTTGCAGTAGAGCTGAGATCTAATCTTTTAGGTTTTAATGAACTCAGAATTTCACTTAGCTGCAAGGCATTTGACTCCTGCAGAAGTGCATGTAATGTTCTTGCAGCTTGCACATGAGGCAGATAGTGCTCTGCTTCATTCTTTGAGGGGAGAGATGTTATGGTGGGGTTAGGTTTTAAAAAAGGAAAATTGACCAGGTGAAGTTTTGCCAAACTACTAAAAGTGGTGTTTGCAATTTGATTTCCACATGGAGATGGAAATACATTTTTTTCTTTCCCTACCTCTTTTTTTTAAATTTTTTTTTTTACCAATTTTTATTGCTCTATTGCTCCATACAGTGCTCTTACCTACAGATAGAATAATAGCTGTTTCATGCTTTAGGATAACTGTTATAAAAATTGTTTTATCTTGATCTGTTTTCTGCCACTGTGATAGCAATAGTGAATAAAAAAAAAGGTAGAAATTGTAGCTTTTGCAGCTATTTTGGTGGAGCTTTCTTTATAACTTACTCCAGCTGTTGAATCTTATTTCAAAGTAACTGTTATCCCTCTGATGAATTTTGGGAAGAACAAAAAATAATTTTATTTTCTAGATTTGTTACTCTCATTTTTACTCAGTTGTCTTAGCCAAGCACAGTAGATGAGCTTTAAAATCTCGCATAGCTGCAAAACATGAAAATTGTTTGTTGTTGCTTTGTTGTTTTGGGTTTTTTTCCAATTCTTTCAGTGATTTTTACTTCTGTTCTAACAAAACATGTTTAGGAAGACTGATTTGGACTATTAAAGCACTGCCAGTGATCGAGAATAAGTCAGCCTAGGACTGTGAAGTCCGTTGTTGAGTATAGCTGAAAGACCGTAGTCTACACAAGTGTTGATTTCATTCAGAGGTTAAATCTGTATCTGTATGGCCTAATTGAAGGATTTTACCAGAGTTAATAGTTGTTCTGCACATCGGATAGTTGAAAATTTCATTCATCTGTGCACAGTTGATTTAAACAGTTTGGCAAATAGTGTGAGTAAACTGCTTATAGTCTATGTGCAGTTCAAGCAGAGAACTACTGATTTTCTGTCACTGCAGCCTGGGAGAAAAGAGGAAGGGAAGGTTGAGAAGGGAGCTGAAGATCCTTACAATCCTGTTGTAAGGATGCCGTTTGGACACTGGGTGCCACTCCTGGTACACACTGAGGCTCGAAAGCCTTTCTCAAACAGTGAAACAGCAGGCATTTGTAAAACTGGAGGGGTTTGTTACTCAGGAAATTCTGAAGTGGTTCTGAAGGAAATTCTGAGCCTAGTGGTTGTTGTAGCTGAGAAACACTGTCCTCAGTCCTACAAGGAGTAAAAGATACAAGGGCAGGATAATTTTTTTAGTTATTTCAATTCTACTAAGAATGGTTTTTGAGACTTGATATGTTGCTGTCTAGTTACATACCTCCCATCATGTACAAGAGAGACAAAGGTGCAATTCCAACTGTTCAGGAACTAGACCAAATATGACAATTCACCTCAGAAATAGAAAAAATAATTGCAAAACCAAAAAATTTTAATGAAATGTCTACCTGCAAGCCTCTGTATATATATATACACATATGCTTTTTTTTTAATGTAGTTTCATTCTGCCATGTGCTTTCTTTTTAGATCAGTGTCGAATTCATGTGGTGGTGTGTTACTGATTGAAGACTAGAGGAAAGGGCAGTTGAGGATGGGTTTGGGATTGGTCAATTTACTAGACTTGGAGGCAGTGATGGTTTCCAATAGGCACCAAGTGTTGAAGATATGAGGAATGCTGAGGAGATGGAATAAGGAGTGGGAGTAAGAAATGTTTAGATGTAAAGTGGAATGAGGTTAGTGCTTCCACCCTGAAAGCTGTGTAGCTCTCAAACTAGGAAGCGTGACCTGATTTATGCTTTACTGTGCTCATGCCCAGAGGCGTCAGCTGGCTCTGGGTGTCCTGAACATTATACAAACACATACTTGCTCAAACATTTTAGAAACAGCACAGGAGTTTAGGTGTCCAGTTCTTAATGACTTTAGTGGGATATTGTTGGCATCTCTACCTGGCTAATTTGGAAACTGAAATTTCAGTTACAACCGAAAGGCAAGTGGAGGTTTGGAAGGCGAAATGCCGTAGCATTTTAGAAATGTTAGACCTCTAAAACTGATCTCCATGCAAAAATTTTGTCTCTTTTGTATGAAAAGAAATTGAAATAATGGGTCAGAAAATAATGTGCTTGGAGGGGAAGCAGGACACTACTTGAAATGATGAATGATAGGGTGAGGGATGAGGAAGTGCCTTGTAAAATTCTACTTTGATGGAATGGTGTAGAATTAAAAACAAAACATCTCTCTATCCTCAAATGTAGAAATTTGAGATCTTGGTTTTACTTTTTAAAATGACATTTGAAAAAAGGTTCCTGCTATTCACAGTGCTCCATTGTATGATACTTGACCAAATCTTCCAAGGCATTTTTCTTGTAATGATGTTTCAAGTGAAAAATTAATTGATGTATTCAGATGCATAAAGCAAAAAGTTAAATGAAAAAAAAGTCAAATCAGCTTTTTTTTTCTCTTTGCCTGCTTGCTGTCAGAGCTTATAGTAATTTTAAAGGTAATGACTTCCATAAGTAGTTAAAAATTTTGACTGTTTTTACATGAAACTTGCAGGTTAAGTCTCTTGAAGTTGATGTTAAATTTTTAATTTTTTTGGACTTTTTTGACCCACAGAAAACTATGGCAAACATGAGTCATTTGGTATTCCTCTGTAATTAGCTAAGCTTTATGTAGGTGGTGAATAGTACAAAGACACACTGGTTTCCACAGTTTTGCCAACTGTGGCAAGATGCCTGTTTTTAAAATTAGTATTTTTTAACTTTTTGGTTCTTTTTTTATATTAGACCTTCTTATCAAAAGGCACCAGATATATAAACAGAGCCAGAAATGAAAGAACTGGCAAAAACCTTTTGTTGACACCTGGAAATCTATTAAATGGGACACTTGAAATAATGAGTACAGCATATGATAAGCTAGAGCCACCTGGGTTTTATTGGGCTACTCAATGCTTTGATCACAACTTTATTTAAAGAGGTGTCTGTTTACAACATCAATGTTCCTTGTCATCACTGTGATTTAGATTTTAATCTGACAAAATACAAAGAGGAATTGCAAAAATCAAGACAGTACTTAAATGGGAAGCTGATATGGGAGAGATGCTAGTTCAGTGTGTCAACCTGAAAACAAAATCACCTGTTAAACAAGACCTGTAATCTGAAAGAGCAGTAGATGACTTCCAGCAGATGTGGGACACATGATGCCATGGAGAGAGTGGTGCTAACTCAGACTTGCTGGCAGCAGACAAAGGAGTTTACATGGAGTGGGTGCTGTCATCTGGGACGGAGGGGCCAGGGCAGACGTCAGGAGGGCGCTGTGTGTGTTGGTGTGGTGCAGCTGTGTCCTCAGGAGCTGGTGTCACATGGAGGTGTGGCTGTAGGCCTGGTGCACAGCTCTGCAGTGTGCTTCTGGGCCAGCCTTGGGTCCTAGCACAGCCTTCATACAATGCAGATGTGCTCCTTAAGATCTCCCTTTGCTTTCCCTTCTTGCATTGAAATGGCACTTTAACAGGAAAGAAGGAGCACTTGGGTCCTGCTAATAAATAACTAAAATCTGATCCATCTGAATAACTTGAATAGGGAAAGATCTGTTTTTATTTTTTCTGTTGATAAAATTGTGATACTGTTTTGCAGATATGAAATAAAGCCATCGCTACATATGAGTCATATAGGTTATAACTCTTTGAGGCTTTGCTGATTGGCAGAGGTAGGAGAGCTGCTTGTTTGGTGACATCTTGGTATTGGTTTAGTCATGGACACTTGAGCATATTATTGAGCCTCGAGTGACACTGGTTTTCTTGTTGAGTTATCTGCTGCTGAAAATTCCCTCTCCCCCACCTTCTCCACCTTTTTTAGTATTGCAGCTATGTAACAGCTAATGTTTTATAGTAATGGTGATGGTAGTTCTTAACTGGGATTGTTTCTGTTACATGCCTTTAGTTTCTTCAGTGTAGAGAGAGTGAAGGGACATTTGATTAAATCCCTGTAAAGAAAAATGGTTTTGCCCAAGATTTTTTTATGTCCTGCATGGTTGCAAGAAGAAGCAGCTGGTTTAGCTTGCATTAAGGGTGAGGCATGAGGAGAAACACCGTAAGAGTAGTGGTACAGTAGGGCAGGTTGAGTGGAAGTCTGGGGAGGTCATAAAGGATAGGTTAGCCAGATGTTTGCTACAGTGTGTAATGGGAGGAAATGGCTATCAGGTCATTTCAGCTCTGTCCCTATGAGCTGGACATCCTATTTATCCTGAATTTGAAAGAGACCGAAACTGATGCATTTCAACTACTGTAATTAGGTACATACACCCTCCTGTATGTGGAGGTCTTCATTTGTGCAGGGGCTGATGTGAAGGTGGTTAGATTTAATTGGAAATATGTACAGTTATGAAATGGAAACCTAACATTTGCATGGAAACATCTCAACTGTTGTAGTTAAAGTATGTCAGGATAGTATAAAGAAGAAATAATATTTTTAATTATTTGGCATCTTACTCAGTTATATGTTGCAGTTTTTTCCTTTTTAATGTAAAGAAAAGTAGTTGATGTGAACATGGTAAACATGGAGTAATGCTCAAATATATTTTAAGATCTGCTACTTTATAAACTAAGAACAGGTAATTTTAGTAGGAAATAGGGAAAATGGGGAAAATCCTCTCCATTTTAAATGTCTGATTTCGGTAGGGTTTTTTTTTTTTCTGTTTCCAAATTGCATACAAACGTTAAAGCTTCTCTCTATATTTTATATATTCCATATATAAAAACTGTGTTTTTCTTGATATTTTTGGCAATTGTAGTGTTAATATTAAAATTCATTAAATATATGCAAGTAACTGTTTCATTAGTGCACATTTTCTCTTTTAGAACAAATAATGTTTAATAATTAAGCTAAATTTTTAAATATCTTTTACCATTGACTTTTTTGCATTCAAGGAAGTGCTACAATCCTAGTTGAAATGGCAGTAGGGCTGTGTTTTCAGGCCTTGCACATGCATTGCACATGTTTTTCCTTGCTTCAGAAGTTCTCATTGTTGCGTCACTATGCTTTTACTCACTTTCAAAGCTTAAGTGAACCTCTTTAAACGTGTCCACAGGAGACAGTGACTTGGTGGGCTGAAGTTCTGTCACTCCTCTGGTGCCCAGCTGGTGCTGCTGCACGCTCCAGGCGCGCTTTACACCAGCAGCGGCTCCAGACAGATCAGCAGCCAAGCCCTTGCTTGTACAGGTGTGAACTGGGAAGTGTCATGAAACTGGGGACAGATGGTCACTGCCTGGGGTTATCTGGACCTAGCCTGTGGTTTAAGAGACTTTCAGCTCTCTCTCACCAGTGGGTTTGTTTCTGTCTGGATCAAGTCTCAAATGTGGCACTCTATTTAATGTTAAAAAGGTATTGGCGAAAAGAAGCAAATGTTAGTGGTCAATTTTTATATTTGAGAGTCAAAGCATAATATTAATGTACACTCCCAATTCCCATTAACTCATTAAGTTACTTCCACCATACTTTTAAGTCCTTCAGCCAAATTTGTGAGTTTTAAGTATAGAAATACATTGATAAAATTGTTTATTGTAAGTTTGGATAAAAACAGTGGTTGCTGCTTCTAAGAGCAAATTTTGGATAGGCCATTTTTAGGAAAGGTGTTGCTAATGTTCTGGGCCTTCAGGTCAAGTAGAGTTTTTTGGTTTTATTTCCTAATAAGGTATTAGAGATCCTTGGCTCAGGTAAAGGCCTATCCCTGTGTTTTTGAAAATTACAGTTAACAGTTGCAGTTACTGTTAGTGCAGCTCTCCAGGTCACAGGTTGCCAGGAGTGTCTGATACCTCTCCCAGAGGCTGGGGCCAGCAGTTCTTTTGCAGAAGGTGTGCTGTTTAAGAGCTGTGTCACCAGGTGAAGGAGCTATACAAGAGGAAGTGAATAGGCTACATGGTATTTCAGAAAAGGAGCAAGAGATTGGCCAGTTCTTTTCAGAGACTACAGTCTCAAGACTCTTGGGAGTCTTAAACCTCTGTTGTAGAGGAAAAGCAGGTGGATTCAGAACCCTGCAGGGTAATTAGTCAAAGGACTGTTAGTCAAGGGTCTGTTCACAATGAAGACTGGAAGCAGGTCACTGCACACAGCAGGAGGAAGGTTCCTCCTTGGAATTTGACAAGTAGGACTGGCACTTTCTGCAAAGGTGTGAGGTTCTGGAGCTAGAAAGCCAGACCACTGATGAGGTGAACAAAAGTCTTTCTGGGATAGTGGGGCCTCCTAAAGCAACGCCACCTCTGCCCCATGTCACGACCTCCTCTGTTACCAGAAGAAGTGGGGTAGTTGCAATAGGAGACTCTTCTAACGGGCACAAAGGGCCCAATATGCAGAGTGGACCCCACTCACAGGGAAGTCTGCTGTCTCCCAGGGCCTTGGGTAATGGACATTACTGGAAGACTCTCCAGTCTAGTAAAGCCCTCTGATTACTGTCCACTTCGGTTGTTCAAGCTGGAGGTGACAAAACAAGAGAAGGGCAATCTCTTAGGGCGATCTCTTGTCTTAGGGCAATCAAAAGAGACTTCAGGGCCCTGGGGCGATTGGTAGAAGGATCAGGAGCATGGGTAGTGATTTCCTTGATCCTTCTGGTAACAAGGAATAACACTGATACGGATAGGGAGATCCATGAGTTAATGCATGGCTCCGAGGTTGGTGTCGGTGAAAAAATGTTGGGATTTTTGACTGTGGGATGAGGTACTCAGCATCTAGTCTTAACACCTGACAGGATGCATCTATCTCGAAGGGGAGATGAGCTCTAACACAGGAGCTAATGGGGCTCGTTAGAGCTTTAAACTAGCTTGGAAGGGAAAAAGGAACAAAAGGGGCTCACCAGTGATGAGCAATGGGACTGTGTGACAGAACTTGAGGAAGGGAGTACCAGTGGATCCCCCAATCTGCTTTACCAGGTGTTGGCTATGGCTACAGTCTACCACACCTGAAATGTTTCTACACTAATATATGCAACAGGAGGAGCAAACAAGAGGAGCTTCAGGATTTGTCCCAGTCCCAGAGATTTGACATTACTGGTATAAGTGAAACTTGATGGGATAACTCCTATGTCTGGAGTGCCCTGTTGGGTGGTTACAGGCTCTTCAGGAGGGACAGGCAGGGCAGAAGAGGCTGGGGGTTGTCACTGTATGTAATAGAAATGTTTGAGTGTATGGGGCTCACAGTTGGCAATGGCACAGTTGAGAGTCTCTGTGAGAATCAAGGGGCAAACAAATAATGCAGACGTCATTGTAGGAGTCTGCTGTAGACCTCTCAACCAGGATGATGATGCTGCTGAATTTATTCTTTGCGGAACTAAGGGACACTTCCAAGTCAACTGCCTTTGTCCTTATGGAGGGTTTTAACTTGCCAAAATATTACTGAGAGCATCACAGAGCTGGTACAACCTGCACCAGAAGATTCCTAAAAAACCTGGATGACTGCTTGATGGAAGAGGTCCTAAGGGAGCTGACTGGGAAAGATTCTCTCCTTGATTTGCTGCTTGTTGACAGAGTGGATCCCATGAGTAAAGTGGAGATTGGTGGCTGTCTTGGCCACACTGACCACAAAGTGATAAAGTTTAAAATATCTGTTGACAGGAAGAAAAGTGCCAGCAAAATCCCAGCTCTGGACATGAGGAGAGCAGACTTCAGGCTGCTCAGGGAATTAGTGAGTAAAGTCTCCTGGGAAAATGTTTTTATAGGTGCTGGAGTCCCTCACTGCTGATCACATTTTAAGCATCACCCGTAAGGGCACACAAGCAGGCACTTATCAAATGTTGGAAGTCAGGCAGGGGAGGACGGAGGCCAGCTTGGCTGAGCAGGGATCTTCTCTTGGAAATAAGGTAAAAAAGGAAGGTGCATGCTCACTGGAAGCACATGGGAAGAATACAGAGATGCTGCTTGCTTGTGTAAGGAGTGAATTTTTGTGGCCAAAGCTCAACTGGAGTTGAAGCTGGGCAGAGCTGTGGGGCACAATAAAAAGAGTTTTCTCAAATCTGTTAATGGCAAAAGACAGTGTAGAAAAAAATTGTCCTGTTACAGGATTAGAATGGTCACCTCACAAACAGGGACAGACACAAGGCAGAGGTGTTTAGTGCATTCTTTGCTTCTGTCTTCAACATGGAGGAGGCTCCAAGGGGTGCCCTGAGCTGGAGGACCATGACTGAGAGAATGGTCAACTCCTTGGTGATCCTGAATCTGTACAGGATTTGATGTTCCAGCTGTATCCCTACAAATCTGTGGGCCTGGTGAGATTCATCCAAGGATGCCCAAGGAGCTGGCTGATGTCTTTGCAGAATCTCTCTTGTTCTTTGAACTGTCTTGGGAATCCAGAGAGGTCCCAGCTAACTGGAAGCTGGCAAACATTATCCAAATTTTCAAGAAGGGCAAGAAGAAGGAGCTCAGAAACTACAGGCCTGTCAGTCTCCCTTCAGTGCCTGGCAAAGTTAAGGAAAATATTATTCTGAGAGAAATTGAAAAACCGCTGAAAGACAATGCAGTCATAGGTCACATCCAGCATGGCTTCATGAGAGGAAAGTCTTGATATCAAGGTAACCCCCCTAGTTGATTAAGGGAAACCAGTTGATGTCATCTTTTTAGATTCCAGTAAATCTTTTGATGCTGCCTCTCAGAGGATCCTTCTGGACAGCACACAACTGGATAAACATCATGGGGTGGGTGAGCAACTGGCTGATGGGTCAGGCACAAAGGGTTCTAGTGAATGAGGTGACATCAGACTGGCAGCCTGTCACTCATGGGGCTCTGCAGGGCTCCATCTCGGGCTCTGTGCAGTTCAAGATCTTCCCAAATGCCTTGGGCACAGGACTGCAAGGGACAGTGAGCAAGTCTGCAGATGATACAAAACTGGGAGGAGCTGTTGACTTCCTCAGTGGCAGGGAGAGACCTTGACAACTCAGGACTGGGCACTCCTAAACAAAATGAAGTTCAGTAAGGGAGAGTGTCAGATTCTGTACCTGGGATGGAGCATCCCTGAATGTACGGAAAGACTGGGGAATGAGAGGCTGGACAGCAGCATGGAAGGGGGCCTGGGGATCCTGGTCAATGGAAAGATGAACATGAGCCAGCAGTGCCCTGGCAGCCAGGAGGGCAACCCTGTCCTGGGGGCATCAGGCTCTGCTCTGCACTGGGGCAGCCTCACCTCGAGTGCTGGGGGTAGTTTTGGATGCCAAAATATGAGAGAGATATTAAATTATTAAGAAATAGTTCCCAAAGGAGGGCAGAGAAAGTTTCAAAGGGGAGGGGGAGCCATATGAGGAGCTGGTGAGGTCACTTGGCCTGGAGGAGACTGAGGAGAGACCTCATTGCAGCTCACAAGTTCCTCATGAAGGGAGGAAGAGGGGCAGACCCTGATCTCTTGTCTGTGGTGACCAGTGACAGAACCTGAGGGAACAGCTTGAAGTTGTGTCAGGGGAGGCTTAGGTTGGCTATCAGGAAAAAAGTTGCTCCCCCAGAGGGTGTTTGGGCACGGGAACAGGCTCCCCAGGGAAGTGGTGACAGCACTGACAGAGTTTGAGAAGTGCTTGGACAACACTCTTGAGGCACATGGTGGGGCTCTTAGTGATGTGCTGTGCAGGGCCAGGAGTTGGACTGGATCCTTGTGGGTACCTTCCAACTCAGCTTATTCTGTAATTCCGTAAACTGGTAAAATAATACACCTTCCAGTCTTATCAGAGGTCACTGTCATATCTTGATTAACACAAGGTCACCATTCTCATTTTATCAAGTTGGGGCCAAAAGTGATACGAGAATTATACACATGGATGAATAACTAGAAATTTCATAAAATTTATTTACTAATGCTAAATATGTTTTCTCTGTATATACATTCAAACTTAAAATTTAAGACCACCCTGCCCCCCCACCCCCCCACTTTTTGTTATGTAGGTGCAGGATTAATGTAGCATGACATGAAGAACATATTTGATCAGGTGTATTAAAATGCATCAGTAGTCTTTTAATTTAAAAAGTACTAATTTTTTAGAAGTCCTGTTGATATTTTTCTTTCCAGAATACTTTTCTACTGTCAGAACTTGTATAAAGATATATGTGTAATTCTTTCTGTCTCTGTGGAGAAGAGAGGTGTATAGGGCACTGAACATCCATAAAATGCTATTGCTGTTGGCTCTGTGAAAAGGGAAAATTATTCAAAAGAGACTTGGAAGAAAAGAATGGAAAGGGACGTTGGTTTCAGTCTTGGGGAACTGCAAAGCACTTCTGAGCTGTGGAAGGAAAAAAAAAAGACTTTGTTTATACTAGTAAATCATAACTTAAAGCTATAGTGAAAGCAAGACTAAAGTGGATTTACCCAGTGCTGTGTAACTTTGATCATCATTATGGTTTGTTTTGCATTTCCTTCATAGTGTCCCAGGCAATCTTTGAAATGGCTTTGTTGTCATCATGTCATCCACACGTGCAGACTCCAAAGCTGCTCTTCTGTCCTATCTGGAACCTTGCAAATGCTGTATTTTTTTAGCTTTCTGAAGTGTTTGGCATCTTGTTCCATCTTTTGGTATGGAATATCACTCTATGGTAAATCAATTTTTACTGTCGCCTCTTTTTTAAAGTCTCTCCCATTCCCTGCCCAGATTATGGCATTAGAGTTAGATTTGATTTATAGTTCTCTTGTCTCTTGCCTTGATCTT
This sequence comes from Prinia subflava, assembly GCF_021018805.1. NCBI lineage: Eukaryota > Metazoa > Chordata > Aves > Passeriformes > Cisticolidae > Prinia > Prinia subflava. The sequence continues at coordinate 14,516,555 of NC_086247.1, forward strand.
TTTCTTTCCTTCCCCAGCTTGTCCTGTTAACATAGAACAGATCTGCCCTTGCTTGCACTGCTGCTCTCTTTCCCCTGCACTTCCTGCTTGCAAACCGTTTTTCTACTTGATCTTCTGACCTGCAGACCAGGCTGATAAAAGCACTATCTCTTTGCTGCACTGTCCTTTTTGCTGCCTCTGCTGGATCTGCATCACCAGTGATCTTGAGTGTGAATTTTCCAGTGTTTATGTTACTGCCTGTTCTGAACTTAAAATTGTTTTATTAATTTAGAAGGAAGTTTCTGTCTAATATACTATTTAAATAACATTATGATGAATGAAGTGTAAGCATTCTATTCTAATATAACCAATGCATGTTTTGAAAAATATGCAATTAAAACTTAAATTTGCAAGGATGGCTGGTGGTCCTTTTGCTGCTTCTACGTTACAGCTTTTATGCTTAATAGATGGTATCTAGCAACATATGTTACATGCAGCTGACAGAGGTTTCATGAATCTTGTAGTAGTGCAGCCAAAAACACAGCCTGTATCCAGCTTGCAGGCTGGGTGTTTGGACAGTCTACCTGAAGCTGCAGATGTCTTGAAGCAAATGTCCTGTTTTATGTAGGAAAGTGTAGGTAGCTGAACCACAAAAGTGCACTGTGTCTAAGATGTCTGCTGCAGGGAATTGAGCCAATGTATGTAGCAGAGAGTTTTAATGGTTATAAAGCTGCCAACACTAGGTAAAAGGTGGGATAAGAGAATGATTTGTACCTGCAGTGTGAGATTAATACCCTGCACTTGCATAGCACCTTTCAGTTGACGATCTTGGCATGCTTTATGATCAGTTAATTGCCTCATAACCTCTCTGTGAGGTAAAAGCTATCACTGGTTTAAGGTTAAAGAAGCTGATGCATAGAATTGAAGTAACTTCCTTGGGATGCCTGGGTAGTTGTTGCAGAAATGTTTGAAGTTCGTCTCATGCTAATTTTGGAATGTCTAGCATCACAACACTTACTTTCCCTTTACAAAAGACAAGAATTGATTCTTGCTCTTTTTGTTCCTCCAGCTCTTCAGTTGTGTGAGTTCCTTTCCTGTGCTTTTTTTCCCTGTGGTCCTTTGAACTGTGGTCTTAGAGGTGGCAGTTGTTGAAAAGGGAACCAAAGTTCTTTTAACTGAGTTATAAGCACTGCAAATTGTCTGTTTCTTTTAAATGCTGAAGAGCAGAGTTTTACCATGGAAATAGTTGAAGCCTTGACTTTCTTCCTATTCTTCTCAAAATAAAGGTGTCAAAATACATTCTTCATTTGTTCCCTTTTGTTCTTGTCACTTGGAGAAATCATAAACCACTAATCCTCTAGTGCCTGAAGTGTCATGCTTGAAGCTAAGTATGTATTTTGCTGCTGGTGGTTGGGCAATTCTGGTTGAACTAAAAAGTAGCTAGCTCCCATGAAGGCATGGCTTTGTCTCTGTTAGAATTTACAAGCATTAAATAAAATTGCATTTCTCTTTTAGTGTATGGACACATCTGTCTGTTACCCAAAGTAAACTCCCAGTTAGTTTTTTCCTACTGGTCTTTTTTTCATGTTATGAATAAACTAAGCTGAGCTATTTTATATTGTTTTAACCATGTCTGTGTAAAATTCCTGCTTGTCCATACTGGTTAGGAAAACAGGAATACATAAAAGTTAAGTATGCCCTGGGAAAGGATACCTCATGTAATTGGTTAAAGAGGCATATGAAAATGAAATTTGTTTTTTAGGGGAAACAGTGCTACAGGCTCCATCCTTTGTAGTAGTATATGTGAAAAGCTCTCTTCAGAAAGGTGACTCAAGGTATCAGTTCTTAAGGTAGAGAAATACTTCAGAATTTTTTTGAACAATGACAATATATATTCTGATTTAAAGTATGCAAGGATAAAAATGGACACTGCATACATACCTCCCCACATAATGAAACATGATTTCCATATTAAGTGTACCAATTATTGGTGTAGTGACTTTCTTTTGGTTTTAAGACACTGGACAGTCAAAGGTAATGAGAAAAATATGATAATAGTCATGTGCTCAGTAACCAGAACACATTTTTTGACATCACCTTTGTAGAAGAAAAAGAAAAAATAAACAGGATTTTCTCTTAAGGTACTGTGGACTTGACAGAACTGGTAATTGGTTTTAATCTTTCATTTCAGGTGCTTTGCCTCTCAAGATTCTTCTTTTTTTTTCTACTTCTTAATAGGCCACAGTGCATCTCATGCTGCAAAGGAAAATCATAAGATGAAGTATTCAAGACAGATGAATTTTTTTTACTTACTTTTTTTTACCCTGAACTTGCAGTTTGTCTTTTATTTCTGATCTGCATCTCATTTAGGAAGGCCATACAGTATTTCTTCCTTAAAATAAGAGTGTCTGGGGCTGAACATAGTTTCTTAAAGAGAGATATTTTCAAACAGATGTACAAAGCTTGTCTCTGTTAGAGAAGACAGTCGTAGAAACTTTTTAGGTGGCACAAGGTGATTGCTGTGGTGAGAAGGGTAATGAATTGTTTCCAGGGAGAAAACTTAGAATCATTAAGGTTGGAAAAGACCTCCAAGATCATTCAGTCCAGCCTTTTACTGAACACCATAACCTGTAGTGCCACATCCAGGCAATCCTTGAACAATTCTGGGATTTTCCTGAGAAGTCTATTCCAATGCCTGCCTACCCTTTCAGTGAAGAAACAGATCCTGATGTCAAACCTGAACCTTCTGTGACACAGCTTAATGCCATTTCCTCTTGTCCTGTTGCTTATTGCCTGTGAAAAGAATTTAGCAGTTTTAAGTTCAAATTAGGGTGATAAGTTTTGAGCCAAGTGCAGCTGCTGATGCTGTTTTTAAAAATTGTAGAATCACAGAGTGGCTTGGGTTGGAAAGGACCTTAAAGATCACCTAGTTCCAACCCCTCTGCTGTGGAAAATGATTCTATGAAACTGCTGTAAAAATGTATATATGTAGCAATAACCAGCTCAGTCTAATTCATCATCCAACTCCAAGTAAGTTAGTTAGTGTCACAATTTGTATGTTACACATTTCAGAGATTCATACTGGTAGGTGTTCAAACTGGCATGGTAGACAGTGGAACAGAATTTGTCTCTTGTAAGAATGCCTGCAAACCTTCCGACCTTTTCCATGGCTTTTCTAGCATTTGGTGCTTGTTCTGCATTTGGCATGTAATTAAAGAGCAGACATTACTGCAGGACCTTTTGCTGTAGCCTAGGTAGAGTTACAATAGTCCTGAGGAAAAGCAAACCCCTTTGGTTGTTTTTCTCTCCTGTGTAGTACAAAATGCATGGTGTGGGTGTTTTACTCACTTCTGTGCTCTTCCTGCTTGGAGTTTCTCTCCTGCCAGACTTGCATGCGTTTTTCATTGCTGAAATGGAACTGATGTATCACCCATTTTCAGTGCTTAGTTCATTTGTCACATAGAAGAGAACTGACTCTGCTGCCAAAAAAATTGTTTTATTGCCAATACATTTAAACACTTTTGATTAACTTTTATTGGGGCCATTTTATTAAATTTGATGCCTGCGAATATCATGCTGAGGTAAAGATTGCTACTTCGGATGCCACAAATTTTATTAAATTGTTATCTTAGAACATGGTGGTTCTTTGTTCCTGGCCTGGACATCGGGTTGATTTGGAATCTGGCAAAAGAACATGTTGTTTCCTTCTTTTAAATTGGCATCCTGCTAAGTAGTAGGGCCTCCTGGTTGCTTTATACAATTATTTTTAAGATATGCAGAAAACCCCAGAAATATGAAGAAACTTCTTTTAAAACCTTGGTGTTTCATGGAAAGATACATCTGTTTTGTTTGTCTCTTCTACAAAACAGTTTGCAAAATAATAATGCCCAAGAAAACAAAGCTCTTACATGCAGTATTATTGTCTTTACAGAAAATAATCCAGCTGACCTATTTGAAACACCTATTTACTATTTCCCTTCACAGTGGGCTGAAAATGGAGTTTTTAGCATTTAATGATTCAGCCCTGAAGGAAGAGATTTTATTTTTATTTTTAAAATTGAATTGACTACTTCTAGTGCAAGTTAATTAGACTTTACTCCCAAGAAATGTTAAACACTAGTAATCTCACAGCAGCTCAGTTTTGATTTGAATATTACATTTATTAATTTCTATTTTAAAAGTTAATATCTTTTCATTATATAAGAAACTTTACTGTGTAAAAGTAGGTATCCTTATATCTGTTGATAATAAATAATTTTTACAAATGTAATGGATGTCATAAGATTCTGTGTAATGGAAACTGTGTAGTAATTAATTGATATCATTACAGTGAAATAGTATTATAGGTCCATTCTGCTGAAGAATAGAGATGTACCAGTTACATCCTGGGATTTGAACAAGCCAAGTGAGCTACTAATTTTAAGTAGTAAATGGACTACAAGGTAACGTTTACTTACGGTTTTAACTGGGAGAAGAATGTCTTTATCATTGCGAAAAAAATTAGATTAATTAGCCCTAGTCCCCAAAGGTAAATAGGCAAAGAAGGATTGGCAAAAAACATATCAGTGAGAAATGCAGAAGATGATAGTGTGCCACTTTTATGTTTATAAGATGGTAATTTACTAGTTTTATATTTACTCAGTGAGAGTTGCATAAGTAAACAGGCAAATCTTAAGCAGCAGGGACAGTGGAAAGAAATATGGGCATTAAATTGGCTAAGAGTGGAGGCAGAGAGAAGAGAATTTATACATGAAGAACCAGTGTATTTACTGTAGTGAGAGTTGTAATTCCATGTTATTGGGAGTGAAGTGGTGATGGGAAGTAGAAGTTAAAAGGCAGGGTTTTGTTTTTTTTTGGTATAGTCTCTCTCTGTAAAGATAAGGCTAAAATGGGTAAATTTATTTTCTACATTGTAAAAATCAAAGGATTTGATTCAATGCATAAAAACCAGCATTTGAGAAATTTGATGAACTGTGTGCTAAGTGCTTACTTTACCTCCACAAGAGACCTTGAGGCCTGCAAGTTTTTGACACTGAGGGAAATGTGTAATTTTTTAAAATAACTCCTGCTGTTAACCTAAGAGAGAACTTCCATATGGAAACGTAATATATGTTCCCTTAGTCATGCCAGAAATGCAGATATGGCATTTCATGTAGGCTTTTCTGTGGCTCGCAGGCACACAATTGCTGAGCATCTGACAGCAAAGAATGTATTTCACTATAAATTGGTAATAAGCTGTGTTTTGTATGAAAAGAGGACAGTAATCTTTGCCTCGTGCCATCTAATCTGATAACACTGCAAAACAGTGCAAAATGAAAATGTGGGCATCTGTTCCAGAACATGTGGTGGTTTCTTTTTTGATAGTAATTTCTATTTCAGTGTGTATCTTCTGTTCAAAAAGGGTTTTTAAGCTTTTTTCTTTCCCCCTCAGGCTTTCGTGGACCTAATCCTCTACATATGAAACCATGCCCTTCCTTTTCTAAAAATGAGGGAACTGGATATGAAATGTATAATTACTTGAGCTTTAGGTAGATCTTCATGTGAAGGGCCAAACCATCTCAGACTGCTTCATTTTTGTCACAGAACCATGCTTTGTGTGCTTTTTAAAAATTACTTTACTGTAATTACTTTAAAAAGTACTTTATCAGTGTGTATTCCATCATGGTATTTCACAAAAACCACATATAAAGTACATATTATAAAAACTTAGTGTATGCTGTAGATATTCTGGAAGATGATCTGTCTGCATAGTAGGAAAGATGTTTGCTTCAAATATACTTAAGAAAACAAGATTATTTTCTTAAGTAAGTGAGCTGTTTATACAAAATATTGTCACTTCAGGACACGTATGAAGTTAATGACTAGAATCTGTTTGAGGTGCTGTCAGATGGTAGTATACATTTTTGGCACACCATTCTTACTAGTATTCTGATGTTTCAGGCTAGATTTTATTTTAAACATAATTTATGTGAAAACTGGGCATGTAAATCATGCTCTGCCTCCTCCCCAACAGAAACATGCCTTTTAAAAATTTTCTTTGAGATTTTTTAAATGTGTCATTGTAAAACCAACTGGGGAACAAGACCCGAACAGTTACAAGAGTCACAGTATTTGAAATCTGCTCTGTTTGCTGCTTATGGTAGGTATATTGTTTTCTTTAGAAGTAAAAAGAAAATACAGCTCAGTAAATTCCTATAGCTGGATGGTCTTCATGGTAGTTGAAAAAGAGAAATAGCTGACTTGCTAATAGATTGTGTAATTTGTTATTGAAAAAAGGATACTTCACATCTATTAGAAGACTGGACAATATTATAACCAGCTAGAGAAAAATGGATTGTAAGTCATTCCAAAATAAATAAAGCTTGTGGTTCTTACTGTGATACTGAAAAGGGGAAAGAGTAAAATCTTTAGAAATACTTTAACATGTTGTTTTTTTAAGTGTAATTAATTAATGGCTTCTAATTTTTTTTTCCCCGTGTAATTTGTATAAGTCAGTTATTACTAATGGGAAAAAATCCAAATAAACCCAACAGATTTTCAGTTACTTTTTTATACAATTCCACAAAAGATGAAGTCTGGTAACTTCACTGTTCCATGCAATGGGCAAATTAAAGCAGGATTTAAAGCAGTTCTTAAGAATAAGCCAGCTACTTACCCAGTTCTGAAAATTCCACTAGTCTCACCTAATTGAAGAAAGGGGCAATGACAAATTGAGTTGACCATCATCTAGCCACACATAACACCTTAACACTACAGGCACAAGGAATCCTACTGTTTGTCAGATGCCTTTTTTTTTAGCTATTTTAAATAACATGAAGGTAACATGCAGATTTTTTCAGTTCTTCTAAGTTTTTGAGTTTCTTGGTAGCTGGTGTGGAAGTGCAGGCTATTGCAGACAAAGGCAGCTTTTCACAAAGGTGGAGGAAGGGTGGGGTAGAAGCTTGGGAATGTCCCTTAACAATGTCTCAAAGGCAAAATTTATTCCGTTGAAACAATTCTCCCTAGGCTTACTTTGCATTTATAAAACTGTAAATTTACTCTCTCTTAGAGAGTAGCTAATTTGGTGGCAGGGGAAATCTCGATTGACATTTTGCCTTAGGATGAGAAGGTACCTGTAATCTGGCCATAAAAAAAGCACAGCAGTGATCAGCATTAGGCAACAAATGGTAAACCAAACATGTTAAATGTTTCAACCTGTTAAATGTTGAAGGTATTTACTGAAGGAGATGATAGTTTTTGATTCCAAGTTTATAAGGCAGTACTATGTTACACCCTCACAGAAATACACAGGAAAAGAGATTATATCTTCCATTTTACTAGACATAGGAACTACTTTCAATGTATAACTTTAAGAGTAACACATTTGTTTTATAATAAGGTACATGCTTTTGATCAAGTTTTTACCATGCTTTAGGTGGTATGGTCTGATTTTTGCAAAACCTCACATGAGTTCTTTGTTTAGGCACATTATGAACTGTAATTGCACTCAGTGTTCTGATGAGATGGAGGGGCCTGTATCCCTGAGTGTTTTGTTTGGTTGGTTTTGGTTTTAAGTATATGCTGAAACAGTTTTTTAAAAATCATTCTGGTTGGATTCTTAGAGTACCTCATCCTTTCAAGTATTCAGTTTAATGAACTGTCTCTGTTGAAACACAAGCATGCTTTCTCTGCTGTTTTTTTATGTGCCTAGAAGTTGGGTATCTCCGAGGATTTTTAGAGTAATTTGTAAGCTGCTTACTAATTTTTCGTGGAACTCAGTCTTTTCCCATAAATTGTATTTAATGACTCAGAAGTTGTAAATGGGTTCTTCAGTTCCTAGCAAAGTGTCCTCCTTGCTGCAGCATCCGTTTGGTGGTGTAGCAGGTAAAACCAGCACTAGAAGAGTGGCCCCAGAGGGGTTGCTGTGCATTTACTTATTTCTGTCAAGGTACCTGTAAACCAAAATGTGGTCGTGTTGATTTGTGTAATGCACCAACTGCCGTGTTCCCTTGCTTGGAAGTGTTAGCAGGTGGAGTGTTGGGATTAAAACAGACCTGATAAACGAATAGATTTTTATCAAGCTTTCTCAAGCATCCTGACAGAGGAGTAGTTCCTCAAAGAAGAGTGAGAATGATTTGCAACTGATTTTGGACAATTCTTTATAAGCAAAGTCGACCGTGTTTGTGCTTTTTGTAAAAAAAATGTAGCTGAAATCATGACAGAAAATGATAGGAAGTGTGAGAATAGCAAAATGGAAATGAACCTTTAGTATTGAAGGAGTATTTACATGCAGAAAATGAAAAGGTAGACAAAAGCTTAAAAGTAGAGAGATACATTTATATTTGTTGTAACAACAGCAGCTTTTCCTTTCCCCTCTAGCCTTCTTTATTAGTGTACTAAAGCAGTTGAATAGGAAAACTGTCTGTGTTAGCTTTGTGAATTGGTATGAAGAAATTATCAGTATACTTGTCAAAGCTAAAGGAAGGCCAATTGCAATGATTTTTAAACAAGAAGATGCCATGAGACTGGATTGTTTATTTGTCGCTTTTTGTATCCTGTACATAGGAATGGCTGTGTTTTAAGTTGCAATTGACTTCTTTTAAGAATGTGTCTAGGAGACAACTTGAGAGGATCCCCACATTTTGACTATAAACAGTATATTTAGTGAGCTTTATGTATCAAAAAGAGCAGATGTGTTTCAAGGTGAGATTTTCTATGCGTAGTAAAGCTTGCTTGAATTGAAAAGAAAATGAGCAATAGGAAAAGTCAAACTAAGTTAGAAAGGCAGCTGGGAATAAGGAGAAAATACACTGGCTAGTTTTTATCAGCTGTCCTACTCGGAGAGGAAGTTGAGAGGTATTGCAAAATGAGTAAAAGGTGATTCAATGGGTTGTATAAAGCCTGAGCTGGGGAAGTGGCATCCATTGAAGAGGAGGATGCCCAAACACGTCACTTGCCTAGAAAGGGTATGGAGGCGTTAACTGGTGCTATGGGAACATTCTGTTGTGATCCAGTCTGAAGGATCAAACTCAATTCAGGGGCTTGATCCTGCATTTGCTGTAAAACTAAACATATGCTTCAAGCCTTTTTAGTTATTCTGCTATTTTGCCAGTCTACCAAGAATAGAAATGTATGTAAGCCTTTTTCCTGTTTCCTTTTTCCTGTTTCCTGTTTCCTTTTTCCTTTTTTCCCGTTTCCTTTTTTCCCGTTTCCTTTTTTCCCGTTTCCTTTTTTCCCGTTTCCTTTTTTCCCGTTTCCTTTTTTCCCGTTTCCTTTTTTCCCGTTTCCTTTTTTCCCGTTTCCTTTTTTCCCGTTTCCTTTTTCCTTTTTCCTTTTCCTTTCCCCTTTCCCGCAGCCTGAAGACCTTGACTATTAATGCACTCTTCTGTTGCATATTTTTCTGTTTCAAACTGGTTTGGATCTTTAATGATTAGTGTACTGTTTGTATTGATACATGGTGTCCCCTTAAATGCCTGTTCTGGTTGACAGAACAAATGCTCACTCTTTAGACAGCTTTCCACACAGAAGTGAAGGGGGTTTGTGGTTGGTTTTGTTTGTTTATTTTGTTTTTTGTTAAGAGAAGATTTGTGTTGTGGAATTCTGAGGCTTCTTTTTAATCATTTGCTGTATAAATCCTGTGTCAGTATGTAAGTCATACTGTGGCTATGTATTTATCCTTCAGACTGTAAATTCAGTGAATTAAAGTTTCCAGTTAATGAAACAGGGCCCTTGCTTTTAGTTTTACAATATTTTTTCAGTTTCTCAAATGTAAGAAACAAAGTAAGGCTGTACATATGTATTATTTCATGAGTTGTATAAGTTCTGGATGACTGAATGATTTAAATGTTATTTAAGTCTCTTGCTGGTGTTTTTCCTGATCTGTTCTAGCTCTTGTTAGGGTGCTCATTGCTGGGAGCAGATCATTTCATTGCGCTGCCATTTCTGAAGCCAATGGTCATTGCTACAGCAAGACCTTTGCAGGCAGAGTTTAATTTAACTATGTTCTTGGCTGTTGAAATTTGTAATTTAAGCACCCCTGGCAAAGCAAATCTTAGCGAACCAAGGCATTTATATTGTGGCCTGAAAGCAACAGTGTATTGATTAAGTTGGATGGCTTCAAGAATGGTAAATTAACTGTAACATGTAATTTATCCCTTCTTTGATATTTTTAGGACAGGCTTTTCAAATGATGAATAGCAAAAAAAAAAAAGGTATTTCTAGTTACAGTGGTGTTCATTCTAGGAGGAGTCATTTGTTCTCTGCAGCTGAACTTCTATAATACATGTGATTTACTCTTATCAGCAGGGGTGGGAACTGTTCCTCTGTGCATTTCCTGCTTCCTGCCTTGTACAGGATCTAGGGCTTGCATGGCCACAGAGCGAGTGAGATCAGCTTGGTGATCTGCTGGATCCACCAACAACTTAAATCCAACAGCCTGATGAAGCTCGTGTAGCTGGAGGAAGAGAAGGATTGGGTATGGACCGCCCATTCCAGCAGCAGTTGAGGATGAAGGATTGAGTGTGACATGAAACAGTCTCAATTTTGTTCCCAGCTTATTTACTTGGTTGTCTGTTAACACAGCAGAGAGTTTATTTTATCATAAAATTACCAAGAGCTGTAAACATTATTGTGGTGACTTGTTTTACTTTTAGCTAAATATGCAGATAATGTCAGATACAGTAATTCTGAAATAAGCCTGAGCAAATTATTACCTGTGTCACAGCTGTAGACTTGTCAAATTCTGTAAGAAAGCTAAGCAGCTGCCATGGCTCTCATTAGGGGAAGAACTAAATTTGAGCTCACAAAGACAGACGGGTTACGTGAATATTTAGATGATACTTGAGATTCATCCAAACTGCTCTGCTATGTACAAGGCAGTGTACATAGATAAGAATTTCTAGACCCTAGCATGCAAGCTTCATAGGGCTTTCTACATCAGATTAACATTTTGGTTGTTTGTGTTGGTTTGGGTTTTTTGGGGGATATAGGGTGGGGTTTTTTTCCCTACAGCTGCTTTGAGTTCTGAAAAACTTTTGCATCACACTTGCCTTCAGAGTATTCCAAAGTTACATTGCAAGGTGGATTATTTGTAACACTTATTTGTAACAGAAGCTGAGGCTTGCTTGTTTTTTCTTAAATCTGATCAAATGCAAGTGCGCCCTCCACACCTTGGTTCTCCTTGTGTCAGAAGCAGCCCTTCTTTGTCTGTTTTTCTCCTGCAACCTTTCATCCCTTTTCTGCAGGGTGTCAAGGAGCAGGATGCAAGTAACACCTAATAATTTGGTATGCTTGGTATTGCAATTCTATTTCTGCATGGTAGATTCTTGGTACTGTTTATGATTTATATCATAACACTACTGGCCTGATCACATTTTCTATGGCTAGTCCTTAATTTCTGTTCCCTAGGTGTTCACATTACATTTATCTTTTCCTTGTTTTTCTCCCATGTCTTGCATTAACTATATATAAATCTTTTTTGATTATTATAATAAATGCACTTTTGCAAATTTAAGTGGGAGAAAAGTGCCCTGTACTGAGGGATTTTTCTGCAGCACAGTTTGTGTTACCATGTAATCTTTTATGAAAAAGTTTCCATGTTCCTCTGATTAAACATCTTAATCACTTTCAGTTCTACTATGAAGTTTTTATCCAAGAAAAATAAGTTTGGATATGGATATCACTTCTTCATCTTGACTAACCAGATGCTCGCTTGGGTATTTATGCTTTTTCATCCCAGGTTTGATATTGGAACTGTTTAGTTACCAATTTTGTTGGTCACCAAATGTTGTTTAGTAATCAGTTTTGTTTCCACTGCCTGTAATGTTCCTACCATTTATAACACTGTATAAAATCCAGTCTATCTTTCGTCAGTACTAATGGAAGTGAATGATAGTATGAGGTGATGGAAACATTTTATTTCCTAAACACTTCCCAGTTTGCTGTTGCTTTTGGTTTCTCTGGAGGACTGATCTTTCACAGCTGTTGCAAAATGTAAGTGTGTTTTTTCCCTGCTGTGCAGATATCTGCCTTTTTCTAAACTCTCCATGGCACAAAAGGGTCTTTTTTAAAATGTCACAAATACATGCAATTTATGTCGGCATTAAATGTAAACATTTTGCTGTCATTGTTTATGGAGGAAATTGAAAGTTTAAGAGTGAATGGGTAAAAAAAAAGATAAATATTGAGCAATCTCCTTATAGAAACAGGAATGTGAATTACACATAGTTTGTTCCTTAGGAAATACCTTTCATTCAGTTTTATCAGTTACTGCTGGAAAATACTTAGGACTTCACTTCTATATAATTGCAGTAACTATGCCTTCTACTGTCTACTCTTTGTTATTTTGCCGTTAAGTTTTGTCAAATGTAATGACATATGGATGAATTAATTGTTGTAAGTTTGCTTGCTCTCTAAACCTAGTGGAACTATATACATATATGCACGTAGCCAGTTTTATCTATATATATATATTTAAGTATATAGATATGCCTAGATAAATGGTTGCATATGTTTAAAATTGCCTAAAACCCCTTATGATATAAAATAATAGGATAGGTTTTAAATGAGGTAACTTTACTTTCAGAAATTATTTTCCACTGAGGGTTAGCGCTGGGCATTAATGCATACATATGGAAGCATAATGTTGATTCAGATGGAAGAGGAAATATCAATTTAGATTGAGGAATGTGTTCCCTATAATCCTCCCTGTTCTCAGTTATTCTTGTAGAGCTTTGCGTAGAGCTTGTAGCTATGGTGCGGGAATACTAACTTCAGTAGCAGATGTGAGCCTGAAGCTTATTACATGTTTCACCAGATGTTTCATTTATCTTTAGGGCAACCTTCTGGTTTGTTTTTTATATCAAACACTGAGAAATAAAATTGAGAATATATTTTAAACAATGTTATGAATATTTGGAGATAAAGGAAGCCTTTTATAACTTGAAGAAGCATTGTAATGTCTCATATTAAATATATTTTTCTTCTAGATTGTATTTCAGCAAGATATTTTATAATTTTGTATAATGATCCAATCTGATTTAGACTGAGCTTTCTTGTAAAGATAACGTAACCCTAAACAGAGCAGATTTTGTATGTTTGTGTAAGCTTATTGTCTACTTCTATATTTATTAATAGTTCATGTGATTTGATATCTTACATATTTACTGCTAGAATTTGTTCACAGCATAAAGTAGTCTTTTGGATGAAGAAACCTCAGCAATTTCAGTAATAATTGTGACTTTTTAAGAGATCCCTTAGGGTGATGCAGTTGTTATTTCTTGAAGGTTATTGATCTTTGGGCCACTTGTGTGGCTGACTGGTTTTGTCTTTGCACGATGGCCTTCACCTCTGTGCAGAACAGGGCATCAGAATTTCAGCTTTTGTGCACCCATGGCTGCTCCTGTGCTCGAACCATGTGCTGCCCTTGCCATGTGTGAGTTCCAGCATTGTCCAAAAGCTGATGTGTGTCTGGTGTCTGTGAACAAAAAGTAAGTGTAGCAAATGTTTTGGAAAGTTTTACCGGGGAAAATTGTAGAGGACAGCAAGTGAGATGTTTGTGTGTTTAGTGAATTTTGTTCATCAAACACGTTTAATAGTGTGAGGACATGTCAGGGACTGTCTCTGCCTCCTGTGTTTCCTTTCATCACTGTATCAGTTTCATGAGAAAGGAATGCCCCATTTGCACACTTAACAAAGAACAGTGTGAATTGTTAGTCAGCTTCAACTAGAAGGTAAGTAGGAACCAAGCATACTCTTAAACCTGACTGTTTAATAGGTCTGAATATTACAGTGGAGTCCTGGAGCAAAGATGTTAGATGTCAAGAAATGAAGCAAAGATCAAGTGCAATTCTTGCATTTCAAATGCAGCACTGGAAAGCAAGTTCTGTATTGCTCTTGTCCTTGAAAGGATTAAAAGAGAGAGTAATTTTGAAAACACTTGGATCAAGAGTTTGTGGACTCCTGTGTAATATGGAGCAGGTCTTAACAAAGACAGTTCTGTGTACATATTCTTTGTTTGTGGATGTCTCCTTTGTGGCTGTGCAAATGTCTTTTCCCTTTAGGACTTAATTACATAGCCCCCTTCTGAAGACTACAAGTGCTTACACAGAAAAGTTGTATTGGGAGAGTATTATGTGTGTTTATAACCTTTTAAAACAACAGCTGGCTACCAGGGCCACTGTGTTGTGACCAGCAATTGCTTTCCAAAACAGAATTTGGAGGTCTGTTTTAAAAGCTAATTAGCATGTCTTTAAGTCTGGGGTAGTATTCCTGATCCTCCTTGTGCTTCTGAAGTAATGCCTGAGAAAGGAGGCTGTGAGAATAGACTTGGATTGCCACATGGCCTTTTGGCGAAAGAGGAGGAGAGGAGAAGACCCTGGCCTCCTTCTCCTTTAAAGGCCAGCAGTGGCATGGGCAGAGTTGCAGGTGTGTAGGGGTGATCATATAGCTCATTTAGCCAGTTGCCTGGAAATCTCTCTGCAGGAGTGGTTGTCCATTGCAGAAATGGGGTAGTTCACCATGGACCGGGTTATGCCGAGTCCTGGATGGAGATCTGGATTTGTGAAACCATTGTGAATTCCGTTCTCCCACAGAGAAGTGTCAGTAGTGCAATTGTCAGTTTGTCCAGTGTTTCTAACTCTGGCAAGGACATTTTTTTTGTGTGGAATCTTCTCTTCCACTTGCTGAAGGAGTGAGACATGGTTTCAAGGTCCTGAACTCCTTAAATGTAAGAAATGAAAAAAGATTATTTGTAAAAGAAGTGTATTAGACTGTTAGCTAATCAGTAACTGAATGTACTGGGCAGTAAAAAATCTGCTGTATTATGCTACCAATCAGTATGATTTGCTTGGTGTTTTATGGCTAAGGCTTGGTGCATATACACCACAAGCTCTGTGTCTGTGTGCATACATTAAGGCTCTCTAATAAGCATCACTGACTCAGTCTTTCCACAGAAAAAGGGATTTTTTTTCCAGTCCCATTTTATCTAATGATAAAATATGGAGGAGGTTTTTAAAACACAAATTGCAGGTTTTTAATTAGTTGTTTAGAGACTCTTGAGAATGATATAAACATCTTCCTTCCAAGGCAGAGTAAACTTCTTACAAAGTTTGCAGATTTCCTGTTGTGACCTGATACTGTGATTGTTATACATAAAAATGAAATACATTGGGAAATCTAAAATAATTAAGTAAGCATAAATTAAGCTTATTCTTACTGAATTGTTACCTTAACAGATACTTGAAGTTGCCGTTTTTCCAGTCATTAAACTTGTATAATTTTGAACTGTTTTCTGGTATAAATGTTTAACTGTGGCAAATGGAAGTTTTTAGTTTTTTCAGTGAAATACTTCAGGAAGTAGCATTCTTTGTAATATCTTGCACAGAATGAGTCTTCAGCAGTCCATCTAAATGTAATTCTGGTTATATTGATATTACAGAGAATTTACTGAGTTTGCTCTTGGCTGCAACACTTTTTTTTTTTTAATGCAACTTTAAAAATAGGACATCCTGGTTGATGTACTAAGATGCTTTTTGATTTGCATTTCTTTATGTTATGTTTCTCTGTTGAACAAAATGAATTCTCTAGGCCTCTATTTTCAAGTCCTCTTGACATTGCAGTTCAGTGTTATTCAGTCCTTGGCTTTGTTTCCTTTTTGTCCTTTGACAGTTCTGTATTTTTGTATTTGCTTACCATATTGAACTGCAGATGCAAATCTAAGCAGGGTTTGTGTAACAAAATATTTTCAGACTGGCTTACCCATGTTAATTTTTTTGAAACAATTTGTTACATTTTTGACATTCAGTGAGAGTGTCTAAAATAAATATAGTCTGTGGCTGTCAACCAAAGATTTTGCACCTATTGTGACTCTGTCTTGTTTGCATTTGAAAAAGTATTTAGGCTGAATCCTTTGAGAATTATATAGTGCTCTGTATAATTGCTTTTAACGTTTTCAATAACTAACAAAAAGATGAATGCAGAATGAAAATAAATGCTTTTGAAACACAAAAAATCTCCTTTAATGAGATTTCACACTGGCTGTTTTTTTCTAGAAACCTATATTTTACTCGAGCCAAACTTGATTTACTTAGATTGTGATATTTTTATTTTAGCAATTAACAGAACTTTGTGATTTTGGCCCCTTAAAAAAAAAATAAAGACTAATAATGTTTTATGTGACTGGAATTAATGTTTGGCATTTCTTCTTGTTATTTTTCTTTACCGTATTCTAACTTATTAAGCCATCTTTTCTAGTCACAGAATCATTGAATTGCTGAGCTTGGAAGAAATGTCTAGAGGTCTCTGGTTCAATCCTCCTGCTCAATGCAGCGCAGCTAGAACGGATTGTACACATGAGTTTTAATTGTCTCCAAGGGTGAAAGTTCTACAGCTTCTCTTGACAGACTGTTGTGAAGTTTACCCTTCCTCAGGGTTTGAAAGCAAACAAACAAATAGGCTATTTTGTCATATTTAAGTTGAATTTTCAAATTCTTCATGCACATGGATAAGATCCCTCTGAGTCTTCTCCAGCTCTCCCAGCCTCTCCTTGAATGACAGATGCCCCAGTCATCTTTGTGGTCTGCCCCTGAACTCTGTGCAGTAGGTCCACGTCTCATATTGAGGAGCCCAGAACTGAACACAACACCCCAGATGTGTCTTGGGCTGAGCAGAGGGGAAGGATCACCTCGCTCAATCTGCTGGGATTGCTTTGCCTAATGCCCAGGAACTACTGCTGCAAGGGTCCATTGATGGCTCACCTGAACATCCAGCCAGGACCCCCAGTACCTTTTCTGCTGTGTTTCTTTCCAGCCAGTCTGCCCCAGCCTGTGCTGGGATTCTTCCTCCCCAGCTAAATGTTGCATTTGCCTTTGCTGAACTTTTTTTCCAGCCTATTTAAGTCACTCTGGAAGTCAGCACAAACCTCCTTCTGGTTTTTATCATGGCAAACTAGCCGAGGGTGCACTCTGTCCCATCATCCAGGTCATTAATGACGATGACAGAAGAGTACTGGACCCAGTATTGATCCCTTGGGCACACAAAAAGTGACTGGCATCCACATGGACATTGTGCTGCTGATCACAACCCCTCATGGCTCATCATCTTTGTGGCTTTTTTCTGAAGTCTGTTTGGATAGTATTAATCTTGTTCTATTCTTTTTTTTCCCCTCCAACTATAATTTGAGTTTGTAAACATAATGTTGTTACAAAGGCATTTTGGCATTCAGTGGAAAATAGGTACCACCAAGTGATTTGCTGATTTTTCTCTTCCTCAAAAGAAACTTGTTTTGCTTTGAGGATTTGTTCAGAATAAATGGCAAGTGCTGCCCCCAGGGTTTATAGTCTCCAGAGAACAAGTGGGAGTGTAAACAACTGACTTGTCCAGCCCCCATCAGGGAGTCCTTCAGCTGAGCAAGCAGTGGAGCCGCAGCCTACTGCCTCCAGCTCTGATGTACTGTGTTTTTTCTCTTACTCATTAAAGAATTGATTGCAGTGAATCTACTCCTCTGCTTCCCAACTTGTTTCCTGTGTAAAAAACCTTTAAGTTTATAACTTCCTTCTTGGCACAGAGCACTTTTTCTGCCTGTTCAAACAGGGTGTGAGTTCAGTTCTTGGCTACTTTAAAAGAACAAGCCACACTTAGATATAAAAGTTGCAAGTGCAGTGTTGCTGAAATATTAGCTTTGGCTTGCAAAATCTTGCCATATGATGTTACAAGCCCTAGAAAGAGGAGGAATTCATCTTGACTCTGTCTTGTGTAGCTTGATCTAAAAGCCATGAGCTTTATTTTCTAAATTAAATATTCATAAACTTGGATTGTGGGTTTTAGTTTTTTAAAAACTATTTGATATTTGCATTTGAACATTATCTCAAGTTGTCATGTATCAAAGGCTGCTCCTGTTGAAGGCATGACTTTCTTTTTACGTCATATATCTAACCACTCCTGTTTTTATTGTTCCCCTTCTGAGTTGTGGAACTTCCTGAATCTGGCCTGAATTCATTGTTTCTTTGTGGACACATTGAAGAAGTGATACTGATGCATTACTAATGTTAGCTTGGGCTTTAGAAACACAACTGAGTAATACCAATGATGATGCCATTCAGTAGATGCTGTGCAGTGTTGTAGTTCCTTATGGCAGCACTAATGCTCAGTAAAATGGGGAATTCTCTTCTGAGTTACCTTGGCCTAACCATCATGATATTCTCTGAGCAGTGGTGAGAAATTATAAGCTGAAAATTTTGGGGCAGGGGAAGGGGAGTGGAGTTAAGGATTGAGATGAACTTTGTAATACTGGAAACAAACACTCTCAGCCTTCTGTTTGTTGTTGAGAAGATGTATGTAAAAGCGTGGTCATGTGCATTAACATTTACCATGGGAATTCCACCTTGGTTCATGGTTAAATGCACATGTGTGTTTATCTCTCCATCTTCTTCCACCCTTCTCAAATCTGTATGTGTATGTGTACATATATACACACATGTAACTGAAAATAAAGAAGGCACTATGTCACAATGATGTATCTGATTTCCTTGGGAAGAAAATGCAGCATGTAGGTTGTCCAAGACAAAATTAGAAGTCTGGTATAGAAATAGTTTGGGGATTTGGAGAACATTAATGCACAGTAAGTCTGGATCTGTCTTGACCAGTTGAAGTGCCATTCAGGTTTTACTTTTTTACATCCATGTAGAAAGCCTCGGAAAACTGAACGCGTTTTGTTCAGGTACTGCAGTAGATTTCTGTGTGTTAAACAAGGTGTGGTGTGTGTCACCCTAACTTTGATGGTTCTTGTGTCAAAGTGGCGCAGTAGCTGCCACTGAGCCTTTCAAAACTGCCTGCTGGCTTTCCATGGCACACGTAAGTTGCTAACCCTGTGTTAAAGCATCGTATTGGAATTTAGAAATCTGTGCTGTTATGCCTGAAACTGTACCCTTTTAAAACCTTAAGTACTTTAATATTCTTTAATTAACTATTGCATATGCTAATTAATCAATAGCTGTGGTAGCAGTCATGTAAGGAAACAGTACAATGATGTATTAGTGATGTTCTTGAACATTTCTGGTTTGGAATTGGCATAAAAACAAGGTTTTAACCTAATAAAGCATAATATACTTCCTCAATTGATTTGCTCACAAATTCTTAAAATACTGGCTTTTTTCTAACATCGTTGCTTAGCTGTATGGGATGAGGTATGTTGAAAATTTGGATGTCATCAGTTCTGGATGATGAATTTCTGATCAGAATGTCATGTCTCTCACTGTGAGCTATTGCTACCTGCTAGCATATGTGGCCACTGTATAACTTCTTGCATCTTCAACACCCTGCTAATGCTATCACCTTTCATGCTGAAATGCACATAATACTATATGTAATATTTAGGGAGCAAAGGAGGCTATTTTTCACATGCAGGAAAGGACTAACTCTATCAGAATTTGATTTAATCAGTTGTTTCTTTGTGCAGCCAACAGCTTCCAAAATAACTGTGCTGTGACTGCTGGTTGGCAGGGGAGACTTAATAGAAAAGCTGAAAATGTCTTGTGATCTAATTGCAGTAATTTAGGAGTCTTTTGGGCAAATGCTTTCACAAGGTTTGAACTGCGAGTCCTTCATCCAAAATTGAGTATTTTTCTTCAAGCTCCCTAGAAACTGTTGATCAGTGTCTTCTACTTCTGAGCTCATCTAAAATCAGTTTCCTCCATATTATTTCACAAAAATAAAACTATTCTGAAGAGAATTGCAAAGAGCTCTTGGTAGCCAATATGCTACAGTAAAATTCTAGTGTAATGTGTAGCCCTCAAAAAATGGAGTTGTTTGATACACTTAGTTCTGAGAGTTGTTTGATACACTTAGTTCTGGGAGTTGTTTGATACACTTAGTTCTGGCTCTCATTAAGCATCATCTTTGTATGGATCCATGGCCTCCACATATGCAATGCAAACCTTTCACTTCACCGAGAGAAATCTTCAGGTGGGAGGGGTTGCTTACCCTTTTGTAAGCCTGTATGTTAAGAATCTTCTGTGTTAGGGTTTGTATAATAAAAGCTGACTTTTCCTTCTCTTTTGAAAAACTGCCTAATGATAATAAGTGGTGTTGAATATGTGTGTCTGCTGTGTAGTGGCAATCATTAGCTCAACAACTAAACCAGAAGGGAACCTGTCACACTAATCTGCCTGCAAGCTAAAGGGCAAAGATTTCTGTTGTGGCAGGGATTGCAAGCAACAGGACTTGACTCATTTTGTTTGAAAGTCAGTGCTTGGCAAATCAAATGTCTGACCCTGGATCTTGTAGTGAAGAGATACTTTTTCATCTATCTGCTGGGTAGGGCTTGGCTTAAATTCTGACTTACTCGTACCTCATGTGAATTAAAGTTTTGTTGCTCATGGCTTGAAGACCTGGCTGACAGCCTTGAGGAGCCCTTGTAGATGGTCCTATAGCAGAGATCCAAGTGAAGCTGCCCTTGGTTAGAGCTTTCAGCTTAGTCATTGCTCTCTAAGCTGGTCCGATGGGATGTCTCAGTCTGTCTTTGTGTTTTGGACTGCTCAATGGGATGTGTTACTCGGAGATGCAAGTGGGATTCTAAGAGTATTGTAATAGGTGTGCTGAAACGTACTTGTGACATTGTGTTCATCTTGGTATTAGACAAAGCTCATAATTGTTGTGCTAAATGAGGGCTGATAATTAAGTGCTATTCTCACTGAAAAGAAGGAAGTTAATGTGGCATTTCGTTTACTTAGCAAGTAACAGCACCTGTGCTAGAGAAAGCTGGTAGACTTTGTAAAACTAGTGTGAATTTTGGGGGTTGTGTGGGGTCCTTCTGCCTTCCTGAAAGGAGCAGTAGATGCTGACTGCTTCTGGCTTTCCTGGTGCCTGGGGAGGTCTTTCCTGCACAGTACACAGTAGGCCCCCAGTGGAAGAAGCAGTAGGGGCAATGCTAAAAATACACTCATCTTTTTATTTTTTAATAACATACTTGTGTAATTGTGATTCAAAGGATGAGTTTATTGGGGTGGCTACCATGTTCTTCTGTTTTGCCCAAAATTAGAGCTTCACTGATTCTCTCTGCTAAATGTTTATTAGTGTTACCCCTACATGATGAGCTGATGGAGGTCACAGAAAAATAGCTGGTGTAACTTTCAACTGAAGAAATAGGCATTAGCAATTAATTGCTATAAAGAAAATTCAGGAAAATTGCTGTATGGGAGCTGTGTGTGCTTCAGTGTTCTGACTGTGTTTTGTGAGCTTGAAACTTAAGAACAGTGTGAGAAATTCTTGAAAACAGACTTGTGGATATTTAATACCAAGCCATCAGAAAACCACTTGCTTTGCTGTATCTGGTAACACAAGATGGGTGTTTTGACTTTAAATAAGCTGTGGAAGATGTCCCTCCACTTCCTACTGCCCTTTGAATTTCAGCAGTGCAAACAGTGATTGCTAGAAAATAACCAAGCTTTGAAGCCTTACAAAGAAGAAAAATGTTTTTCTCTGTTTCCGGGTGAGATGAGGAATTTGAAAGCCCCCAAGCCCCTTATGTAAAGTCATCATTTTTCTTCACTTACTGAAAAGTTATTAACAAAATGAGACTTTCATGTGATGCATGCTGTATGAAAGTACTGATTTCCAAAATGCAGGGATTTTTGAGTTGTTTCCATTTCAATCTGTTCCTGTTCTGTTTTCAAATTGTTGAATATGAAAATCTGTGTTATATTAAAAAAGTAAATGTGACTGTGTAATTCATTAATCTTTAAACATTTCCAAATTTTTCCAGGTAATTGAATAACCTCTCTGAGTATTTATGTAATATAAAATTTCATAAAAAATACATTAATCTGATTGACATTTATGAAGGAAAGGAGTTAGTTTCACCAGACATTTTTGTGTTATTGTGTGCTTAATTGCTCTGTAACTTTGACCATTAAGGTAGATATGTTGTAAAGAATATGTTGTTATTTTGTGAAGAACGAGCTTTTACCTGTTAATGTAGCCTCACTAGAGTAAACAAGCAAAAGTCAATGGCTGTTAAACAAAGTTAAGGATATCTTGGGAAACTTTTAAAAGCCTTTTTTTCTAGGGATGTACCTTGTTGGGTATGAGGTTACTGTAACACAGAGTTGTTTTTTGACCATGCTGATTACTTTTCATGCCTTTAATCCTACTTTGCATGTTAGCAGCTAGAATGATACTGGAGAAAATTTCTTTAAGTAAAGGCTTCAAGGTGCTGAAGTTCATGGGAATACACTCGTAATAGAAAACAGTTGATGCTTTCATTAGGCATGTGATGTTTATTAGGAAATGAGATATCATCTTCCTGCTTTCTTACAAAGAAAGCAAGCTTTAGGCTGCACAGATGGCATTTTTAGTAGTACAATTTACTGCTGTCATGACAATGTAGGCTGACTGAAACTTTCTCTCTTGATAAAGATTTCGATCTCATATCAAATTTGTCTTCAGTCAGTGTAGAAATAATGTAGTAAGCCAAATGGATGCTTAGACAAGAATAATATTTACCTGCCATAGAGGAGGAGATGAAGGATTAATTGGCGAATGTTTGTAAGATACTGTGAAGATGAATCTTTCTAGATAAATGTGAAAAAAAATGCTCCAAAGATATGGCACAAAGCCCTCAAATATGTTGCTTTTTCTTTTGACCATTTCTTCTTGATAATCATAGCCAACAAAATAGTTGAATTATATTGCTTGATTTTAACTTTATGTCAAGATGCTAGTTTAAAGTGGATTTCTGAATTTAAAATGCTCTTTGAAAACTCAGTGTTTTAGTATTTCTGAAAGATAGTATTATAGTGCTTTTATGCTTTGGAATAATGTTGCATACATTAGAAGACAATTTTGCAAGTTACCTTGACAGTCCTACACATTTTATTTAGAGTCATCTTGAAGCTTGAATGTATTTATTGTAAAACAGGATAAGTTTTCATTATCCTTGGCCGTGTAGAGAATTGTGTGGTCAGTGAGATTTAGCTTGTCCAAAGGCTTATTTGAATGTCTCCTCGCGTGTTGATAAAATGCTATAAAAGGTTGATGGCTTTGATTGCTTCCCAGTTCAGTGGTTGTGTGCTTAGACCAGAGCCCCAAACTTGCTGTCAGAAAACCCTGGGCGAGTGCCAGCACATGTGCAGGAAGTGGTGTGCTTCCATTTGCTACTTTCCCGTTGTCCTGTCACGCACATCCCTGTGCTCTCCATTCCCTTGTTTTACTCCTTTGCTCTCCAAACTTTTCATCCTTCATTCTCACCAGTGACTGAGCTGACCTTTCCTACCTTGCCCCGCTTTGTCAGGAGCTTTGTTCTTGTGCTGGCCCGTGCCTTGGAGCCATCTCTGTGTAGCAAGGTAGTCGTGGACAGTCACTGCTGGCTGTGCTGGGGTGTCCCGGGTCCCAGGACAGTTGTCCCTGTCCCTAAAACCAGGGCTGTGGTCATCAGCTGTGGTGGGGACTGTGCTCTGGAACTGCGGTTAAACTGGTAATGAGTAACAGTCTGGTGATACATGATTAAACTTGGGTAAGTATCTCCTGACAGAAGCACTCCAAATGTTGGGTTTTTATTTTTATTATGTGCTGTTACTTTTCACTGTTCACCTACTGATTGTGATATCTCCTCTGGGTGTCCTGTACTTTTTTCTGTTGAACACAATTTATATCACACAGCGCTGTCATAAAACTTACATTGAGTTGTGATCAAGGTTAAAAATGAATGAGTTTGCTGAGTGTACATAATGAATTGTTACTTAGGAGTTTTTCCTCTTCTGTTTCTCTCTTTCTTTCTCATAAAATGAAGGACCTTTTTGTTTTAGAAAAACATGAAGGCACTAGCAAAGCCTCAGTTGCTGTACTAAGCATTCACTTGGAAGGGGTTGGACTTGCTCTTACTAGAGCAGAAGTGTTGGTGGCATAGATGGAGGGGTTTCCTAAAGATTTGTAGTCAAATTATCTCATAGCCCATACAGAAAATGCAGATTGTGAATGTGCAGTTTTTCCCCTGCAGTGGCTAACTCA